>NW_026712324.1:0-635732 GCF_030504385.1 Musca domestica | reverse complement strand
AACTACATACATACAAGTTTCATTGTAAGCTTTCAAGAGGCACAGCAGACTACATTGTTAATATAAAATGTTATAATTTTCTTCAATACGGACGGAAATGCCTGAAAAAATATACGCAGAGGCAATGTTTCAAGTCCTAGAGCTTATTGGAATGACCAAAAGTTGTAGAATATTAAAAATTTAAAGGAAACACTGATTATATGCTGACCAGGAAATATAACGTTTCACTGTTTGATCAGAAAGGTATTGAAGAATATGTTTTAGGCTAGTGCGTTGAATTCTTTTGCAGATAATTTTAATAACGGAGAGACATCAAAGTCGTAGAGAAACCAAACATTTATTTTCTTGTCAAAAAGATTGAAAAAATATTTCCATTTTAAAATATATGAAGTTGTATAAAATCTCTTGATTTCTGTAGGCATTCCTTGATCACAGCACATAGAGACAATGCAAAACCAAAGGCAGAAAAAATAAATAGTAACGGGGAAGACATCAGAATCATTGTAAAATATATAAGATCTTGACATTTTGCCAATATTAGCCACCACATTATACGGCGTGTTGCATTACGGAAACGAATATTCCACAATGTAATACAACCGATTTTTGTGAACATGATTTGTAACAATTTGCAAAACCAATCCAAAAATAATTGAACACAAGAAATCCCCTTTTTTAAGTGGCCATTTCGAAAACTCTCTATGATCGTAACCAATACATGTGTTATACGTTCTCTCCACACCTCTGGCATGTAGCTCAACATATAACATTGTATCAGACACCATAGATGATTTTCTTGTAAAACACTACGTGGGGATTTCATTCTATTTTTTCTGTCCGTTCCGTAATCTGGTGGCTGCAGTGATTCATTTTCGCTATCACTTTCATTCATTAAATTCAAATTTCGCACCAGAAATTTATTCCTCTCCTGGATTGTGGTAAACATACTGGAGTCGCCTTCGTAATTTCCATTGTAGCACGTAAATGAATTTTGAGATCTATTTTGGGGATGGAAACCAAGCAAATTATTAGTGATTTAAATGTTTAACTAGATTGCCTTACCCTTTCCTTGTAATACTCAGTCGGGAACGACTTGTGGTTAGGGGTGCATCATTTAGCAAAGATATAGCGTTTAATCCTTCTGAATATTCTGACATTTTTAATTATTTGGAAAATGTTTAAGTAAAAATAAATAAGAAATATATATTTTTTTTGAATATTTTCGTTTTAATGTGTGGTTCAAAATTGCTTCTCTGCAAATTTTTTTTAATATATTTTTGCTTTGGCAACTGGTTTTGAAATTTGAAAGTTGTAAATTTTTATTAGATTGTAGGGTCATTTCTTATGCTCTATTTTATTCTTGTTACCAAAAATTCAAATATTTTAAGATAGACTTCATTTTAGAATGCCATGGTACCGTTGGTGTCTTTTAAAACAACGAAATGCTAGACTCAGATTTCTGCCCTTCATGGGGGAAATTGATAGAACCCACTTCTTCCATAGATGACCAGCAGATGTTCTTTTATACAAGATCAGAACGACACCTTTCTCTGGCGGTTCTTTAAAGGAGAGGTTCCTAACAGACTTCCACACAATTGTTAAAAAATGGTTGGCCAACAATTTATTCACAAGCAATGTACAGTCCACTTTTTTCTACAATATATAATACACAATATTAAATTAATTTTATAACGGATCAATAGTCAGCAAAGACGCGCCTAAACGAAGCTATGTTCAACTCGTACCATGGAGAGAACATGGCAGTGTTTAGTTAACATTTGTGTGAAAAGCACAGGATTTACATCTGCGCTAATTATTCATATTAAGTGCTTTGTTATCCAGATTATGCATACTACCTAGATTTTTTGGGGAGAGGATGTAAAAAAATGCTCCAATAACTTTCTCTTAGTCCGAAAAATCGTTGCTAATATACATTTCATGAAACGGCCAGAGAGCTGTGTTTTTTGAGAGCAGTGGTGTCTTCATGGCTGTGTTTTGTTGACACTACTCACATACAAATGCCTATGCCACATGAAAAATTTAACGCCGTTAGCAATATGTGGTATGATTGCGGCGCGACTTTGGAATCCATTTGAATTGTGCTAAATGGACGCCAAGTGAAATTTCTTAACTTGACTATACATATATTTGTTTGTTTTGTGTTTGTGTTGAAATAAGAAATAATAAAAACATTATCAAAAAAATATATGCTAACAATACCATGGAAGAGGAACCAATTTATAGTTTATTGCAAGCTATAGATCCTTCCAAGATCAAAGTACCAATCAATGAGCGTAAGTACAATTGGAATTTTATAACAAAAACCAAAATTAAGACGCTTTTATTTCTAGGGTTTTCCAAACTAACGTTATCCTCAAGTAAAAAGAAACAACTGCAACAACAAGAAATGCAGGAAAATAATGTAAAAAATGATCCAGCGGCAGAACCCAATACTTATTCCAGTTTGCAGGAGAAACGTCAAAGCGCTAGTCGCAACTTATTACAACAATTATCCCAACAAAGCCAAGATTCGTTAAATGATCATCGAAATCCATTGTTGCGCAGTGAATCCTCCAAAGATCCAAGTGACGAAAGAAATAATGCAAGTCGTTTGGGGGAACACTATGAAACAATGGATCCATTAAATGTAACCGAAGACGACCATGCTGAGGAAGGCGAAACTGAAGAGGATTTGGGGTCATATAATGAGTCTGTTGAACTACCACCCCACTTGGATGTGGCCGTGGATGATTTGTCCCACAAAATATCAGCTATTGATTTGCTTGCTCGCCCCATATCCATTTCATCGACCAGTAGTAGTTCAGCGGAACCACCCAACGATGTAACACAATTGGTTTCCACAGAAAGTCAAAGATCTAGTATGGGAATGGAAGCACGCCTTAATATTATTGAATTGCCCATAACAAAGGTCTTTAAAAAAGAAGTTGTTGGCGTTGGAACCACAACTAGAATAGAACATCGTGAAACAAGTAAACAATACGAAATGACCGAAGATGAGGACGAGGAAGAGGAGGAGGACGAAGAAGATACTGAGGATGAAGCCATTACCATATCCGATAGTTCGGTTAGTGAAGGAAACAAAACAGAAGATCCCACAAACATGGCTATGTCCACCATAAATACCGTAAGAGCTAATTTAGTTGCATTGAGTCCAGATAAAATGGAACGTATGACCGCATTTTTGAAAGATGTTTCCATGGAGCAAAGAAACTTGCAAGAATGTTGTGATCTTACCTTAGATAGTTTGGAATATGAACAAAATTCCCGTTACATCGAATTGGAGAATGCAACTAAGGCTCGTATTATTGCCACAGCTGATACTGAGTCAGTGACACCAGATGGAGTGGAGGATGAAGAAGATTATAACACGAAATCATTGAAAGAGAAAAAAGAGAGAATTAAGGCCTTTGTGGAAACCAGCCAGAACGGAGAAGAAAATGTTCACAGATTAGCAAACGAAGATACCCAGGATAATTCTATAATGACTGATTTACAATTTAGTCCCTCCCAGGCTCAACGTGAGGAAAAGACACCACAAAATAAGGCACGAGCAATTGCCAATGCTGAGACACAAGATAATAGTGAGGTATATGCATCTCCCGAAAACAATTTCGATGATCCTCTTAATACCCCAAAGCCACATGACGAATCTGGCAAACGACACAGGAGATTAGCTTCTGCAGAGACTGAAGAGAATACCATAATGACAGAAGAAATGCATTTAATTATTTCGGAACCTATTTATAAGACACCTATAAAGGCCTCGAATAGACGTAATTTTGCTTTAGAAGAGACAGAGGAAAATACCCAAGTGAATTCATCCATTTCTTCAAACGAAGATGAAGCGCGAAAGGAGAAAGACAATGCTATGCGTTTGGCCCACAATGACACTGAAGCTAATACTGAAGTCTCAACACATTCAAGTCCACAGGAAAATGTAAGAAATTTGGCTGAAGATGAAACCGAGCTAAATACTTCACATTCCGACACCTCTGCGGGTTCTGCAGCTAGAAATTTGCATAAAGATTTAGCCCAAGCCGACACAGAAGTAAATACTTCAATATTTCTTCCCTCAAGTCCCGAAATGAAAACCCCACAAAAATCCTATAATAATTCCATCAATTCTTGTATTAGCGAATCTCCTGAAGCAAATAAGTCTGCTCCCGATCATTCTATAACCATTTTGGAAACAGATGAAGAAAACAGTTACACCGAATCGGTGCATAGTCCCCAGTCTAACGACAATAATAAACTTTCAACAAGTCTGCACAATGCTGAAGCTAGTGAAGTCTATGAGGATACCGATGAAGAAAGCGATACTGATGGCCAAATGTCTCAAATTCAAATGTCCATGGCGAACATCAATATATCGGCTAAAATAAATATAAAAATACATGTTACCGATTCAACGGAGCCCAGTGAGGATGGTGATTATTCTGATAATCGTCGTAGTACAATAGAATCACTGCCCGAACAAGAACAACCACATATTGATGAAGCTGAAGTTTTGAGTCAACAACAACAAGAACAAGCGAGGCAGGAGAGAACACCATCAAAAAGTAGAGAGAAACCCCAAACACCTAACAATAAAACAATTGTAAGGCAATCAAAAACTCCTGCTAGGAATGGAAATGTTAATGGACGTACTCCAAATAAATTGCTGGACAATAAAAATGATAATTTGGATGACTCCTGTATGGTTGTCGAAGAGGATGAAAACTTTGTTGATGCTGCCCAGAAGCTATTGAATCAACTATATGGTAATTCATGGCAAACACCCGATGTTATACGTACCCTTAAACGGACATCTGGCAGTGCGGATAATACGCTTAAAAAATCAGCTGTTAAGAAACCGCCATCGACAAGTAAGCCAAAAGAAAAACCTGCCCCAAGTGGAACTGATAAGGAAATGAGTAGTCTTCGAGTGACCGATGAGAGTGCATTGTGTGATTTTAGCATGTGTAAGTTTCAACCATTTATTTTGGCGTGTTATTTTGAATCCGTGTTAAAATTCGGAATTATATTCGAAATTTATTTGTAGTTAACTTCAAATACAAAACTAATATTTCCAATTTAATTGTTTAAAACGGATTTAAATTTTTTACAATTTTGAGTTTCTAAAATATTTTATTCCAATTTAAATGAAAACATTATCTTCTTAAAGTTCGCAAAGATATTGTCAGAACCAATTTGGATTCAACCCGATTGGTGACGCCAAAAACGAAATCCTCTGCAAATCGGGCCATAAACAACTGCCAAACTGAACCCAGGAACCGCACCACAAAAACGACGACAATGAAATCACGTGACGAACGTGACAATGTCTTTAAAGCTCCACAAACTGAGTTGAAAAAGCCACCACCCAGAACCCCAGCAATGGCAAAATTAAGCGTAAATCAAATACGATCACAAAATGAAAGATGGCGGCAGCTTATCGATGATACCGATTCCGAATCTGAGGGTAATAATGCATCCGATGATGATGATGCCGACAAATCCGATGATGAGTCATGGCAAGCGAGTGATGTGGAGGATGATAGTGATTTTGAACCTTCGCCGGTGAAACCCAAAGATAAATCGAAAAGAAATATCAACAACAAAAAGGAGAAGGACAATAAAAAGTCAACTAGTAAGAAACCCTCACGTAAACAACGGAACTCTTCTGGTGAGGAAAGCGGTGATGGCGAACGAAGTAGTAGTGATAATGAGGAAAACAATGATATTGATTTCAGGGCTTCTCCAGCAAAGCCCAAGGAGAAAACGAAAAGAAATGTTACTAATAAAAAATCTACAAACAAGAAACTTCCACATAACCTTCCATCTGATGACGATAGCGATAGTAATTTGAAATCAGACGAATCTTGGAAACAAGATGACGATGTGACAAATTCCGATAGTGACTTTGAACCCAAAAAGACAAGGGCGAAAAACAATACAAAAATAGGTAAAACTTCCAAAGCCAAGAAGAAAGCGGATAAATCAGAGGATCAATTGGTCTATTTGGATTTATCCAAGGAAGAGGTTTCCATCCTGGAAGATGTACCGCAAAGTCCACCGGCAAATCATGATGCCACATTTGCAACACGTTTAAATGATATACTCAAAACTTGCCGGCATGAGGATAAACCCAAGCTGCCATCCTCCACTCAATCAACAAAAACGAAACGTAAATTGTTTACTCCCATGTTTGGTCATGATTTGGAGGTTGAAGATCCTGCCCTGCCGGATATTGTTGAAAAGGAAAATAGAAAAATATTGGTAGATGAATCTGAGAGCATTATACTTGATAATGTAACTTGCCCCTTTGATGCCCAGGGAAGGCCCAAGAAGTTGGATATTTTCAATAAACAATTGGAATCGGTAAAGGTGGGTAAGCCCATATTCAAACTGACACCATCACCCAAAAAGGCCGGGGCAACTACACCTCTTAGAGAGAAAATAAACGACACACCCACTTCGAAAACTAAATCGGGTAGTAAAACAAAGCCCCAGACTCCAACCACTGGCCGTAAGGCAGAGCCCAAAAAGTTGGGAGATCTTAGCGGGACACCAAATTATAAATATAGTTTTTTGAAATCATTGGATGGTAGGTTATTTTTTTCGAAATTAAAAGTACAAGATTATTAACTCATTTTATTCGTTGGTTCTAGTAACGGTCAGCAAAGCCTTTTGCCATCCCGATGCCCTGATTTATCGCGAGAGTTATCGCACCAAAAAGGAAGATCTGGCCAACATACTTTATGAAATGTACAATCAAAGATTGTTTGGCAATAAACTTAATGTGCCCTTAACATGGAATAAGAAACTTATCAACACTGCTGGTCGATGTTTGAATAAGAAAAAGTAAGCAACACGAGATTTAAAACCGGGCCTTCCAATCATATTTATGTATTATTTCTAGACTTGGGGTACGATCCAGTGTCGTGGAGTTGAGTGAAAAAGTCCTGACGAGTGCCGATCGTTTGCGTTGCACTTTGATACATGAATTGTGTCATGCAGCCACATGGATATTTAATGGTGAAGGCGGCCATGGCCGTACATGGAAGGAATGGGCCCAGAGGGCTAATGCCACTTTTCCTGAAATACCTAAAATTGGGGTGTGTCATCAATATGATATAGAATATAAATATACCTATAAATGTACTCTATGTGGAGCCAAGTAAGTAAAAAACAATTTCTAAAGAATGTAAACATTTTGTATTAAACTAAAATTTTCTTTCAGGTCACATGCTCATTCAAAATCAAAGAAAGTGGAGAATATACGCTGTTCCTATTGCCATGGTGCTATTGAAATATTTCTCAATAAAAAAGATAAGGAGGGCAATATTATACCAACACCGGTTAAGGAGCCAACGGGCTTTGCTAAATTTGTCAAGGACAATTACAAGAAATATAAACGTGACGATACAAAACATGCTGATGTCATGAAAATATTAAGCAATGAATTTGCCACAATGAAATTGAATAAAAAATAGACTTCATAAACATTAGAACAAAAGAGAAAAACAACCCACCTTCTTTAAAATATGTAACCTGTGCATTTATATTTTCTAGTTTTGCCAATAAGTGTATTTTTAATTTTCCATTTATATGTATCAATTGTTGATTTACTTTCTATCTTTATACTATATTTTCTAAAACAAAAATTGTATTTTATGTTCCACTTTCTTTGTGTACCCGTACTTCTATTTTTGTAGGTGTTAATTAGATTTAGTTTTAGAAGAGAAATCATAAGAATAATAAATGAGATGTAAGAAAGAAAATCCAATATGATGCAGTACCTATTTTTGGGAATTGCGAAGAAAGTAAGAGAGTTAGAATCAACGTTTGGCTGTTCTCGGAAATTTGATGTCCCGGGCCACTTTGTGTGTTGCAAATAGATGCTATAATATCAAATTGAAAAGAGAATTAAATATTTCGTGAACCTTGTCAGATGGAACACGTATATGGAAGAAACATAAAGTAAATGTTTCAAAATCGAGGTTCGAAAATAGATTTTCAAATTTGAAAAGATGTCATCTTGGTTAGGATAAAGGATGGGCAGTTGCTTTGTAACAAAGAGTAAAGAGTTCTTTGATCGTTTTGTTTTTCAAAATCTTGAACCCTATGTGGGGGAAGTACCAGAAGAAATGGTGCGATCTTTACCATCTTTATAACAGATATTGTGTTGATCGAAATATTGAGAAGTACCAAATATGAATGGAATTAGACGTTATTTTCGCGTTTTATGAGCTTTATGGATAAAAAATTTTGACCCTTTGTGGGGGAGGTACCAGAGGAGTGGACCGATATATCCCATCTTCACACCAGATCTAGGGCTAATAAAAATACTGTGATGTTTATAATTTGGAGACAATCTGACTCTTACATCTCATTTTATACAAATTACTAGCTGAACCCGGTGCGCTTCGCTACCCCTTTTGATTTTATATGCATTCAAAATTTTATTTACGAATAAATGTTGGATAAAGAAAAACAAATTTAAAAATTAAAAAAAATATTGCACTAATTTAATGCGTTAATAAACAAAATCATTACAAAAGCAGTAACATGACATGCATACACGAAGGGTTTGTCCTTTGGATTTATTTATTTCATAGCAAATACCAAGCGTGCAGGAAACTGCAATTTTTTTAAGTAGAGTGGCATTTCTATTGCAAGTAGTGAATTCGAGATAGCAACATACTTCGCCGTAATAAGCGAATTTCAAATAAATTGTTGTGTTGTTTTTTAGTGTTAGCCTAAGGCGTTGTGGGTCAATGGTTCTTATTAAAATCATATCCCAATCTGATTCGATTTAAATATAATTTAAAAAAAATTACTTTTACACCAAACTCCGCCACACCTTTCATATTTAATTGAAATTGGTGCGTCAAATATGTGAAATCGGCCGAGAATATATATATGGGAGCTATATCCAAATCTTAACTAATTTCCAATTAATTTATCACATTTATTATTATAACAAAATTCCGCCACACATTCTGAATTTCATTGGAATCGGTCATATATATCGTGTTTGGTGCATAATATGTATGAAATCGGCCGAAATATATATGTTAGCTATATCCAAACCTCAACTGATTTCAATATAATTGTGCAATTTTTGCTGGTGCCAGATTTTGTCTCTCTCGCTTTGGGTGTATCAAATATGTGAAATCGGCTGAGTATATATATGGAGCTATAATCACATCTGAGCGTATTTGAATATAATTTGTCAAATGTGCATCAAATATGTGAAATCGGCGGATAATATATATGGGAGCTATATCCAAATCTGAACCGATTTTAATATAATTTGACTAATTTATTTTCTAATCAAAATCCCGTTACATATTCCAAAATTCTTGGAAATCGAACATACATATCGTGTATGGTGCATAAAATACATGAAATCGGTCGAAAATATATATGAGAGCTATATCCAAATCTGAACCGATTTTAATATAATTTGACAAATGTATATTTGTTTTAATTTCCGCTACACATTTCAAATTTCATTGAAATTAGAGATACATAGCGTGTTTAGTGCATCAAATACATGAAATCGGTCGAAAATATATATGGGAGCTATATCCAAATCTGAACCGATTTCAATATAATTTGAAAAATTCATTTTTGCTCCCGATTCCGTTACTTATTTTAAATTTCATTAAATTTGGACATACATATCTTGTTTGGTCCACCAAATACATGAAATCGGCCGAAAATGTATATGGGAGCTATATCCAAATCTGAACCGATTTCAATATAATTTGGGAAATAAATTTTTTTAGATAAAATCTATCACACGTTTCAAATTTCATTGAAATTGGGGATACATAGCGTGTTTGGTGCATCAAATGCTTGAAATCGGCCGAAAATATATATGGGAGCTATATCCAAATCTGAACCGATTTCAATATAATTTGACAAATTTATTTTCGGATCAAATCCCGTCACATATTCCAAATTTCATTGGAATCGAACATTCATATTGTGTTTGAGGCATCAAATGAACGAAATCGGTCGAAAATATATATGGGAGCTATATCCAAATCTGAACCGATTACAATATAATTTAGCAAACTTATTTTTGTTCCAAATTCCGTTACACATTCCAAATTTGGAGACTGTATCTTTAACCGATCAATAGATATGTGCATATAAAATCTAAATTTTTGGGAGGTACCTCCGATTCTGATGCTATATCTCCAGTTCCAAGTGGAAATTCAAAAATGTATATAGCCTATGTTACTTTCAGGCGATGTTGCAGTATATATGGAAATTTTCAGAAAAATCTATTCAGCAGTTTTCGAGTCCATAAATTACAAACAAACAAACAAACAAACAAACAAACGTACAAACATTTTCCTCTTTTATAGATATAGAAGAAGAAGATAATTATTCAAAATTTTATAATCTTTGCCTTTCTCCAGACAACACCAGACCTTAAGTTAACAAAAGTATTGTGATGTGTGCAATTTGAAAAGAAATGGATGCTTATTTCGGATCTTATGATCGTTTTTGTTATTCAAAACTTTGACCCTTTGTGGCGGAGGTACAAAAAGAAAGATCTGATCTCTACCATCTTTATAACAGATCTTGTGTAGATGAAAATATTGAGATGTGGCAAGTCTGAAAGGAATCGGAAGTACATTTATTGTTTTGTGATCTTCATGAAAATTCAAAATTTTGACCCTTTGTGTGGAGGTACCAGAGGGAGTGGATCTATATATCCTCTCTTCACACCAGACCTTGAATTAATAAAAATATTGTGTTGTGTGTAATTTGAAGACGATTGGACATTTACATCACATTTTATAAAAGTTATAATAAGTAACAATTTTGACCCTTTGTGGGGGAGGTACTTGATGGAGTGTATCGATATTGTCCATTTTCGCACCTGACCTAACACTGATGTAAATACTAGGATTTGCAAAGTTGGGACAAGATCAGACTTTCTCCTTCTGTGCAGTAAATTATTTGTTGACATTTTGTGGGGGAGGTACCAGAAGGTGTGGACCGGTATTGCTCATCTCCGAACTCAATCTAAGTTTGACAATAATATTAAGATGCACCAAGGTTGGATAAAATCGGATACTTCCTTCGAGAGTTGTCGTGCGCACCAGCCAGCCAGACAGACGGACATCGCTAAATCGACTCCTAATGTCCTAAAACGGATTTGGTCCAAAAAGACCCAGGGTCTGAAACCGTTATTTCGACTAGGCACGTTTTGACCGTATCAAATGATATATACCCTCTGTAGCCATATGGCTAAGGGTATAAAAATTAACATTTTGGTAGAAACAACTGGCGTTCAAGTCTCACATTCTATATTTTCAGCCTGTTTTTGTAGCAGTATTTTTCCTTTCGTTTGGAATTTTGGCGAAAGAAAAAATATTTTGGATTTTTGTACTGCATGTTTTTTTAAAGCCTTTTCCAAAAATACAAACGAAAATGTCAGAAAAATAACGATAAGAGAAGACCCATGTGTATGACGGGGAATTTATATATGAAATATTTTTACATATCTACTTTTTGTTAGCGGATCTTGCACAGGACCATATTCTTTAAATGTTTTCTCAACATTTTTTTAATTTTATTTTACGAATTTGTGACAACATTTGAATTTATTGGGGTTGCCACAATCAGCACAACTCCTAATGAAATTATATAAAAAAATAACAAAATAATGGTTATGGAAACCCTGAAATATCAAAACTTTTCGGAAATTGACCAGAAAGTAATTTTTTTGCGAAAAAAGCTGTTATTCGTTTCTACACAAATGTTCTTTTAAATCAATCGAAAACTGATATATTGAAAGTTATTTTGATGGAAATTTTTTTTTCGATACGATAGATTTTTTTTGTTATGCTATACACGAAAATCTACTTCGAACAATTCATTATTGAAATCTGATACATGAAGAATATCAATATTTAAATATATACTTAGCCAAAATACAAAGAAAAACAAGTAAGCAAAGGCTACAGTCGAGCGGGGCCGACCGTTGAATACCCTACAACACTATAATAAACCATACAGTTTATATAGGTGAAATACTCGACAGAATTCCACAAGATATTGTGACAAATAATAAAAGAAAACCGTCAGGTTTCGTTCTCTAATTTTCGAATAATAGCAACTTAAACTAATTTGCTCATTTCCAATTTATTGGTAGATGTTGCACGTAAATGGTCTTCCTAGGTCTGGAACCAATATTTCCCTATGACCTATAATCTCTCTATATGAGATACAGACATTTGACTATATTCATCAACGAAATCAGCGTTAACGAAATAGTCAGAAGTGCGTCTTTCCTGTATTTGTGCATTCTCCAAAAAGTCACTGGAATGGATTTTTGTATTTTATCTACAAAAGTTGGCAAACTATTTCACACATTGAATATTTTTGGATGGCCATCCACAACTATTTGGCTTTTGCAATGTCCCGTAACCTCCATTCAAATGCGCGTGAGGATCGGGCGGTAATTACGACCTACCGACAATTTTGCAGTTTTTTGGTCCATTTCAACACCTAAATATATGGCGATTATCTCCAAAAAGAGTAGGCTTTTATTCTGACCCTCATCTTATCCCCATGCAAAATTTCGTAAGGATTAGGCCATAAATGCGATCTGCATATGATATCCTGATATCCTAACCACTTAGTTTTGTTAGCTGTAGAAATATTACCAAATGTTTAATTCAAAATGAAAATATGCCAAAAATATGACAAAATTGAAAAAAATATGAGAAAATTTTACAAAATCAATATTTCATCTTTAGAGAGATATTTTTATGCGATTTTTTAGACATTTCTCTCCTGCCAAGAGGCCATTCTGAATTAATGAGAACTGTCGAAATCAGTTCAGCCGTTCTCGACATATAAGAGATCTTTCAAGCATATCTCCTTTGATAGACATATAAGTATATCGCACATATTTTGCTACATATCCGATTTGTTGGATAATAACATCAATGTAAAGGTCAGAAGTAACCTTGTGTTCGCTTTGTGATTTCGCCGGGATTTAAAATATTCACGGTTTAATGAAAAATTTTGATTTTTTCAACACAAAAAATATGGTCTATTTTCCCGCTAAATATTATCCGATGACCACCCAAATTAGTAGGCTTCTTCCCCGCCCTAAACTCTATCTACATGCGAGATTTCGCGTCGATTGGTCTATATTGGTATTTGGTCCATTTCAACCACTAAACATTTGGCGATCATCTCCAAAAGCAATAGGGTTCTATTCTGGTCCAAGCCCGACCTACATTCTAAATTTCGTGAAGATCGGGCCATAATTGCGACCTGTAGAGTGATTACAAATTAACATGGACAGACGGACGGACGGACATACATTGCTAGATCAACTCAGCTTGGCGAGCTAGGAAGATCCATATATACTTTCCTATGTGGGAAACCAATATTTCGAGGTGTTACATAATTTTTGGCCCAATCAAACTTATAATACCCCAAACACATAGTGTTGTAGGGTATAAAAATTTCGTTCATTCGTATATGTACATACATATATTTTTTCCAAACATGTGAAAATAAGAAAAAAAATATTTACAAAACTAATTGAATTTAATCGTTTACGTTTTTTTTATTTTCCTTGCAGTTACTTTACGGCTTTGTGATATCTTTGGAAAATAGCACAGACACAGATTGCTGGGATTATGATGATTGGCTTCTCCTCAGGCGGATAGAATAGTTGCAGCTGAGCAGAATCAGAATAGTAGCAGTTGTGTGCGACTTTTGTTTATTGGGTGCTGCTGACTTAGTAGTTGAGATAAATTTAAGCGGATAAACTAAACGACCACTACAACAATAACAAAAGCATCATCATCATCATCACATAATAAAATTACAACAACTAGAATCCACAAAAAAAAAAAACAATAATAATCAACATTCCAGTAAAAGCAACAGAAGCAGCGCAAGCTTCATAAACAAAGCCAGGGAGTTTTGAATCCCAATTGCCGAGCAAGTCTCAGTGGTATTGAAAACAATCATTATTGCCAGAGCAAACAGTACGCTTGTTGGACTCATGAGAACAAAAAAACAAACTGTAACTGAATCATCATCACTAACAACAACATTCGTCAACTGAAAAAAAGAATAATACTACAAATTTGAGACCGATTTATGTGCTAAATAAATAAATAGCCAGCCGGGAAAGAAGCAACGTATTTTTTTCGCTTCAATTTAATAATAATAATAAAAACAAAGAAAACACACAAAAACGAAGGTGCTGGAAACCGGAACCGCCAAAGCGGAGCATAGAAAAAATGCAAAATATCCACAACAAATAGTGAAAGTAAGTTTTGTTTTTAAGTTTCTAATCATTGTGTGGTTGATTTTTATTTTTTTTTTCTCTTTTCAGATTTATTTTGGGTTTTCTTTTGCGTTTGAATCAAATCTGTCATTTATTTTTGAAGTATTTTTGAACGTTTTTGCTAACAGTAACCTGCACGACAATTATGGCACATCCACGCATTTTACTGTTCTACAGTAGTTGTCTCTTAGTGCTGGCATATGCACGAACAGAATTACTCTTCGATCAGGAGAATCGAAAAGATCTGAATGTGTGTAAAACCAAAGTAACGTAAGTATCGATTAAAAAATCTTAAAACATTTCAGTGATTATTGATCCCGACAAATCTTAAAAAATTTAAAAAAATCTCAGATCTCATTGAGGGTCCTTGTTGTTTGGG
The DNA here is from genome assembly GCF_030504385.1 of Musca domestica. Lineage (NCBI taxonomy): Eukaryota > Metazoa > Arthropoda > Insecta > Diptera > Muscidae > Musca > Musca domestica. The sequence goes on along the minus strand of NW_026712324.1, from coordinate 621,006 downwards.
AGTTAAAAATCCACTATTGTTCTTTAAAAAATTAATTAAGATCTCGATAATGGGTACAATGGCCCTTAATTTAGAATTTTCAAAAAATTATGTTTTTGGCTCTGCTGGTCCTTGAAAAATTATCTATGAAAATTATATTAAAAATTACGCGATTAAAAGGCTGCTGATCCTCGAAAACAATTTTTAAAAAATTCGCGATTTTTAAGTTGCTTAATTCTTGAAAATTTTAAAAATACGCACGTTTCTGGTCTGTTTGCCCTTGAAAAATATGCTCAAAAATATTGGTCCTTTTAAAAAGTGTTCTTAAAAAACGTATTTTTCGGGACAATTATTCTTAAAAATATCCAAGATTGTTAAGCTGTTACTTCAAGGACGGTATTCATTCTCTAATTGTTGATGGAATCTGTGACTGCCAATCGGACCTGTCTGATAGGCTTCTCGATTTGGAGGCATTGGAATTCCCCTCTGTAGATAATATATGTCCTTCGTGACAACCTCTGGTAGGATTGAGAATTTTATCTACCAAATTATACTTTGGTTGACTTCCACGATAACACCCAATTTGGTACTGCAAAGGAACCATATGGTTATGGTTACGTACGGACAGGATAAAAATATACGTACGGACAGGATCTCCTCGTGTAGATGGTCCACTGATGTAATGAGGAGGAACTCTCAGAGTAGCTTTCTTGTAGGTCTGGATGCGTTGCACTTATGTTCGCAGACCACACTGGGACCGCATATGTGACCATTGACCGACCTATCGCTTTATAAGAGGTCAACAAGGCCTCCCTGGCCGCACTCCAAGTACCGCCGTCTAGCGCAGATAAATGCCGTCGAATGTGAACCCTAAGATTTTGGGGTAGTTCGGTCGGATCGGAGCTATATTTCCATCGACTTTCACTTTCAGCTCTGTTCTCATCTCCGCAAACCATGTGGCGTAAAGTGTGACCATTGATTTAATGTCGAACATTTTCATATTCTTCGCGAGGATGTAGGCGGCAAACTCCGCTAGTGAGATGTTCAAGCTTGGACATATGTCTTAACAACGGGGCCCGACGCCATTAATGTACGATTATCTACACACTTAACGATCTCTATGCTGTCTGAACGGCATGGAAAGGTAGAGGTAAAATAGTTCCGGAGATATCTCCCCACCTTGGGGAACTGCTTGTTTCACTCTACGGGATTTGGACTTCTTGTTGCAGAATTCCATGTACCAGTGGCTTTCACATATGTTCTCCCCTGTTCTTGTTCTGGTTTCATTTTCGACTGATATGTGGGACATGTCATGCAATTGTGTTGTGGTAATATGTTTTAAACGGAATCCGTGTTAATTGTTGGCAAGTGGATAGCTTCCTCTGATTTTGGGGAGGACTAAATCCTCAAGAATATTTGAGAAAGCGGGTTCTACAATACCCAATTGACCCGAAATAAAAACATACAAGTTTCGACCAGCATCAGCCCTTATGCGTTTTTGGGATGGTCCTTGAAAAACATTAAAAAAATACACATTTTCGAACTCGGATGGTCTTGAAAAAATTTATTCACATTTTGTAGATTCTTAAAAATTTCAAATTTTGTTCCTTTAATTGTCCTCGAAATTTCCGTTTTGTGGCTCTGAAGGTCCTTGAAAAATATTCTTAAAAAGTTCAAATTTTGTGGTGATGGAGTCCTTCAAAAATATTTTTTTATTGAAAAATCTCATCAAAATTATTCTACCATGGACTTGTAGTTCTTGAAAAATATTCTTAAAAAAATTCACATTTATTGGCCTGTTGGTTCTCGAAAAGTTCACGTTGTGAGAATCTGATGGTGTTTAAGAAATATTCTTAAAAAATACATGTATTGTTGCTCTGATGGCCCTTAAAAATATTCTTAAATAATCTACGTTTTTTTCTTTTGGCTCAGATGGACCTTGAAAAAAAATCTATGAAAATGCATGTTTTGTGGAACTGACTGTTCTCACAAAATATTTGGTCTGTTGGTCCTTGAGTCCATTTTTTTTTTTGATATGTTCTTGAAAAAATCTAAATAAAAAATTCAATTTTCTGCTCGTTGTTAAAGAATTTTTAAGAAATATACGTTTTGTTGCTCTGATGATCCTTTAAAATAATCTCAAAAAACCCGAATTTTGTGGGTCTGTTGGTCTTTGAAGAGTATTTTTAGTCAAACTGTTCTAAAATTAAAAACAAAAAACAATTGTTCTCATTCGTTCATAAATAAAAAACCTAATATAATATCATTAACCACCAATTTATTTATATCTTAAATTTATTATTATTTTTAACTAATGGTCTTTCTTTTCTTCTACTTACTTTAGATATCCCGTGACAGTTGTCACCACAGAATTACAAAACTATCAAGTACGAACAAATAATTGGTGTTTCAATGTCCCACCACGATGTTCATCATACAAACTCCAAACGCGGGTGGTTAATAAAACAACAACGCTGTATAAGGAACGTTTCGATATAGACTGTTGTGGTAAGTTGTTTAAAAAATAATACTCGTATACATATATTTATTTGGAATAAAAATATATAATTTTTTTCTTTTCCCCCAGAGGGTTATATGCGCAATCCCGTGGACGATACTTGCATACCCAAGTGTGATGAGAAATGTGTCCATGGCGTTTGTGTGGCACCCAACAAATGCAAATGTGAACATGGCTATGGTGGACCTTCCTGTGACATAAGTTCGTAGATTTTCATGTTTTATTTTTCACTTTTATTTTAGCACATTTGAAAGCCTTCAGTGTTTGTTTTCTTCTCTACAAGATGCTTTTTGGTATTTTTTTCTTTAGTGGTTATTAAAAAATATTGTTGAGAGTATTTTTTAGTTTATTCAGAGCCCTATTCTTGTTCTGTGAAAATAACTTTATTTCCTTATTTATTTAATTCTTTTAACAATTTTTAAAACTTTCTTCCAAAGATCTTCTTTAGATTTTACAATATTTTAAGATTTTATATATATTGAACATCTGTTAAAACCCTTCTTTAATACATGGAGAAAGGTCTTCCTTTCTCTCTATAAATTTTCAATAGATATTCTATTAATATAAGTTCTTTGAATAGACGTTTGATAAATCTATAACCAGAAACTTTATCAGAACTTCTATATATAGAACGACTGTAGGAATGCGTAGAGAAAGGCCTTTTAGAAATATGATTTATAGAAAAATATACAACCTATTGCAGAAGCTGAAATTCTTGACTTCTCAAGATTATTTTGTGTGTCTATATAGTTTTGTAAGAGCATTTTGTTAAGGATTATCAGACATAGTGGATTTTTACGAATATTTTTTAAACATAATTTTTGGGTGCTTGGAATATTTTTCAAGATTCGTTGAGGATGTTAAGAATATATTTTTAAGAACCATCTGAATTACAGTTATAAGTATAGTTTTTTAATATTTCTTTCAGGACTATCAGTCCTTGTTTTCCTTGTGGAGTTTTTATGAACGCTATCAACTAGGCTTTAGAAAAATTTTAATTTTTATTTAAGAATATTTTTTAAACGTCTTCTTTAGCAACGAAATTTTTCCTTTTTTAAGGACGTTCAGAGTTACCAAACTAAGACTTCAAAGAATATTTTTTCAAGGACTTTTAAAGAGAAAAGGAAGATCTTTAAGAATACTTTTCAACGACATTCAGAGCCATCAAAAATGGTTTTGTAAGAACCTTTTTTTAAGAAATTTTAAAGCTTCAAAACGAGGATTTTTAAGAATATTTATCAAGGTTTATTAGAGGATTGTTTAAAAATTTTTTTTCAAGGTTTTTAAATCCCTCCAAGGTTTTTGTCAATGTCTTTAAAAGCCATCCAATTTTTTTTTTTTTTTTTTTTTTTTTTTTTTTTTTGAGAATATTTCTTGTCTCTGTTTCGGACTATCAGAGTGGACTTTTTAAGGACGTTTAGAGATACTAAACTAGTCTTATGAAAAATATTTGTCAAGTCATCAGGCGAGGATTTTTTAGGAAGATCTTTTTGAGCTACGAAACGAGGACTTCGAAGAATGTTTTTTTATAAAAATGTATCAAGGATTAATAGAGGATTGTTTAAGAATGTTTTTCAAGGTATTTTTAAATCCTTCCAAGCGAAGATTTTTAAAGAATATTTGTCAATGTCTTTAAAATCCATCCAATGTTTTTTTTTTTTTTTTTTTGAGAATATTTTTTCAATAACTATTCTAGCTTTTAACGTGGACTTGGAAGAATATTTGTCAAAGAGTTTTAGATTCACCCAACGAGGATTCTTTTGGACTAATGTTCAATGATTTTTAGAGTCACCAAACAATTTTTAAAAATAGGTATTCAACGATATTTTAGAGCCACCAAAACCAGCTTTTTGAAGTATTTCTTTCAAGGACTATTAAAGCCTCAAATCGAAGAATTTTGAAAATATATTTTTAGGGACTATTAAAGCTAGGATTTTTAAGAATTTTTTTAAAGAGCCATTAAATTAGGGTTTTCAAGAACATTTTTCAAGGTCTGTTAGAGGATTAGAGTTTTTTTAAGAATTTTTACAAGGAGCCCACCAAACGTGGACTATTAGAGCCACCAAACAAGGATTTTTTAAGGATATTTTTCAAGGACTATCAGTGCTCCCAGACCTGAATTTATAAAAATATTTTTTTCTATGACTAATAGAGCCAATAAAGCTGGATTTTTTAGAGTATTTTTCAAGAATTTTAGAGCCACCAGACCAGAATAGTCAAGAGTATTTTTCAAGGATGTTTAAGAGTCAACTAAAAAGATGTTTTAAGAATACTTTTTCAAGGACTTTTAGACTTAACAAATGAGAATCTTTTTAAGGGCCACTAGATCCAACAGAATAGGAATTTTTATGATTATTTTGATGATTCTTAGAGCCACATAACGGGGTGTATTTATAGTTTTTTATGTCTATTTGAGTCATTAAACGAGAATTTTTGAGAATAATTTTCAAGTATTTTTAGAGTCATCAATTTAGGAATTTTTCAAAGATTTTTTAAGAGGATTTTTAGATCCAACATACGATAATTTTCTCAAAACGAGGTGATTTTGTCGTTTTTTAAGGTCTAATTGAGTTATTGAACGAAGATTTCTGAGAATAATTTTCAAAAATTTTTATAGTCAAGTTAGGAATTTTTTTATGAAAATGGTTTTTTGGGTCTATTAAGCTACAAAGATGTATTGATTAAATATTTTTAAGGGCTATTAAATCCATAAGACAAATAGACGACACATAACACGCCTTCTACAGCCAAAGGGCTTCACGAGGTTCTGCCATAGATTTAATTAATTTCCCGATATATTTATTGGTTAGGTTTTATACTATTTTAGAGCTTTTTACATGTATTCTATAAAAAAAAGATTTTTTTGGCAGGTTTTGTAATGGTCTATAGATGGAAAATCCTTCAATCGATTAAAGACCTTTTATGGGTTCCCTTCTAAGATAAGACCTTATGTTGGTCTTTATTTCACAAAAAATCTTTGAGATGTTGAGGTTTAGTTTTTTTTTTTAATTTACAAGAATTGGTTTTTAACACTTTCACAGAACAAGAATTAGGGCACTACTATTCTTTTCTCTTTTTTTTTTCGCAATTTCTATACCTTTATTAATGTTGTTGCTTTAGCTTTTGCTTTTAATTACAAATAACATTGGAGTTTCGTTTTATTGGCTTTTTAAATACTTACCCACACCTCCAAGAGACCACCGAAAACCACCCTTTACCCATCCCACTAAATAATAATTCTGCCACAATAGAACATAAGTTTTGCACCATTTTGAAACTCTTCCAAACGTATCTTTGTACAACACAAGACACTACACTTATCACTCCTATACACTACCGAAAACAGAAAAATCTTTCCAAAAATTAGGTGCTGTCCAGTGTATGTCGTGTGTCTAATAGTCTTCTCCAAAACAGCATTTCCAAGCATATTAACCAGGCAAAAGCAAACTTCTATTAAAAAAAAAATTCTCTATCTGCACAATATGGTGTTTATATAAATCTCTTCTAATATTTCCTCCCCAAAACCAACCTATCAACCTAGATTGCCCCACTGGTTATTGGGGTCGTGACTGTAAAAAACAATGTGATTGCTATAACAATGCCACCTGTGAACCATATACCGGTGCTTGTCAGTGTGACAAAGGTTATACGGGGGAAAAGTGCCAAGACACTTGTCCCCTGGGTTATTATGGTGCCGAGTGCTTGGAGGAATGTAGGTGTGAGAACGGCGGTTCATGTCATCATGTGTCTGGCGAGTGTATTTGTGCTCCAGGTTTCACGGGACCATTGTAAGTTTTAAATTGAAATGCTAATAACCAAGAAAAAAAAAAGGATTGGATAATAACTTTAATTTTCGAAACAAAAAACAAGATGTGAAGACCAGTGTCCAGATGGCAAACATGGCGCCCAATGTAAACAGGATTGTCGTTGTCAAAATGATGGTAAATGTGATCCTCAGAATGGTGAATGTATGTGTCCACCGGGTTGGACGGGAGATGTGTGTGCCAACAAATGTCCCACCGGTACGTACGGACCGAATTGCGAAGAACCCTGCGAATGCTTCAAAGGTGCACCCTGTCATCATATTAGCGGAAAATGTGAATGTCCAGCTGGTTATATGGGAGATAGGTGTTTTGATGAATGCCCCTCGAATACATATGGCCTAAATTGTACCCAGGAATGTCAATGTTTAAATGATGCCACCTGTGATAAGGCAACGGGTGTTTGCCAATGTCGTCCCGGTTGGAAGGGTGAAGATTGTGGCACTCGAATTTGTCCTGACAATGAGTATGGCATCAATTGTACCAAATCATGTGAATGTGAAATGCAATACACCGAACTATGTCATCCTGAGACGGGAAAATGCCTTTGCCAGGTGGGCTGGAGTGGTACCCTATGTAACCGGCCATGTCCCTTCCTTAAATATGGAGCGAATTGTGAACTAAACTGCAATTGTAAAAATAATGCAAAATGTAATCCCATTAATGGTACCTGTATTTGTGCCCCTGGCTACAAGGGTGACACCTGTGAAGAGCCATGCGATGAGGGTTATTATGGTCAAGATTGTGCCCTGCCATGTGATTGTCAAAATGGTGCAAAATGTGCACCCGAAACGGGACAATGTTTCTGTACGCCCGGCTGGAAGAATCTGAAATGTGATCGCCCCTGTGACTCGAATCATTATGGCCAGGACTGTGTTAGTGTGTGTGATTGTAAGAATAATGCGGCCTGTAATCCCACAGATGGCAAATGTACCTGTCCGGCCGGTTATAAGGGTGCCAAGTGTGAGCAAAAGTGTGATTTTGGCACTTTCGGTCAGGACTGTGCCCAACAGTGTGAATGTGATTTCAACAATACAATTGCCTGTGAAAGTTCCGATGGCAAATGTATTTGCAAGCAGGGATGGGGAGGTATAGACATTTTCTTCTAATTCTCAATTTCATGCTGAACATAAAGTTTCATTAGTTTAAGGTTTCACAAAACACACTTTTCTGAAAAATTGGTGATGGATTTCTATTCTCAAGAACACGAAACACATTTTCATCTACTTCCCAAACTCCTAATAAGAGATATAATAGAATCTTTAAACCCCCTTTCTCTCCATTCATTTACCCGAACACCACATACATTTCTCATAAGAAAAACCTAATACTTTCACATTTTTGCATGAGTTATGAATTAATAGCATGTTGGTAGTTAAGAAGAGAATAACAAGTTTTGGAAAATTAAAAAAAAACATGGAAGTCATCCTCCTCAGAGACCGGTTATGGTTTTCTGATGGTAAAAATTTTGAGCATAGACCAAGTTAAGGGCACTGTCTATTCTGCAAACATATCATTTGAGGAACAATTTTTAAAGGATTGTTGGAACTAAAATTGGCGACTTTAAAGAATATGTTTATAGGGTTATCAACTTGAACTTTTAAGGAATATTTTTTGATGGACTATCAGCGTTATTAAAAGCGATTTTTGAGGACTGATTTCTATGGTCTATAAGGATCACAATATAGGATTTTTTAAGTTTTTTTTGAAAGACTATTAGAGCTATAATCGAAGACTGATTGGAGACCACTTGTAAAGAACGACTGGAGCTATAAGAACCATTCGTGCCACCAAACGAGATTATTTTATGAAAATTTATTTCTACGACTTTCAGAGCCATTTATCCTTTTTACCAAATTTATTAAGGGTATACTTTCAGGGACTGTAGGGCCCCCAAATGTGAATTATTTAAAAAATATTTTTAAAGACTGTTAGAGTTATACATTTTTTGATGGACTTGTAGAGCTTCCATACGAGGATTTTTAAGAATATTTTTTTCAAGGGCCTAAAGAGACATCTATTGTGGATTTTTTAAAAATATTTTTGCAAGGACTATCAAGACCACCAAACATGTTTTTTTTAAATATTTTTAAATGAACGACAGAAAACATGAATTTTTCAAGTCTTATTAGGGTAACCAAAGATGAAATCTTGAAAAAAATATTTTTTCAAAGAATATTCCTGAATTTATTATAGCCACCATATGGGGATTTTTATAAGTTTTTCCAAAGGTGACTTTAATCATGGATGTTTTTTTTAAAATTTTGTGATTTTCAAAAATATGTTTTCAAATGCCATACAAGACACCAAACAGGGAGTTTTTATAAAACTGTGCGACAAAATATATTTTTTTTCAATAATTACAGTATAAATCCAACAGATTATGTAAGTAAAGCAAATACAAAAAAAACTCATGTATCGGAATTTTAAAAGATTATGTCGCAAAATCACCTAAATAGAGGGGACAATATCCTCCCTTCTTCCACATTTTTTTTTTTTTGAATTTAGGATTGCTTGGAATCCGGTAATTTTTGTATTAGAGATAAAAATACAGAATTCTTTATTATTGGGTTCTCAAGCAAGTCAACTTTTTGCTTCTTTAAAAAATGGACAAAAACTTAATTTTAAAGTAGATTTCATACAATTCGACTATAGGTCCCAGAAGACATCAAGAGTCTGAACGGCTAAAATTCATATACAGGGTGAGATAAAAAACCACAACAAAGTCAAACGCCATAATTATTACATATCTTTTTAATTTTATTGAATGACAGCAAAATATGTCGGAAATAGTATCAAATTATAGAATACGTTTATATTTGTTCGAATCACACGCTGCCCGAATGTTACTCTGCCGTATTTTGGCTCATTCCCGGCGAAGCGCTTGTTTGAGGTGATCGACACATGGTGGCCATTGTGCGCTGGAACCTCACAATGAAGCGAGAAATCTCATTTTGTAAACATTCCTGGGTGGCGCATGCTGAGTGCGATGGTTTGAGTTCTGTTGGAATGTCCAAGGTGTGCGGCCAAAATGTTTGCATGCCCATGGCTTTATACACCCTCCAGAATATTTTCACGATAATATTCGGCATTTACTCTGATGCCACGGTCGATTAATACGATCGGAGAGCGACCATCGGCTGTTAAGGCGGCCCATCCCATGGCCGGCGCTTGAGTTCAGGTGCTGAACAACGAATGTTTTCCAACAAAATTCGGCAGTTAACCACTTTCGGCTATTTTCCTTCTGTTGCGGTGTAAGTTTTTGCACCTTTTGGAATTTCAATGGCTTTACCCCGAGCTCATTTTTCAATATTTACCCAATGGAATATTGCGAGCCATTTTTGAGATTTGAGCCACTGCGACGTGGGTTTCGATTAAGTCGCTTCTTTACTTTTCGAACCATTTTTGCTGATATTGCGACGGTACGAGACACAACAGATTTATTCACATTTAAATGCTGGAATGCTCTAACGATAGCCATTTGTGGTATTCTAGCCAAATATAAAGAAATCACAATACCACGCTTGAATTCCATCAGGCATAACTTTTTTTCTGGAAAGTTCTCACCAAAATGCTTTTGTATGCTTGTAAACAATGTAATGAGCTGTCACTGGAATAATTTTAACAGCTGTCGGACAAGTGGCTTAGAAATAACAGCAATCTGAAGTTGTTTGCAGTTTTTTCATCTCACTCTGTATACCTAAAATGAACGGATTCCAAGCAATCTTTGGGCGAAAATTTCCAAAAATGTGGAAGAGAGAGGACCATGCCCCCTCTATTTTGGTTAGTTTACGATGTAAACTTTGAAAACGGCGATTTAGGTATTTTGTATTTTTAGTTTTAGTTTCATAATCTGCTGTAATATTTTTTAAGGTGCAACAGAGGCACATTACATGGATTTTAAAATATTATTTTTCCAGGGATCGTCAAAACCACTAGATGGGGATCTTTTCAAGGGGATCTTTTCAAGGCCAACAAATACGACACTAATTATGGATTTTTTTTAAGCTCTGATAGTCCCTTAACAAATTTTAAAAAATCCATTAAAAGTCCCATTTGCTAGCAATGAAAAGAGAATATGCCTATCCTCGGAAAAATGTATTTTTTAAAGCCAGGCATAGAACATGTATTTTTCAATAATTTTTCCGTGGATTTTCATAACAAAAGGTTTTTAAGAAATCAAAGCCAATAAGTTTGCCTTCGATGGGGTTTTCTTTAAAATTTTTCTATCTCTGAAGTCACTCAAAAAATTTTAAAGAATATATATATTTATAGCTCCATTTAGTGGCTTTGAAAAAACTTCCTATGAAAATCTACTTTATCCACGAAAATACTTTTTAAAAATTCATATTTTGTGCCTCTATTGTCTTTCAAAATATATTCTCAAAATCCAAAAAAAAAAAAAAAATTAAATTAAATCAATGATTAAAGCTCTATTCGATAGCTTTGGCTATTCGATTTATAATAGTGGATTTTAATAAATATTTTTTGACAACACAGACTTTGAAGGTTATTTTTTGTGAATGTGGTTACGTAAACACCACGCCCTTACAAATCATGTTTAATACTTCCAAAACTTGTCCTAGAATTATATCTTATATCATTACAGTAATCTTAAGTTTTAGTTAATTAATTTCTTTATTTAATTTATTTTATTATATTTTTTATTCCATTTATCCCCGCTTCATTTTGCCTGCTGTGTGTTGGGTTATGTTTACGTTATCTTTTTATTGCGTTAAAAATTGTTAAAAACTACAAAACGAAACAAAAAAAAACTAAACCTCTGAAGGCGTTCATTGTGAGACCAACTGTAAACCAGGTTATTATGGTGAAAATTGTGATCAAGTTTGCAGATGTAAAAATAACTCGTCATGTGATCCGGATACGGGACGTTGTATCTGTGCGGCCGGCTGGACCGGTGAGGATTGTTCCAAGCCATGCGAAGAGGGCTCCTATGGCAATGGATGCAAAGAGAAATGCCCCACAATTGTGCATGGCAATAAGAGTTGCGATCACATAACTGGTGAAATACGTTGCCGCGATGGTTATATTGGTCTGACATGTGAACACCCATGTCCAACGGGTTATTATGGTCCTGGTTGTACGAAAAAATGTAACTGCTATCATGGTGGAGAATGTAATCACATTACCGGCGTCTGCCAATGTATGCCCGGATGGACGGGACAGAGTTGTAATATGACCTGTCCGGATGGTTATTATGGACAGAATTGTTCACAGGAATGTCATTGTCAAAATGATAATGGCTGCCGTAAGAATGATGGTTTGTGCTTGTGCAAACCTGGATGGATGGGTACGCGGTGTGATGAAGGTGATTACCTTGATGATTTTTCAAAAAAAAAAAAACATATATATTTTAATTTCGATTTTCTATATTTTTTTAGTTTGTCCCGAAGGTTTCTATGGCGAACACTGCATGCGTTCCTGCCAATGTGCCTCACCCAATTTCGTTTGCCAGGCCACTGATGGCTGTGTGTGTCGCAAAGGATTTACCGGACCAAATTGTGATTTAACCAAGGCTGAGCAGCATATCCAGGAGGCCGAGCGTGATAGTAAGTTCGATTTTGTATTTATTAGAATAAAAAACACTTTAAAGTATCAATCAGTATTGCCGACAAATGTATATCCCCTGTCAACGTCCATTTACTAAAATATATTTTGATTTGCGTTATGATTATTCAAACTGATGACCATAAAGTCTCCGAAGTAGTGGTCCATTATTGTCCATTTCGTATCTGACATGAATCTGATATAAATATTATAACGTACCAGATATGGACAATACTTCTCCATCCATTTATTCAAGATATGAGATGATGTTTGGACAAATGTTTGTGAGGCATATAAAGAAAACCGAACATTTATTTTCAATCTTATGCGAATAATTGTTAGTGGGATATGATAAATTTTAAGGCAATCGGACTCATATTTCAAATTTTATAAGATTAATAATTATTCAAAACGTCGACCCTTTTTGGAAGAGGTACTTGATGAAGTGGGCCAATAATGGCAATTATCGCACCTGACCTAGGACTGATAAAAATATTCAGATTTCCAATGTTTGCACAAAATTAATGATCCCATTTTGGAAAATTATTTTCTGTTCTTTTCTATATTTCTATACAATTTTTTGTCCTTTTTTGTGGGAAAGGTACCAGAAGGAGTGGCCCGATATTGTTCATTTCTGAACTCGATCTAAGTTTGATAATAAAATGCGAAGAAACCAAGTTTGGATCAAAACGGATACCATCTGCAAGAGTTATCTCTCGCACCAGCCAGCCAGACAGATGGACACCACTAAATCTATTCTAATGTCCCAAAACGGATTAGGCCCGAAAAAACTTAGTCTAAATCCGTTATTCCAATATTGTCCATCTCCGAACTCGATCTAAGTTTGACTATAGTATTATGAAGGAACCAAGTTTGAATCAAATCGGATAATATCTTCGAGGGTTATCGTTCGCACTAGCCAGCCAGTCAGACGGACACCACCAGATCGCCTCTAAATATCCTAAAACGGATTTGGTCCAAAAAGACCTAGAATCTAAAACCATTATTTCGATGAGGCACGTTTTAGCCGTATCAAATAATATATACCATCTACAGCCATATGGCCGAGGGTATAATAAAAGGTATATTATTCAAGTTGGATAGTGTAGGTTTCTGGAAATATATAAGAATTAAAGTTTTATAAGTAAAATTATTAGGATTAATCGTAAAGGCTATCATTTCCCTACAAAATATAGACAAGGAAAATCTCTCATTGAGTGAGTTCGAATCGGGGTTTTGAACTGTTTAATCCCTAAGAGATTAAATAACAAGTCCTTCAAATACCAGATTGGAATACTTGATTCTAAAAATTTTAAACAATTCGTTGAATTTTTATTCTTTCGAATTTTTTTCTTTTTAATTTTTATTTCAATATTTAATACAATTGCATTTATTTTCAGCAGGTCGTGCCGGCTTAGCGTGGGGTCTTTCATTGGCTATACTCTTTGTGGCCATTATTATTGCTGTTATATTCTATTATCGGCGAAGGGTGTCCAATCTCAAAACAGAAATTGCCCATGTTCAATACATCAGCGATCCCACACAAGGTTGGCCAGATCGTCATAATTTCGATAATCCTGTGTATGGAATGCAGGCCAACAATTCGGAAACTCGGCTATTGAATAATCTTAGACCTAAAATTAATAATCTTAATTGTGGTGGGGATATGTATGCCGATGATTCGAATGCCAGTAGTAGAGGTAAGGTTTCAAAATAAAGGAAAAAGAAAAATTTTTTTAATAATTCTTAACTTTTTATTTTCCTAGCCGGCACCTATTCCATTAACTACAATCACGACATGTTTGCCAAGAATTTCAATGCCGATCTGACCAATCCCACAGTGTACAATTCATTGGAAGGCCTAAAGGAGGAACATGTCTATGATGAAATTAAACAGAAAGAGGGTTACAAGGATCCGGGTAAGTTGTTTTACATTGTTTTTTGGTATTCACTTGTTTTAAAACATCATCTCTCATAACGCTTTCTCTCTCACTTTCATTTGTATATTTCTAAATGCATTTCAATAACAATTTAATGGCTGCAGTTAAAAATTATAACAAAACTCTATTCCCCGAGGGTAAGAAGATAAATATCATGTCAAGTTCAAGTTTCAATCACAACACAAGCCCTCTTCCACCTTTTTTAAATGCCTGGCCATGTGCGTATTTAATTTGTTTAATTGCATTTTTTTGTGTTGTTTAAATTATGTTGTTGTTGTTATTGTTTGTTTTATTTGTGTATTTATTCCAAAAATGAGGAAAGAGTTTAGTTTGTTGAAAATTTAAAGCGTGGTTTGAATAATTAAAGATGTATGTCGTCTTTGTACCATAGAAGTACACATCTGTCAAATTTGTAGCTATTTTTAAATTTAGCTGAACTGTGAGTTTGCTACTTGATGAAATTGATGATTAAGCGTTGACAATTTATTAGGCAGCTTGGGATTACTTAAAGAAACATTGGTTTAAAAAATTTTGCCATGGGTCGATACACTTTTTCGTATAGTCCCTATTTTTTAACTTCTTTTTTTATTAATAATTTTTTAATAAAACAATAAATAAAGCAAATGAAAGTAAAAAAGTAGGGCAAAGTATTTGTTAAAGTTTCTATGGCTATTTTTATCCATTTCCAAATGTTGCTTTGTTGAGTTCTTATTATGTTGAAACGCTACTAGAAAAATAACATCAATATCAATATAGGTCCACAGAAAAATTTTCAGCGAATTCGGAAAAAGTGCTATATTATTCGAAAATAAAAGAACAGTTCTTATCGAAAAAAGACCTTTTTTGTGACTCGCTTCAAAATTACCATTTTTAACCAAAATTGTTCTCGTCTGGTTTTCTGTAATAATACCATAGACATTATATACCTAAAATGCAAGGATTCCCAGAAATCTTAATCTGAAAATTTAAAAAAAAAAATATGGAGGAGGCTTTCCTATTCCCCAATCACACAATATTGCTTATAGACCGTAGTGGATATGTCTTCATCGATCTGGCTACAAAGGGTATATATCATTTTTACGAACGAAAAAACGGTTTTAGACCCTAGGTGTCGGTAGACGAAATCCGTTGGAGCCGATCAAGTCATGTATGTCTGTGGATCAGTCTGTCTGTTTACAATCTTTCGTCAAAATTTGGTACATCTAAATATTTCAATTAAATTTTTTATCGAGCTCGGAAATGGAAAAAACGACCATTGGTTCTGTTATCTCCCTTAACAAAAGATCAAACATTTCGAAGAAGCTAACTTATTAAAATAAGGAATATATCCGAATTATTTCAAACTTTACACATCTTAATTATACTCTCAGCCATATGACTAGAGAGGGTATATATCATTTGAAACGGCCTAGTCGAAATAGCAGTTTTCGACCCCAAGTGTCTTTGGACCAAATCCGTTTCAGGACATTTGAAGTCGATCTAGCGATGTCCGTCTGTCTGTCTTCCTGTCTGGCTGGTGCGCATGATAACTCTCGGAGAGAGTATCCAATTTGGTCCAATCGTAATATTATTATCAAACTTAGATCTAGTTGGGAGATGGCAATATCGGTCCACTCCTTCTAGTACCTGGCTGAAATTTTCAACAAAAAAAATATTTTACTGCACATAAAGCGAAAGATTAATCCGATTTTACTCCAAATTTGCAAATACTAATATTTGCATCAGTGCTAGGTCAGTTGTGAAAATGGACAATATCGGTCCACTCAATCAAGTACCTCCCCCACAGAGGCCAACATTTTGAATGATTATAACTCTTTTAAAATATGATGTAAGAGTCGGATTGACTTCAATTTACACACATCACATAATTTTTATTCACCCAAGGTCTGGTGTGAAATTTGGATATATCGGCCCACTTATTCTGGTACCTCCCCCACAAATGACCAAATTTTTGAATATTCATGTAGGCCATTAAACACAAAATTAACATCCGATTCTATTCAGACCTGGTACATCTCAATATTTCTATCAACACAAGATATGTTTTGGAAATGGTAGAGATCGGACCATTCCTTCTGGTACCTCCCCCACAAATGGTCAAAGTTTTGAATAACCAAAATGATTATAAAATCCGAAATAAACATCCGGTTCTCTTCAAATTACACCCGTCACAAAATTTTTATTAACACAAGGTCTGGTATATAATTGGGATATATCGGTCCACTCCTTCTGGTACCTCCTCCCACGAAGTTCATAAAACGTGAAATTAACACACGATTTTATTCAGACTTAGTACATCCCAATGTTTCCATCAACACAAGATCTGTTATAGAGATGGTAGAGATCGGACCATTTCTTCTGGTACCTCCACCACAAATGATCCAAGTTTTGAATAACCAAAACGATCATAAAATCCGAAATAAGCATTCGGGTTCTCATCAAATTGTGAAGATGGATTATAACGGCCTACTCCTTCTGGTACATCAATCATCAAAGTTGTGCATAATCAAAACGATCATAAAATCCGAAATAAGCATCCGGTTCTCTTAAAATTACACCCATATTTTTATGGTGTGAAATTTGGATATATCGGTCCACTCCTTGTGGTACCTCCCCCACAAAGGGTAAAAATGTTGAATATTCATGAAGCTCATACAACGGGAAATTAACATCGGATTCCATTCAGACTTGCCACATCTCAATTTTTCTATCAACACAAGATCTGTTATAAAGAAGGTAGATATCGGACCATTTCTTCTGGTATCACCCCCACCTAGGGTTCAAGATTTTTGAAAACAAAATGCTCAATGAAAGCGAAATAAGCATCCAGCTCTCTCCTTTGTGAAGATGGTATTTATCTGCGAACAGCTTCTGGAACATCATCCACAAAGGCTTACAATTTCCAATACTTATATCTGTCATAACTTGCGATGTAAATCGGCGATTCTTTGAAATATCTAAACATTTCTCCCAACCCGAAACCTGAGATGAATATGGAATTTATGACTTCGCATAAAATTTGATATAAATGTTCAATTTTCTTGTAATTTTGCCCATACCAATGTTTTTATCTGTATTAGATAACGTGTGAAAATGGAATACTTCGGTCGACTATATCTGATAACTCAGGCACATTTTAACATTTTATAAAAATTATCACATATATCCTGTAAAGTAAAGGAAGTAACGAATGTAGTCCAAACCTTGCACGTACGATACGAAATTGACAATATTGGTCCATTCCTTGGGAACCCACTCCGTAGAGTGTCACCATTTTGAAAAACCTCAACAGAATTTAAAATATATTTAAGTAATCGAACATTGGCTGAGGGTATAAATCTGTCGACAAAACCGAACGATACTTTTTTACTTGGTAAATCTCCCTTTGGTTGATGGGCCTCCAGAATGGGCCAAAATTTTTAATATATGAAATAATTGTTTTTATCCTGATAAAATCGAAGCTTGTGAATTAAATCTTGAAAAAAAAGTCGAATCAGTTGAGTTAACCAATATCTGTCATAATGTCTCAATATTTGCTGTTTTATTTCAAACGACATATTCTTATAGGAATATTCATTTTTAAGGACCCTTATTGATCCAAAGGGTAGTTTCGTGCACTTGTACAAAAAAGTAACAAATTTAACACAATTATTTTGAAGTTTTGTGGTGTTATTGTAAAATTTTTATGTTTTTACCCCATATTTTTGTTTTGTAGACTTTCATAATTCTCCATCCCGTTTATAAAATATAAAAATTTCTCTTCATTATTAAAGTAATTTTTTATTTTTTTTTTTATTTTCCCCAACAGATGAATACGATCACCTGGACTACTCGCGACCAAGCACCTCACAAAAACCCCATTATCATCGTATGAACGATTCAATGTTGAATATAAATCGTGATGAAGAGAAACCCAGTAATTTGAAAACCATGGAAGTGTTACTGAAGAAATGTCTACCACCCGATGTGGGAGGAGGTGGTGATGAGACTGAAAATGAAGATAACAATGCGGTCTGTAGTGCCAGTATAGCGGATGATAATAATGATAATGCATCGACAGCCTCACCATCAACCAGCTCCAAACAAATAAAATAAGTTAGAGAGGGGTTTCATAGAATATTATCATCATACATAGATATACGTTGCGAAAAAGAAAAGTCTGTTTAAGCGTGAACAAGAGATTTGCTCAAGCAATGGCTAAATAAATGGGGGATATACATACATTTTAGTAATATAAGTGTCATAAATTCATAGAAAAAAGGACAATATTTTTTTAGGATATCAAAAAAAAAAAAAACTCCCCGAGAAGAAAAGCAACTCACTCAATAATACCCCCTAGGAATTTTATTAAGGAGTTTGTTCAAAAAATTTTTTGCAAAGCGAATAACATTTAAAAACCCTTTAGTTTTAAGTGCTCCGTTTAACGATCTCTGCTAGAAGTATGTCATATGTCACTTTTATCAGAGTTCCTTTTGTGAATTTTTATTTTATTTTGAATTTACGAAATTTTTATCGCATAGGGTTCGCTTAACGTACTATCATTGTTTTATATATTTTGTAATTATATTCACATTTAAATTTCATGAAGAAAACAAGATTTCTCAGAATTGTATTTATATATTTTAGTTTATAGGTTAATGCATAATTATTAACCTTTTTTTAGGTTAATTGTGCATTTTGTTTTGTAAGATATTTTTTTAATTGCAGATATTATTTTAATTTGCTCACATTTTGCTCATTGAATGAAGACTATTTTCATTGAAATAGATTTTTGTAAATTTTATTAAACCTCATTTCTTTGTATATTTTTTTGTTTTATTTTTGAATTATTTTAAGTTTTTCTTTTGTTTAAACCTATAAAATGAAATAAAACATATATTTTAAATATAAATTATGTCCTACAGCTCGAATTGAAAATAATGTGAATTTTTGTTTTACGAAAATATTTTCTCTTAATTACTCACATCTGTGAAATCTCCTTTTTTATTAATGCACTAGGAAAGTCTCATAACGGTCTTCTGTCCTCCTAAAAAGAAAAAAACTTCTGCTGTCTATAGAGGAACTTTTTTGTATTATCCATCTACCCAAAAATGTTTACATAAAGCACTTCTTAAAGGTATCCTTTTTCGTTCTATAGAAGATATCATCAAAACCGCCTTCTCTCAAATGGACTCCTCTAAAAGGCCCTTTTCAGGAAGATATCAAAAATTTTCCTCTTAAGAAGTCCCTTGAGGTTCTTTGATCTCTACATATTTTCAAGTCCATAGATAACAGTTTTTTTTATTTAATACCCTAAAAGTTTCTGAATAATGGATAACCTCTACAAAATTTACTTTTAAATAACATCACATGAAAAGCCTCTCCTAAACATCTTCCCACTTCAGTGTTGATTAAAAAAAAAACTTTTTCTGGAAGACTGTCAAAAGATCTTCTCTTTCAATCGCCCATAATTTTTTTTCTTGTAATACCCTACACCACCAGATGGTCAGCTTATTATAGTTTTTGTGCATTTGTTTGTAACAGGCAAATGGAAAAGAGGTGATCCCATAGTTCTTCTGATCTTCATAGAATCACATTCTGAGTCGATTTATGCATGTCTGTCCGTCCGTCCGTCCGTCAGTCCACGTATTTTTGTAAAAAAAGAGAGAGATTTGAGATTTTGCACAAATCATTGATTTGACCCAAGGACGAACCAAATTTAATCGAAAAAGCTATAGCTGCCATAAATATTGTTCATCCGATTTGTTATTTTTGTCCTCCGCAGGCGTAATATGCACTCTGTATCAACGATATTTGGGACATATATCAAATATAGCTTAGAAATACCCTTGCCAAATTTGATCGAGATCGGTTCAGATTTGGATATAGCTCCCATATATATCTTTGTCCGATTTGTATTTTATTGGGCACCAAACGTCTAAAATTAGCCCTGCCAATAGGTAGGTTAAGTCCCCATATGATGGTACCTCCAGATATTCGGTATTTTGATGATTTTAGCGACATCATTCACCGGAATTGTTTCAAAATTGGTATTTGAAGTTCGAAATGGATTCTACAGCCTATGACAGAAAATTGTCTGTACGATACCTCCCAATATTCGGTATTTTGATGATTTTAGCGTCATTATTAACCGGAGTAGTTTCAAATTACGTATGTAGAGTTCGTAATGGGAACTTAAGTCTGTGACAGAAAATTGTCTATGCAGGCCCAGGTCTTCGTATAGGCCCCATATATCAGTACCTCCCTATAATCGGTATTTTTAGAATTTTAGGTAGAATACTCACCGAAATTGTTTGAGATGTAGTATTTGAAGTTCGTATGGATGCTACAGCCTGCGACAGAAAATTGTCTATGCAGGCCCAGGTCTTCGTATAACTCCGATATAACGGTACCTCCCTATATACGGTATTTTGATAATTTTAGGTACACTATTCAACTTTTATATCAAGTTCCGAATTTTAATATGGTTCGGTTATATTCGGCATTTTTAAGATTTTAACAGAATTTTTAACGAATTTTTTTTTTTTTTTTTTGATTTTTTCAAATTCGTTCCAAATGGTGGAGGACATTCAAAGTTCGGCCCGGCCGAACCTACTGCTTTTTAACTGGTTTTAATTCGAATCTTCCAAAATCCCTACGACAACTTTCTAACACCTTCTGCAACATTACTATAATTTTAAAAGTAATGTCGCAATATTTTCCGGACGGACAAAAATAGTTATCTCTCAAATCAGATGTAAGCTAGGTCATGTCATTCACGAAATAGGTACTAGTTAAAAAGAATAGTGTTATATGGCGGTATATAGCGTTACTTTTGAGTTTAAAAACTGTTGGGAGCTCCCTAAAGTATGCTATAAAAATTTGAAAAAGTTAACTTTACATAAGACTCTAACATAATGTGTAATCGGGCTTCAAGGTCCAAGGAAATGAAAACACCACTCCAAATGTGTGTTTTAAAATTTTTAATTCAACTCTAAAATTGAAATAGTGTTTTTTCGAGTTCATTTTCCTATCGTCAAATAGAATTAGGCCCTACAACCATTTTATTTTGGAACTATTAAACAAATGTTTGATTTCTGGATTTTATCTGAAATTTACAGCTTTCTGGTATTTATATCAGCATCCTTTAAAATATTTAATAAATATTAATTTTTATAAGATTTCTCTATTTTTTTTCGAGTTATAGCCCCCCTAAAAATTATCTTAAAAAATATTGAAATTGAAAAAAGTACCTACCCACATGTAAACATACACAAATTACCTTCATCCTCTCTTCCCATGTTTATAAAATAAGCATTTTTAAAATACACATATATTTATAGACAATATGCAAAATGAAAAAAAAAACATAACATATCATGGTATTAGGATGATAAAATAAGTAAGTCCCAAGTCACATGGGGTTAATGACTCAATGTGAAAAATCATATATAATACATATAACCTAAAACTACAACAAGTATTAGACCCCTACGACTTACCTTATTTCCATGCCATGTCAGTGGATATACAAAAAACAATAGATCTTCAAAACAAGATTTCATCGAATAACGTAATATAAGATTGAGTGAGAAAATTATGCGATATATTTGAATTTTTTTAAGAAATTTATAAAATATTGAATTCATGAAAACATGCAAACATATTACAGTAAAATATAAGAAATTAAAAAAAAAAACAAATAAACAATTTTTCAAGAAATAGTAAATTAATAAATAATATGAAACAAATTTTCAAAATTACATACAACAATGGTCCCTTTACGAAACAAAGGCAATACATTTTTATTGAAAAAAAAAAAATCTCAATTCTTAAAATGCAAATACCTAACCTATACAAATTGGCCAAATTTTTATTTTTTAACAAAATTATCGATTTAAAATCTATCTATGCTAAAAGTGTAATATTTAAGAAAAAAAAAGTAAAATAAATGTGAAAAATAATAAAAAGATTTAAAATAACAAACAAAAAATAAAAAAATATATTTCGAAATTACAAACGTCAATGGCCCCATTACCAAAACAAAGGCAATAAATTTACATTCACAAACTCTCAATTCATAATATACAAAAAACCTAACCTATAACAATTGGCCAAATTTTTTTTGAAAAAAAAAACAAATATCGATTCAAAATCAATCACTGCTCAAAGTGTTTTTTCTCTCTGTAAACAAAAAGCAATTATTTTTAAAAATGAAACACATGTTTAATTATTAGAGAATAAGAATTATTTACATTATTTATAAGAATTGAAAATTTAATGAAATAATATATACAAAATATACATTTTAAATTAAATTGTTAAACAATTATGTATTAAATTTAAATAAAAAATTATATAAAAATAAAAAATACATACATAAAAAACTAATAAAATATATATTAAAAAAAGTTAGAGAGTGCATAGTGTGTGGGCAAAAATCTTAATTTATATTCGGAGAAAATGTGATGTGAGGGGTAAATAAACTAAAACAAGCAAAAAACCTATAAGTTCGGTCGGGCTGGACTTTGAATACCCTCCACCATTTAGAACGAATTTGGCAATTTTCAAAAAAATACCAAATGTAGGCGTCATTTTAGAGTCTAAACGACGACGTGGACCTGCATAGGCAACTTTGGTCATAAGCCATTCCAATATTCAAATTTCTGCTCAAAATTTTTCTGCCTCGGGCTGCAGAATTTATTACGAACATCAAATACCAAATTTGAAACAATTCCGATGAATAATGTCGCTAAAATCATTAAAATACCGAATATAGGGAGGTACCGTTATATGGGGGCAATACGAAGACATAGACCTGCTAAGACAATTGTCTGTCTTTGGCTGTAGTATTCATTTTGAACTCCAAACGCCAAAAAAGAGAGGTACCATTATATGGTAAAAATCCTGCAGACATAATACACATTTGAGTAGAATTTTATCAATCTAATTCATTTCGTTCGGAAGCTAGAGTGATTCCCACAGACGGATAGACGTACGGACATCGCTAAATCGACATAGAATTTTATGCTGATCAAGAATATATATACTTTGTGGGGTATAAAATGTATATTTCGAGGTGTTACAAACGGAATGACAAACTTAATATAACCTCCATGCTATGGTGTTGGGTATAAGAATGAGGTAAAAGCTATATTTTAATAATTTTTTAATAAGAAAATTTGTAACTATATTTAAAAAATAAGACCAATAAGACTCCTTTGGTGAACTGATAGAGGGTTGCAATTTTTTGACCAAAATAGTCCTCGTATCGTGATTTGCTATATTGCCGAGTAAAGTACTTACTTAAAATACAAGGATATCAAGGAATCTTATTTCTAAAAAAAATAGAAGAGGGGGGTGGGTGAATTTGTCGCTTCAATTTAGGTTACTTGGCCATGTAGACTTTCAAAACGCCCATAAGCTTCTCTTCTATTTGTTTACCTCTACTTTCATAATCTGCTGGATTTCAAATTTAATTAATTTTATTGTTTAATGTCATTGTCTAAAATTGAAAATAGAGTTCCCGAAATACAAATAATTTTTTTGAAATACAAATAGAAATCTCGAATTACAAATGATATGGTTTTAAATACCTCGACAAATTCCTTTTGGAGATAAACCAGTGTTGTAAAGTGATGTATTTGAGTAATAATTTCATGCGCCCTAAAGTATGCTTTGCATTTGAATACTTTTGCTTCATATATGTTTATTAGAGCTCTAAAAAAAGGAAGGTAGCTACTTTTTACATTGAAAAACTTTCTAACTTTTAACGACCAATACTAAACTTTTAACGGATAAAAGAGGGTGAGATGAAAAAACTGCAACCAAATTCAGACTGCTGTCATTTCTAAGTCGCGCGTCCGACAGCTGTTTAAATTATTATAGCGACAGGTCATTGTTTGTTTACAAGCTTACAAAAGCATTTTGGTGGGAATTTTCCACAAAAAAAGTTATTCGTGATGGAATTCAAGCGTGATGGTGTGATTTCTTTATATTTTTGGATGGAAAACCCCAAGTGGCTATCGTTAGAGCACTTCAGCATTTAAATGTGAATAAATCTTTTGTGTCTCGTACCATCGCTCGTTACCGTGATACTGGTAGCGTAGCCAGTACCTACGTCAAGAAAGTGGACGGAAGCAACATCAGCAGAAATGGTCGAAAAGTGAAGAAGCGACTTGATCGAAACCCGCGTCGCAGTGGCCAAATATTGAAAACTGAGCTCGGGGTAAAGCCATTGAAATTCCAAAAAGTGCAAGAATTTGCACCGCAAAAGACTTAAATAGACTCAAAAGAGCAGAGTGTTTACTTGCCAAAGAGGTCAGCTGAAAATGTGCACCTTCTGTTGGCCACCAGAACTCAAGCGCCGGTCATGGTGATGGTGTGGGCCGTCATAACATCCGGTCGCTCTCCGCTCGTATTAATCAACGGTGGCATCAGAATAAATGCTGAATATTATCGCGAAAATATTCCGGAGGGTGTATTAAAGCCTTGGGAACGCAAACATTTTGGCCGCAGACCTTGGGCATTCCAACAGCACTCAGTACCATCGCACTCAGCACGCACCACCCAAGATTGGTTACAAAATGAGGTTCCTCACTTCATTTCCGGCGCACAATGACCACCAAAATCTCCGGATACCAATCCGTTGGACTATTGTGTCTGGAGTATTTTGGAAAGCAAGGTTGGTACTAAAAACTACCAAAGTGTCGATCACCTCAAGCAAGCGCTTCGTCGGGAAGGGTCAAAATACCGCAGAACAACATTCGGGCATCGTGTGACGGTTTCATTGGCCGTTTGAAGGTCATAATTCGTGCCAAAGGTGACCAATTCGACCAAATCGAAACTTATTCTAAAATTTGATGCTATTTCCGACTTTTTGTGCTTTCATTCAATAAAATTAAAAAAAGTAAAATTTATGGTGTTTGACTTTGTTGCAGTTTTTTTTTATCTCACCCTGTTTGAACCGATTTCGATAAAATTTTAAAGAGGTATTTTTGAGTAGTATCTAATGTCCGGTACAAAATATCATTCTTGTGGAGTGCATATCATACATATGAGAGACTTAAAACCCCAAATCGGATAAAACTTATAGCTATAGCTATGTCTGAACCGATTTCCTCCAAATTTGAGGTACTTGTTTCTAGACTAAATCCGGTGGGATGTACTAAAATTCAGGTCATTAGGACTTATATTGGTTATTTGGTGCACAATTAACCCGAAACCAGTTGAAGATATTTGGAAAAAAAATTGGGAAATTTCACTTCAATCGAATAATAAATGCGACCTGCATTTTGTTCATAAGAATACATGGACAGTCGGATGGATGGACAGACGGACTGACTGACATGCATAAATCGACTCAGAAAATGATTCTATGAAAATCAAAAGTAACTATTGGTCTATCTCTCTTCCTTCTCCCTGTAACAAACAAATGACTAAAAACATAATACGCTTACCACAACGTGGTGTAGGGTATAATGACTAGCAACTGGGTCAAAATTATTGTCCTTTCAATTTGTTATTAATAAATATATTAATATTTATTTTTAGACCCTACACCACCACACTATGGTATAGCGTATTATCCATTTGTGGAAGGGCATGTAGAAGGGAACGAGATAGACCCAAAGTTCCTTTTGGTGATCTTCATAGAATTGCATTTATTGAATAGCTTTATGCATCTCGGTCCGTTCGTCTGTCCATATATATTTATAGGCAAATACAGGTCGCATTTGTTGTTCGATTGTGATGAAATTTTGCACAGATCATTTGTTAGGCGAACGCTATTGAAATTGGTGAAAATCGGTCCATATTTTGATATTGCTGTTTACTCAGGTAAACATTGCTATTTTGCCCTAATAATAAATGAACAATGTGTTTGGGCCAGGTCTTTGCAAACCGAAAAACTACGATATCCCAACGAATAAATATCGACACTGCTCTAATATTCATTTGAGGATACCTACATAGCTGATGTGTTTTAATTATTCTATTCGGAAATTGCAGACCCCTTGCTACCCAATAAATATAAAACAAGTTTCGAATTATTATTTTTTTTTGTAAATTTTATTTATTTGTTGTATTTATAATAATGACTTATTTTGTTTGTTTGTGTGTAAGAATTAGTTTATGTCTTTTTTTCTTGTTTACAATTTTGTGATAAGTTCCCCAAACTATTTTATTTTTATTTTTTGATGATATGAGGTAACAATTAAATATTATATTTTTTTAGAAGATTTTCTCATTTAATTTTAGTATTTAAATACTTTAACATAAATAATTACAAATTTTCATATTTTTTTTCAAAATATTAACTTATGAAATATTTGTCATTTCTTACAAATTTTAACCATAACTACAGACTAAGCGACTCGATCGTTTGCTATGCAAAATATATTTAAAAATAAAAAATAAGTAATAATAAATGATCTTAACAAATTACAATAAAATAATGTGAAATTCGTGTTAGTTTGTTTTGTATTTTCTATAATTGTATTTGTTTTTATTTTATTTATCAAAAAAATTGTACATTTCATCAATAATTAAATTCGAGCTTATTTTAATGAATGTTTTTGCTTCTACTTCTTGTAAATGTCTAAGAGTTGTCGTTAATACTTCTTCGTTATCGGTTATGCGGCTATTTTGTAATTTTGAAATTTTTAGAAAATTTCCAAAAATTACATTACGAAATGTTTTTCCCTACTAAAAATGGGACTTAGTCATTTGGTCGTTTCAAAGATTTGTTTTTGTATTTAGTTATTACAAATCCTACATTTTGTATTTTTCAAGAAGAGAGGATTTTTTGTTAATAAAATTTTATATTGTATTGGCAGTGTTTGCAAACGTCATGTCAATATGTTTTGTAAAGATTTAAAAAGGGTCATAGATGAATGGAAAGAGAACCACAGTTATTTTATTATATCACCGAGCTTTTGTTGCCAACAATCTAAAATGTCCCTAGTTAATAAGCATGGATTTTTTGGAGCTATTCCAGAATTCCGAGGCCGGGAAAACTTTTGAATACTCTCTAACATTTGGAACTAATTTGGCAATTTTGAAAAATATAACATCCGTTAAAAAATCTGTTAAAATCTTAAAAATACCGAATGTAGCCGTTATATTAGGGTCTATACGACGATGGGATCTGCATATGCAACTTTTGTCATAAGCCATTACAATATTCAAATGCGAAATTTGAAAAAAAATCGGTGAATAATGCCGGTAAAATCAGCAAAATATCGAATATCGGGGGGTACAGTTATATGGGGGCTATACGAAGACATGGACCTGCACAGACAATTTTCGGTCTTAGGCCGTAGCTTCCATTACGAATTTCAAATGCCAACTTTGAAACAATTCCGATGAATAATATCGCTAAAATCATCAAAATACCGAATATCGGGAGGTACCATGACGTACCAAAACGTGGACCTGCACGGACAATTTTCTGTCATAGGCTGTAGTATCCATTACGAACTTCAAATACCAAATTTGAAACAATTCCGTTGAATAATGTCACTAAAATCATCAAAATACCGGGAGGTACCGTTATATGGGGGCTATACGAAGACGTGGACCTGTACAGACAATTTTCTGTTTTAGGCTGTAGTGTCCATTACGAACTTCAAATGCCAAATTTAAAACGATTCCGGTGAATAATGTCGCTAAAATCAGCAAAATACCGAATATCGGGAGGTATCGTTATATGGGGGCTGTACGAAGACGTGGACCTGCACGTACAATTTTCTGTCTTAGGCTGTAGTATCCATTAGGAACTTCAAATACCAATTTTGAAGCAATTCCGTTGAATAATGTCATTAATATCATCAAAATACCGAGTATTGGGAGGTACTGTTATATGGGGGCTATACGAAGACCTGGACCTGCACAGACAATTTTCTGTCTTAGGCTGTAGTATCCATTACGAACTTCAAATGCCAAATTTGTAACAATTCCGGTGAATAATGTAGCTAAAATCATCAAAATACCGAATATCGGAAGGTGCCGTTATATGGGGGCTATGCGAAGACGTGAACCAGCACAGACACTTTTCTGTCATAAGCTGTAGTATCCATGACGAGCTTCAAATACCAAATTTAAAACAATTTCGGTGAATAATGTAGCTAAAATCAGCAACAAACCGAATATCGGGAGGTACCATTATATGAGGGATATACGAAGACCTGTACCTGCACAGGCAATTTTCTGTCATAGGCTGTAGTATCCATTACGAACTTCAAATACCAAATTTGAAACAATTCCGGTGAATAATGTCCCTAACATCATCAAAATACCGAATATCGGGAGGTACAGTTATATGGGGGCTACACCAAAACGTTGACCTATATAGCCCATTTTCAATACCAAAAGTCCTGCAGACCAAACGTACATTTGAGTAACATTTTATCAACCTACTTCAATTCGTTCGGAAGCTAGAGTGATTTCCACGGACGGACAGAATTTTAGAATTTTATGCTGATGAAGAATATGTATACTTTTTGGGGTCTATAATGTATATTTCGAGGTGTTACAGGCGGTATGACAAACTCAATATACCCTCCATACTACGGTGGAGGGCATACCAATACTTTCTGTCGGAGGGTTTTCTACCCATTAAGAAACTAAAATAGTAATGTTCAGGAAAATCGAATGGAAAATCGCTAAACCTTTGCATTATCTAAAATCAGGAAGGGTCTTTAAATAAGGGCTGTACCAAAACTTGGACCTATATTTGATTTCTTTATATTTGGCTGGAAAACCACAAGTGGCTATCGTTTGAGCACTCCAGCATTTAAATGTAAATAAATCTTTTGTGTCTCGTACCATCGCTCGTTACCGTGATACTGAAGAAGAAAAGAAGAAAACAGCAACAACAGAAGAAATGGTTTGAAAAGTAAAGAAGCTACTTGAAAGAAACCCGCATACCAGTAGCCGAAAAATGACTCGTGAGCTGAACATATCGAAATATTCCATTCGGCAAATATTGAAAAATGAGCTCGGGGTAAAGCCATTGAAATTCCAAAAAGTGCAAGAACTTACACAACAACAGAAAGAAAATAGACTCAAAAGAGCTAAAGAGTAACTTCGCTTGGCCGAAAGTGGTAAACTGTCGATTTTGTTTTTTTCTGATGAGAAACATTTGTTGTCCAGCAGTTTGTAAACAAACAAAATGGAAATGTACACCTTCGGTTGGCCACTAGAACTCAAGCGCCGGCCATGGTGATGGTGTGGGCCGCCATAACAGCCGATGGTCGCTCTCCGCTCTTATTAATCAACCGTGGCATCAGAATAAACACCGAATATTATCACGAAAATATTCTGGAGGGAGTATTAAAGCATTGGACACACAAACATTTTGGTCGCAGACCTTGGACATTCCAACAGGACTCAGTACCATCGCACTCAGCACGCGCCACCCAAGAATGGTTACAAAATGAGGTTCCTCTCTTCATTTCCAGCGCACAATGGCCACCAAAATCTCCGGATACCAATCCGTTGGAATATTGTGTCTGGAGTATTTTGGAAAGCAAGGTTGGCACTAAAAAATACCAATGCGTCGATCACCTCAAGCAAGAGCTTCGCCGGGAAAGCGCCTAAATTCCGCAGACCAGCATTCGGGCCGCGTGTGACAGTTTCATTGGCCGTTTGAAGGCCATAATTCGTGCCAAGGGTGACCAATTCGAATAAATCTAAACTTTTTCTAAAATTTGATGGTTTTTCCGACATTTTTTGCTTTCATTTAATAAATTAAAAAAAAAAATGTTAAAATTATGGCGTTAGACTTTGTGGCAGTTTTTTTGTATCACCCTGTATATAGATATATGGTGTCTGTAGCCTCAAGTCTAAGGGTATATTTATTAAGACAAGCTTTGAAGACTGTAAGTTGCACAAAAAGGTTTTTCCCACGCCGATTTTTGGAATTTCCAATGATTTGGTGCCAATTTCCAACTATATCCGTGATATTTTGGTTTCTCATATTTGGTTTCTCTCTTTTAGTTCTCCCAAAAAATATACAAGAATTCCCATATAACGGAACTTTGTTATTTTAAGGTGGAGGGTATACAAATTTTAATTCAGATGAGCTAAAGCCCTTTTTACTCGTTTTTAATATTATGTGGAGCGCCTGAAAGTATGCTGTAAAAGCAAAAAGTCACTTTACATATGACTCGAAGAAAATGGCTAAACGGGCCTTAGGCTGGATGTTCTAAGCCGAGATGTCCCCTCCTGTCTTTCTATTACACTCCTTCTGTCTCCTTTTCTTTCTCTCTCTCTCTCTCTCTCTCTTCCTGTCTCCTTCTTTCATTCTATCTTTCTCTTTTTCATTCATCTATGATCCATGGATAAATTTCTTTCCATTTTAACTACCTTTCCATCTCCGATTGCCATTTACAGAAAACCATGACCGGCCACCTCAGCCGGTATATAACCCTGACGACCATCACGTGTCCTCACATAGAACCACTGCCGGTGATCTTTGGTCTCACGACATTCACACAGCGTAACAATATCACCTTTTTGCAATGTCAAACCCCCATCACCGGTTGAGTAATCTGTGGTTATGGCCACCAGTGTCTGACGCTGGCCGCAATGGGCCGAGGAACGGCGTATTGCATTCAGTATGGAACGTGGAGCAACCGTAGTGGTGGTGGTGGCGGTGACGGCGGTGTTGGCCATCAATGAGCCATTTGATTGATTGTTGATGTGATGTAATGGGGCTGCTGGAGTTGTGGCTGCGGAGTGCTGTTGAAGTTGTTGTTGCTGCTGCTTGGCTGCTGTGGTTATTACCAATGGTGGATGTAGTTGCAGTTGGTTGGGACTATACGATGTGACAGTTATGGTTGCTGCGGTGGCGGTGGCGGCGGCGACTGTGTTGTTGTGTGGCAACCCTGTTGTTGTTGCTGTTGTGTTTTTGAGGTTATTGCAATTATTTGCCAACAACATAGCCGTTGTTGTCGCTCCATTCGTTGCTGTTACTTGGGCCTGCTTCATATCTTTGGGATGTAAATGCTGGCCATTGTGACCATTGGTGATGAAGGTACGCGTGATGTAGGTCTTCTGTACCGGCAAATGATGGACATGTTGTTTTTGCATTGATTTTTGTTGTTGTTGTTGTAGAGTAACATATTCATCATTGAGTTGATGATAATGGTTCGATGATGTGGCCGATGCTGCCGAGGAATGATTTCGAATAATTTTCAGTTGGGCATAGGATGTCTTCTCTGTCAGCTTGGGTTGGGAAGCTGCCCTCAAATAGAGTTTATCCACCTGTTGCTCTCCATAAATGGAGGAGGTGTTGCCATTTAAACAATCGGTATTGTCGGTGTTCACCGAGATCACAGTCACCGTATCGGCATTATCTGTCAATTGACTTTTTAGATGTGGCGTCCTGGCCCCTTCACTGCGGCTGCGGGTACCTCCCACTCTCAAATGGATTTCCTTTTCCGAATCGGTCATATTACCACAGGGTTTGGGGAAAACATCGCCACTGGTTTCCCAGCAGGCTTTGGGTTTGGTATGCGTCGTCTCACTTTTCCCCTCCTTCCGGGCCTCGGCCGGCAGAATACCCAGCGGCAAACAGGTGTTGTAGTTGACATAACCCTCCTCGCCATGGGGCGTCTGGACATAGAGCCAATTTTGATTTTTGAACACAGCATTTATGACCATGCCCAGGGGCAGAGAGACCTCTGTCTGATAGCCACCGGGCCGGGTTTGATAGAGCACACATGAGGTAGACAGGACCATGGGTATGTTGGCCGGTGAGGCCAGTGAACATTTGGTCAGAAACTCATCGACATTCTTAATGTCATACCCAAACTTGGGAGGACGATTACGTTCCTTGCGTTTGCGATGACGATGCCGCCGGGGATTGCCTTCCGAGGCAGCAATGAGACTAGGTTCAGAGTAGGATCCTGATTTTAGGGAGACTTTTGGCTCCTTTTTTACTGGCAACAGCCCGCCGACGCCCCCGTTTAGGTGATTTGTGGCAGCCTGGGTCTCGGCCCGAAATTGGGCCATCTTGGCTGCCAATTTCTTGCGTATCTCATTACGTTTCTTAACCAAGGCCAAGGCTTCAGTGGAGGCAGCAAATCCATCCGGCAGCCGCTGGGGCGTACACACAAACAACAAATCTTTGGATGGTGGTTTGGCATTGCTATCATCTCGATGATATTCCAGCAGATTTTGATTGCTAAAAAACTTCTGGGAGGCCAATGCCGTTGAGGCATTGGTGTAACTGGTCGGTGTGGTGGCATAGCCATTAAGGGGTTCCACATTCTCTGTGGCCGATTTCTTCAGGCGATATCGTTTCTTTTCCACCACCACTGTGGTTTGATTTTGATTGACTTCGAGATTGGGCAGACCCTTACCATTGACCTGATTGTTATTTGTGAGGCGAGCTGGATCCTGGCTCTTTACCTTATTCTCCTTGTCATTGTCGTTGTTGTGTTTCTTTGTTGGCGAGTCCTTTTGATTTGGTGTCTGTTGTTGTGGCTGCTGCTGTTGTTGCTGTTCTCTCAATACCCATGTAAGTGATATCCTTGGCCGGCGTATACTTAAATTTTGACCCATTTCCTGTTGTTGTTGTAATCTTTGGTTTTCTTCTGCTGTTGTTTCACGATTTGTTGCTCTCGATAAGTTTTGTTGTTGTTGTTGCTGTTGTGGTCCATTCAGTCTATTCGTTGTCTCGTAAATAATTTGATTAGTTGCTTGACTTCGTTGATATGGTATTTCCACATAATCGGATGAAGAAGTATCATCATCGTCGTCCACGTCGTGGCTGATATTTCGTCCGTGTGGTGCTGGTGAATCGGTGAAACTTCCTACTGTGGAATCACTTGTCTGCTGTTGTTGCTGCTGTTGCAGTAAAATCAATGAACAGGCATTCAACAAGTCGGGACAATAGGCATCTGAAATGGGAAGGGGAAAATGGAAGAATATTTTAATCATTTTTTTTTATTTGAAACTACTACCGCTACTTTGTTTACGAAAAGTCCACCCTAAAATTTAAGATTTGTCCCAACAATTCGTGATTGGCCATTTTAGTACCCAAATGGCAAATTCTACAATTTTTTTAACAAAACTTCATACATTGTACTAAATATTCAGAATTTTAAGGTCTTTGTATAGCATTCAAGGTTATTTTTATTTTTACACCAAAAACTTTCATTTCCATTTTACCGAAGAGGATATTGATTACATAGTGGACCATTACATAGTGGACCCATATCCATTTTTTCCGTCCAAAACTAGAAACCAACTGTTACCTCAGTATCGATTTTCTGAATATAAGGTCTATCCCCTCACTAAATGTAGTAATTAGTAGTACTTTTCGTACAATTATAGTAGATCACCTCCATAACTCAATTCCAGATAACACATGGATAACAAATTTCAGATTCCATCTCAATCGCTTCACCCAATACGCAATTTAGTTACATGTGGTACTTTTCGTACAATAAGAGTACACATTTCGAAAACCATCTCTGTCTCTCAATTCCAGATACCAACAGAGACCTCAAAATGAAATTTAAGTATTCCAGCCCTATCCCTACATATAATACAAAATTTTGTATAATTTATATTTTTTCGTACAATTATAGTACACATTTCCCAAACCACTTCCACATCTTAACCACAGAAATCAACTATGAAATGTATTAATTTCAACTCTTTTCCTTCACCAATATCAAATTTAGTACTTATCGTACAATTATAGTGTACACATTTCCAAAACAAACTCCAAAACTCAATTCTAGATACCAACAGAGATCTAAATATCAAAATTCAGGATGCCAGCTCAATTCCTTCACACAATACCAAATTTAGTACTATTTAGTACTTTTCGTACAATTATAGTACACATTTCCAAAACCACATTCATATTTCAATCTCTGATACCGACAGAGACTTCAATATTAAATTTGAGGTTTCCAGCTCAATCCCTTCACCCAATACCCAATTTAGTACCATTTAGTACTTTTCGTACAAATATAGGCCCCATTTCGAAACCACCACCAAATCTCAAACACAGACACCATTAGTAATCAAAATATAAAATTTCAGAATTTTATATCTATCCCTTTACCCAATACCAAATGAAGTACCATTCGGTACTTTTCGTACAATTATAGTACACATTTTCAAAATGCTCTCCATATCTCAATTCCAGATACCAACAGACACCTCAATATCAAATTTCGGGATACAAGCCCTTTCCTTTCACTCAATCTAAAATGTAGTACCATTTCGTACTTTTCGTATAAATATAGTACCCATTTCTAAACCACTACCAAATCCCAAATACAGATGACATCAGTAATCTAAATATTAAATTTCATAATTTTATATCTATCCATTTACTAAATACCCAATTTAGTGTGGTACTAAATTTTACTTTTTGTACAATTATAGTACATATTTCCGAAACCAGCTCCATTTGTCTAGGCTACACATTAATAGCGAACTTAGTATCAAATTTTCACCCAATACCAAATATTATACTATTTAGTACTTTTCGTGAACTTCTAGTATAAATTTCCAAAACCACCTATTTATCGCAAACCTACCACCAGCAGGGACCTCAATACAAAATGTAGTAATTCTAGCTTCAACCGTTTACCCTAAACCAAATTTAGTACCATTTAGTACATTTCGCCCTCTTAGCACACATTTCCCAATCCACCTTCATATATCAAAATTACTTTCCAACCCTGATTCTCATAGAAAAAATTAAGTTCTTAGCTCTATCCGTTCACCATTTTAAAAACTTAGTAAAATTTAAGAACATTATCTTAATTTAAAGTTCAAATTTCCAAGAACTCTTTGGTACATATATCCTGCACTCCATCATTTAAAATTTCAGAATTCCAGCTCCATCAGTTCATCCAATTTTTACCAAATTTAGTACCATTTAGTACACATAAGTACGAATTTACAAAGCTTCCTACATACCCAAATCCTAATCCTCCCACAGAAGCCCAACTCTAAATTTCAGGACTCCAACCCTATTGGTTCACCCAAATACAAATTATACTTTATTTAGTACGGTTTAGTATATTAAAGGACAAACTTAAAAAACCACCTACATATCCCAATCCGAGACTCCGAAAGTTACCTCATTTTCAATTTTCAGGATACCAACTCTATTGGTTTTATCCAAATCCAAATTGTACAAAATTTAGTACAATTAAGTACGAATTGTTATAACTACCTACGTCATAAGTCTAATCGAAATTTTTATTTTTAAATTTCGGATAACAACTCCCCACCGGTTCAACCAAAATTTAAATTTTACCAAATTTAGTACAATTTAGTACACATAAGTACGAATTTCCAAAACTACCTGCATACCTCAGTCTTACAATGCAATAGTAATCTTATTTTCAAATTTTCAGGACTCCAACTCTTTTGACTTTTCAAATATTGGAATTGTACCAAGTTTAGTACCATTTGGTATACATAAGTACGAATTTCCAAAACTACCTACATTCCTCAGTCCTAGAATGCAATAGTAACCTTATTTCTAATTTTCAGAATTCCAGCCTTGATTTGCATTCCAAATATTCCACATTTTTTTAGCTCATGATGCGGAATGTAGTACATTTTAGTACCTTTGGACACTTATGGTGCGATTTCCTTTTGGTACATCTACCATAGATTCCATCAGTCACACTCATTCCGAATTTAAGAGATCTAGCTCTACTGCTTCCTCAAATACAAAGGGCACCATATTTATTACTTTTCAATACTATTCGAATCGTTCTAGTACGAATTACAAAAAATCCTGCCTTATCTGACGCCTTCGGAGAAGAGTAACCCTCACCCAAAATTTCATGATTCTAGTTTTAGCCGTTTCGTCTGGGCGTTGATGAATCGTTAAGTCAGCCAGTCAATCAATTACTTCACTTTTTTCGCAAGTTATGACAGATATGAAAATTGGAAATTGTGCCCTTTGTGGGTGAGGTACCAGAATGGGGTTGGCAGATGTATATAATCTTCACAACAGAACTTGCGTTAGCAAAAATATTTGGATATGTGAAATTTGAAGAGGGTTGGATGCTTATTTCGCTTTCTTTGAGCGTTTTGTTTTTTCAAAATCTTAAACACTATGTGGGGGAGTTACCATCGTAATAACATATCTTGTGTTGACGGAAATATTGAGATGTATCAAGTCTGAATGGAATCGGACGATATTTTCGCGTTTTATGAGCTTCATAGATACTCAAAATTTTGACCCTTTGTGGGGCAGGTACTTGAAGGAGTGGTCAATAAAAATGTTGTGATGATAATTTGAAAATAACCGGATGTTTATTTTGGATTTCATGATCGTTTTGGTTACTCAAAACTTTGACCCTTTGGGAGGGAGGTACCAGAATGAATGTTTCGATCCCTAACATCTTCATAACAGATCTTGCGTTGATGGAAATGTTGAGATGTGCGAAGTCTGAATGGAATCGAAAGTAAATTTCGTGTTTTATGAGCTTCATGAATATTCAAAATGTTGACCCTTTGTATGGGAGCTACCAGAATGAATCTACCCATATATTCCATCTTGGATTGATAAAAATATTGTGGTGTATTGTGGACACTTACATAACATTTTATATAACATTGACCTAGTACTGACGCAAA
The DNA here is from genome assembly GCF_030504385.1 of Musca domestica. Classification (NCBI taxonomy): domain Eukaryota; kingdom Metazoa; phylum Arthropoda; class Insecta; order Diptera; family Muscidae; genus Musca; species Musca domestica. The sequence continues at coordinate 584,569 of NW_026712324.1, read as the reverse complement.
TATTTGGATTTGCAAAGTTGGAGCATAATCGGATTACCCTTTCTCTTTCAGGGCAAGAAACTATTTTCTTTAAAAATGTTGACATTTTGTGTGGGAAGTACCAGAAGGAGTGGACCGGCGCATCAGCCAGACTGACAGAGAGACGGACGGACGAACATCGCTAGATCGACTCCAAATGTCCTGAAACGGGATTGGTCCAAAGAGACCTAGGATATAAAACCGTTATTTAAATGAGGCGCGTTTTGGCCGTGTCAAATTATCTCTAGCCATATGGCTGAGGGTATAAAAAGAAAACAAAATTTGAAATGTTTTAAAACGCTTTATTTCTAAAATTATTACACAAACTGCCGTTAAAGGACCTGCCTTCGTACTGTTGCATTTTATCGACGACACAATCGTTGATGGAGGTTTTAACATTTTTCGCCAAAATAAAATCCCAATGATTATATTTTTCAAAATTTAGACGATGCAGCGACAATTGATTTCCCATAATTTTGTAGAGGTGACGTATATCCTCGATGGTGGCCAAATAGTCATTGTCGCTGAAATACATTTCAATGGGCATTTGGAGTTTGATTCTTTTCAAATCGTAGGCGGGTGGTTCCAATTGACCATATTTTTGTTTATTTTCATTGGGACCGAAATCAAAGGACCTAAATTGGCAAGAGTTGACCAATTGGAGGAAGTGTAAGGTCAGGCGCGGTGAGGTTCCCGCCGGGTAGGTGGAGAAAAAGTCCGCGAGGAGGGTCTGTAAAGGAAGGGAAATTTTTATTATTCATTATCATTATTTATAAATTTAATAATAATAGTAATAATTAGAAATTATAATAAATTCCAAACTCACCTGATTCACATAGGGCGAATCGCGGCCGACCATACTCTGTAAATAATTGGCACAGGTATTGGAATTATGCCGACAAATCCCAGGCAAAACGGAACGCATTAAATCACTCAAAGCATTTCCCTGCATGGCGCCGAAAATACTCGACAAAACTCCGGGTCTACCGAAAATCGGAGCCAATAGCGTCGGCAAGCGAGATCTGATGTGACACAAGAATACTCCAGGACCCAACATTTGGGCAGTTTTGATTTTCTCCGCATATTTGGGTTTCGTCGACATTGTTATCATAAAAATCCTGGTGCCCATTGAGAATCCAATGTAATGGAGTTTCTTTTGATTAGTCCTCGAGAGGATATAATCAATTTTTGCGGGTATATCGTAACGGCCAATTTCATCCCATGAGAAATTCATAAATTCCCGGGAGGAGGGCGAGAGTGTCTGATGTTGACGTGAGTACAAATTTCCTCGAATATTGGCCAGCCAGACATCATAGCCGGCATTGGCCAGCAGGAAGGGTAGACCATCATTGGGACCATTGAGTACCCACATATCCGAGGAACATTCGGTGCCATGCATCAATAAAACGGCAGGTCTGGGTAGAATTTCATTTTCCTGGGATTCTCTTAATGGGGAGTGAGGTATGCGAAACATGGTCAGCAGATAGCCATCTTTGGTAGTTACCGTGTGATTCTCACAGAGATAGCCATGCTCCGTTACGCGATCACACTGTCAAAGAAAAAAACGAAATTATAACCCATTTTTTTCAATAATTCGTTACTCACCGTGTTCTTGGCAATCCGTGGCTTTATTAGCTGTAGAATGATCACACCCAGCAGAATTAAAATAATACGCGTCTTCATGTTGTTATTGACAATTTAAAACAACAACAACAAATTGTCATTTGAAAATTTCCGATATTCGAACCGTTGACCGACCGATCACAAACCAAAAATTCAAATCCCCTCTTTGCCAGTTGCTTTAGTTTTGTTTTGGCCAAAACATGCTGAGACCATGTGAAGCGGCCATTGAAGCGGCCTGAACGACTGACTAGTTGTTTGGACCAACAACAAAACATAACAACCGGTTTTTTTTGGGAGGTAATAACAAAAACAACAAGACTCATCAAATTTACTTCCGACTTTATGAACATTAACACCGTAAGACGTCTAGCGTGCAGTGCATGGAAAACCACCAAACCCAAACATCCAACCAGCCTCTTGTGTTTATGCTTAGTTGTTGTTTTTGCAGGCACATGTGAATCAATTTCACTAGTCAACAAAATATTTTTGTGCTGAGTAGTGAACTACATACCTATTTAAAAAAATAGTTTGTTGCTTTTTTTGAGGTCAACGTTTGGAACTGGGACAGCTCACTTTTATTTCATTGCAAAACGTTCGACAGTACAACTTGGAACTTGGTTTGAGACTGGTTTGAAAATAATTAATTATGTAAAATTCTATTGTTTACATTGTCGTGAGATTGAAATACAATAAACCAACGCTTAAAGAATTATCAATGAAAAGGTGGTGGCGCCCAACGTAAAAATGAAAAAAATTAAATTAAAATTAATTTTATTTTTTTCTAGTTCTTCAAGTGCTGAAACCCCTTAAATATAAAAAAATATCGGCCTGTAACGTTTCAAGGGGCCAATACCGAGAAATGGGTATAGAGTTTTTTAGAGATTTTTGTTGCAAGGTTTCCTTTAGCCAAGGAACCGAAATTTACAAATTTATGGGTGAGACTATGCTACGGATAAATACAAAAATTTGTGTTTTTTTATCTGAATACCGAAAATATGAAGTGGCGCCCAACGTCAAAAATAAAAAAAATATATTATTATTTTAATTTTTTAAATTTTTTACGACAAAAAACCCTAACCAACGCGATGTAGTTTGAAGAAAATATTATCAGTCGTTCCGGCGACAGATACATAATTTGGGTCCACGTCCATTTATATATGAATATTCATGGAAAGAAGGCAGAAAATAGTCTTAATGGAATGCACATTATTAAAGGAAGTGGTTTTTGAAAAAAAGCAGTAAATTCGCCGGGCCGAACATTGAATACCCTCCACAATTTGGTACAAATTTGGCAATTTTCAAAAAAATAAAATCCGTTGAAAATTCTGTTAAAATCTTAAAAATACGGAATATAGCCGTATATTGGGGTCTATACGACGACGTGGACCTGCATAGGTAACTTTTGTCACAAGCAATGACAATATTTAAATGTGAAACTTGAAAAAAAGAATCTGTTTATAATGCAGCTAAAATCATTAAAATACCGAATATAGGAAGGACCATGGGGGTTATAAAACGTGGACCCGCACAGACAATTTTCAAATACTAAATTTGAAATAGTTCCCGTAAATAATGTCTCTAAAATTATCAAAATACCCAATATCGGGAGGTACCGTTATATGGGGGCTATACGAAGACGTGGACAAAAGTCCTGCTGACATTATATATATTTGAGTAAAATTTTATCAACCTACTTCATTTCGTTCGAATCCACAGACGGATAGACGGACGGACATCGCTAAATCGACATAGAATTTTATGCTGATCAAGAATATATATACTTTGAGGGGTCTAAAATGTATATTTCGAGGGGTTACAAACGGAATGACAAATTTAATATACCCTCCATACTATGGTGGAGGGTGTAAAAATTTTCGGACTGTAACGTTTTAAGGGGCTACACCGAAAAATGGGTATAGAGTGTTTTTTAGAGATTTTTGTTGCAAGGTTTCCTTTCGCCAAGAAACCAAAATTTACAAATTATAGGTGGAGACTATACTACGGTTTATGATGAACACAGAAATTTATGTTTTTTATCCGGAATATAATGGATTGACTTCAAAATACCAAAAATATGAGGTGGCGCCCAACGTCAAAAAATTTTATTTAAATTTTATATATTTTTTCTAAACCATTTATTTATTTTCAGGACAAAGAAAACCTAACCCACACGATGTAGTTTGAATAAAATATTATCAGTCGTTTCGGCGACAAATATATAGTCTGGGCTTATGACCATTTACAGGGTGAGATAAAAATAAACTGCAACAAAGTCAAAGGCCATAATTTTTAATTTTTTTTTGTTTTAAATTTTAAAAATGAAATTAAAAAATATCGGAAAAGTCATCAAATTTTAGAATAAGTTTAGATTTGTTCGAATTGGTCACCTTTGGGACAATTTATGGCCTTCAAACGGCCAATGAAACCGTCACACGCTGCCCAAATGTTGCTCTGCGGTATTTTGGCCCATTCCCGGCGAAGCGCTTGCCTGAGGTGATCGCCACTTTAAAATGGTAACCTTGCTTTCAAAAATAGTCCGGACACAATAGTCCAACGGATTGGTTTCCGGAGATTTTGGTAGCCATTGTGCGCTGGAAATGAAACGAGGAACATCATTTTGTAACCATTCTTGGGTGATGCGTGCTGAGTGCGATGTCGCTGAGTCCTGTAGGAATACTTAAGGTCTGCAGCCAAAATGTTTGCGTGCCCAAGGCTTTAATACACCCTCCAGAATATTTTCGCGATAATATTCGGCAGTTTTTCTGATTAATACGAGCGGAGAGCGACCATCGGCTGTTATGGCGGCCCACACCATCACCATGGCCGGCGCTTGAGTTCTGGTGGCCAACCGAAGGTGCACATTTTCAGCTGACCTCTTTGGCAATGAATCACAATCATTTTGTTTGTTTACAAACTACTGGACAACGAATGTTTTCTCATCAGAAACGGAAAACGGAAGTTCACCACTTTCGGCCAAGCGAAGCAACTCTTTAGCTCTTTTGAGTCTATTTTCAGTCTGTTGTGGTGTAAGTTCTTGCACTTTTTGGAATTTCAATGGCTTTACCCCGAGCTCTTTTTCAATATTTGCCAACGCGGGTTTAGATGAAGTCGCTTCTTTACTTTTCGAACCATTTCTGCTGATGTTGCTATTTTCTTCCGTCCACTTCCTTGGCGTCGGGCTACGCTACCAGTATCACGGTAAGGAGCGATGGTACGAGACACTAAAGATTTATTAACATTTAAATGCTGGAGTGCTCTAACGATAGCCACTTGTGTTTTTCCAGCCAAATATAAAGAAACTTTTTTTTCTGGAAAATTCTCACCAAAGTGCTTTTGTACGCTTTTAAACAATATAATGAGCTGTCACTGGAATAATTTTAACAGCTGTCGGACGAGTGGCTTAGAAATGACAACAGTCTGAAGTTATTTGAAGTTTTTTCATCTCATCCTGTATACTCAAAAGAGAGCTAGTATTTCGGAGCTCAGATTCAAGATTTTTCAAAAAGTTGAGGATACGAGAGGGAGTATACGTATATATAAGTTGGGGATATTTTCTCCTCAATTTTTTGACTGAAGTAAATTTTTTATTTTGGTCATATTAAAATATCGGCCTCATTTTCTCATAACTAACAAACAAATCAAATCTATAAATGAAAAGTCGACACATCAAGAATAAAAATTATTATACCCTCCACCATGGGTAGGAGGGTATATTAACTTTGTCATTCCGTTTGTAACACCTCTAAATATTCGTCGTAGACCCCATAAAGTATATATATTCATAATCAGCATAAAATTCTAAGACGATTTAGCGATGTCCGTCTGTCTGTCTGTCCGTCTGTCTGTCTGTCTGTCCGTCTGTCTGTCTGTCTGTCTGTTGAAATCACGATAGAGCACACATTATTTGACGTAGACCTTTGAAATTTGGCACAAGTGTGTGTATTGTCCCTAGGATGGTTGGTATTGAAAATGAGATATATCGGTCCACGTTCTGGTATAGTCCCCATATAACGGTACCTCCCGATATTCGGTATTTTGATGATTTATGCCACATTTTTTCACGGATTTATCTGAAAATTGGTATTTGTAGGTCATGACGGGTCCCTGAGCGTGTGGCAAAACATTGCATGTATAGGTCCACGTTTTGGTATAGCCCCCATGTAACGGTACCTACCGATATTCGGTATTTTGATGATTTATGCCACATTTTTTCACGGATTTGTCTGAAAATTGGTATTTGTAGGTCATGACGGGTCCCAGAGCGTGTGGCAAAACATTGCATGTATAGGTCCACGTTTTGGTATAGCCCCCATATAACGGTACCTACCGATATTCGGTATTTTGATGATTTATGCCACATTTTTTCACGGATTTGTCTGAAAATTGGTATTTGTAGGTAACAACGGGTCCCTGAGCGTGTAGCAAAACATTGCATGTATAGGTCCACGTTCTGGTATAGTCCCCATATAACGGTACCTCCCGATATTCGGTATTTTGATGATTTATGCCATATTTTTTCACTGATTTGTGTAAAAGTTGGTATTTGTGGGTCATAATGGGTCCTAGGTCGTGTGGCGAAACATTGTAATTATAGGTGCACGTGTTGGTGTAGCCCCTATATAACGGTACCTCCCGATATTCGCATTTTAATGTTTTTTGCCACATTTTTTCTAATGTTCTTTTACCCTAGGGTGGAGGGTATTAAAAGTTTGGCCCGGCCGAACTTAATGTTTTTTTACTTGTTATTTTTATTTTTTGTAATTTTCTGTCGAATAGTGTAATCTCTTTTAAACTATTAGCCATATTATGTTTTTATGATCATGATGTTTGCAGAGAAACTGGTTGTGTCAAAACAAAGCTGTTAACAGCTGATTGTGTATCAATAGCGGTAATATTGCCTAAATCGATGTATGCGTTAAACAGTGATGCTAAGTTGGCGTTTTTGAGAGAGAGAAAATAATTTCTATTTTTATACCATATATCATCGTATGGGGATATAGCCATAAGTTTGTCTATGGCGATGTCCATCCGTGGAAATAGAAATCTTTGTTCAAAAAAACAAAAACTTCATTATTGTTCTCTTATTTTATATAGCATCGCATACTAAAATTCTTCCGAATTTAAAATATTTTGGAAGTATTGAAATCATTTCACAACCAAACGGGCTGTAATTTGATGTTTCAGTTTTTAAAAGGGTACAAACTTTTCTTGCAGAAAATTTCTAAAATACGTCCAGACATTTCAAATATAGGTACACTAACATATAGCGGAAAAATATTTTTTTTTTAGTTTGATTCTCACGAAATTAATTTTCAATATCGGTCAACATTCCGATATAATTACTATATTGCGGTGCGGTAGATTTTTGATGTTTTGGAGGCTTAGTCACATTCTTTACTGGAAGTGGCTATGATTTGTTTTTTATACCCTACACCACATAGTGGTAAGGGCATTATGTCTTTGTGCATTTGTTTGTAACATGAAGAAGGACCCATAGTTACTTTTGAGGATATCCATAGAATCACTTTCTGAGTTGATTTATGCATGTCAGTCTGTATGTCCATGTATTTTTGTGAACAAAATGCATTTATTATCCGATTGAGATGAAATTTTGCACAAATCATTTGTTTGGCCCAAGGACGAACCCTCTTGAAATTGGAGGCAATCGGTAAAAATTTAGATATAGCTCCCACATATATCTTCGTCCGATTTGCCTTTTATTGTGCACCAAACGTGTAATATCAGCCCGAATAGTATGGAATCTTGGACATACAACCAAATTAGGCCTGAAAGTAAGTGTGTCAAATTTGATCGAAATCGGTTCAGATATAGCTATAGCTCCCATATATATTGTTCATCCGATTTGTTATTTTTGTTATCCGCAGCCGTAATATGCACTCTGTAACAACAATATTTGGGGAAATATATCAAATGCAGCTCAGAAATCCATTTGCCAAATTTTATCGAGATCGGTTCAGATTTGGATATAGCTCCCATATATAACTTCGCCCGATTTACATTTTATTTTGCACCAAGCGTCTAATATTAGTCCAAATGGGATGAAATTTGGCACTTACGACCGAATCCAGAAGCTAGTATGTCAAATTTGGTGAAGATCGGTTCAGATATAGCTATAGCTCCCATATATATTGTTCATCCGATTTCTAGTATTTGTTACCCACAGCCGTAATATGCACTCCGTAACAACGATTTCCAGGGAAATATATCAAATGCAGCTCAGAAATGTCTTTGCCTTTCTTTTTATCGAGATCGGCTCAGATATGGATATAGCTCCATACATATCTTTAACTGATTTCACATTAATTTTGCACCAAATGGTCAATACAAGTCCGAATTTAAAAGATACAAATGCTTCGGCATATTTAGTCCTTTGAACCTTAAATTATAATTATAATCATAGCGTGTATGATTGAATTCTCCCATAAAAACTTTTAATTGTTACGTCGAGCTCTACTAAATTAGGAAAGTGGTGTAGGGTATCAAAAAGTCGCCCAACTTTAGGACTTTCTTTACTGGTTTTAATCTAAATTAATGCTCAATATTCGGTTTTAGGAATATCATTTTTTTTAAATTAAATTGATACTAAATATTCAGGAATATCGCCAATATCACGTCAGGTCACAGATATTATTGCTTTATAAGTCCTAACCAATTTTTAAAATTTGTTTTTGGTTTTTTTTTAAGTTTCCGACTTGCTCCAAATTTGGCACATCGATGTTGTTGAAACTTCCCTCAGTGTATTATTTATATAAGAATTCGACCAGGTGCGAAAATCGAATACCTTCCACAAAAAGGGTCAAATTAATGAATAACCATAAACCTCACAAAATGCGAGATGTTTCCAAACTTCCCTTCCTTTCTTTTTCAAGAAATTTTGGAGACTATAATCATGGATTTTTTAAAGAAATTTTGGAGATTATAATCGTAGATTTTTTAACGAAATTTCGGTGACTATAATCGTGTATTTTTTAAAGAAATTTTGGAGACTAAAATTACGAAATTTTTGAAAGAAATTTTGGGACTAAAATTACGGATTTTTTTAAAGAAATTTTGGAGACTATATTCGTGGATTTTTTAATAAATTTTGGAGACTAAAATGACGAAATTTTGGAGACTAAAATGACGGATTCTTTTTAAAGAAATTTTGGAGATTATATTCTTGGATTTTTTATTAAATTATGGAGATAATAATCGTGGATTTTTTAAATAAATCGTGGATTTTTTAAAAAAATTGGAGACTATAATCTTCATTTTTTTAATAAATTATGAAGACCATAATCGTGGATTTTTCAAATAAATTTTGGAAACCATAATCGTGGATTTTTCAAATAAATTTAGGAGACTGTAACCGTGAATTTTTTAATACATTTTGGAGACCATAATCGTGGATTTTTTAAAGAAATTTTGGAGACTAAAATTACGAAATTTTTTAAAGAAATTTTGGGACTAAAATGACGGATTTTTTTAAAGAAATTTTGGAGACTATATTCGTGGATTTTTTAATAAATTTTGGAGACTAAAATGACGAAAATTTGGAGACTAAAATGACGGATTCTTTTTAAAGAAATTTTGGAGATTATATTCTTGGGTTTTTTATTAAATTATGGAGACCATAATCGTGGATTTTTAAAAAAAAATTTGGAGACTATTATCTTCATTTTTTTTAATAAATTATGGCGACCATAATCGTGGATTTTTCAAATAAATTTTGGAGACCATAATCGTGAATTTTTCAAATAAATTTTGGAGACTGTAATCGTGGATTTTTTAATACATTTTGGAGACCATAATCGTGGATTTTTTAAAGAAATTTTGGAGACCATTATCGTGGAGTTTTTATATAAATTTAAAAAAATTTTTTTGAAGACTATAATCTTGAATTTTTTAATAAATTATGAAGACCATAATCGTGAATTTTTAAATAAATTTTGGAGACTATAATCGTGAATTTTTTAAATAAATTTTGGAGACTATAATCGTGAATTTTTTAAAGAAATTTTGAAGAACATTATCGTGAATTTTTTAAAGAAATTTTGGAGACCATTATCGTGGATTTTTTATATAAATTTTGGAAGACTCTAATCGTGGATTTTTCAAATATATTATGGAGACTATATATCGTGGATTTTTTAAATAAATTTTTGAGACTATATATCGTTGATTTTTTAAAAAAAAATTGGAGACTTTATATCGTGAATTTTTTAAATAAATTTTGGAAACTATATATCGTTGATTTTTTAAAGAAAAAATTAGAGACGATAATCGTTGATTTTTTAATTATTCTTGGAGGCTGGAATCGTGGATTTTTTCAAGAATGTTCGGAGACTAAAATAGTGGATTTTTTAAATAAATTTTGGATACTATAATCGTGGATTTTTTAAAGAAATTTTGGAGACAATAATTTTTTTTTCTGGAAATTATTTTTTACTTTTACCAAAAAACAATATTTCTGAGATTCCCCAACCCTTTGAACTCATAATTGTACATTTCTTTAAAATATATCTGATAACTTACCTCTTAATTTCAATAAACGTTGCCTTCGGCGTCTTCTCTGATCCCTGGTCGTGCCGATATGGGACTGATCTTCGTTAAAATTCTCGTTGATATCACTCGAGCTCGTTGAGCTGTCAGAATCTGTGCTACTGTCGATGTTATTCGGATTCCCAACGATGGGAGAGTTCGATTGTTGCTGTTGTTGTTGTAATAAATGGAATTTACGGCGACGTTGTGTTCTACGTCTTTGATGATGATGTTCTTCCTGGGGATGATGTTGTGATGACACTGTTGCCACATTTCTCGGCGAATAGCTTTCATTGGCCAGCAATGGTTCCTGCCTGGCATGGCCATATAACGATGCGACTTCAAATGGCAATAGCTGGGCTACGCTTGAGCTATTGCATCCTCTGCTGCTTCGGCTCCTTCTTCTCGTTCTTCTTTCGTTGATATTATGTCCATTTAAGAAAACATAATCCTCATCAGCGTTGTCATCAATGCCAGGACCAAGAACTTCCGGTACTCGATAAAGCCTTAAAGGCAATGCTGGAATTTCTGGAGATGCTGCTGCTGTGGCTGCTGGTGGCGGTGGTGGTGGAAATGTCGGAAATGGATGCTGTTGCCGTTGTGTCTGTGTGTCTTGTGTTGCATTTTCAATGCGACTGCCAACAGTGGGAAGATCTCCAGGATTTATTTGCTCTTCGTCTTGCCTTTCCCAGTGACGTGGCGTATACAAAGGAGGTGGCGTCACCGACGACAATGAGTGATAATTTGGCGGTGGTGTACGACACAAAAAGGGTCGTTGTTGTATCTCTTGTCGATTTACCAACAATTCTGGGTCGTCATCATCGTTTTCGTGGACAACGTTGTTGACATCGCCATAGCCATCATCAGCATCATTGTCATTACTACTGCCATTGATGCAATTCAATGTGGCAAAACGTGGCTGACGACTCCTTGCCGTTTGCGGAACTGTCACTGACTGTGACGACGATGTTGTCCTCCTTGCTGTCGTCGATGATGTTGTTGCTGCTGTTACTGGCCCAGTGGCTGGCGGATTCTCTCCACAATGGCCACCACCACTTGAGGTTACTTCAAGCGTTGAATTATTAAGGGACGATGAAGTATTAATATAACGACGAGAATGGCGAGGATGAGAACGACTGTGTTCTGAAATTATTACAAAACACAGAAAAAATGGGAATGAATAAAAAAAACAACATTACCCGGTGAGATGGAGAACAATGGAGGATATAAAACAAAAGTTAAACTACAAGAATAATTACAAAAAACAAAGAACACACACACACACAAAAACAAGAAGGATAACAAGGAGCAAAGACAAAATATATATATTTCTCTTGGGATTATCTACGTTCAAGTGCATGGAAAACAATGAGTAGAATTAAGGTTGAAACGAATATTTTATACCCTGCATAATGTCGAAAATAGAAGTCCTTAAAGAGGTCCTTTCAAGAACCAAAAGACCAATAAGCTTGGATTTTTTTTTAAAGAATTTATTTCGAGGACCACCAGACCAAAAAAACTTGTATTTTTAAGGAATTTATTTTAACGATCAACAGACCAATAGTCTTGGTATTTTTCAAGGACCAACAGACCAATAAGCTTGGATTTTAAAAAAAAAAAAAATTTTCCAGAACCATCTGACCAATAAACTTAGATTTTTTAAAGAATATTTTTTCAAGGACCATCTGACCAATAAAGTTGGATTTTTCAAAAAATATTTTTTCCAGGACCATCTGACCAAAAATCTTGGATTTTTTAAATAATTTTTTTCAAGGACCACATCAGCAATATCAGTGGATTTTGTAAATAATTTTTTTCAAGGACCAATAGACCAATAAGCGTCGATTTTTTTAACTAATTTTTTCAAGGACCAACAGACCAATAAGCGTCGAGTTTTTAGCTAATTTTTTCAAGGACCTTCCAAGCCATAGTCGTGGATTTTTTAAATTAATTTTTTCAAGGACCTTCCAAGCAATAGTCGTGGATTTTTTAAGGAATTTATTTTAAGGACCAACAGACCAATAAGCGTGGATTTTTTAAGGAATTTATTTCAAGGACCAACAGACCAATAAGCGTGGATTTTTGAAGGAATTTATTTCAACGACCAACAGACCAATAAGCGTGGATTTTTTAAGGAATTTATTTCAAGGACCAACAGACCAATAAGCGTGGATTTTTTAAGGAATTTATTTCAAGGACCAACAGACCAATAAGCGTGGATTTTTTAAGGAATTTATTTCAAGGACCAACAGACCAATAAGCGTGGATTTTTGAAGGAATTTATTTCAAGGACCAACAGAGCAATAAGCGTGGATTTTTGAAGGAATTTATTTCAACGACCAACAGACCAATAAGCGTGGATTTTTTAAGGAATTTATTTCAACGACCAACAGACCAATAAGCGTGGATTTTTTAAGGAATTTATTTCAACGACCAACAGACCAATAAGCGTGGATTTTTTAAGGAATTTTTTTCAAGGACCAACAGTCCAATAATCGTGGATTGTTTAAATAATTTTTTTCAAGGACCAACAGACCAATAAACCTGAATTTTTTAAATAATTTTTTTCAAGGACCAACAGGCCAATAAACCTGGATTTTTTAAATAATTTTTTTCAAGGACCAACAGACCAATAAACGTGGATTTTTTAAATATTTTTTTTCAAGGACCACATCAGCAACAAACGTGGATTTTTTAAATATTTTTTTTCAAGGACCACATCAGCAACAAACGTGGATTTTTTAAATATTTTTTTTCAAGGACCACATCAGCAACAAACGTGGATTTTTTAAATATTTTTTTTCAAGGACCACATCAGCAACAAGCGTGGATTTTTTAAATATTTTTTTTTCAAGGACCACATCAGCAACAAACGTGGATTTTTTAAATATTTTTTTTCAAGGACCACATCAGCAACAAACGTGGATTTTTTAAATATTTTTTTTCAAGGACCACATCAGCAACAAACGTGGATTTTTTAAATATTTTTTTTCAAGGACCACATCAGCAACAAACGTGGATTTTTTAAATATTTTTTTTCAAGGACCACATCAGCAACAAACGTGGATTTTTTAAATATTTTTTTTCAAGGACCACATCAGCAACAAACGTGGATTTTTTAAATATTTTTTTTCAAGGATAATTTTTTTTTTTCAGTACAAACAGGCCAATAAGCTTGGATTTTTTAAATAATTTTCAGGGACCAACAGACCAATAAACGTGGATTTATTGAATATTATTTTTTTACAAAGACCCATAGATCAATAAACGTGAATTTTTTTAATATTTTTTTAAAGGACCAACAGACCAATAAACGTTGATTTTTTAAAGAATATTGTTTGAAGGACCAACACACCAATAAGTTTGGATTTTTTAAATATTTTTTTTCAAGGACCAACAGACCAATAAACCTGGATTTTTTAAATATTTTTTTTTTCAAGGACCACGTCAGCAATAAACTTGGATTTTTTAAATAATTTTTTTCAAGGATTTTTTAAAGAATATTGTTTGAAGGACCAACACACCAAATAATCTGGATTTTTTAAATAATTTTTTTCAAGGACCACATCAGCAATAAACGTTGAGTTTTTAAAAAATATTTTCTCAAGGATCAGCAGACTAATAAATCTGGATTTTTTAAATAATTGATCTCAAGGACCAACAGACCAATAAACCTGGATTTTTCAAGGAATTTATTTCAAGGACCAACAGACTGAAATTCGTGGATTTTTTAAGGAATTTATTTCAAGGACCAACAGACCAATAAGCGTGGATTTTTAATGGAATATTTTTTGAAGGACCATATTTTTTTAAGGACCAGCATCAGGCGTGAATTTTTTAATTTTTTTCAAGGTCCTTCCAAGCTTCAGACGTGGATTTTTTAAGGAATTTATTTTAAGGACCATCTGGCCAATAAACGTGAATCTTTTAAAGAATATTTTTCGAAGGACCATCTGACCCATGAACCTGGTTTTTTTAAAGAATATTTTTTCAAGGACCATCTGATCAATAAACGTGGATTTTTGATACATTTTTAGGGACCAACAAACCAATAAATGTGGATTTTTTTTTAAATATTTTTTTCCAGGACCATATCAGCAATAAACTTAGATTTTTTAAATAATTTTCAAGGACCATATCAGCAATACAGGTGGATTTTTTAAATATGTTTTTAAGGACGGGGATTTTTTAATGAATTTATTGTAAGGACCAACCGATATTTTTTAGGAATATTTTTGAAGGTCCCTTATCCTTACTTTTTTTATTTTACAAGTAATTTATAATAACAAATTGTTTTCCGTAATTCATTTCTCCGAGACTACATAAACAATGTTTTTGACATAATTTTAATCAGCTTTCCTATTCCTGCGATGTCTGGAATAATCCTGCACCAGGTAATAAGCCAATCATCATGGTGCGTGTCATTACCACCCTTTGTCAAATCGGCCGTTACAAACCCAAGAAGTAAATGAGCACTTCTGGCTCAGGTGAAGGATACGAGAATATGGCAGAAAAAAAAGAAAATAAAAACAAATCCTTGCAACTCATTTACAGAGCGCTCGACAGCCTGTGGTGATATTGAATCGGTTGCGAAACCATTGCTGGTTTTGTCGTTTGCCATTACTCATCCCAGAGTTCAGGCCATGGTCGGCTGTTGTGTAGAGACGGCTGTTGTTCCAGTAACAGAAAAAAAACAACGACCTCTTGTAGCAACATTGTTGTGCTGTTGTTTTCTGTGTTTTTTTTTGTGTTGCATGAAAAGCAAAGCGCAAAAGTACGACAATTAAATTATATAAGCCTCGAAGCTGGGTTTATTGATTTAGGTTAAGGGTAAGTTGGCATCCTTGTAATGTGTGTGTGTACCACACAGAAAGCCCTGGCAAAGCAAATTATTTTTTCTTTTGTTTCTTTCCATTCATTCAAGTAAAAACTCCAAATGAAAACATAAAAAAAATCTTACAAAGTATTGCCATAATAATTCCCACTCTTCTACGTTCTGCAGCAATGCTGCAGCAGTCAGGATGCATTCTTGCATCCCTTTGTACCGTTGGCAATTTTCTGCAATCAAAGGATATGAAGTGTGGAATTCCTCCTTTTTTACTTTTAATTATTTCGATGTGACCATCAAGGAAGGAGGAGGGGGAGGCGAGACATCAACGACAAACTTATTTGATATTTTACAGAATCTGCCCTCCCCCTACTTCTTGGTATGTGAGAAATTTATTTTTTCTCAAATAATGAAACATCAGTACTCCTTTGATGTCGGCTGATTATTTTTTCTAGGCAGACATTCCAGATGGAGATAATGCAGTGATGAAATATGGAATCACAAGGAAAATATTTGGGATAGAGGAGGTGCATCCTTCAAAATATTTAAAAAATGCAAGATTATTGAAAATCTTTAAAAATATTTGCAAAATATTTAAGATTTTGGATAGACTTTCGAAAAATTTGTTTAAAAAATCTAAGTTAATTGCTGGGATAATCCTTGAAAAAATATTCTTTAAAAAGTCCAAGCTTACTGCTGGTTCTCGAAGTAAGTTCCTTAAAAATCTCCGATGATTGATCTGTTGGTAACTGAAAAAAATCCAAGCCTATTGCTCTATTAGTCCTTGAAAAATATGTTTAAAACTTCCACAATTATTGGTGAATTGGTCCACGCTTATTGGTCTGTAGGACGTTGAATAAAATTCCTTAAAAAATCAGCGCTTATTGGTCTATAGGACCTTAAATAAAATTCCTTAAAAAACAGCGCTTATTGGTCTCTAGGACTTTAAAAAAAATTCCTTTAAAAATCCACTCTCATTGGTCTGTTGGTCCTTAAAATACATTCCTTTAAAAATCAGCGCTTATTGGTCTGTAGGACCTTGAAAAAAATCCTTTAAAAATCCACTCTCATTGGTCTGTTGGTCCTTAAAATAAATTCCTTAAAAAATCAGAGCTTATTGGTCTGTAGGACCTTGAAAAAAATCCTTTAAAAATCCACTCTCATTGGTCCGTTGGTCCTTAAAATAAATTCCTTAAAAAATCCACGCTCATTGGTCTGTTGGCCCTTGAAAAAATTCCTTTAAAAATCCACGCTCATTGGTCTATTGGCCCTTGAAAAAAAAAAATCCTTAAAAAATCCACGCTTATTCGTCTGTTGGCCCTTGAAAAAATATTTTAAAATATCCAGGTATATTGGTCTGTTGGTCGTTAAAATAAATTCCTTAAAAAATCCACGCCTATCGGTCTGTTGGTCCTTGAAGAAAAACTACTTTAAAAATCCACGTTTATTGGTCTGTAGGACATTGAAAAAAAAAATATTAAAAAAATCCGCACTTAGTGGTCTATTGGTCCTTGAAAAAAATTATTTAAAAAATCAACGTTTATTGCTGATGTGGTCCTTAAAAAAAATATTTAAAAAATCCGGGGTTATTGGTCTGTTGGTCCTGGAAAAAAAATTATTTAAAAATCCACGCTTATTGGTCTGTTGGTTCTTGAAAAAAATTATTTAAAAAATCCAGGATTATTGGTCCACGCATATTGTTGGGATGGTCCTTGAAAAAAATTATTAAAAAAATCAACGCTTATTGTTGGGATGGGTCTTGAAAAAAATTATTTAAAAAATCCACGCTTATTGTTGGGATGGTCCTTGAAAAAAAAAATATTTACAAAATCCACGCTTATTGGTCTGTTGGTCCTTGAAAAAAATTATTTAAAAATCCACGCTTACTGGTCTGTTGGTCCTTGAAACAAATTATTTCAAAATTAACGCGTATTGGTCTGTTGGTCCTTGAAAAAATTATTTAAAAAATCCAGGCTCATTAGTCCGTTGGTCCTTGAAAAAAATCATTTAAAAAATCCAAGCTTAGTGGTCTGTTGGTCCTTGAAAAAAATCATTTAAAAAATCCAAGCTTAGTGGTCTGTTGGTCCTTGAAAAAAATTATTTAAAATTCCACGCTTATTGGTCTATTGGGCCTTGAAAAAAAATATTTAAAAAATCCAAGCTCATTGGTCTATTGGTCATTGAAAAAAAATTGTTGAAAAAAACCACGCTTATTGGTCTATTGGCCCATTGGCCCTTGAAATAAATTTCTTAAAAAATCCACGTTTATTGGTCTGTTGGCCCTTGAAATAAATTCCTTAAAAAATCCACGTTTATTGGTCTGTTGGCCCTTGAAAAAAAATTATTTAAAAAATCCACGTTTATTGGTCTCTTGGTCCTTGAAAAAAAATTATTTAAAAAATCCACGTTTATTGGTCTCTTGGTCCTTGAAAAAAAATTATTTAAAAAATCCACGTTTATTGGTCTGTTGGTCCTTGAAAAAAAAAATTATTTAAAAAATGCACGTTTATTGGTCTGTTGGTCCTTGAAAAAAATTATTTAAAAAATCAACGTTTATTGCTGATGTGGTCCTTAAAAAAAATATTTAAAAAATCCGGGGTTATTGGTCTGTTGGTCCTTGAAAAAAATATTTAAAAAAATTACGCTTTTCGGTCTGTTGGACCTTGTGAAAAAATATTAAAAAATTCAGCTTCTTACGAATCGATTCGAAATCATCCTCCATTTCCCTTGTGAAAAAAATCAATTAAGCGGAAAAATACCTCCCCCCTCTCCCTTCCATTTCCAGTGAAAAACAAGTGAAACGAAATCAGAAAAAAACATCAACGACCTCTAAAAGCCCTAAACCTGTTATTAGCCGCAACGATGAAGGTAACCAAGAAAATTAACTAATTCCGTATAAAATAATCAATTGTTGTAGTAAACAATAACAACTAAGAAATATGAATCCAAAGAGATTGTTGTTGCTTCTGTTCTTCTGCCAAGCTAAGCAGAGCTGAGCAGTGAACGTGATTTGCTAGAAATGGAGCGTAATTATTTAAATTCCACTGTCCGACTAATCCACCCAATTGATTTTTAACTTTTGAACATCTTTACTAGAGAACGGCAAGACTAGGCCATGCTGGATGGATGCTGTTATTGTTGTTTTTAGTTCCAAGTAAAAAAGAAGGTATATTACAAATAGTTTTCGAAATGAGCGTAAAATCTTACTCTGGAACAGGGATGGGAAATTACAATTACCCACAAAAGAAGATAGTTTTTTTTTTAATTTTTTTTTGAGAATCAGCCAATATTCGTGGATTTTTTGAAATTTTCCTTTTTTAGAATTTTAGTATTAAAAATATATTGTATCCATCCCTGCTTCTAAGCCAAAGGATAATCTCTTCAATACAATATTAGCCAACTAATGCTGTGGAAAGCCAGGAATATCATGTCCAATAAAATTCCAAGGCGATAACATGGCCCTCTGCGTATCTTCCAACCGTGTTTTGTTTTTCTGCCCAGTCAAATAAAATGGCTAAAACGTGACGATATTTCAAATACAACAATAACAAAAAAATAAAAACAAAAGAACGTAGAATGATTTTTTCCATCTCTTTTTGTTAAGAGAGTGGGGGAGAAGAGAGAGGTGTAAGCTGCTCCTGCTGCTGCCGTTGAACGTTGATGGTTATGGCTGTTGATGCGTGGTTGTGGTGCCACAAAACGATCATTGCCTGGCTGACAATGATGCAGATCATAGCTTGGGATTAATAATAGTTAGGCCATATCCCCAATGCCCAAAAACTACACCATTTCCAGCGATACTTGGAGTTGAAGTGGAACATCGAACCAAATGAAATATTCAAACCGAAACTCTCGAAATGGTGTAGCTTGAAATCGTATTCTATTTTTTCCTCGTTGTTACCTATTTTCCAAGAGTTGCTGTAATCAAAATGACTGCCTGGCTGGATGCCTTCCTCCATGCCTGATGGACAGAGTTCAATCAAAACATTTGCAACAACATTGTTGCAGCCGTATAGCCATGTAACACTTGGAATTGGAATTAGACAACTTGGGCATAATGGAGGGATGGTGGATTAAAAATATCAGTTGCAGCAGATGATTTACCACAGTCACCATCACCGTCATAATCATCATCATCATGGTCACTGGAAGAATGCTGGCTGCCATTTGCTAGGTCTTTTCAAATATAAGCAATGCCAGGAACTGTGACGAACAATAAATTGATGAATATTTTATCTAATCAGAGTCTGTGGAGAGTGCCGTAGCAGAATGATATGTTCATAGAGTCGTTACATTTGTGACATCAAAAAAGTATAAGAACTCTCAGTGAAAGACTTTCTTCTATGGGAGAGATGGTACTCTGCCGTAGAGAAAAGACCTCTTTCTCTTCTATGGAAGTGGAAATCAACTTCTTCTAAATAAGAGGAGGAGGTTCTGATTCCATTGAAGAGATTCAGGTGTATTTTCATAGGTGAGGTTGACTTCGTCTTCCATAGAAGAGGACAATAGATGAAAAGGAAGTACTTATATTCCATAAAAGAGTAGGATAACATAGAAAGATGTTCTCTTATTCCAAAAAAGAGAAGGGACAGGTCTTTTTCTTCCACAGAAGCACAGGAGCAGGTTTTTAGCTTCCATAGAAGAAGAGGAGGAGAGGGCATCATCGTCCATAGAAGAAGAGGAGTAGAGGTCCTCATCTGCCATAGAAGAATAGGAGAGGTCCTAATCTTTCTCCTCTTCTTCTGTGGAAGATGAGCACCATGAGAAGGTGGTGAGAAGGTCCACTTCTTCCATAGAAGAAGAGGAGCAGAAGGTCATCTTTTTCCATAGAAGAAGAGGAGGAGAAGGTCCTCTTCTTCCATAGAAGAAGAGGAGCAGAAGGTCATATTTCTTCCATAGAAAAAGAGGAGAAAAAAGGTCCTCTTCTTCCATAGAAGAAGAGGAGGAGAAGGTGCTCTTCTTCCATAGAAGAAGAGGAGGAGAAGGTCCTCTTCTTACATAGAAGAAGAGGAGGAGGTCTTCATCCATAGGAGAGAAGGAGGTTCGAGGTTCTCAACTCCCATAGAACAGGAGGAGGTCCTCTTCGGTATCCTCCAAAAAAAGAAGAGGAAGAGGTAATCTTCTTCCATAGAAGAGGAGGAGGTCCTCTTCTTTCATAGAAAAATAAAAGGAGTTTCTCTTCTTCTTCTTCTTCTATAGAAAAAGAGGGTGAGTTTATAACTCCTTCTTGGTGCTTAAAAAATATAAGAAATCCAGGATTATTGCTGAGATAGTCCTTGAAAAATATAAGAATTTTTAAATATAATTATTTAAAAAATCCATGTTTATTAGTCTGTTGGTCGTTAAAAAAATATTTAAAAAATCCACGTTTATTGGTCTGTTGGTCCTTCAAAAAAATAATTTAAAAAACTCATGTTTATTGGTCTGTTGGTCCTTGAAAAAAAATTTGGTCTGTTGGTCTTTGAAAAAAAATTGTTTAGAAAATCCAAGTTTATTGGTCTGTTGGTTCTTAAAAAAATTATCTAATAAATCCACGTTTATTGGTCTGTTGGTCCTTGAAAAAAAAAAATTATTTTAAATATCGAAGTTTATTGGTTATTTTTAAAATTCTGGTTTATTGGTCAGTTGGTCCTTAAAAAAAATATTTAAAAAATCCACCTTCATAGGTCTGTTGGTCCTTTGCAAAAAAAAAAATATTTAGAGACCAAGTTTGTTGGTCTGTTGGTCCTTGAAAAAAATTATTTAAAAAATCCTAGTTTATAGGTCTGTTGGTCGTTAAAAAAATTATTTAAAAAGTCCCCATTTATTGGTCTGTTGGTCCTTGAGAAAAATTATTTAAAAAACCATGTTTAATGATCTGTTGGTCCTTACAAAAATTAATTTAAAAATCCACGTTTATTGGTCTGCTGGTCCTGCAAAAATATTATTTAAAAAATCAACGTTTATTGGTCTGTTGGTCCTTGATAAAAAATATTTTATAAATCCACGTTTATTGGTCTGTTGGTCCTTGATAAAAAATATTTTATAAATCCACGTTTATTGGTCTGTCGGTGCTTGAAAAAAATTATGTAAAAAATCCACGTTTATTGGTCTGTTGGTCCTCGAAAAAAATATTTAAAAAATCCAGGTTTATTACTGAGAAGGTCCTTGAAAAAAATTACATAAAAAATTTATTTTGACAGTATAAACAATCCTTAGTTTTTTTAATTGTACTCTTCCTCCAAGGCGACCTCTATCTCTCCTCATATCAAAAATAATAATTTCGTCATACTTCTTCTTCTTCCTTCGTTTCAATTTTCATTGGAAAAGCTATTTGGAATATTTTCCAAGAATGAATTACAAGTATTTGGCTATTGTTTTGCGGGGCACAACATTGTATGGTTAATATTTCTCGGGAGCACTTCAATAAAAACCCAAAAGAAATGTTGACAAAATAGGCAGTGATGTAGAAATAAGTTGGGAAGGAGGAGGAGGCGAAGGGGAGGTATCAGAAAAAAAAATCGTGTGTCCAACATTATGATGATGATGTTGTTGTTTGTAATATTGACAGTTGAACAACAATGCCACATGACCTGTGTGCTGGCTGCTGCTGTTGTCATTCTTGCTGGATGTGATGATGTTCTGGCCATAATATGGGTTGATTATGTCCATCAAGTGTGTGGGCTATGGTCATGGCAAACGGTGGGGGGGTTCCAAATCCTAGTTATGGTCAACAAGACTTCTGACCAGCAAATCGTCAATGCCAGCACCATTAACATTATTACGTTGCTTTGATGATGATCTTCGAAGTGGTTTTCTGTTGACTGTCAGCCAACCAGCACCACCATCACTTCCACCATTTCCATCGTCATGGTTGTCTTCGTAGCCAGTGTTGTTATGTGTCTAAGGACATTGATTTACCCTTAGGGAAATGTCAATAGTTTGCAAAATTGCAACGAAAACCACACGGATGTTTGTCTAACATGCCACAAAATGTTGCATCAACATTTTGTCGTTGTAGTTACCACTCACTCACTCGCTCGGTCGCTTGTTTACCGACCACCACTGGCACCACAAACCAGACCAGACCAGCCTCCATCCTGCACATACTTTGGAAATGCTTTTGAGCAAGCTTCAACCTTCATTAGATTTTGTTGATGGAACGCTTGTTGGCTGCGCTTCACTTCGGCTGAATGAAGGCTGTGGGCTTTTTTCTCGGAGTTTCTTTTTCGTTTGTAGACTCCCCCTCTTTGGCATAATTGCAATTGAATGGATGTTTGGGATACACCATGGACGTCAGAATCCATGGATGACACAGTGAACCAAAAAGGATAATGTTTTTTTTTAAATATTTTTTCAAGGACCAACAGATCAATAAACCCGGATTTTTTAAATATTTTTTTTCAAGGACCAACAGACCAATAGGCGTGGATTTTTTGAATAATTTTTTTTTCAAGGATCAACAGATCAATAAACGTGGATTTTTTAAATAATTTTTTCAAGGACCAACAGATCAATAAACATGGATTTTTTAAATAATTTTTTTTCAACGACCAACAGATCAATAATCCTGGATTTTTTAAATATTTTTTTTTTCAACGACTACGAGACCAATAAACGTGGATTTTTTAAATAATTTTTTTCAAGGACCAACAGATCAATAAACATGGATTTTTTAAATAATTTTTTTTCAAGGACCAACAGATCAATAATCCTGGATTTTTTAAATATTTTTTTTTCAACGACTACGAGACCAATAAACTTGGATTTTTTAAATAATTTTTTTCAAGGACCAACAGATCAATAAACTTGGATTTTTTAAATAATTTTTTTTCAAGGACCAACAGATCAATAATCCTGGATTTTTATATATTTTTTTTCATGGACCAACAGACCAATTAACGTGAATTTTTTAAATATTTTTTTTTCAAGGACCAACAGACCAATTAACGTGGATTTTTTAAATAATTTTTTTTTTTCAAGGACCAATAGAGCAATTAACGTGGATTTTTTAAATAATTTTTTTCAAGGGCCAACAGACCAATAAACGTACATTTTTTAATTAATATTTTAAAAGGAACAACAGACCAATAAACCTTGATTTTTTAAATAATTTTTTTTCAAGGACCAACAGACCAATAAACGTGGATTTTTTAAAAACATTTTTTCAAGGACTAAAAGACCAATAAACGTGGATTTAAAAACATTTTTTAAGGATCAACAGACCAATTAACGTGAATTTTTTAAATAATTTTTTTCAAGGATCAACAGACCAATATACGTGGATTTTTTAAATAATTTTTTTTCTCAAGGACGCAATAAACTTGGATTTTTTAAATAATTTTTTCAAGGACCAACAGACCAATAAACCTTTGTTTAATATATAATATAAATAATATTTTTCAAGGACCAACAGAACAATAAACCCGGATTTTTTAAATAATTTTTTTCAAGGACCAAAAGACCAATAAACCTAATTTTTTTAAATAATTCTTTTCAAGGACCATATCAGCAATAAACGTGGAATTTGTAAATAATTTTTTTCAAGGACAATCAGACCAATAAACTTTGATTTTTTAAATAATCCCAGCAATAGGCGAGAATTTTTTAAATAATTTTATTCAAGGGCCAACGGACCAATAAACGTGGATTTTTTAAATAATATTTGTCAAGGACCAACAGACTAATAAACTTGGACTTTTTAAATAATTTTTTTCAAGGACCAACAGACCAATAAACTTGGATTTTTTAATAATTTTTTTAAGGACCAACTGACCAATAAACGTTGATTTTTTAAATAATTTTGTTCAAGGACCAAGAGACCATTAAATGCGGATTTTTAAATAATTTTTTTTTCAAGGACCAACAGACCACAAACGTGGATTTTTTAAATGTTTTTTTCAAGGACCAAAAGGCCAATAAGCTGTAATTTTCTTAAAGAATTTTTTTCAAGGACCAATAAACCTAGATTTTTTAAATAATTTTTTTCAAGGACCAACAGACCAATAAACTTGGATTTTTTAAATAATTTTTTTCAAGGACCAACAGACCAATAATCGTGGATTTTTAAATAATTTTTTTCAAGGACCAACAGACCAATAAACGTGGATTTTTTAAATAATTTTTTTAAGGACCAACAGACCAATAAACTTGGATTTTTTAAATAATTTTTTTCAAGACCAACAGACCAATAATCGTGGATTTTTAAATAATTTTTTTCAAGGACCAACAGACCAATAAACGTGGATTTTTTAAATAATTTTTTCAAGGACCAACAGACCAATAAACTTGGATTTTTTAAATAATTTTTTTCAAGACCAACAGACCAATAATCGTGGATTTTTAAATAATTTTTTTCAAGGACCAACAGTGGACTTTTTAAATAATTTTTTTCAAGGACCAACAGATCAATAAACGTTGATTTTTTAAACATATTTTTCAAGGACCAATAGTGGACATTTAAATATTTTTTTTCAAGGACCAACAGATCAATAGAAGTGGATTTTGCAAATAATTTTTTTTCAGGGACCAACAGACCAATAAACGTTGATTTTTTAAACATATTTTTCAAGGACCAATAGTGGACTTTTTAAATATTTTTTTAAGGACCAACAGACCAATAAGCATGGATTTTTTAAATAATTTTTTTCAAGGACCATCCCAGCAATTTGCTTGGATTTTTTAATTATTTTTATGCTACAATGCTGTTCTCTATGAACCCACTGTCCTCCGATTACCACAGTAACAGTAATCGTGTGCTTACATGAAACAAACAGCAAACGCTACATGAACCTCGTCAGCAGTTAAAATATATACTCTACTGCTTAACTGCTATGCAATACTATGCTGTAATGGTAGCAGCAGCAGAAACAACAACAATAAAAAATTAAAAAAAGAAATCTTTTTGGTATTTTAATCGAATTTTCGTGATGTTGTTGAGAAAAATCAACAATTTTCAATGGATTCTTTTTCTTTTGCCGTTTTATGTTTTTTTTTTTTTCATGAGGAAGAAATCGTTGGCTTACAAACGCCAAGTGAAGACATACCTACATACATATGTAAATACATTTGATCTCTCTCTCTCTCTCTCTCTGCACACCTTTTACAATTCCAGGACCATGACGTTCAACCCGTTTGCCTGGGAGGCAAAGTGGAAGAAAGTGATTTGTTTAGCAACCAGTGAACATTTTCAAGTGAATGAATCTCCATTGTATTGGAATTCGAATATTCAGCACTTAAATTAATGACCATGCAACAATAATTTTCATAACTACACCAACGCACACATCCACTCACACACACACATACAATGTCATTTACATGTGTAGCACATGTCATCACTAATCATGTCTCCAATGAGGTATAATATTGTTTATCCAATGGATTTAATATAATTGGAAGTTGTTATGTGTATTAGGGTGGTCTATTTTACATTTTCAGGAATCGGGGATTTATAAGAAAATATATATACACAAAAACAAAACAATAATCGAACATCTTCTGACAAAAACATGGTTATGATCAATTCTTCACAAACCTCCTCAACTTTTGGGGTTTTTAAAAAAAACATTTTTAACGACCTTCTTAACAAAATTTACGGATTCTCAAAAATGTTTTCAAAGAACCTCCATCCAGAAAATCGAAGGACCTTCTGACCATAAAATCATGAACTATTTCAGAAGTTTTTTTTACGGATTAAAAATATTGAATTTCTGACCTAAAATAGTGAATTTAAAACAAATGTTTCTATGGACCTCCACCTGACCAAAAATCGTAGGTTGTTGAAGAACATTTTTCAAGTGAATTTTTTCTACTTTCCAGAATTTCCAGATTTTTTGAAAAAATATTTCCCAAAGTATGTACAAAACGTGGAGTTATAAAAATATTTTTAAGGGCTTCCATATTTTTCCTGAACGATATTAGTGGATTTTTAGACAATTTTTCGAGCATCTCTAAGAACAAAACTACATTTTATCAATGATTTTGATTTTATCAATTTTTAATAGAATTTCAGAGAAAAATTTCGTTTACGTTTAAAGAAAATTTCCCCAGGTCCTCTCGACCAAAAATTTTGGATTTTCACAAAAAAGTTATTGAGAAATAAAACTCTGCGATTTGTTGAGAAAATATTTGAAGATTATTTTCCAAGGACCAATATATTTTTGTAAATTTTTTCATGACCGAGCCTCGTGAACTTTTCCTTTTTTAAAAATAAAATTTGTTAAGAATATTCTGAGTAATTAACGTGCAATTTTTATTTTTAAGGACTTCCCCACCAACCTTAGTTCATTTTTACAATTTTTTTTCATTGACCTCTAAAGCAAAAATCTTTGATTTTTAGAATTTTTTCTAGGAACTCTAGCAAAAAGAATTAGCTTTTTTATAAAAAAAAAACTCTTGACAACAATCTTGTATTTTTAAGAGTTTCAGGGATTTGCTGACTTAAATCTTTAAAAAACTTTATTTTTCAAGGACATCCTGACAAATTTTGTTTTCAAAAATCTTTGAAGGAATTTTAAGGATCATTGTTTCAAAGATCTCGATTTTCTTTTCAGGATCCTCTTTACCAAAAAGTTTGATTTTAAAAAATAATAATCATGGATTTTAGTGCAGTTTTTTTTAATAAGCTCCCTATGAAATATTCCAATCGACGTCTTGACCAAATATCTTAAAGGAAGTTTTTCAAGGACCTCCTTTATTAGAAATTAAAATAACTTAAGAATAAATATTTAAAGACCTCCTCAGAACAATTGTGCAATTTTAGAGAATCCGCTATGACCGAAAGTAAATTGTTTTGTTTCTTCCAAGGGCCTCTTGACCAAACATCTTAAATTTTTTTATAATTTTTTTTTTAACACCTCCTGATTAAAAATTGTGCATTTTTGAGAACCATTATTTGAGGGACATCAGCGCCAAAAATCGCTAATTTTTTAAGACGTTTCTTTGTATATTGTAGATTTTTATGAAGTTTTTTTAAAGATCTCGAGACAAAAAAGGTCAAATTTTTAAAGGACATCCTCATCAAATTCGGTGATTTTTTTCAGAAAATGTTTTCAAAATCCTTCTGGCACTCGTACATTTTGAGTTTTTTTAGTATTTTTTTAGGACTATTATAAGAAATATATTTGAGCTTTTATAATAAATTTTTCCAATGACCTCCTAAGCTGTCCTTCAGAAATAACATTTTTAAGAAAATTATGTGAAATTTTTAAACAAATTATTTTAAACAACTTCTGGCTAAAAATCTTGGATTTGTTGGAAATATCTAGAAGAATCTTCTAATACGAAAAAAGGGATCTGTTTCAAATTTTTGTCGAGGACATCTCTACCAAAATACTGTTGATTAAAAAAAATCGTTTAAGGACAAAAAGTAGTGGAAAGTCTTGGTCAGATATATTAATATCGTGGATTTGTTTCAAACACTTATTTGAGTAACTCTTTACCACAAACGGTGTTTTTAAGTTCTTGGCATTTTTTTCCTAAAAAATTCACGATTTTTCCTCGGAAGGCCATTTACAAAATTTTCTTAAAATATCCAGTATTTTTGGTTTCGGATAAAAATTTGTTAAAAATCCACGATTTTTGCTCTTAATTTTTTTTCATTTTTACAATTGTCCTTATAAGGACTAAATATCGTGCATTTTTAAAAAAGTTTGTCGTGAAACTTTAGGGTAATAATCGTGGATTAATAAATATTCACAGGACGTAAAATCATAACCTTCCGAGGAAAAATTGTGAATTTTTTAGAGAGAAAAAAAAAATGCCAAGAACTTCCTGTCGAAAAATCGCAATTTTTTCAAGAAATAAGCTCAAACACAATTCTGTCCAAGGATCTTTAATTTTTTTTTTCATAATATTTTCCAAGAATAGTGGATTTTTTAAGAAAAATTTTCAAGGACCTCCAAAAATTGGGGATCTATTGAAAACATTCTTCTTTAAGAAACAATTTTAAGGGATAAAAAATCTTAAAATTTACTTAAAAACAAGTTAAAAAGCAGTAAGTTCGGCCGGGTCGAACTTTGAATACCCTCCACCATTTGGAACAAATTTGGAAATTTTCAAAAAATAAAATCCGTTAAAAATTCTCTTAAAATCTTAAAAATACCGAATATAGCCTGTTGCAGCGAAAATAAAACTTTGGTTTTAATTTAGTTTTAATGTGTTTTATTAATCAAGTTATGTTACACGCGTACTTTCTGTAAAAACAAACTAACTCGGACAACGTGTTTCGGTGTCAAAAGAACAGACAAAAAAGAGAGAGAAAAGATAGAGAGTTGTAACGAACTATAACTTACAATGTCAATCATTGTCACAACATACAATAGGCATAGGAGAACAAAATAAAACATAGAAAACAGTGTTGCCATATTGGCGCGAACATGCCGGCCGCCTTGAACTACGGGGCTAAGTTCAACAATAGTAATATAAGAAACGGTATAATAATAGAAAAATTGTTAGGTATATGTCGTAAGATTTGTGGGCAGCAAAGTCAATTTAGCGGTAGGGCGAAGTAGTTGGCCATCCCTGGTTTGAAGTCGAACGACTCTTACTAGACCATCTTGGCCAGGTCGGCACTCGATTACACGTCCGAGCTTCCATTTTGTAGGCGGAGCAAGTTGGTCGTGAATTATGACGATGTCACCAACGGTAAAGTTAGGAGTTGGACGGAACCACTTACTGCGTTTCTGAAGGCTCGTGATATACTCACTCTTCCAGCGGCGCCAAAAATGTTGTCTCATGGCACTGATAGTTTGCCATCGTTGCGAAAGCGAACCTCGGAGGTCGGTGGTGTCAGGCTCGGGCAATGATTTTAATGGCTCGCCGATGATAAAGTGACCCGGCGTTAATGTTTCTTCTTCTCCCGGATGTGATGAAAGCGCAACAAGTGGGCGAGAATTCACACATGCTTCCACTTCTGTTAGAAGAGTGTTGAATTCTTCATATGTCAGCAGGACATCTCCAAGAGCTCTTTTGAGGTGGTACTTTACGCGTTTTACGCCTGCCTCCCAATAACCTCCCATATGAGGGGCACTAGGAGCATTGAAGTGCCACGTTATTCGGGACTTCTCAAAGTATGCCTTTACTGCGGGATCGGCCATGCATTTATTAAACATCATGTGTATCTCCTTATTGGCACCAACGAAATTTGTTCCGTTGTCGGAGTAAACGTGTGCGATGAAACCTCTTCGATTAATTATACGTTTAAAGGCTGCGATGAAATCTTCCGAAGATAAACTGCCGACCAACTCGAGGTGCATAGCGCCTGTGCTCATGCAAATGAACGAAGAAATATAACCCTTTGTTGATCTGCTTCCTCTTCCGTGAGTATATTTTAGCGTAAATGGTCCTGCGAAATCTACAGCCGTATGTAGGAAGCATCGCCTGAAGGTAAAACGACTAGCAGGAAGGTCTGCCATCATTTGTTGAACTGGTCGATGATTCAATTCTGTACATTTCACACAGCTGGCATATATCCTGCGTATAAGATTGCGAGCGCCGACTACCCAAAAACGCCTTTCGAGCGTAGCTTGCATAATACGAGGGCCAGCATGCAAAGTGTATAAATGAATATCGGATACGATGGCCTTGGCTAGCGGCGACTTCTTGGGCAAAATAATTTGATGGCGGGCTTCATAATGCAAATTCGAATAGCGTAGCCGACCTCCTACACGGAGAATGCCTTGTTCGTCCAGAAAGGGGTTTAAACGAAGTAAACTGCTACGCTTCGGTACAATCCTTTTATCTCTGCAAGCAATAACTTCTTGATTAAATACAAAATGTTGATCATACTTAACCAATAGAGACTCGGATTCGTGCAATTCAGCAATCGTAAAAGATCCGCAGCGGGGCGTTGAATTTTGTAGCTTGCACTTGATGTTGTATATAAAGCGTCTCAAATAAGATGTGATTCGAACTAGTTTGTCGAAGGATGAGTACCGGAAAAGAAAATCCCAATACTCAATATCATTGGCGATTTGAGCCGTTGCTACTGCTATCTTGCGCGCTTCAAGACAAGTTGAATGTTCACTGGAATTGCTTCGGTGCCATGTAGGTATGATGCTTCGTAGCCAATCGGGTCCATTCCACCAAAGATTATGTTGTAGCAAATGACTGGCGTTGACGCCTCTTGAAGCACAATCTGCTGGATTGTGTTCTGAGCGTACATGATTCCATATTTCAGGGGGAAGAACATCTTGGACCTCTGCCACGCGGTTTGCAACATAAGTTGACCATCGGCTAGGATGGCTGTGCAACCACGCGAGTACCACAGTTGAATCTGTCCAGGCATACATTCGAAATCCACTGCCAATGCTTTCTCTTACCTTCCGAATAAGCTTTGCTGCTAGTGAAGCTCCACATAGCTCGAGGCGGGGTAGCGTTTTAGTTTTTAGCGGTGCTACTTTAGCGCGGGCAGTTACCAATGAAACATTTACCTTTCCGTCATGGTGAACAGTGCGTGCGTATAGAGCGGCTGCGTAAGCTCGATTTGAAGCATCAGCGAATACGTGAAATTCGGTATTTGTGGTATCTGATGTATTAATCCAGCGGCAGAGTCTTAACGTTGATAACTTTTGAAGACCATTTCGGTGTTTTATCCACTCACGCAGTATAGACTTAGGCACTTCTTCGTCCCAGTTGACATTAGCGCTCCACAGTTCTTGCATCCATAATTTTGATCGAATCGTGCATGGAGCGATTAATCCCAATGGATCGAAAAGCGTACTAGTGTCCGACAGGAATACTCGTTTAGTTATTCTATGCGGTAACTCCTTTAAGTTGACGGCTAATGAGATACTGTCATCTGTAGTGTTCCATATGTTACCTAATGTTCGAACTTCCTTATCAGCCACAAGGAGATGCGTTGTTTGCATAGACGTCTGTGGAATGCGTTCAATGAGCTTTGTGGAATTTGTTGCCCATTTTCGTAGTTCAAATCCACCTTGTGATAAATGTTGGGACACTTCATATTGTAGTGAAAGTAGCTCCTCCTCACTGGAGGCCCCACTGAGCATGTCGTCCATGTAAAAATCGCGAGTGATAATGCGGGCAACGCTTTCGTTAGCGTTGTTAGCAGTTTGCTGCATGCATTTTACAGCACAATAAGATGCGGAAGCTACACCATATGTAACTCTTAGTAAGCGGTAGTCCATGATAGGCTCTGCGGGAGATCGACGCCAAACGATGCGTTGAAAATCCGTATCCTTTTCTGCTACATACACCTGCCTATACATTTTTTCCACATCTGCCATCATGGCAAAGCGATGTTGGCGAAATCGTAGCAGAATCGAAAACATATCATCTTGTAGTTGCGGCCCCACCATGAGGGCGTCGTTGAGCGATAGACCTGTAGACGTCTTCATCGACGCATTAAATACAACGCGCAGTTTTGTCGTGGAGCTGGTTTCCTTTAACACTGCATGGTGCGGCATGTAGTAACAGTGCTCCGTCGGTACAGATGTTGTAGGAACCAGTTCCATATGCCCCATTGAAAGAAGCTCATCCATGAATGCGTTGTATTGGTCCCTTAAACTTGCGTCGTTGGCTAGTCTGGCTTCTAAACGTTTCAAGCTACGCAGTGCTATCCCGCGAGATTCTCCCAATACCATAGAATCTCTGAAAGGCAATTGAATGACAAATCGCCCATCGTCAGCTCTGCCGTGCGTCTTCTTAAAATGCCTTTCACATGCCAACTCTTCAGCAGTGTAATGCCTCTTAGCACAAGGCTCTTCGATTTCCCAAAACTTACTAACGGCTCTGGCGAGTTGCAGGTCACAATGCAGATTCGCAACATGAAGGTTAGGAGAGGTCGCGAGAACATTTCCGTATAAAATCCAGCCTAAATGTGTATTAAATGCCATTGGTGTTCCCGGTGGTCCCCGTTTAAACCCTTCAATGATAAATTTGTCCATTTCATCGACACCAATTAGTAAATCAATAGGACCAGGGTGATAAAAATGTGGGTCTGCGAGGCGTAGATTCTCGATGTGTGGCCAGGACACGGTAGGAATTTCCACAGATGGTAAATCGTTTGTCAATTTTGGTAAAACAAGAGCAATGATATTGAAGAGGTTAGTGGATGTTTTAGGACAAAGTATTAAATCTACTTCACCTTTTACACCACCTCCTTGTGATGTTCCAATGCCAGTTACCGTTAGCGATGCGGGTTTGCGGGGTATGCGGAGGCGCTGAGCACAAGCCTCTGTTATAAATGTTGCGTGCGATCCACTATCAAACAGGGCTCTTGCAGGTTGGAGTCTGCCGGACTCGTCCTTGATACGGACTAGGGCAGTACCCAATAGTGCGATGATTTTTACGGATTTTGATTTAGGGGCAAAAGCTGTGTTAAAGCTGTTAACATACTGTGCGGTGGCTGCTATGCCGTTGTTTGGTGTAGCCAAATGCGTATTCGTAGTATGTTGAGCGGGTAGCGGGGTAGCAATAACTGCTGATTGACTTGCGGGCGAACTGCATTGATAATTTGCGGTGAATGCTTCGTGGATTGAGGTGTGATGACTGCGGTGACATATTCGGCATTTCGACGAGCTTTTACAGCTTGTTGTCGTGTGTCCTAAACTGAGGCAATTAAAGCATGCGTTCTTTTGTCGAATCGCATCGAACTTTCTTTTTGCACTCAGCTTGTCATAGTCATCACAATGATAGATCTTGTGATCTTTGTTGCAATATGTGCACTTACTCTGACTCGGGGCGCTGCTATGAAATGCACTCATACTCCCTTTCAATTGTCTAGTTATGGGTTTTGATTGTCTGGGCGGATCGGAATTTCCAAGCATTTCCAGTGAACGGGCTCTTATGAGAAGGAATTCCGATAATTCCTCAAATGTTGGAGGCGAGTCATCCGTTAATGACAATTCCCATTGTTTTCGGGTTTCATATGCAAGCTTTGATACTGTCCAGTAAACCAACCAATCGTCATACAGGTCTACGGGGCGGCCAAGTGCACGTAAAGCAGCAATATGTTGCAATACTAAGCCATGTATTGACTTTATTGATGCGGCAGTGTCTTTTGTAGACTTCTCTATTGTGAAAATTGCATGTAAATGCGTATCCACTAATAATCGCATAACCTTATAGCGATCTATTAAAATGTTCCAGGCCTCGGAGTAATTTGCGTCACCTACTTTAAGTCCGCTGATAGCTTGTAAAGCTTCCCCTTTAAGGCAACTGCGTAAATAATGCATCTTTTGACCATCTGTGATGCTGGTGTTTGTGTGTATCAAGGAACAAAATGTATCGTGGAAAGATACCCAGTCCGCTGATCTGCCGTCAAATGTTGTTAACTGTATTTTCGGCAATTGTATGGATGCAGTTGCAACAGGGGCATCCGTGGGCGAAAGTTGTGGGTTGTAGGCGACTTCATTTTGAACTACTGAAGGATGCGCGGCTAGCAATTTGTCAAAATTGCTTTTTGCGAGCAGATACCATTCCTCAGCTTGAATACGTGCTTCTTCTTCCACCTGGTATTCCACGCCACAAGATATCTCCACCTTTTCCTGCGCTTGGTTAAAGCGTCGCCACTGCTCTTCCAGAAGCAGACTATAATTTTGGGCCATTTCCAAATTAATAGCCATCTCATCCTTCTTACTAGCCTCCATATACCTCTTTATGGCTCTGGATGCTGAGTCGCGTACCTTAACCTCATTCATAGCCATTGTGGTTATGTTTTTCACTTACGCGGGGTATATTTTTGTTAAATATTTTAACCCCAATATTTTAACATCCGGCTCGAAGGACCAAAAAATGTTGCAGCGAAAATAAAACTTTGGTTTTAATTTAGTTTTAATGTGTTTTATTAATCAAGTTATGTTACACGCGTACTTTCTGTAAAAACAAACTAACTCGGACAACGTGTTTCGGTGTCAAAAGAACAGACAAAAAAGAGAGAGAAAAGATAGAGAGTTGTAACGAACTATAACTTACAATGTCAATCATTGTCACAACATACAATAGGCATAGGAGAACAAAATAAAACATAGAAAACAGTGTTGCCATATTGGCGCGAACATAGCCGTTATATTGGGGTCTATACGACGACATGGACCTGCATAGGTAACATTTGTCACAAGCCATTACAATATTCAAATGCGAAACTTAAAAAAATCGGTAACAATGTAGCTAAAATCATGAAAGTACCGAATATCGGGAGGTACCGTTATATGGGGCTATACGAAGAAGTGGACCGCTCAGACAATTTTCTGTCTTAGGCTGTAGTATCCATTACGAACATCAAATACCAAATTTAAAACAATTCCGGCGAATAATGCCGCTAAAATCAACAAAGTACCGAATATTGGAAGGTACCATTATATGGGGTCTATACAAAGACGTGGACCTGCATAGACAATTTTATGTCATAGGCTGTAGTATCCACTACGAACATCAAATACCAAATTTGAAACAATTCCGACAAAAAATGTCGCTAAAATAATCAAAATACGGAATATCGGGAGGTACTGTTATATGGGGGCTATACGAAGAGGTGGACCTGCACAGGGAATTTTCTGTCTTAGGCTGTAGTATCCATTACGAACTTTAAATACAAAATTTGAAGCAATTCCGGTGAATAATGTCGCTAAAATCATCAAAAACAGAATATCGGGAGGTATCGTTATATGGGGGCTATACGAAGACGTGGACCTGCACAGACAATTTTGTTTTAGGCTGTAGTATCCATTATGAACTTCAAACACCAAATTTGAAACTATTCCGGTGAATAATATAGCTAGAATCATCAAAATACCGAATATCGGGGCTATACGAAGACGTAGACCTATATGACCCATTTTCAATACCAAAAGTCCTGCAGACATAATACACATTTGAGTAAAATTGTATCAACCTACTTCATTTCGTTCGGAAGGATGTTACAAAAATCAAGTACAAAAGATTGTTTAAAAAATCGCGGAAATTATTGGCTGCTATGAAAATCGTGGATTCTTTAAGTCTTCTCAACTTTATATAAATCACGGATTTTTAAGGATATTAAAGGCAATACCCGCTTTATATAAATATAGTTTATAAATATTATTATGTACAATTATAAATGAATACGTAACGTTCAGTGGTAGGGGTTGGTTGGTCGTAAAGACCACTATGAAACCCATCAATATTAACAACATCTTTCCATAACTGCCGGCACGTGACGCGTGGACACTCCATTTAATTTGCAATTTTACTCATCATAATTGCTGAGCGGCAACTCTCAAGAGATGCGATACTAAGTATTGACGGTGATCAGACTTGTATGGAGCTGTTTGAATGCACATTTTGTCCTGCGGATGGATGGCCGTACACATACTACGAGTTACTTCATCTTCTGAGTTTATGGCCAGGGCTAAACTAGTTTATGATGGCAGCTACCGGAGTTCCTGTTGTATTTTCGTTTTTTTGCTTTTCATTATCGCAGTAAAGATTGTTTCGATCGCATCTTGATCATAAAAAAACCTATGATTGTGCTGACGATGAAGATGAGGGAAAATGAAATGCATGAAAATCCATTAAATTGGCACGTGATAAACGTTAATGATTGACAAATTTACCAAATGGGTCCATTTGGTGGGGGACTTGGTGATGACACACCAAACGACAGCCTTATTTGAGTATTGAACTGGTAGACAGACATTCAGTCAGTCAGGCAGGTATGATGTTGGGCGGGCGAATATTATTACAGCATGACAGAAATATTAAACATTTAATTGAGAGATGTGAGTGGAAATATTAATTAGCGAGAGGTTGGCAATCAGGTTGTCACCGACACTGATGAGGATCACAACTTCGGCAAATGGACAATTGGTGGACAAGTGGCAACATGGTTGTTAACAGATGTATTGAAAATGAAGATATTAAAAATTACCATAATTGGTAACACCTTTATTCCAAGGAAAGCAAAAGGGATGCAGGGCTAGGGTAAAGGTATAATTATTATGTGGAAAAACTGTTGCTTACTCTAAAAAAAAATGGAAAAAGGTTCTAAAGTGGTATTTTATTTTGAAATTAAAAATAATTTGTTTCATTTGAAATTGGAGGTAAAAATAGGCTATTACAAAAATTGTCTTAGAATTAACTTTTTTGAAGGTCCCTGAAAAATATTTAAATACACTTATAGTAATAAAAATACAGCAATAAACGTGGACTTTTTAAATATTTTTTTTCAAGGACCATATCAGCAATAAACGTGGATTTTTTAAATAATTTTTTCAAAGACCATATCAGCAATAAACGTGGATTTTTAAATAATTTTTTTCAAGGACCAACAGACCAATAAACCTGGATTTTTTAAATAATTTTTTTCAAGAACCAATAGACCAATAAATGTGGATTTTTTAAATAATTTTTTTCAAGGACCATATCAGCAATAAACGTGATTTTTTTAAATAATTTTTTTCAAGGACCAACAGACCAATAAACCTGAATATTTAAAATAATTTTTTTTCAAGGACTATATCAGCAATAAACTTAGATTTTTTAAAAAAAATTTTTTTCAAGGAACAACCGACCAATAAGCGTGGATTTTTTGAGGAATTTTTTTCAAGGACCAACAGACCAATAAACCTTAATTTTTTAAATAATTTTTTCAAAGACCAACAGACTAATAAACCTTGATTTAAAAAAAAATATTAAAGACCACCATTGGTGTGATATATTTTTTAAATAATTTTTTTCAAGGACCACATCAGCAATAAACGTGGATTTTTAAATAATTTTTTTCAAGGACCAATAGACCAATAAACCTTGATTTTTTAAATAATTTTTTTTAAGGATTTTTTAAATAATTTTTTTCAAGGACCAACAGACCAATAAACCTTGATTTTTTAAATAATTTTTTTCAAGGACTATATCAGCAATAAACATGGATTTTTTAAATAATTTTTTTCAAGGACCAACAGACCAATAAACATGGATTTTTAAAATATTTTTTTTTCAAGGACCAACAGACCAATAAACCTGGATTTTTTAAATAATTCTTTTTCAAGAACCAACAGACCAATAAATGTGGATTTTTTAAATAATTTTTTTCAAGGACCACATCAGCAATAAACGTGGATTTTTTAAATAATTTTTTTTTTCAAGGAACAACCGACCAATAAGCGTGGATTTTTTGAGGAATTTTTTCAAGGACCAACAAATCTAAAACTTTGATTTTTTAAATAATTTTTTCAAAGACCACCAGACCAATAAACATGTATTTTTTAAATAATTTTTTTAAGGACCAAGAGATGTGTATTCTTAAATAATGGGTTTTTTAATAAAGGACCAACAGACCAAAAAGGCTCTTTTTTATTTTTTTATAGAAAAACTTACCAAAAATTATCAATATTTTGGTTAAATTTTTCAAAGACCTTGCCAACGATATTTTTTAAAAAAGTATTTTTGCTGTCAGCCTTTTCTCTACGAACCCACAAATTTAATTTTTTTTTTAAAAATATAAGATTTTGTATACGAGTAGCTTTGAAAAACATTTTAAAGGACCCATGATATTTGGTCAGAAGATCCTTGATTTTTTTTATTCATAATTTTTGGGCATGCTCCCATGTTTATAGAATTATTGTTGAGGGGGTTCTAGAAGAAATTCTCTTACAAATGTCCAATTCTTGGTCTGGATGAAAAAATCTAAAAAATTTTAGAATATTTTGAAATGGGTGCCGCCAAAAAAATTAATATTCTTGTCGATAAAATTCTTTAAAAATCACAGCAATCGTGGGTTTTTTATATGCTCAGCCTTATGGCTATAGAGTGTATGCATATATCTTTTAATTCAGTCAAAACGTCAAATCCGTTTCAGGATGTCCGTCTGGCAGACTTGATAACTCTCGAAGGGAGTATCCGATTTTATCCATATTTGGTACATCGTAATTTCATTGTCAAACTTAGATCGAGTTCGGAAACGGGCAATATCGGTACACTTTTTTACTGCATAGAAATTCTAATATATGCATCAGTGCTAAGTCAGGTGCGAAAATGGATAATATCGGTCCACTCTATCAAGTGCCTCTCCCTCTGCTTCTGGTACCTCCTCCACAAAGGGTCAACATTTTGAATATCCATGAAGCTCATAAAACGCGAATTAACATCCGATTCCATTCAGATTTGGCACATCTCAATCAACAATATATCCGTTATAAAGATGGTAGAGATCGAACCATTTCTTCTGGTACCTCCCCCACATATGTTTAACGATTTTGAAAAAAACAAAACGCTCAAAGAGGCGAAATAAGCATCCAACTCTCTTCAAATTTCAAACATCCAAATAAAAAGTATTTTTCTTCAAATTCAGCGATACTTGGTATGAGAGTCCTTGAATATATTTTTGCTAAAATTTTTGGACAGAGAGTCTTCAATTTTTTTTAAATAAAAATCCTCGTTTTTTTCTGGGTTGAAGTCTCTGAAAATTACATTTTAAATCAAAAATTCTTAACTTAGAAGAACTTGAACATTTTTTGTCTTGGGAGTTCTAAAATCCACAATTAGTTCCATGAAAAATACGTTTGTTTCAAAAAACCCACAATTTTTGCCTGGGAGTTCGTGAAAATTTGTATTTTAGTCCAATTATTCGCAATTCTTTGCCTGAAAGCCCTTGAAATTTAGTTCTCAATATTTTTGCTTGCTTCTTGGCCTGAGTCCCACAAAAAATGTAAAATCCACGTTTTAAAATCCACGAATCTTGGCCTTGCAGTCTTTGAATGTTCCTTAAATTTATTTATTTCCAAATCCACAATTATTGGCTGGTTGTTCTTGAAAATATGTTTTTTTTTTTTTGAAGTTTCAATGTAAGGGAGTCCTTTAGAAACCAAGAACTCTTGTTTGGCCTGGGAGACTTTGAAAAATATATTTTTAAATCCTTGATTTTCCACTTGGGAGTCCTTGAAAGTAATTTAAGAAATTCACTATTTCTAGCATAGAATTCCTTAAAAAAAACATTTTTTTAATTCCAAGAAAATTCTTTTATTTTTTATTAATAATTCTTTTTAGTCGCCATTTTTGGCTTGGCAGACCTCCAAAAATGGTTTTAAAACCCGTCATTTTTGGTATTGGAGTGTTGATAAATATTTTTCGTCTATTTTTGGCCTTTGAGTCCTGGGAAAATATTTTTAAAATAGTCCACGGTTATTTTCCACGATGTTAAAGAGGTTTGTTTTTTGAAAAAAAAACAAAAAAAAATGA
Source organism: Musca domestica (assembly GCF_030504385.1). Taxonomy (NCBI): domain Eukaryota; kingdom Metazoa; phylum Arthropoda; class Insecta; order Diptera; family Muscidae; genus Musca; species Musca domestica. The sequence goes on along the minus strand of NW_026712324.1, from coordinate 545,400 downwards.
AATGAAATCATATTAAAAGGTATGTCTTGTGTAGAGGTTGTAGCAAAAGTTGCCATTTTTTTTTTAAAATTACGTAAATTTGATAAAAATTGTATGACTTTCGGATTTTTCTCATATTTTGTAGCTCATGTTTAGAAGTTCTTGGTTCTTCTGATTTCTGTTTACAGTCTAGAGTATAGTCCTGGAAGGCGTTGAAAATATTTTTAGGAAATCCACATTTGAGGGCTTGAAAGTCCTTTAAAAATTGCCAAATTTTTTACTGGATTTAAAATTCAAAAAAATACCTTATTTGGGGAGTTAGCAAAAGAAATGGACCCATGCTTTTTTACTTCAAAAATCGTTCTAAATTTCATAAATTTTATGAGGTTTGGATTTTGGATCAACACGGATTTTTATTTCAATGGCCTTCTACAAATCGCCTTTAGAAGCCCTTACCTCTCTCGTATATTTTCCTAATTTTGCATTTTGGTTGAATAAGCCATATATGCACATATCTTATCTTCCTTTGTGAATGCGAGTGTGTGTTCGAGAGCTTTTTGATGCCAAAAGTGCCTGAAAGCATCCATAATGGCACCATCGAAGAAAATTCGTGACAAAAGCAGGAACTTCTTCAACCAACCAACCGACCGACATCAGCAGCATATGTTTGAAATGGCAAATACGTTGTGTGCACCTCCCCCATCCCCATTGTCGTTATTGCTCATTTTCCAGAGCTCTTTGTAATGATTGGAATTTCGCAGAGGAACGAAGATTCTTTGATGTTCTATTTGTGACAAATAATTTCTTCTTTAACTTTTGTCATTTGCATGTGCGCCCTTAAAACATATTTTTTTCGCAAATTTTTTCTTTTCTTTTTTTTCTTTGTACCTTTGACTGGGAGTGTGTTTTGGGTCTTTTTGTGTATCGAATAGCCCCAAAGATTTAATTTCCTTTTATAGAAACATTTTTTGCCAAAATAAATGGAGATCCTAGAGTTCAGGAAAGAATTTCATTCATGTGTGAAGATTTTAATTGCTGTATTTAGGGAGCAGTTTGAAATAAATAAATTGTATTAAATGATATGAGGGAATCTCTAAAAAACGCTTTTAAGGGGAGGTAAGAAATTGTAATTTCTTGTTTGAATAATTTTTGGGAGATAAAATTATCCTTTTTGAAAGGTAAAATGGAAAGTTTCAGATCATTAAATACAATATTAAAATTCAAGTTTTAAGAGCTCATCCAAAACTTATGGTACTTCAAATGTGTACCCATTAGTACTTTTCGTACGCTTAATATTATTCTGAATGTGAAAGAACCCCGTTTATGGTACCACGAAAAAAGGACACGACAAAGTGTTGAAGGATTTTTGAAGAATTTTTCCTGAGGGATTATTTATGGCGGAAACGAGGATTTTTTAAGAATATTTTTTGAGGGATTATTAGAGGGGTCCATTGAAGGAAGAAACGAGGATTTATCATGAAAATTTCCTGAGGGACTATTGAAGACACCAAGAAAGATTTTTAAGATCATTTTTGGAGGGACTATTGACGACAGGAATGAGAGTTTTCGTAGTATATTTTTAGGGACTATTGAGGGCAGAAATGAGGCATATGAAGAATATTTTCTGAGGGACTATTAAAGACAGAAAAGAGAATTTTTTAAGAATATTATTTGTGAAGGACTAATGAGAACAAAAACATTTATTTTTGACGGATCACCGAAGTCACAAACTTGGATTTTTTCGGAATATTTTTTGAAGGTCCTTTGAAGACAGAACGAGGATTTTTTAAGAAATTTTTCTGAGTGACTATTGAACATAGAAACTAGGATTTTTTAAGAATATTTTTGAGGGACTTATGAACATAGAAACTAGGATTTTTTAAGAATGTTTTTGAGGTACTATTAAAGACAAAAATAAGGATTTTTTGAGAATATTTTTGAGATAGATTTGTGATATTTTAAAAATATTTTTTGAGGGTCCATTGAAGACAGAAACGAGGATTTATCATGAAAATTTCCTGAGGGAATATTGAAGACACCAACAAGGATTTTTAAGAATATTTTTGAGGGACCATTGAAGACAGGAACGAGGATTCTTAGGAGTATATTTTTAGGGACTATTGAGGGCAGAAATGAGGAATATGTAGAATATGTTCTGAAGGACTATTAAAGACAGAAAAGAGGATTTTTTAGGAATTTTATTTGTGAAGGACTAATATGAACAAAAACTTCTATTTTTGAGGGATCACCGAAGTCACAAACTTGGATTTTTTCGGAATATTTTTTGAAGGTCCTTTGAAGACAGAACGAGGATTTTTTATGAAACGAGAACTTATTATGAAAATTTCCTGAGGGACTATTGAAGACACCAAGAAGAATTTTTAAGAATATTTTTGGAGGGACTATTGAAGACAGGAACGAGGATGCTTAGGAGTATATTTTTAGGGATTATTGAGGGCAGAAATGAGGAATATGAAGAATATTTTCTGAGGGACTATTAAAGACAGAAAAGAGGATTTTTTAAGAATATTATTTGTGAAGAACTAATGAGAACAAAAACTTAATGTGATTTCTTTATATTTGGCTGGAAAACCACAAGTGGGTATCGTTAGGGTACTCCAGCATTTAAATGTGAAGAAATCTTTTGTGTCTCGTAACGTGATACTGGTAGCGTAGCCCGACGTCAAGGAAGTGGACGAAAGAAAACAGCAACATCAGCAGAAATGGTTCGAAAATAAAAAAGCGACTTGATCGAAACCCTCATCGAAGTGGCCGAAAAATGGTTCGTGAGCTAAACATATCACAATATTCCATTCGGCAAATATTGAAAAATGAGCTCGGGGTAAAGACATTGAAATTCCAAAAAGTACAAGAACTTATACCGCAACAGCAACAGAAAGAAAATAGATTCAAAGAAGCTAAAGAGTTGCTTCGCTTGGCCGAAAGTGTTGAGCTGCCGAATTTGGTTTACTCCGCTCCGATGAAAAAACATTCATTGTCCAGCAGTTTGTAAACAAACAAAATGATCGTGTTTACTTGCCCAAGATATCAGCTGAAAATGTGCACCTTCGGTTGGCCACCAGAACTCAAGCGCCGGCCATGGGGATGGTGTGGGCCGCCATAACAGCCGATGGTCGCTCTCCGCTCGTATTAATCGACCGTGGCATCAGAATAAATGCCGAATATTATCGCGAAAATATTCTTGAGGGTGTATTAAAGCCTTGGGCACTCAAACATTTTGGCCGCAGACCTTGGACATTCCAACAGGGCACTAAAAAATACCAAAGTGTCGAACACCTCAAGCAAGCGCTTCACCGGGAATGGACCAAAAACACCGCAGAACAATATTCGGGCAGCGTGTGACGGTTTCATTGGCCGTTTGAAGACCATAATTCGTTCCAAAGGTGACCAATTGGAACAAATCTAAACTTATTCTAAAATTTGATGCTATTTCCAACAATTGTTGCTTTCATTCAATAAAATTTTAAAAAAATAAATGTAAAAATGATGGGGTTTGACTTTGTTGCTGATGTTGATGTTTATTTCGTTTTCTTTCAGCGTTTTGTTTTCCAAAATCTTGAACCTTATGTGTGGGGTAGGTACCAGAAGAAATGGTCGGAACTCTACCGTCTTTATAACAGAGCTTCTGTTGATGGAAATATTGAGATGTACCCAGTCTAAATGGAATCGGATGTTAATTTCGCGACTTATGAGCTTCATAGATATTCAAAATTCAGACCCTTTGTTGGGTACCAAAAGGTGTGGACTTATATATTCCATCTTCACAGCAGATCTTGTGTCAGTAAAAATAATGGGATGTGTGCAATTTGAAGACAATCAGATCCTTACATCACATTTTATAAGAGGTAGAAGCAGATACTTGATGTAGTGGACCGATATTGTCAATATTCGCACCTTACCTTGCACTGATGCAAATATTGGGATTTGCAAAGTTAAAGCGAAATCGGATAATGCTTTCGCTATTTTTTTTTTTTTTTTTTTTGAAAATTTCGATCTTTTGTGGTAGACGTAGCAGAAGGAGTTGACCGATGTTGCCTATCTCCGAACTGGATCTAAGTATGATAATAATATTCCGATGTAACAAGTTTAGACCAAATCGGATACTCCCTTCGAGAGTTATCGTGCGCTCCACCCAGACAGAGGGACGGAAAAACTTCGCTAGATCGATTTTAAATGACCTGAAACGGATTTAGTCCAAAGAGACCTAGGGACTAAAACAGTTATTTCGATGAGCTATATGGCTGAGTGTATAAAAAATTAAACAAATTGTGTTCCCCTCATTGCTTAAAGGACTAAATACCACAAATGTCTTTAATGATTGTTTAAATACGATATCCTTGCTGCAGCTATCCTTAAAACGAACCCAGTTTTTTTTTATTTCCAAAAACCAACAAATATATGTTTGTAGTAACACACCTATACAACTCCGGCCAAAATGAAGGAAAAAGAGGATTTGATTAAATTTATGTCTGTATTTGACAATGTATGAATGATTGAATAAAGACGAAAACAAAATAAACCCCCCTCCCTCCCTCTCACAATTTCATACCAACCATTATCCTTATAGTATTGTCAAAATAAAACCCAGGAGTGGGATGATGCTGTGTTTTGTGTCATTGCATACATTTTTGTTGTTGTTGTCATTGCTGTTGTTGTTATCCTGCAACAGTTGTTAAAAATCCCACACACCCACACACACAGAGATACACTTTGTTTTCTCTAAACAATGTTGTCAAAGACGACGATGATGCTGTCAGAGAGTGGTTATTGTTGTTGACGTTTCCTGGTTGTTCCCTTCATTTTTTTTTGAAGAGAAGGCCTTGTTCTTTACACACAAAACAATTGAAATTCTTATTTATTTTGGTCTTGTTCTAGCATCTATTATAGGATGGTAGGTGTACTAGGTTTTTCAAGCCTTTTTTAAATTTATAAATTTAAAGGAGGTTTCATGGGTCTTTTAGAGGAAGAAATTCCAAAGCCTTCCAAATATTTTCAGATGTCACAATATTTCTCAAAATTGCATGTAAGAAACTCCCATCATGTTGTGAGGGCTCTAAATAAAAAAATCATGTCGAGAAATTTAGGGGTAATTTGAAAAATATATTCTTCAAAACTCCACGTTAGAGGCTGCATGAGTTATTTAAAAAAATGCTTCATAGAATTCGTTTCGGAGGCCACGAATTTTGTTTGAACACATATTTTACTAAAAATAAGAGAAATATTCAGATATAACAAGGTGTAAAGAAGTTATGACAGATAAAAGTATTGAAAATTGTAACCCTTCATGGGTGAGGTACCAGAAGGGATTCGTAGATATATATCATCTTCACAAAATGTTTGGATGTGGATATTTTGAAGAAAGTCGGATGCTTATTTGCTTGCTTTGAGTGCTTTTTTGTCAAAATATTGAATCCTTTGTGGGAGAGATACCAGAAGATGTGGTAGGATCTCTACCATATTTATAATAGATATTGTGTGGATGGAAATATTGAGATGTACAAAGTCTAAATGAAATCGGATATTAATTTCGAGTTTTATGAGTTTCATAGATTTTAAAAAAGTTTAACCTTTGTGGGGGAAGTACCAGATGGAGTGGACCGATATATTCCATCTTAACACCAGGCCTTGGGTTAATATAAATATTTGAAAAATATATTCTTCAAAACTCCACTTTGGAGGCTGCATGAGTTTTTTAAAAAAAAAAAAATGCTTCATAGAATTCGTTTTGGAGGCCCCGAATTTTGTTTGAACACATATTTTTCTAAAAATACTCTTTGGAAGCTTTAAAAATCTACTTTGGGTGTTTTGAAAAATATTTATTAAAAGTGCACGCCTAAAGCTTTGAGGGTTCTATAGAAAGTTCCTGCTCGATATTTGGGGGAATTCAATATTCATTGACAATGTTTCTTTAAAAACATAAGTTGGTCATTGAAAAATATTGAAAAAAAAAAACTCAAAAACTTCGGATAGGACGATCTGACGACCCTTTAAGCTAAAACACTATGTTTAAAGCTCTGAGAGTCATTCAAAATAAAATATCCTCACAGAAGAAGTAGAAGTCTGTGGCACTTTTCTTTTACACAGTCCAGGGATCCTTTAGAGACACATTTTTAAAAATTTTTATTGGAAGCTTTGTGGGTGCTTCAAAAGGATATCGGTTAAAGACATACGCTGATGGCTCTGAGAGTCCTTTGAAATGATAATTCCATGGAAATATTTTCTCAAAAAAGGTTCTTAGAAAATATGATGGAAAATGTTTCAGATTCAAGATCCTATAGTCCTTTATGGAAAAACTCTAAATAATCCACATTAAAAGCTCTGTTTTTAACACTGAAAAAATATCCATATTATATCAACAATGGAAATTGTAATGATCCTTTCGTACCTTTCCAATGTTCAGAGGGCCTATTGAGAAACATTTGTAAATATTGTAAAATATTCTTAAAACCCTAAATAGGTTCTTAAAACGACTTTAAATCCTATGATGGAAGCTCTGAAGTTTCAATGAAATTAATTCTTAAATAAAGCACGTTAGAAGGTCTGTAAATCCATCATTACATATTTATGGGACCCCAAAAGAACTCTTCAGAAATGTACGCTGACAGGATTCAGGCCCTTTAAAAAATCTTCTTAAAACAGGCATTGCTGGGCAGTTGGTCCTTTGAAAAATATTTATAAAAAATCCAGGATAATAGCTCAGATAGTCCTTTAGAAAATATATATATTTTTTAAAAAAAATATGATTTAAAATATCCAGGATTCTAGCTCAGAAAGTTCTTAAAAACCCACGATTTTGCTCTGAGTGTCCTTCAGAAAATATTCTTTAAAAATCCACAATTATAGCTCAGATAGACCTTCTCAAAGAGTTCTTGAAAAAATATTTAATACAAATCCAGAATTATTTTTCAAAGAGTTGTTGATAAGTTTATTCTTTAGAAACCCTGGATTATAGCACAGACCCTTTATTTAAAAAAAATCGCGATTATGGATCCGAAAGTCCTTCCAAAAATATTTTTAAAGAATCCACGATTATTGCTCAGATTTTTCAAAAAATATATATTTTTAAAAATTCAGGATTATAGGTCAGATAAAAATTGAATTAAATTAAAGCTCAGACATTCCTTAACAAATATTCTTAAAAAATCCACGATTGCGGGTCAGTTGGTCCTTTGAAAAATATTTTTAAAAAATCCTTGAAGAGAAGGGCTCTGGAAAAATTATAACAAGTGAAAAAGCAGTAAGTTCGGACGGATTTTTCACAGATTTTTCAAAAAATTATATCAGACTCTGCTCTGCTCAGACATTCCATAACAAATATTCTTAAAAATTCCACGATTACAGGTCAGTTGGTTCTTTGAAAAATATTTTTAAAAAAAGCCTTGAAGAGAAGGTTTCTTGAAAAATGATAACAAGTAAAATAGCAGTAAGTTCGGCCGGGCCGAACCTTCAACACCACACACCATTTGGAAATTTTCAACAAATAAAAAAATAAAATAAAATCTGTTAAAAATTCTTAAAAATACCGAATATAGCCGTTATATTGGGGTCTATACGAAGACGTGGACCTGTATAGGCAACTGTTGTCATAGGACATTACAATATTCAAATACGAAGTTTCCAATAATGAATATTGTAATGAAAATCGTCAAAATACCGAATATAAGTAGGTACCGATATACATGCTGAGATGGGTCCTCAAGAGAATTCCTCAAGATATGTACGCTGACAAGTTTTAGGCCTTCTTCTTAAAACAGGCATTGCTTGGCAGTTGTATCTTAAAAAATATTTATAAAAAATCCAAGATAAAAGCTCAGAAAGTCCTTCAGAAAATATATTTTTTGAAAAAAATATGATTCAAAAAATTCCAGTTTTATTGCTCGGAAAGTTCTTAAAAAACATAATTTTTGCTCAGAGTGTCCTTCAGAAAATATTCTTTAAAAATCCACGATTATAGCTCAGACAGACCTTCTCAAAGAGTTCTTGAAAAAATATTAAATAAAAATCCAGAATTATTTTTCAAAGAGTTTTTGATAAGTTTATTCTTTACAAACCACGGAATATAGCCGTTTATTTAAAAAAACACGATTATAGCTCCGAAAGTACTTCCAAAAATATTTTTAAAGAATCCACAGATATTGCCTAGACTTTCCAAAAAAAAATATATATTTTTTAAAATTCAGGGTTATAGGCCAAATAGAAATCCTCGATTAAAGCTCAGACCCTTTATTTTAAAAAAATCGCGATTATGGATCCGAAAGTCCTTCCAAAAATATTTTTAAAGAATCCACGATTATTGCTCAGATTTTTAAAAAAAATATATAAATCCTCGACTAAAGCTCAGACATTCCTTAACAAATATACTTAAAAATTCCACGATTGTAGGTTCAGTTGGTCCTTTGAAAAATATTTTTAAAAAATCCTTGAAGAGAAGGGTTCTTGAAAAATTATAACAAGTAAATAAGCAGTAAGTTCGGCCGGGCCGAACCTTCAATACCCCACACCATTTGGAAGGGATTTGGAAATTTTCAAAAAAAAAAAAAAATAATAAATAAATAAATAAATAAATAATTAAATAAATAAAATAAATTCCGTTAAAAATTATTTTAAAATCTTAAAAATACCGAATATAGCCATTATATTGGGGTCTATACGAGGACGTGGACCTGCATAGGCAACTGTTGTCATAGGACATTACAATATTCAAATACGAAGTTTCCAATAATGAAAATTGAATATTGTACTTAAAATCGTCAAAATAGCGAATATAAGGAGGTACCGATATACATGCTGAGATGGGACCTCAAAAGAACTATTCAGAAATGCACGATGACAGGTTTTAGGCCCTCTTAAAAATCTTCTTAAAACAGGCATTCGAAAAATATTTATAAGAAATCCATGATAATAGCTCATATAGTCCGTCCTTCAGAAGATATATTAAAAAATAAGATTTAATAAATCCAGGATTATAGCTCAGAAAGTTCTTAAAAACCACAATTTTTGCTCAGAGTGTCTGTCAGAAAAAAATCCAGAATTGTAGCTCAGATAGACCTGTTCAAAGAATTCTTAATTATAGTTCCGAAAGTCCTTCCAAAAATATGTTTAAAGAATCCACGATTATTGCTCAGATTTTCCAAAAAATATGTATATTTAAAAATTGTGGATTGTAGGTCAGATAGAAATCCTCGATTACAGCTCAGACGTTCCTTAACAAATATTATTTAAAAATCCACGATTGCAGGCCAGTTGGTATTTTGCAAAATAATTAAAAAAATATATCCTTGAAGATAAGGGTTCCTAAAAAAAATAACAAGTAAAATACAGTAAGTTCGGTCGGGGCGAACCTTCAATACCCCACACCATTTAGAAAGAATTTGGAAATTTTCAAAAAAAAAATAATAAATAAATAAATCCATTAAAAATTCTGTTAAACTCTTAAAAATACCGAAGATAACCGTTATATTGGGGTTCTATATGAAGTCGTGGACCTACATAGGCAACTGTTGTTATAGGATATTACAATATTCAAATACAAAGTTCTAATAATTTTGGTGAATATTGTGCTTAAAATCGTCAAAATACCGAATATAAGGAGGTGCCGATATACAGGGTGAGATGAAAAACCGCAACAAACTTCAGACTGCTGTCATTACTAATCCACTCGTCCGACAGCTGTTAAAATTATTCCAGTGACAGCTCATTATATTGTTTACAAGCTTACTAAATTTTGGTGAGAAGTTTCCAGAAAAAAAGTTTTTCGTGATGGAATTCAAGCGTGATAGTGTGATTTCCTTATATTTTTGGCTGGAAAACCACAAGTGGCTATCGTTGGAGCACTCCAGCATTTAAATGTGAATAAATCTTTTGTGTCTCGTACCACCGCTCGTTACCGTGATACTGGTAGCGTAGCCCGACGTCAAGGAAGTGGACGGAAGAAAACAGCAACATCAGCAGAAATGGTTCGAAACGTAAATAAGCGACTTGATCGAAACCCGCGACGCAGTGGCTGAAAAAAGGCTCGTGAGCTGAACATTTCGCAATATTCCATTCGGCAAATATTGAAAAATGAGCGCGGGTAAAGCCATTGAAATTCCAAAAAGTGCAAGAACTTATACCGCAACGGAAAGAAAGAAAATAGACTCAAAAGAGCTAAAGAGTTGTTTCGCTTGGCTGAAAGTGGTGAATAGGTTTTAAAATGGAAATTGTAATGATCCTTATGTCCCTTTCGAGTGTTCGGAGGGCCTATTGAGAAAAAATTGTAAATATTGTAAAATATTCTTAAAAACCCAAATAGGTTCTTAAAAAGACTTTAAATCCTATGGTGGCAGCTCTGACGTTTCTATGAAATGAATTCTTAAAAGAAGCACGTTGGAAGGTCTGTAACTCAAACACTACATATTTATGGGACCCCAAAATAACTCTTCCGAAATGAACACTGACAGGTTTTAGGCCCTTTGAAAATTTTTCTGAAAACAGGCTTGCTGGGCAGTGGTACATTGAAAAATATTTATAAATAATCCAGGATAATAGCTCAGATAGTCCTTCAGAAAATATTTTTTTTTAAATTAATGTTGTATTATGAACTGCCGAATTTGTTTTTCTCCGATGAGAAAACATTCTTGTAAACAAACAAAAAGATTGTGTTTACTTGTCAAATCGGTCAGCTGAAAATATGCACCTTCGGTTGGCCACCAGAACTCAAGTGCCGGCCATGGTGATGGTGTGGGCCGCCATACAGCCGATGGTCGCTCTCCGCTCCTATTAATCGACCGTGGCATCAGAATAAATGCCAAATATTATCGCGAAAATATTCTGAAGGGTGTATTAAAGCCTTGGGCACTCGAACATTTTGTCCGCAGACCTTGGACATTCCAACAGGACTCAGCATCATTGCACTCAGCGCGCGCCACCCAATAATGGTTACAAAATGAGGTTTCTCGCTTCATTTCCAGTGCACAGTGGCTACCAAAATCTCCGGATACCAATCCGTTGGACTATTGCGTCCGGGAATGGGCCAAAATACCGCAGAGCAACATACAAGCAGCGTGTGACGGTTTCATTGGCCGTTTGAAGGCCATAATTCGTGCCAAAGGTGACCAATTCGAACTCTAAACTTATTCTAAAATTTGATGCTATTTCCGACATTTTTATACCCTCCACCGTAGTATGGAGGGTATATTAAGTTTGTCGTTCCGTTTGTAGCACCTCGAAATACACATTTTAGACCCCACAAAGTATATATATTCCTGATCAGCATAAAATTTTATGTCGATTTGGCGATGTCCGTCCGTCCGTCTATCCATCTGTCCGTCTGTGGAAATCACTGTAGCTTCTAGGCCCAATTTTTGGTATAGCCCCCACATAACTGTACCTCCCGATATTCGGTATTTTAATGGTTTTAGCGAATTTCTTCACCGGAATTGTTTCAAATTTGGTATTCGAAGTTCATAACGGATACTACGGCCTAATACAGAAAATTGTCTGTGCAGGTCCACGTCTTCGTATAGCCCCCATATAAGATTATCTCCCGATATTCGGTATTTTGATGATTTTAGCGAATTTCTTCACCGGAATTGTTTCAAATTTGGTATTTGAAGTTCATAATAGATCCTACAGCCTAAGACAGAAAATTGTCTGTGCAGGTTCACCTCTTCGTAAAGCCCCCATATAACGGTACCTCCCGATATTCGGTATTTCAATGACTTTAGGGACATTTTTCACCAGAATTGTTTCAAATTTGATATTTGAAGTTCGTAATGGCAGTGCAGGTCCACGTCTTCGTATAGCCCCATATAACGGTACCTCCTGATATTCGGTATTTTGATTTTATCGACATTATAGCGATTTTTTTAAGTTTCGCATTTTAATATTGCAATGGCTTATGACAAATGTTACCTACGCAGGTTCATGTCGTTGTATAGACCCTAATATAATAGCTACATTCGGTATTTTTAAGATTTTAACAGAAGTTTTAATTGATTTTATTGCTTTTGAGATGTGCCAAATTCGTTCTAAATGGTGAAGGATTTTCAAAGTTCGGCCGAACTTAAAGCTATTATACTTGTTTGCTTTCATTCAACAAAATTTAAAAAAAAAATGTAAAAATTACTTTGTTGTAGTTTTTTATCTCACCCTGTAGCCGTATGGCTGAGGGTATACATTTTTATTGGAGCAATTGATATACCGGACCGAGTTTCACCAAATGGAAAATTTCAATTTGAGCTTAAACCGATTTTGTTCAAAGAGACCTAGGGTCTAAAACCCGTATTTCGATGATGCAACTTTTGGCCGTTTCTAATCATAAATACCCTCTGTAGATATATACCCTCTGAGGGTATAAATATACGCGATTATAGCGAATATAAATTGAATAAATCCGCGATTATAGTTTGAAAAGCTTTTAGAAAAATCCAATTATAGTTCCTTTGAAAATCCTTGAATATAAAATACCATCTATAGATACCCTAGCTTGGCAGACCTTCCGAAGTTGCACTAAAATATATATAAAAGACATTTTAAAGGTCCTTTCTACACATAAGTACTTTTTAAAAATCTTGTACACATGGAAGTCTTCTGAAAGACCTCTATAAAAAGAAGTCCTTTTTGAAACCCTTCCCCGATTAGGGGTACAACATATTCGTTGCTGGAGTTCTTAAAGCCGTTTTCCGCTTTCTTTGTATTTTTTTTTATATCAAATTCCTTGTTTGTACTCCTCCTTTTTTCGGCTGTTTTTTTGCATTCATTCATTTCTTTCCCTGTTTTCTTCCATGTCCTGTTTGAATTGCCTCAAAAACACACACACACAACTCCTTGCAAATATTAAAATTTTATTCATTGTTTTATGTTTGCATTGCCGAAAAAAAAGTCGGAGGAAAAAATTTCGCAAGCAAGAAAAATAAGTTGGCGGCCATAAAAAGACATAAGGATGTTGGGTATGTGGAGAAAGGACAACGAAAACACACACACATATAGGGAAAAGAGATGAAAATAAAAACAAAAACAAATACTGCCAAACGAAAACAGGAACACACACAGAAAATATAAAAATCCATATATTTTTTTACAAAGGCTCCCCAGAGCTTTTAGCCCACATCTTGTTTTATGGCTCACAAAGTTGGGAAAGAGGTCTTGGTTTTTCGTTCTGATTTCGCTGCGCCTTTTTTTTGGTATTTTTTTTTTTTTTTGGCGAGCAAATATGAACAGGAAACGGCAATAAGAATGTACATTTAAAGACAATTTAGTGGGTGAAGGAGGCTGATACTTTATTTGAATTATTACATATATATTATTATCATATTCAGGACAATCTTCCTCTGGTGTAATCCAAGCAACTCCCTGCCTCCTCCTTCTTCTTCTCCTCCTCCTGGGCATAGTTATATCGTTATGTTGATGAAATGTGTTTAAATCACGGTTAAATATTAACGAAAAAAGTTCATAACAGCCACTGCCCTTGGAGGTCTGGGGATTTTGAAATGAAATCTTCTTAAAGTTGAGTTTTTTTTTTATTTTCCAAACTCCAAACTTGCTGAGATTAATAATTCACTGAGAGAAATGCAGCAATAAAAGGAGGTGGACTGGTAGTCCCCGAGGGCAAATAAATTTGTAGGTGTTGTAATGAGGTTGAGAAATGAAAACGAGGAATTTGATTTTATTTATTTAAGAGAAATTTTAATTTTTTCACAAGGATCCCTTTGTCCTTTGACTTTACTATGGAAGATATTTGGGAAACAATTTGTCCACACATTCTCTGTTAACCTGAAGATCAAAATCTTCACTCCATTAATTTTAATTACATTTTCAAGTGGCCACTTCATAAAATTCAATTTCCAAATGAAATAGATTTAATTGCAAATAAATATAAAATTTCAAAATAAAAATAAATAAATAAATATTAATTTCCACAATGTTGACTAACCCATATTTTATACAAAAGTAAAGTTCCTTAACCGCTGGCCTTTGTCATAAATATCTACACACATAAATATACACTCATATAAACCCACACAAACACACACATACGCAGATCAGCCAAAGATTACAATGACTGTATTTATTTGAAATCTCCTATCTGTTTTGAGATAATACATTAACTGTCAACAGGATAATAAACAGGCAGCATGACAGGAATGCGGACATACACACTCTCACACACTTTGATGAGACCATGGAAACGGAAACTGATCCCCCTTTCATTTGGCACACGTAGTGCCATACAGGAGCTTAGAACAAAAAGTAATTATTCAACTTTTGTGATGAGCAAAGCCGATTCCGGCACTTCAATTGTTGTTCAGCATCGTGTGCATGTGTGTGTGTGGTATTGTAAGTAAATATGGATGTGTGTAAATATTAGGGTAGAATGACAAAATTGAGGTAAAATTGGATTCCTTGAAATGATTTGTATGAAAAATCAGGCTTCAAAACTAAAGCTAGTTTTGCAAACATTTTTATGAAAATATGGAAGAGGTTAGATTGTGGAGATATAGCTGAAAAGAAAAAAAAAACGATAGACGGTGTTAAGTCCATATGACTATCTGGATAAATACTAATACAGGGCTCTTTAACCCTTGGGTAAATAAAACTTTCTCCCACACATAGAAGATCTTCTATAAGTCACCCATACATAAAAATAATCTTCTTTAGATCGTCTATACAGAGCAACTCTTTCGCAGGTCCGTAATATAAAACCAGTAAAGAAAGTCTTAAAGTCGGGCGGGGCCGACATTATGATACCCTACACCACTTTGCTAATTTAGTGGAGCTGCGCATAACAATTAAAAGTTTTTATGGGAGAATCCAATCATACACGCTATGATTATAATTATAATTTAAAGTTCAAAGGACTAAATATGCCGAAGCATTTGTATCTTTTAAATTCGGACTTGTATTGCCCATTTGGTGCACAATTAATTTGAAATCGGATAATTATATATATTGGAGCTATATCCAAATCTAAACCGATCTCGATAAAATTTGGCAAATATATTTCTAAGCTGTACTTGATATATTTTCCTGAATATCGTTGTTACGGAATGCATATTACGGCTGTGGGTAACAAATACAACAAATCGGATGAACAATATATATGGGAGCTATAGCTATATCTGAACCGATCTTCACCAAATTTTGCATACAACCTTCTAGACTCAATTCGGTTGTATGCCAAATTCCATCCAATTTGGGCAAATATTAGACGTTTGGTGCACAATCAAAGTTAAATCGGATGAAGTTATATATGGGAGCTATATCCAAATCTGAACCGATCTCGATAAAATTTTAGCAAATGTATTTCTGAGTTGTATTTGATATATTTCTCAAAATATTGTTGTTACAGAGTGCATATTACGGCTGCGGAGGACAAAAATAACAAATCGGATGAACAATACATATGGGAGCTATAGCTATATCTGAACCGATTTCGATAAAATTTGGCATACTTATTTTCAGGCCTAATTTGGTTGTATGTGCGAAATTCCATACTATTCGGGCTGATATTACACTAAATTTTGACCTATTATCTCCAATTTCAATAGGGTTCGTCCTTGGGCCAAACAAATGATTTGTGCGAAATTTCATCTGGATAGGGCAATAAATGCGAACTGTACTTTGTTTAGAAAAATACATGGACAGACGGACGGACAGACAAACATAAATCGACTCAGAATGTGATTCTATGCAGATCATCAAAAGGAAATATGGGTCTATCTCGTTTCCTTTTGCCTGTTACGAAAAATGCACAAATACATGATACCCTGACCTTGTGGTGTAGGGTATAAAAATGTTCTGAATTCCCCTCTGGGTTCAATTTAAACCCATTCAAAAGGCCTTCCATATAGAGTAATTTTGGAAGATCGTTCTGTCGATAAATGGAGACTCTTTTATTGCCCTTGTATTTCTTTGAATTTGAACAAGTTAAAAAGTATCTTTCGGGTTTTCCGACAGATGTATACCAATATACGATTGTTTAAAAATATTTTAACTTCTGTTATGATTATTCAAATGTTTAACCCCGTATGCAGTAGGGCCATTTCGTGTCGGTCCTAAATAAATATGATATAAATATTGCGACGTGCTCGGTTTGGACTGTGTTGTGTTGATGAAAATATTGGCATCTACCAAGTCTTGAATGGAATCGGATGTAAATTTCACTTTTTATGAGCTACATGGATATTCAAAATTTTGAGCCTTCGTGGAGGAGGTACCAGAAACAGTGGACCGATATATCTCATCTTCACAACGGATCTTTTGTTAATGGAAATAATGGAATGTATGAAATATAAAGAGAATCTGATGCTTATTTCGGATTTTATAAACATTTTGGTTATTCAAAACTTTGACCACTTGTGGGGGAGGTACCACAAGGAATGGTCCGACCTCTACCGTGTTTATAACAGATCTTGTGTTTATAAAAATATTGAGAAGTGCCAAGTTTGAATGGAAGCGAAAATTAATTTCGTCTTTTATGAGCTTCATTGATATTCAAAATTTCGACCCTTTGTGGGTGATGTGCCAGAAGGGATGGACCGATATTTCCCATTTTCACACCAGATCTTGGGTTAACAAAAATCAACAGCAGAATCAACAGAAGATATTTCAAAAGTCTTCTAAATGTCTCGTGAGCTGAACCTATCGCAATATTCCATTCGGCAAATATTGAAAAATTAGCTCGTGGTAAAAACATTGAAATTCCAAAAAGTCGTATTAATCGACCGTTGCATCAGAATAAATGCCGAATATTATCGCGAAAATATTCTAGAGGGTGTATTAGAGCCATGGGCACGCAAAAATTTTGGCCGCAGACCTTCGGCAATTCCGACAGTATTTAGCACACGCCACCCAAGAATGGTTACAAAATGAGGTTCCTCGCTTTATTTCCAGCGCACAATGTCCACCAATCCGTTGGACTATTATGTCTGTAGTATTTTGGAAAGCAATGTTGGCACTAAAAAATAACAAAGTGTCGATCACCTCAAGCAAGCGCTTCGCCGGGAATGGGTCAAAATACCGCAGAACAACATTTGGGCAGCGTGTGACGGTTTCATTGGCCCTTTGAAGGCCATAATTCGTGCCAAAGGTAACCAATTTGAACAAATCTTAACTTATTCTAAAAATTAATGCTATTTTCGACATTTTATGCTTCCATTCAATGAAATTAAAAAAAAAAAATGTAAAAATTATGGCGTTTGACTTTGTTTCAGTTTTTTTTCATCTCACCCTGTATAATGGCTTTTTAAGGTCTTCCACCCATAAAAAAGCTTCAGAAGGAACTTCTGCTTTAAAAGAGCTTTAGCAAAGCTTAAGCTCTTTTACATCTATAAAAGGGCGTCAAATGGTATCATATCTACAGAAGAGCTTCAGGTTGAGAGCTATAACATATCCTCTATTTACATAAGAGCCTAAAATAGAGGGCTTCTAATGTAGATTAATTCGGTATTATATCTGTTTATTTACCACATGCCCGTAAAGTACAGCTAAAGATGTCGTTTATTTACACAAGACCATTCCTCCAGAGCAGAGTAGCAGAGTCTAAAAATATATTTAGCCTTACAATATCTTTAAAGTCAGCTGTACACAGAAAAGTTTTTAAGAGGCTGGTGTTCATGTAAAAGCTTTAAATGTTCCTATTTGCCTATAAGATCTTTCATATACCTGTAGAAGAGCTTAAAAGCTTTATTTAGTTATGGATAGAGCTGAAAGTCTTTTAGAACATACAATTGCTTTCAAAAGTCTTCAAAATTTGAAAAGGGTTTCAAATGTAATCTCGCTTTGGAAGGGCATCTAGAAAAAAACTTCATTGAAGAACTTTAGAACGGTTTCGATCCATAGTAAATTTTATTTAATCTATAATTTTAATTGAAATTTAAATAACTTTCAGCTTTAAAACCTAATCCACAAATTGTGCGATCTTCTACATCTATCAAAGAATGTTTATTTTCCGAAAAATTGTAAAAGGTATTTTCAGCTATATAAGACCTTTAAAGGTCTCCTAGCAAAAAATAGACTTTAATGGTTTTCTAGTCAGAGACGGATTCTAGTTAAGAAAGAGCTTTAAGGCCCTTAAATTTTTTTATATCCGAGAGTTTTAAAAGGAATTATTATGCCCTCCACCATACTATGGAGGGTATATTAACTTTGTCATTCCGTTTGTAACTCCTCGAAATACTCATGTCAGACCCAACAAAATATATATATTTTTCGAACGAATAGAGATAGAAGGCTAAAATTTTGCACACATGTTTAGTTTTCCAGTAGGCAGGTTAAGTTCGTAAATGGGCCATATAGGCCCACGTTTTCATAAAGCCCCCATATAACGGTACCTCCCGATATTCGGTATTTTGATGAGTTTAGCGACATTATTCACCGGAATTGTTTTAAATTTGATACTTGAAGTCCCAAAGGGATACTACAGGCTAAGACAGAAAATTTACTGTTCAGGTCCAGGTCTTCGTATAGCCCCTATATAACGGTACCACCCTATATTCGGTATTTTGATGATTTTAGCGTCATTATTCACTGGAATTGTTTCAAATTACCTATTTAGAATTCATAATGGGATCTACAGTCTGTGACAGTACCTCCCTAAATTCGGTATTTTGACATGTTTAGATACAATACCCACCGAAATTGTTTGAGATGTCGTATTTGAACTTCGTAATGGATGCTACAGCGTGTGACAGAAAATTGTCTATGCTGGTCCAGGTCTTCGCACAGCTCCGATATTACGGTACCTCCCTATATACGATATTTTGAGGATTTTAGTTACATTTGTCACCGTTTATTTAAAGTTTCGAATTTGAATATGTAGGTCCACGTCGTATAGACCCCAATAAAACGGCTATATTCGGTATTTTTTTAAATTTAAACAGAATTTTTTAAGGATTTTATTTTTTGAAAATTTCCAAATTCGTTCCAAATGGTGGAGGGTATTCAACAAGGTTCGGCCCGACCGAACTTACTGCTTTTTAACTAGTTTTTATGTACAGAAGAATCTCTCAAAGGTCTCTCTTAAACCTCTTCTATGGGTAGATGACGATTTAGAAGCCTTCTATAACGATCTTTCAAAGGTCCTCTGGGCTTTCGAGAGACTTCTATTTATAAATGTGTTTTAATTTTTTTTTCGATACCAGGCCTTTAGAATTCTTACTTCTATAAAAGAGCTTTAAAGGCTCGTCTAGCCACAGAAGAGATTTGGAAGTTATTTAAGCTCAGAAAAAGCTTTAAGGCCTTTCATGAGACTTTACTATAGAATACCTTTAAAAGGTTTGCATTTTTAAGTCGTCTGACTATAGCAGAGCTTTGGAGTTTTTATATGATAGATAACCATTAAAAGCTCTTAAAAGCTCCCTAGAAGTGTTTTTAAAGGCCATATATCAATATAAAAGCTTTTACAGTCTTCCACCTATATCTTATGCACGTTGTATCTGACACCCTAATATTCGAATATTAACATCCCCTGCTGTTGAAATGTTAATTCTTATGGTATTTGTATATCAAAGTTAATGCAGTACGAAAGTTACTTTGGCACACAAACCTATCCTGTGACTTGCATATTTATGTCTGCATATGTATGGATATACATAGGTATGTGTTTGTATAAATACATACATATATTTATACACACAAGTAGTTCATCAAGTAAATACTCCGATGGCATCATTCAAAAGTACTTACAAAGCACTGAATATAACAAATAACTGCGACCTAGGCAGCAACAGCAAAAACTGATGCTACTTCACTTCGCGATTTGCAACTGCAATTTGCTGACATTGTTGTTGTTGTTGCTGCTGTTAGAGGAGTCTGCCGTTACTGCCAAACAGTTAGTTCGTTGTTTTATAACAGCAAAAAAAAAAAAGGAGTAACTCGCTTGAGGTACACGAATAACTAACTGAGCTCTGGGACCAACTTTGAATTCTCCGGAGTGTGGCTGTTTGTGAGCTTAACCCCAAAAGCGGAAAGTTTTTTGTTTGTTTGGACCCAGCAGACACAAACGCACACATGCACACGCGGCTGTCATTATTACTGCATAGTTTTGGTGCAACTATGGGCCGTTTGGAGACAGGAACTGTTGTGAAAAAGGCCGGGGAGTAATGCCGCATAGTTTTGTTCCAGTAACGAAAGAATTCCAGAACTACGTCTCTGGAGCAGGAAAATGCTGGAAATTATTTTGTACGCTAAAACTTTTGCTGCTCATCAAATAGTTTGGAGGCTGAATTGCTGGGGTTGCCGGCTAAGCCTGGTTGCTGGCGGTGTGTGTGTGTGTTGGTACTCATTAGCATGGCGGAGGTTTGGCCGTTGGGTTTGGTACCTTTGTGTGTTAGCCGAACATTTAAAATTCTATTGTTTAACTTCCTGTCTGTGGACTAAAGTGGAATTACTTTAAAGAAGATAGAGAGGAGGTACTTTTATGGCCAGGTCTTGTGTGGTCAGACGGACAGAATAACGATTGCAGATTCAATGACTCTTTGGATCCGATATAACCATATTTGTGTATATCTGGAGCTGGGAAATTTCCTTTTATAAGCATTCCATAGGTTAAAGTCCTTTCAGAGGACCCCCATAGCTATAGCCACAAGTTCCTGTTAGGATCTCAATTTAGATTTTGTGACAAATTCCCTATCCTCCATTTAATTCTTTAAAATCCCTAGCATTTATCCCGAACTCATTAGCATGGCGAACGGTTGGCCACCGGGTTTGGTGCCTCTGTGCGTTAGCCGAACATTTAAAATTCTGTTGTTTAACTTCCTGTCTGTGGACCTTAGTGGTATTACTTTAAAGAAGGGGGAGAGGAGGTACTTTTATGTCCTATGCCTTGTGGGGACAGACGTGCAAAATAACGGCGGCAGATCCAATGTCTCTTTGGATCCGATATAACCATATTGGTGTATATCTGGAGCTGGGAATCCTTTTATAAGCATTCCATAGGTTAAAGCCCTTTCAAATGACTTCCGTAGCTATAGCTACAAGTTCCTTCCTGGACCTCCATTTAGATTTTGTGATAAATTTATTGCCCTCCATTTAATTCTTTAAAATCCTTAGCATTTATCCCGGACTCATTAGCATGGTGAACGGTTGGCGGTCGGGTTTGGTACCTTTGTGTGTTAGCCGAACATTTAAAATTCTGTTGTTTAACTTCCTGTCTGTGGACTAAAGTGGATTTACTTTAAAGGAGATTGAGAGAAGGAACTTTTATGTCCAGGTCTTGGGGGGACAGACGGACAAAATAACGGCTGCAGATCCAATGTCTCTTTGTATCCGATTTAATTCGATATAACCATATTTGCGTATATCTGCAGCTGGGAAACCTTTTATAAGAATTCCATAGGTTAAAGTCCTTTCAAAGGACTTCCATAGCTATAGCTACAAGTTCCAGGAAGGAACCTCCATTTAGATTTTGTGACAAATTTCCTTCCCCCTCATTTAATTCTTTAAAATCCCTGGCATTTATCCAGGACTCATTAGCATGGCGAACGGTTGGCGGTCAAGTTTGGTACCTCTGTGTGTTTGCCGAACATTTAAAATTCTGTTGTTTAACTTCCTGTTTGTGGACTAATGTGTAATTACTTTAAAGAAGATGGAGAGGAGGTACTTTTATGTCCAGGTCTTGGGGGGACAGACGGACAAAATAACGGCTGT
The DNA here is from genome assembly GCF_030504385.1 of Musca domestica. Classification (NCBI taxonomy): domain Eukaryota; kingdom Metazoa; phylum Arthropoda; class Insecta; order Diptera; family Muscidae; genus Musca; species Musca domestica. The sequence goes on along the minus strand of NW_026712324.1, from coordinate 523,773 downwards.
AGATCTAATGTCTCTTTGGATCCGATATAACCATATTTGCGTATATCTGGAGCTGGGAATCCTTTTATAAGCATTCCATAAGTTTAAGGCCTTTCAAAGGACTTCCATAGCTATAGCTACAAGTTCCTTCCTGGACCTCCATTTAGATTTTGTGACAAATTTCCTGCCCTCCATTTAATTCTGTAAAATCCCTGGCATTTATCCAGATGGTCGGTCTAACATATCATAAATTTGAATTTATCATCCTTGAAGACATTTTAACGGCGCTGAATTGTCATAAAATTGTTTTGTTGTTGTTGTCGCCACTGCTGTTGTTGTTGTCGTTGTGGTTAACATCAAAAACCATTAATATGGCTTTTTAAGCCTTAAGCAGGATTTCCATTTTCTATGCGACGACCAGAGAAGGAGGTAGGTTGGGACGGTACTAAAAAATCCCAAAACATAAATTTTGTGCCATGCCACATAATCGTAAATGCAGAGAAACATTTGCGGAATATAAATAGAAATAAATTTTATATTTAATTTATAACTGATATAATCAGGATATAATTTTTTGATAAACACTTTTTGCCATTCACAGGCATATTAAATGGTCTGGTGATGAAGTTGAGAGTGTGTGTGTGGCGGTTGGATGGCAGACTTAACAAAGGAAGTGAATAAAATGAAGTCTGAAGAAAAAAGTTAACAGCAGACCACAATATAACCATTTTTCTTAATTATCTTTTTTTCCGTACCTCAACAATAACAACAAAAAAAAAAAAAAAAAAAATGCCCACAAAAACAATTATAAAAAATATATCATAAATTACAAGCATTTTAACAATGATGATGGGGCTGGTGATAATGCCAGAGGCTTGTTTGGCTATGGCAAAGATAGGGTAATTGCTGGTGTCTGTGTTTAGGCCATGGAAACTTAAGGATTTAAAGGATACATTTACCAAAAAAAAATTTTTAAAAATCCATGTTTATTGCTGATATGGTCCCTGACAAAAAAAAATATTTAAAAATCCATGTTTATTGCTGATATGGTCCCTGACAAAAAAAAAATATTTAAAAAATCCACGTTTATTGGTCTGTTGGTCCTTGAAAAAAATTATTTACAAAATCCACGTTTATTGGTCTGTTGGTTCTTGAAAAAAATTATTTAAAAAATCCACGTTTATTGGTCTGTTGGTTCTTGAAAAAAATTATTTAAAAAATCCACGTTTATTGGTCTGTTGGTCCTGGAAAAAATTATTTAAAAAATCCACTTTTATTGGTCTGTTGGTCCTTGAAAAAAATTATTTAAAAAATCCACGTTTATTGGTCTGTTGGTCCTTGAAAAAAATTATTTAAAAAAAAATTATGGTCCTTGAAAAAAATTTATTTATTATTATAAAAAACGTTCATTGGTCTGTTGGTCCTTGAAAAAAATTATTTAAAAAATCCACGTTTGTTGGTCTGTTGGTCCTTGAAAAAAATGATTTAAAAAATCCAGGTTTATTGGTCTGTTGGTCCTTGAAAAAAATTATTTAAAAAATCCACGTTTGTTGGTCTGTTGGTCCTTGAAAAAAATTATTTAAAAAATCTAAGTTTATTGCTGATATGGTCCTTGAAAACAATTATTTAAAAAAATGCTGATATGGTCTTTGAAAAAATTATTTAAAAAATCCACGTTTATTGCTGATATGGTCATTGAAAAAAATTATTTAAAAAATCTAAGTTTATTGCTGATATGGTCCTTGAAAACAATTATTTAAAAAATTGCTGATATGGTCCTTGAAAAAATTATTTAAAAAATCCACGTTTATTGCTGATATGGTCCTTGAAAACAATTATTTAAAAAATTGCTGATATGGTCCTTGAAAAAAATTATTTAAAAAATCCACGTTTATTGGTCTGTTGGTCCTTGAAAAAAATTATTTAAAAAATCCTCGTTTATTGGTCTGTTGGTCCTTGAAAAAAATTATTTAAAAAATCCACTTTTATTGGTCTGTTGGTCCTTGAAAAAAATTATTTAAAAAATCCACGTTTATTGCTGATATGGTTCTTGAAAAAAATTATTTAAAAAATCCACGTTTATTGCTGATATGGTTCTTGAAAAAAATTATTTAAAAAATCCACGTTTATTGCTGATATGGTTCTTGAAAAAAATTATTTAAAAAATCCACGTTTATTGCTGATATGGTTCTTGAAAAAAATTATTTAAAAAATCCACGTTTGTGGGTCTGTTGGTCCTTGAAAGAAATCATTTAAAAAATCCACGTTTATTGGTCTGTTGGTCCTTGAAAACAATTATTTTAAAAATCCACGCTTGTGGGTCTGTTGGTCCTTGAAAAAAAATTATTTAAAAAGTCCACGTTTATTGGTCTTTGGGTCCTTGAAAAAATATTCTTTAAAAATCCATGATTATTGGTCTGTTGGTCCTTGAAAAAAATTATTTAAAAAATCCACGTTTGTTGGTCTGTTGGTCCTTGAAAAAAATTATTTAAAGAATCCACGTTTATTGGTCTGTTGGTCCCTGAAAAAATTTATTTAAAAAATCCACGTTTATTGCTGATATGGTCCTTGAAAAAAATTATTTCAAAAATCCACGTTTATTGCTGATATGGTCCTTGAAAAAAATTATTTAAAAAATCCACGTTTATTGCTGATATGGTCCTTGAAAAAAATTATTTAAAAAATCCACGTTTATTGCTGATATGGTCCTTGAAAAAAATTATTTAAAAAATCCACGTTTATTGCTGATATGGTCCTTGAAAAAAATTATTTAAAAAATCCACGTTTATTGCTGATATGGTCCTTGAAAAAAATTATTTAAAAAATTCACGTTTATTGCTGATGTGGTCCTTGAAAAAAATTATTTAAAAAATCCAAGTTTATTGGTCTGTTGGTCCTTGAAAAAAATTATTAAAAAAATCCACACTTATTGGTCAGTTTGTCCTTGAAAAAAACTATTTAAAAAATCACCGTTTATTGGTCTGTTGTCCTTAAAAAAATTATTTTAAAAATCCTGTTGGTCCTTGAAAAAAATTATTAAAAAAATCCACGTTAATTGGTCTGTTGGTCCTTGAAAAAAAATTATTTAAAAAATCCACGTTTATTGGTCTGTTGGTCCTTGAAAAAAATTATTTAAAAAATCAACGTTTATTGGTCTGTTGGTCCTTGAAAAAAATTATTAAAAAAATCCACGTTTGTTGGTCTGTTGGTCCTTGAAAAAAATTATTTAAAGAATCCACGTTTATTGGTCTGTTGGTCCCTGAAAAAATTTATTTAAAAAATCCACGTTTATTGCTGATAAGGTCCTTGAAAAAAATTATTTAAAAAATCCACGTTTATTGCTGATATGGTCCTTGAAAAAAAATATTTAAAAAATCCACGTTTATTGCTGATATGGTCCTTGAAAAAAATTATTTAAAAAATCCACGTTTATTGCTGATATGGTCCTTGAAAAAAATTATTTAAAAAATCCACGTTTATTGGTCTGTTGGTCCTTGAAAAAAATTATTTAAAAAATTCACGTTTATTGCTGATATGGTCCTTGAAAAAAATTATTTAAAAAATCCACGTTTATTGGTCTGTTGGTCCTTGAAAAAAAAATTATTTAAAAAATCCACACTTATTGGTCTGTTTGTCCTTGAAAAAAACTATTTAAAAAATCACCGTTTATTGGTCTGTTGTCCTTAAAAAAATTATTTTAAAAATCCTGTTGGTCCTTGAAAAAAATTATTTAAAAATCCACGTTTATTGGTCTGTTGGTCCTTGAAAAAATGGTTTTAAAAATCCTGTTGGCCCTTGAAAAAAATTATTTAAAAATCCACGTTTATAGGTCTGTTGGTCCTGGAAAAAAAATATTTAAAAAATTCACGTTTATTGCTGATATGGTCCTTGAAAAAAATTATTTAATAAATGTTGGTTGGTCTGTTGGTCCTGGAAAAAAATTATTTAAAAAATTCACGTTTATTGCTGATATGGTCCTTGAAAAAAATTATTTAATAAATCCATGTTGGTTGGTCTGTTGGTCCTTGAAAAAAATTATTTAAAAAATCCACGCTTATTGGTCTGTTGGTCCTTGAAAAAAATTATTTAAAAAATCCACGTTTATTGGTATGTTGGTCCTTGAAAAAAATTATTTAAAAAATCCAAGTTTATTGGCCTGTTGGTCCTTGAAAAAAATTATTTAAAAAATCCACGTTTATTGCTGATATTGTCCTTGAAAAAAATATTTAAAAAATTCAAGTTTATTGCTGATATGCTCCTTGAAAAAAAATATTTAAAAAATCCAAGTTTATTGCTGATATGGTCCTTGAAAAAAATTATTTAAAAAATCCACGTTTATTGGTCTGTTGGCCCTTGAAAAAAATTATTTAAAAAATCCACGTTTATTGGTCTGTTGGACCTTGAAAAAAATTATTTAAAAAATCCACGTTTATTGGTGTGTTGGTCCTTGAAAAAAAATATTTAAAAAATCCAAGTTTATTGGCCTGTTGGTCCTTGAAAAAAAATATTTAAAAAATCCAAGTTTATTGGTCTGTTGGTCCTTGAAAAAAATTATTTAAAAAATCCAGGTTTATTGGTCTGTTGGTCCTTGAAAAAAATAATTAAATAATCGACATTTATTGGTCTGTTGATCCTTGAAAAAAATAATTTTAAAAATCCATGTTTATTAGTCTGTTGGTCCTTGAAAAAATTATTTAAAAAATCCACGTTCATTGCTGATATTGGTCTGTTGGTCCTTGAAAAAAATTATTTAAAAAATCCACGTTCATTGCTGATATTGGTCTGTTGGTCCTTGAAAAAAATTATTTAAAAACTCCACGTTTATTGGTCTTTGGGTCCTTGAAAAAATATTCTTTAAAAAATCCACGTTTATTGGTCTTTGGGTCCTTGAAAAAATATTCTTTAAAAATCCACGTTTATTGGTCTTTGGGTCCTTGAAAAAATATTCTTTAAAAAATCCACGTTTATTGGTCTTTGGGTCCTTGAAAAAATATTCTTTAAAAAATCCACGTTTATTGGTCTGTGGGTCCTTGAAAAAAATTATTTAAAAAATCCACGTTTATTGGTCTGTTGGTCCTTGAAAAAAATTATTTAAAAAATCCACGTTCATTGGTCTGTTGGTCCTTGAAAAAAATTATTTAAAAAATCCACGTTTATTGCTGATATGGTCCTTGAAAAAATTATTTAAAAAATCCACGTTTATTGCTGATATGGTCCTTGAAAAAAATTATTTAAAAAATCCAGGATTATTGCTGATATGGTCCTTGCTGATATGGTCCTTGAAAAAAAATATTTAAAAAATCCACGTTTATTGCTGATATTGTCCTTGAAAAAAATTATTTAAAAAATCCACGTTTATTGGTCCTTGAAAAAAATTATTTAAAAAATCCACGTTTATTGGTCCTTGAAAAAAATTATTTAAAAAATCCACGTTTATTGGTCCTTGAAAAAAATTATTTAAAAAATCCACGTTTATTGGTCCTTGAAAAAAATTATTTAAAAAATCCACGTTTATTGCTGATCTGGTCCTTGAAAAAAATTATTTAAAAAATTCGCGTATATTGCTGATATGGTCCTTGAAAAAAATTATTTAAAATATTTACGTTTATTGCTGATATGGTCCTTGAAAAGAATTATTTAAAACATTCCTTTTTTTGAATTCCACTTCCTTATTTTATCCATTTTATTAAATTGAATATACAATTATTAGCAATTAGCTTATCTTGCACAAAATTTATAATTCACAACTCATACCAAACAACATTAAGATAAGAGAAGGACAGAGAGATAGAAAGAAAAAAAAAACACATCCATTCATTTTGAGTGACATCTACACAAGATTTTCTGTTTACACAGAGAATATCAAAGCTTTTAGTAATCAAATCCAGCCGCTAAGCCACAACCTCAGTCATAAAAAATCCCAACATGTCTGATGGACAAGTCTAGGTGGCTGGGTTTGTTTGTTGCCTTACCATCCGACTGAATGGCTGGCAGTAAATGCCGTCTTGGCCGGGTTACTTGCCTTCCATCTCTCTCTCCGCCTGTGTGTACTTCTGACACATCTAACCAGCCATCTGTCGCTTCACTCATCTTTACGTTTTAATTGTCACATGTTTTTGGTATGTTTGTGGCTTGTTGTTTAAAAACCACATCTAAAAGTGTCATTTTAGCCATGAAATTACCATAAGATTTGTCAGTATTATAACCAAGTTAACAGCAGCAGCACCACACACACACTAAGAGGGGGATAACCGGAAAATTTATACCAAACTCCATTCACGATTCACATAAACTCTGCTGACATGGGTGACCACACCGAAATGTGTGACACTTCTGGGAGTCGTAAAAGATGACGACGGAAAAAATTAACAATTAAAAAATGGCCATAATTGTTAAAAGGACGATAATTTAATGCTTAGGATAATAGGATTTTTTCTGAAAAGAAATTGGAATATTTTAAACTTGAAGTAGGATTTTTTTTAATACTTAAATTTTTTTAACCTGCCAAGAGGAGGACGTTTCGTCATAATCGTGCCATATTTGCTGAACTGAAAAAAACTGTTTGATTAAAACAAGAAAAAAAGTAATAAAATCATTAAAATACCGAATATCAAGAGGTACCGTTATATGGGGGCTCTACGAAGACCTGGACCTGCACAGACAATTTTTCGTCTTAGGCTGAAGTATCCATTACGAACTTAAAATACCAAATTTGAAACATTTCCGGTGAAAAATTTCACTAAAATCATTAAAATACCGAATATCGGGAGGTACCGTTATATTGGGGCTATGCGAAGACGTCGACCTGCACAGACAATTTTCTGTCTTAGGCTGAAGTATCCATTACGAACTTTAAATACCAAATTTGAAAAAATTCCGGTGGATAATGTCGTTAAAATCATCAAAATACCGAATATCGGTAGGTACCGTTATATGGGGGTTCTATGAAGACGTGGATCTGCACAGACAATTTTCTGTCTTAGGCTGTAGTATCCATTACGAACTTCAAATACCAAATTTGAAACATTTCCGGTGAAAATTTTCGCTAAAATCATTAAAATACCGAATATTGGGAGGTACCGTAATATGGGCGCTCTACGAAGACGTGGACCAGCACAGACAATTTTCTGTCTTAGGCTGAAGTATCCATTACGAACTTCAAATACCAAATTTGAAACATTTTCGTTGAAAAATTTCGCTAAAATCATTAAAATACCGAATATTGCGAGGTACCGTTTTATGGGGGCTATACGAAGACGTGGACCTGCACAGACAATTTTCCGTCTTAGGCTGTAGTATCCATTACGAACTTCAAATACCAAATTTGAAACATTTCCGGTGAAAAATGTCGCTAAAATCATTAAAATACCGAATATCGGGAGGTACCGTTATATGGGGGCTATACCAAAACGTGGACCTACATGGCCCATTTTCAATACCAAAAGTCCTGCAGACATAACATACATTTGAGTAAAATTTTATCAATCTACTTCAATTCGTTCGGATGCTAGAGTGATTTCCACAGACGGACGGACATTCGACATAGAATTTTATACTAATCAAGAATATATGTATACTTTGTGGGGTCTAAAATGTGTATTTCGAGGTTTTACAAACGGAATGACAAACTTAATATACCCTCCATACTATGATGGTGGGTAAAAAAAGAAAAATTTCAAATACCAAAATTTCGGTTTAATTAACATGAAATATTTAATTTAGCTTTGAAATATTTTTTTTAATTGCATTGTAATCATGTGTTAATTACACAACTAGTAGTAGTAGAGTAGTAGAGTATTTTTTATTTAAACATTTCAAATTCGTTACAGTGTATGTAATATTAAATTAAACTTTTATGTAATATTAAATAAAAAATTAGATATATAATATCGATAAGACAATAGCCTATGGCTGTCTGTCTGTAGCTTATGTTGTAATTTTTTTTTTTTTTTTTTTTTATTTTATTATTATTATTATTTTTTAAGACATTGTTTGAAAATACAAATTGGGATTTAAAAGTTAAATTCAGATAATAGCTGATTTCTATATTGTGTACAAATTTTTATAAAACTTGCGACATATTTCCAATTTACAATATATCCATTTAAAATATTTATAAGGTCATCTTCCTTAAGCAGTGTCTTTTTGAAGAACATAATTCTAAATTCTTTAAATATGGGGCAGTTACAAAGAAAATGTTGAAGATTTTCAGCTTCCATCAAGTTGCATAAGGAGCAGAGTGGGTTCCTATTTGCATCTATATTATTGAGATTAAGTTTGATAATATCGCTTCTGGCTTTGAATATCCACATTTTCTCCTCTGACGTTAACAGCGAGTTGATGTAAGTTTGACCTACTGATGGGTCTAGCTTCGAGTAAATTCGGGTCGTTTGATTGGCTCTATTTATGGCATCGCACCAATATTTGTAATCTAATGTCTTTAGGAGGTGATCTTTTTTTTCCACAACTTCGCTTTTGGTACTATTTAAATTAAATGGTTCGATATTGTTTTGCATTAAGAGTGCACGAATATGCTTTGCCCAGTAAATGTCTTTTTGCAGAACTATTTTCGCCAGTTTGTGAGGTAATCGGTCGCTATTGTAATCAAATATGGCTCGAATGATATAATCCAAATGGGTTTTCAAGGAGAGGATATGGCTATGTTCCATGTCGGTTTCTAATCTTAATATGTATGTTGGTGTGAAATTTGGGAGTTTTAATATTTTCTTCCAGAAGTAAATTTCTAATTTGTCTACGTCCTCAAAATTTGTATATCCCCATATTTGCGCGCCATATTGTTGGATTGATCTGCAAACTGCTGAGAACAGTTTCCATTTTGACGTAATTGATACATCGGGCTTATTCAAAAAGGATTTCCATGTAGAGTTTATACAGTTTTTGGATGAGTTATTTCTTGCCAAAATGTGGTTTTTGAAAGAGAGCTTTGGTGTTAGTAACATCCCAAGATAGGTAAATTCCGAAGTAATTGTAATTGGTTCATTTTTGTAGAGCCATTTTTCATTTTGCGAGATTTTTCCACCTTTTCTGAATACCATTATTTTTGACTTTTCCAAGTTGACAGTAACATTCCATATACTACAATACTCTTCTAATTTATCTATCATTTTTTGTAGTACCTTCACGTCATTTGCCAGGATTACTATATCATCTGCATAAAGCAAAATTCTTATATTTAGGTCATCAATCTCGATACCGCCGCCGATGAACTCATGTAAATCGTCTAGGTATAGGGCAAATAGCAATGGGGACAGTAAACATCCTTGTTTTACTCCTGCTGACGTCGAAAATTTATCGGAGAGATCATGTCCTGTCCATACCATAAAGTTTGTATCATTATATACATTTTCTATAAATCTTATTACCTTTGTTGACACACCAAGGATGTTTAATTTATATAGCATAGATTTTCTGCAAACATTTTCGAATGCCGCTTTAAAATCTACGAAGAACGCATATGTTTTCTTATCTTCATGCCAGTTGATATGGACCATCGAAGTGAGACTGAATATATTATCATTCGTCGAGTAGTATTTTCTAAAACCGGACTGATATTCATTGATCTTTTTGTGTTTTTCCGCCCAATTGTACAACCTTTCCGTAATAATTCCCATCATAATTTTTGGCAAGCAGTTCATAAAAGAGATCCCTCGATAGTTCTGAGCTTGTGTAGTGTCTCCCTTTTTAAATATAGGGTAGATTATGCTGGTAGAAAATGTCGAGTCAACGTTTCCAGAGTTGAAAACTTTGTTGCATGAATTTACGATTTCCTGTAGCAATTGTTCTGGAGCATTTTTGTAGAACTCGTATGGAATACGATCTTCTCCTGGAGCTTTATTTACTTTACATTTTCTTAAGACGTTCTTTAGCTCTGTCATTGAAATAGGCTTGTCCAAATCATCATCTATGAAAAAGTTTGGAGCGTACTGGATATCTGGTGATGTTTGCGGTGGGTTGAGCAATTTTTCAAAATGCCGTTTGAAGTCGTTTGGTTCGACGAATATTCCTCTTTGATTATTTGTATCATTTCGGATTTCCTTAGCTATTTTCCACCAATCTTTGCTATCTTTGACATTATCAAGTTTTCTTTCTAAACTGCTGAAATATTGCAGTTTAGCCAATCGGCATGCATCTTTATATATACGATTACTTTCTAGGTATTTGCGTTTGTTTTCTATTGTAGAGTCTTTCCGGAATCTGTTAAGTTTCTTCATGGAAGTTTTTCTAGCATTGTAGCATCTTGTATTGAACCATTTTTCATTTTTCGCAAAATTAGGTGTTTTTTTGAAGAAGATTTTTGATGCATCTTTAATAAGATTCGTTACATCTGAAAAGGTAAAAGTACCTTGATTACCACTTATTTCGATGAGTTCCAATACTTTATTCTGATAATCTGATGCTTTATTTGCATTCCACTTTAGCTTTGGCAGAAGTGTATTTAAGGTTTCTTTTTCGTTTTGTAGTTTGATATTTAATGATAATATTATTGGCATATGGTCAGACCAGGTTTTATTTTCGATTCGAAATTCATCAACGTTTGAAAGAAGATTATGGGAGACTGCGCATATGTCATTCACTGACGCTCCAACTGTGCTCACAAATGTAAATTCTCCACATTCATCCCCTTTAGTCATGCCATTTGTTATCAGCAAACCATGATCATAGCAAAAGTCGATGAAATTCTTTCCTCTGGTATTTATTTCGACATCCTTGGATTTTCTTTCCTCCAAACCCGCATAAAAAGTTGATTTCTGGTCTTCCTCAATTTCGATCTGCATATTGCCAATTCTTATATTTAAGTCACCAATTACTATTGGATTTTCTATATAATTCTCCTTCAGGAATAAGTCCAATTTTTGAAAATCTTCATTCCAGGTTGCTGACCTCATATATAGTGGTATTAGATGAAAACTATTTTGGTTGATTTTGAATTTGACGTAATTTATGCCAAATCTGCATTCAAAGCTGTATTTTAAACCAATATTTTTTAAAGTTTTTTTTACCCCAACAACACTACCTCCTATTCCTCTTCCAAATCTGCTATTTCTTGTTGCCGGATACCAAGTCGTACAAAAGTCACCAAAGTACTTTTTAAAAAAAAACTATTTTATCTTGACAGATATGTGTCTCACAAAGGGCAATAATATCAAAATCGGCTAGATATTTGAAAAAATCTGGATATAATGTTTTATTTTCAAGTCCATGAATGTTGTACGAAATTATTTTTAGATTATGTTCTTCTGTGATGGGTTTGATTTTACACATATTTCGTTCAATTAGTTTTTTTGGATGACATTTTTTAGTAAATGCATATAATCTATATTTAAATCCGCTAGTTTATTACCATAGAGTTCTTTGAGTACCGTTTCGGCTTTATTACTTCCCGACATCAGTTCGCGGTTTTTTGAAAAATGTAGCCATTTATTTCCAATTTTGAGGGAATCATTTCTAACAAATATTTTATGCGTTTTATCAGTCTGAAGTATGGCTGATTTTATTTGCAAGAGAACTTTGCGATCTTGTTGTCTTTCTTCGCTCAAATCTCTCTCTATTATTATGGTAGACCCTGTTAAATTTTTGGTATTTTTAAATATTTTATGTACCATTTCCTCCGTCTGCATTTCAGCTACAACTCCAATTTTTCCATTGTTTGAATATAAAGTTCTTGCCATTTTAATTTTCAAATCATTAAGTTTCAAAACGTTTATACAGACATTTTCAACAGAATTTTTCGGTGAGCCTTGTTTCTTAATGCCTTTGAATATAACATTTTTGCGTTTACTCTGGTCAACTAGACGTCTTAAATTTTCATTGTCTCTTTCGCGTTCTGCTTTTAGCTTGTTGATTTCAGATCGTAATATTTCATTTTCATTTTTCGGATCTTCACATTTCTTATCGATTTCTGCGACGTTAGTTTTAATATCCTCAAAATCGCTCTTTGTAGCTAGATTTTTGAGTTTTTCATCCATAATACCTTCCATTGACTTTTGCATCATATTCATTAAATCTGAAACCTGTATATTTCCCACCAGTTTTTTCGACGAGCCTGGCATTTCATCGGGAGAAGTTTCAGTCAAGGTTCTCTTTGCAGATTGAAATGCAAGAGTTTGTTTCGATGATATTGGTGTTTGTGACATCGTGAACAGACCTTATACAAAAAAATGTTTATATTGGCAATGTTTTTTAAGTACTGGTGTATATGGTGGTTGGCAACGCCGTATAATATGATTTGTCAGCTGTCAATTCTAGTTGAAATTATAAACAACTGTGGCATCCAACCAGTATTTGGATAGAAAGAGATCAGCTGGCGTTGTTAGTGTTCAAACAAATTGAGTGTTTTGTATTTCCAATGGATTTTATAAAAAGTGTGAAAATAAATTATTTAAAAAGTGAATACGTCACCAACATTTGACTACACTTCAAATTTAATCGATTGCCGCTTTCTCCGTCTCTTTGTTGTCCAAAATTTTCTGCTTATCGAAGCTTTGTAAGTGTGTTTTTTATTTGTTTATTACGGATCGTTTACAAGCGCGTGTATCTTCTTCACGTTTTTCCAAATTACACAACTATGGCGTGGATATAAACTGACGATATAGGCGATACATTGTTTGGAGTGTTAAATCATGAAAATGATTTTGAATACTGCAATATATGAATACCAAACATGCAATTTATGAGAGGTATTTTAATTCAATGAAAATCAGTAGTTAAAATTTAATACCTTGGGGTTTAGAATCTTCAAATTTAGTATACCGGTTACTTTTGATGCCAAACATTCTAAAAATAGTACTAAATTTTACAGGAATTGATTTTTAAGAATTTAAGGACTTTTTCGAAAAACTAACGTTCTTTGTGGATGTACGGTCCAGTAATTGTTTTTCTGGATGCATTGGCGGCATTGCAATGCTTCTGGCTGAACTTCACTCCAAAATTGACAATTCCGCACTTTCGCTTTATCGCTGAACACAAAGCGGACGCGCTTAACTTTCCTAACAGAGGACGCATTTTCGGCATTTTGGCCCATTCCCGGCGAAGCGCTTGCTTGAGGTGATCGACACATTGGTATTCTTTAGAGCCAGCAAGGATACTCCAGACACAATAGCCCAACGGATTGGTGTCTGGAGATTTTGGTGGCCATTGTGCGCTGGGAATGAAGCGAGGAACCTCATTTTGTAACTATTCTTGGGTGGCGCGTGCTAAGTGCGATGGTGCTGAGTCCTGTTGGAATGTCCAAGGTCTGCGGCCAAAATGTTTGCGTGCCCAAGGCTTTAGTACACCCTCCAGAATGTTTTCGCGATAACATTCGGCATTTATTCTGATGCCATAGTCGATTAATACAAGCGGAGAGCGACCATCGGCTTTTATAGCGGCCCAAACGCTTGAATTCTGGTGGCCAACCGAAGGTGCACATTTTCGGCTGACCTCTTTGGCAAGTAAACACGATCATTTTGTTTGTTTACAAACTGCTGGACAACGAATGTTTTCTCATCGGAGACGAAGAAAACTAAATTCGGCCAAATTTAGCGCTTTTGAGTCGATTTTCTTTCTGTTGCGTTGTAAGTTCTTGCACTTTTTGGAATTTCAATGGCTTTACCCCGAGCTCATTTTTCAATATTTGCCGAATGGAATATTGCGATATGTTTAGCTTACGAACGGGTTTCGATCAAGTCGCTTCTTTACTTTTCGAACCATTTCTGCAGATGTTGCTGTTTTCAGTTCACTTCCGTCCACTCCCTTAACGTCGGGATACGCTACTAGTATCACGGCAATGAGCGATTGTACGAGAAACAAAATATTTATTCACATTTAAATGCTGGAATGCTCTATCGATAGCCACTTGTGGTTTTCCAGCCAAATATAAAGAAATCAGACTATCACGCTTGAATTCCATCACGAATAGCTTTTTTTCTCGAAAATTCTCATTAAAATGCTTCTGTGCGCTTGTAAACAATATAATAAGCTGTCACTGGAATTATTTTAAGAGCTGTCGCACGAGTGGCTTAGAAATGATAGCAGTCTGAAGTTGGTTGCAGTTTTTTCATCTCACCCTGTAATACACCACTTCACACTCACCCAATTTTCCAATTTCCAATTTTTATATCATAACTTAACAAGCCGGCGATTCTTTACAAGTTGCTATATCTAAATATTTATTTTAACCAGAGATCTGATATGAATATATAATTTATCGGAATTTATGATTTCACATAAAACTTGATATGTATGTTCGATTCCCTTTAAATTTTGCGCATACCAATATTTTTATCTGTATAAGATGAAGTATGGAAATGGTCTACTTCGGTCAGCTATATCTGGTACCTCACGCATATTTCCTAATCTTCCAAAAATTTGCACATAACTCATATACGGAGTAGTCGATATAGTCGAAATTTGGCACGTTGTAATATTTATACCAGTCTTAGGTCCAACACGAATTGGTCAATATTGGCCAACTGCTTTGGAATCTCCCCCATAAAGGGTCAACAGTTTGAATAATCATAACTTAAGGCTGCGGTTTATACATCTGTCGGAAAAACCGGGTGCTACTATTTTACTTGTTCTTTGGAAAATTTCGACCATTCGTGGGGGAGGTACCTGAAGGAGTGGATCGATATTGCGCATCTTTGAACTCTATCTAAGTTTGATAATAATATTACGATGTACCAAGTTTGGACCAAATCGAATATTCTCTTCGAGATTTGTCGTGCTCACCAGCCAGACAGATGGACAGACAGACGGACTTTCGGACGAACATAGCTAAATCGCTTCCAAATGTCCGGAAACGGATTTGGTATCTTTGGACCTTCGGTCTAAAACCGTTATATCGATGAGGCTCGTTTTGACCATACCAAGTGATATATACCCCCTCTAGCCATATGGCTGAGGGTATAAATATAACTAAGTAGTACTAAATATTAAAATGTACTCACGATGTGGTTCTGAATTCTAATTTTTTCAGAAAAATTTTTGCTGAAATCTTAAACGTCAAATTGTAGCCGAAGCAGTTGTAAATTTTAAGTGGAACTATCTAAGAAGGAAGACCTTGGGAAAGACTTATATTTAGTTCCTCTGAAAGTCTTAAACTTCTGGGCTTTTCGAATTCGAAGTTAATTTAAAGTATGAAATCCTCAGAACACTTTAAAGGTTTCTTCTAAGGCCCTCTAAATTTAAAATCTCTTGTCGTTGAAACTCGTAGCAGAACTCCTTAAGGTTTCCCATCTGTAAACTCAAATGATATATACCCTCTCTATATATATGGCTAAGGGTATAAAAATGACTAACTTGTACTAAATATTAAAATGTACTCATGATATGGTTCTGGATTCTAAATTTTGTTCAGATTTTTTTTTTGCTAAAATCTTAAATGTCAAATTGTAGCCGAATCAGTAGTAAGTTTTAAGTGGAACTATCTAAGAAGGAAGACGTTGGAAAAGACTTATATTCAGTTCCTCTGAAAGTTTTTAAAACAAGAAGGTTTTCGAATTCGGTGATGTTTTAAATTATGAAATCCTCAAAACACTTTAAAGGTATCTCCTAAGGACTTCCAATTTTAAAATCTCTTATCTTTGAAATTCGTAGCAGAACTCCTAAATGTTTTCCCATTGGTAAACAGGAAGAGATTCTACCAATTAAGAACTTTTAAAAAGACTTCAAAATATAGCAGAGCTTTTGAGGGCTGTCCTTCTATTATTAATTCTCATGAAATAATTACTTATTTTGTGTAGAGATTCTCTAAAACAAATTCCAAGATTCAATTTTTCAAAACGGAAGTAATATCTTCTCCAAACTTCACTATCAAATCACCAGCATAATTAAGGCTATGAGAAACTATTTAATAATTTTCTAGCTTAAGGTGGTGGCGGGCGGCTTAGCTACTGTTGATTGCGGGTGTTGCAGATGGCATTTATGACTGCGGCTGAGGCGGCTGCTGCTTCTGGTGTTCGGTATTCCTTGGATGTGCTATTAAAACGCCATAGCGTTGTGCATTAAAATGCTACAGTGCAATTACATCATCATTATTGTTGTTGCTGCTGCAACTCTCTTCATTCCTATGGCAGATATGCTGGTTTTATTGCAGTTTATGGGAAATAGTTTCAGCTCGTGCCGCATGCTTTTAAAGAGAGGCGGTTGGTGGTAATAAAATCAAGCTGCCACTTTTTTCTGTTAGCGACTTCATTCTTTGGAAGAAAATTAAACAAAATTTACAAAAGAAAAGAGGTGCAAGGAGATAATATGGAAATGAAGTATGGAGAGATGGGGAAGTAAACCTAATTTTAAGATAAGAGAAAAGGGGGGATTTTTTGGGGCGGACCCTCTAAATCTATATTTGCATCTAGGAAATCCTTTTTTTCTCTTCTCAAAATATAATAATTCCCTTCTTCAAAATATGTAAAGAGATCAAGTATTTTGTTGAAAAATACAATAGCATCAGACCCTTAGCTAAAATTATAAAATTAAGAGCGAACCCCCCACATGTTGCCCCCTTAATGAATTTAAATCCACATTGTGTCCCACACGTAGTTATTCCCATGTCCCCTGCAAGCCCATTAATTCGAGTGCCTTAATTTTAAAACATTATTGTTCATTAAATAATGTAAAGTGGCCACCATATTCCTATGTTTACTCAGGGGGGTGGCCAATTGAAAGGACAACATGCAACTTAAGGATGTTTTACATACATTAGCATAATTAGGCAGGCTAGCTCCTAAAAACTTGCCGAAAAAATGAACAACAACTAAAATAAACAAAAACAACACCCTCCCCCCATTAAGAATTGTTGGAAAACTTTCGGCAGATTTTTTTTCTGGGTTGACATATTAGTTAGCGTTGCATGCTAAGCTCAAATTTGGAGGTGTTGAAATATGGCCAGGAAATATGTTTCCGAGGGCTAAATGGCTTTTTAACAAAAATACTGCAACTTGTTGGTGAGGGATAATTAGTTTGTTTTAAAAAGGCTTGTAGTTCGGTATTGAAAAGAGGCCAATTAAAGCTAAGATGGCCAAATGTCACGAAAGGGGAGCAAAAGAGGCTCTTCTAGTCATAAGCTACAGAAGAGCTTAAAAGATCTTCTAGCTATAGAAGAAGGTCTTCAGAAGGTCTTCTAACCATAGAAGAGCTTTAGAAGGTCTTTTAGCCATAAAAGAGCTTTAGAAGGTCTTCTAGCCATAGAAGAGCTTTAGAAGGTCTTCTAGCCATAGAAGAGCAACAGAGGCTCTTCTAGCCATAGAAGAGCTTTAGAAGGTCTTCTAGCCATAGAAGAGCAACAGAGGCTCTTCTAGCCATAGGAGAGCAACAGAGGCTCTTCTAGCCATAGAAGAGCTACAGAGGATCTTCTAGCCATAGGAGAGCAACAGAGGCTCTTCAAGCCATAGAAGAGCAACAGAGGCCCTCTAGCCATAGAAGAGCAACAGAGGCTCTTCTAGCCATAGAAGAGCAACAGAGGCTCTTCTAGCCATAGCAGAGCAACAGAGGCTCTTCTAGCCATAGCAGAGCAACAGAGGCTCTTCTAGCCATAGCAGAGCAACAGAGGCTCTTCTTGCCATAGAAGAGCAACAGAGGCTCTTCTAGCCATAGGAGAGCAACAGAGGCTCTTCTAGCCATAGGAGAGCAACAGAGGCTCTTCTAGCCATAGAAGAGCAACAGAGGCTCTTTTAGCCATAGAAGAGCAACAGAGGCTCTTCTAGCCATTGAAGAGCAACAGAGGCTCTTCTAGCCATAGAAGAGCAACAGAGGCTCTTCTAGCCATGGAAGAGCAACAGAGGCTCTTCTAGCCATAGAAGAGCAACAGAGGCTCTTCTAGCCATAGAAGAGTCACAGAGGCTCTTCTAGCCACAGAAGAGCAACAGAGGCTCTTCTAGCCATAGAAGAGCAACAGAGGCTCTTCTAGCCATAGAAGAGCAACAGAGGCTCTTCTAGCCATAGAAGAGCAACAGAGGCTCTTCTAGCCATAGAAGAGCAACAGAGGCTCTTCTAGCCACAGAAGAGCAACAGAGGCTCTTCTAGCCTAGAAGAGCAACAGAGGCTCTTCTAGCCATAGAAGAGCAACAGAGGCTCTTCTAGCCATAGAAGAGCAACAGAGGCTCTTCTAGCCATAGAAGAGCAACAGAGGCTCTTCTAGCCATAGAAGAGCAACAGAGGCTCTTCTAGCCATAGAAGAGCAACAGAGGCTCTTCTAGCCATAGAAGAGCAACAGAGGCTCTTCTAGCCATAGCAGAGCAACAGAGGCTCTTCTAGCCATAGCAGAGCAACAGAGGCTCTTCTAGCCATAGCAGAGCAACAGAGGCTCTTCTTGCCATAGAAGAGCAACAGAGGCTCTTCTAGCCATAGGAGAGCAACAGAGGCTCTTCTAGCCATAGGAGAGCAACAGAGGCTCTTCTAGCCATAGGAGAGCAACAGAGGCTCTTCTAGCCATAGAAGAGCAACAGAGGCTCTTTTAGCCATAGAAGAGCTTCAGAGGCTCCTCTATCCATAGAAGAGCTTAAGAGGCTTCTCTATCCATAAAAGAGCTTCAGAGGCTCCTTTATTCATAGAAGAGTTTCAGAGGCTCCTCTATCCATAAAAGAGCTTCAGAGACTCCTCTATCCGAAGAAAAGCTTCAGAGGCTCCTCTATCCATAGAAGAGCTTTAGAAGCTCTTTTATCCGTAAAAGAGCTTCAGAGGCTCATCCATCCGTTGAAGAGCTTCAAAGGCTCCTTTATTTATAGAAGAGCTTCAGTGGCTCTTTTTATCCAAAAAAGAGTTTCAGTAACTCTTTTTATCCAAAAAGAGCTTCAGGAGCTATTCTAACCATTGGAAGAGCTTTAGAGGTTCCTCTACTCCTGAGAAGCTGCCCTATATTTTATTCCATCATTGTATGTGAGTATCCTTCCCCTTCCTTCTTTCATTGGTATGCAAATTGCTATTGGCACACACACATACAATCATAAATTTCTGCAGCTACAGCAAAATGCACGAAGTAAACAAACAAACATAAAATTGCCTCGTTTCATTGAAAACTCCTCAAAATGAGATGCAAACAATTTTTGAACACAAACACATTTGGATGTTTGTAATGACGGGCGATGACGGCACCGTCACTGGCGATAATCACCGAAAATCTCAAATGCAAGCCATGAAAATGGGGTAATTAAAAAATCATAGAGAAATGGTAGAAATGGTAACGCCCAATAATTGGCGACCAAATCAGCAGCAGCAGCAGCACCAGTCGTCTGCTATTGAGGTACGACGGGCTGTGGTGGTCTGAATAAACAGCGAAGCACAAATATCGAATGTGGTGGTGATTGATGTCGACCGGACAACTGTAGGTGTGGGTGTTTGTGTGTACTTGATGAACCGAAGGTATTCATCAATGGCTGGGTTGCCGCTTTGCGGGAACTCCATAAAATATTAAAAAATTAAAATAAATTTGGTCGATATTTTTTATTTGGGGGTTAGAAAGTCTTGGGTATGGGGGAATTCGAATTGAAGAGGTACCAAAGTCTAAAATTATAGGCATTTAAAATATAAAAGACGTTTTAAAGTACTTTTGTGGACGAAGACATTCCATAGACCTTCCATGAATTTTGATTTGAGGATTAATTGAAATGCTCAGAGTATATATTGTATGGGTCTATGTAGATCTTTGAAATTTGGTACAAAGTTTGGCAGTGAAAATTCATAAGGCTCTCATGCAGCGTTATAACTTGACTATCGGCAAAGTTTCAGACGTAGTTTTAAGCAGAATAAGCTGGATGGATTCTTGTATATGAAATCTCTCCTCACAACCATGTTCAATATATAAAAGTACCAGATTATATTCGTGTCGACAAAGCCGGTTATCCAAATACTTTTCAACTTAGAAAAATATTAAATATGAGCCGATGGCTTCGATTATCTCCGTTATGCGGAAATCGTATAAAATCCCAAATTAGTCCTACAATAGACCGAGCGGCCACAAAATATTTTTTTTTTTTTTTTGGAAAATCACATCACAAGCACATTTGAACTTAGTTCTCCTTAAGTCTCATGAAGGTATTTTGAAAGACCAATGGGTTAGTAGAAGACTAAACGGCCGTAAAAGAAAATTGTGTTATTCTATGGAAGACCAAGTCGTATAGAAAATCAAGTCTTGTGGAGTGTTCATGGTCTTATGAAGGTCACGTGATCGTATAGAAGTCCAGGTGGTCTAATGGAAAACTAAACCTTAAAAAGTTCACGTCGAATAATGAAATAAGTTGCTCTACAGAAGACCTCGAAGTCTCATAGACGTCCAATGAGTATTGTAGACAATCAAGTGGCCGATTTTAAATCTCAGCATCTCAGCATCTCACACATCACAGTATTTTAGTTTAGCCAAGGTATGGTTTGAAATTGGGATATATCGATACACTCCTCTTTGTACCTCCCCCACAAAGGGTCAAAATTTTGAATGCTCATGAAGCTCATAAAACGCGAAAATAAAATCTGATTCCATTCAGACTTGGTAAATCTCAATATTTCGATCAACACAAGATCTGAACCGATTTCCACCAAATTTGAAGTACTTATTTCTAGGATGAATTCAGTCGGAATTGCCAAAATTCAGCCTATTTGGCCTGATATAAGCTATTTTGTGCACAGAAAACCTGAAATCGGAAAAAGGTTTATATGGAACCTATATCCAAATCTGAACCGATGTTGATAACATTTGGGCTTTATCTGATATCTGACACCAAATATCATTCTTGTGGAGTGCATCTTACGGATACGAGGAATTTAAACAACAACATCGGATGAAACATATGAATGGGAGCTATAGCTAAATCTGCACCGATTTTCACCAAATTCTATGTTCTCGCTTCTAGACTGAATTCGGTCGGATGCGCCAAAATTCAGGCCATTTGGATTGATATTGGCCATTTAGTGCAAAATTAACCCGAAATCGGTTGAAGGTGAGACCAATTTCAGACTGCTGTCATTTCTAAGCCACTCGTCCGACAGCTGTTAAAATTATTCCAGTGGCAGTTCATTATATTGTTTACAAGCGTACAAAAGCATTTTAGTGAGAATTTTCAAGGATAAAAGTTATTCGTGATGGAATTGAAGCGTGGAATTATATTTGGCTGGAATACGACAAGTGGCTATGGTTAGTGCACTCCAGCATTTAAATGTGAAAAGATCTTTTGTGTCTCGTACCATCGCTCCTTACCGTGATACTGGTAGCGTAGCCCGACGCCAAGGAAGTGGACGGAAGGAAACAGCAACATCTGCAGAGATGGTTCGAAAAGTAAAGAAGCGACTTGATCGAAACCTGCGTCGCAGTGGCCGACTATTGTGTCTGGAGTATTTTGGAAAGCATTGTTGGCACTAAAAAATACAAAAAGTGTCGATCACCTGAAGCAAGCGTGTCGCCGGTAATGGGCCAAAATACCGCAGAGCAACATTAGGGCAGTGTGTGACGGTTTTATTGGCCGTTTGAAGGCCATAATTCGTGCCAAAGGTGACCAATTCGAAGAAATCTTAACTTATTCTAAAATTTTTTGCTATTTCCGACATTTCTTGCTTTCCTTCAATGAAATTTAAAAAAATATATAAAATTTATGGAGTTGGATTTTGTTGCAGTTTTTTTTTATATCACCCTGTATATTCGAGCTATCCCTATACCTAAACCGATTTTCACGAAATTTGATGTTCTCGATTCTAGACTGCATTATGTCGGATGTGGCAAAATTCAGGTAATTTAGACTGATATTAGTCATTTGTTGCACAATAAAACCGAAATCGGTTAAAGATATATAAGGGAGCTATATCTGGATTTGAACCTATTCTCACCAATTTCAATGGGGTTCGTCCTTGGGCCAAACAGATGTTGTTTGGAAAATTTCATTTCAATCGGTTAATATATGCGACCTGCATTTTGTTCACAAGAACACATAGACGGACAGACGACAGCCTAAATCGACTCAGAAAGTGATTCTATGGAGATCCTCAAAAGTAACTGCAGCTGGTAAAAGTTTTACTACAGGGTTGCCCATATTCGACGGACCCATCTGGCAACGCCATAACTTTTGACAGAGTTGTCACACCGCTTAATGACATACCGCGTTTGAAGCATCAGTCTAAGCAGATTTTTACCATGAACCAATACACGCCACGCGAGCGCTCTGAAATAGTTGAAATTTTCATTCAACAGAAGAATTCAATTGTGAAAACTCAACGTGCTTTTAAAACATTAAAAAAATGTGAGAAGTGCGCCTTCTAAGAACACCATTAATCGTTTATACGAAAAATTTTCGACTGGTAAGGCTCTTTCTAATCCGAAGAGGCCATATAAAAGTCGACCAAGGCGATCGGCTGAGAATATCGCTGCCGTACGAGCCAGTGTTGAGAGGTCCCCAAGAACATCCCAAAAACGCCGTTCTCAGCAGTTGGGCATGGCTCGGTCCACTTTACAACGGATTATTCGCATTGATTTGCATTTGTTCCCGTACAAAATTCAATTGACGCAAAGAATGTTGCCTGCAGACAAGCCTCGCCGATTGGAATAATAAAAAAAAAAAACATGGGTCCGTCGAATATGGGCAACCCTGTATGAGCCTATCTCGCTTCCTTCTCCATTTTACAAACAAATGCACAAAGATAAAAAAATGTGCATGGCAACCCTCTCCCACCATTATCAGTTGCAGAAGCTCTGGTATTTGATTAACTATGGAATGGAATAATTGCTTCATTTGCAAGTGCAGATATTAAATTTGCACAATAAACAAGCTAATGGATTTTGGCTGGGAATGAAGGAGAGGGGAGAAGGGAAGGAGAGGAGAGCGGGTGGTCAAAAGAAAAGTTGGCGGGGCAAAGAAAGCTAAGTAAATTTTGCGATGCAGTTGTAAAAATGTTGCCTGCAACTTGCAACTGCTGCTGCTATATAATCTCATAAAATATTTAAATCAAGCAATAGTTTAACATTAACAACCCTTCAGACAGGGCCAGGCGACAAGCATCTCAGCCAGATGGAGCTAGGACCTTGGCAGCACAAAAGGAAATTAAAACGAAAGGATATCCATATATGATTTAAATTGGCAACTGAGTGTAACACATACGGATACGTAACGAAGGAGAAGAAGAAGTACCAGAAGGAGTAGAAGAGAGAGAGAGACATGGATAAAGTGTGTGTATGAAATGAAATAAACACAAGTTACATTAATTACTCTAATTAAACAAAATGCTACAGATATTCATCATCGTCGTCGTCTGCTTTGCCTTGCCTTTGCCCCTCTTCCTTATTTGACATGGGAAACAAATTCCAGGATATCTATTTGCCAGCATCTGATAGCCAAGTTTTATGTCGTTGCCCGAAGAGCTCCGGAAAGAGACATCGACGACGACGACGACATTGGCAACGGGTTACAAGTTCAACAAAACTCTTGCTGCAGCTGGTAAAAGTTTTACTTTTAATTACTTTGTGTTCATCATTAGTGCCGGGCGGTGTGGCAAAGCGGGCACGTAAATCATCACATGGCAAACGTTTCGTCATCCATGTGCCGCTGAAGATACGTACCCATCATCACATGCACACGGTGTATACCCATTTGCAGGGAGGGGGCGGAGAAGGGGGTGGAAAGAATTCTCATGGAGGTGGTGGTGGTGGTGATAGCTCCAAGGGTGCCACCAAACAGACAATCTATAAAATAATGGGTTATTCGACTCATCACACCAGTGCGGGGCCAGGTGGAGGAGGAGGCGGCGGAGGTGGCCGTGGTCGTGGCTTTGGCCATGGTTATGGCCACAGTTTTAGACAAGGTCACCGTGGTGGTGGCGGCCCCGCTGAAGGTTATGGTGAAATTAATTACGATGATTACCCCAATACTAGTTGTGCCAGTGGAGGTGGTGGCGGAGGAATTCCCGAAGACTCCCTTGCCCATGGCGACATGATATTCAATCATTATTCCAGACAGGACGATGAAGATGATTATCCCGATTTAGAAGAACTAATCGAAGAGGAGGATGAACATGAGGGTGATGAATGGTTGGAATAGCAACTAATCAATGTTTATTGATTTCCCATGGACGTGTGCTATCGAACTTACTCTATATTCCTTTGGTGAGAATATGTTATAGTTACCTAGAAAGAGAGAAAAAAGGAATGGAAAATAATTTATTGAAACGGATAAGGTGTAATGAAGGATCGGATTAATAAAAATGCTATAAAAGTGTATTATTTGAAATAAAGTGGTTTTTTATTAAAAACAAGTGGTGTTATAAGTCCTCAAAGAGTCTTACGCCGAACTAAGTAGTCATATGGAGGATTATTTGGGCTAAAACGAACAAAGATCAACACAAATACCATTTAATCTCTATAAACCAGAGTTCAGTTTTTTGTTTTTTATTTTTCTCGCGAGTGAAACTTACTCACGAATGAGAGTGCTCGAAAAGTTTACTCCCCACTCTTTTGTTTTACGCTTGCGAATTGCCCCTTTTGAAAACAAGTGGCGAGTCAGCTGTGGCTTGAGAAAATACAATTTCTTAGAAGTACTACAACCGTATAAAAAACAGTTAAAGAGTGCTCAGAAGGAGTAGACTCTGCTCGATTTCGAGTGAATTTCACTTTCGAGTTTTACTCTTTACTTGATTTTGAGAGAGCTTCGAGCTCCTAAACCTATGAAACTTCGAGCTTGTTCTAACATGAAATAAACTACATAAATTGACTCATTGAAGGTAAAATGCTTCCGATCCAAGACAGGTACTATACTGACACCTGAGGGACCCAATAATACTAAGCATTTGTTTTAGTTTAGCCTAAAGGTGCAATGCCATTTTTCATAATACCTACAGCCAGAGCTCAGAAAAGGAATACTCGATTTGTTTTTTTGTTTACTCGCAGAACAACTTCCTATTGACAAGTTGACGATATGGCAAAAACTAAAAGAGTACTAGGCAAGAATATAATCTACTCGATTTATTTTGGATGTTACTCCCATCTAAAACGAGAAAAACTAAACTACTCTCTTTCTTATGCAAGTGGCGTAGAAAAAATAGAGTATATGTTAGTTTTTCAACTCTCTCGACTACTTTCCTTATAATTTGAGTACAGAGAGAGAGAGAAACTCGCATGAGTTCGAGCAGAAAGAAAACCAGTTAGTCTCGATGATCTTAATCGATGATCTTAATGAAGAAAACAAGGTAGGCTCTTAAAATCCAAGTTGTCTAATAAAATAATAAAAAAAAATAAATTATTGTTGTTGCAAATGGTCAGCAACGTTTGTTTATAAGTGGAGAACGATGGTAAAGTTTATCAGGGGGTAAGGCAGGGAATACCTAGGTTTCGGAAAGAGCCACCAATCCTCATCAGTTCCCTTGTTTTTGTCTGGGAAATTCTCCCCAGAAGTTATTTTAAAAATAACTTCTATGACAAAATACATTTTTTACCCAAGTGACGAGATCGTAAGCTCAATAGAAGAGGAACCAAAGAATTAATTATAACTAAAATTCTTTTGGAAAATCTTCTAAATCTTACAACCACACTTCTGATTCTCCACTAATAAACAAACGTTGTTTTTATAAAAACAACAATAAAGGGATTAAGCCTGACCATTTTGCAACAACAAAATTCTATGGTATCACTAACAAACAAAGCCAACACTGTTCTAAAATAAATTATTTTTAATAGAAAAGTGAGTGGTTTTATAAAAGAGAAAATGTTTCCAAAGAAGACCAAGGTGTCATGTTTATGTCAGACCTGCATATTGCCAAAAGATCCAGAGTGCGTATGTTCGCTGAGTACGGACCGTAGAGATATGTCTTCTTGGAGGCTACGTTCGTTTGGCACTGACCGTCGGGAGAACTTTTTTTGTACCCTCCACCATAGTATGGAGGGTATATTAAGATTGTCATTCCGTTTGTAACACCTCGAAATATATATTTTAGACCCCACAAAGTGTATATATTCTTGATCAGCCTAAAATTCGATGTGGATTTAGCGATGTCCGTCTGTATGCCCGCCTGTGGAAATCGCTCTAGCTTCCGAACGAAATGAAGTAGGTTGATAAAATTTGACTCAAATGTATATTATGTCTGCAGGACTTTTCGAATTGAAAATGAGCCATGTAGGTCCACGTTTTGGTACAGCTCCCATATAGTGATACCTCCCTATTTTCGGTAGTTTGATGATTTTAGCGAGATTATTCACCGGAATTGTTTCAAATTTGGTATTTGAAGTTCGTAATGGATACTACAGCCTAAGACAGAAAAGTGTCTGTGCAGGTACACTTCTTCGTATAGCCCCCATATAACGGTACCTGCCGATTTTCGGCATTTTGATGATTTTAGCGAGATTATTCACTGGAATTTTTTCAAATTTGGCATTTAAAGTTCGTAAAAAATACTACAGCCTATGACAGAAAATTGTCTGTGCAGGTCCACGCCTTCGTATAGCCCCCATATAACTGCACCTCTCGATATTCTGTCTTTTAATGATTTTAGCGACATTATTCACCGGAATTGTTTCAAATTTGGTATTTGGAGTTCGTAATGCAGCCTAAGACAGAAAAGTGTATGTGCAGGTCCACACCTTCGTATAGCCCCCATAAAACTGTAACTACCGATATTCAATATTTTGATGATTTTACCGACATTATTCACCGAATTTTTTCAAGTTTCGCATTTGTAATTGTAATGGCTTATAACAAAAGTTACCTATGCAGGTCCACGCCGTCGTATAGACCCTAATATAACATCTACATTCGGTATTTTTATTTATTTTATTTTTTTGAAAAATTGCCGAATTCGATCCAAATGGTACAGGGTATTCAAAGTTCGGCCCGGCCGAATTTACTACTTTTTTTATTTGTTTAATTTGGTATTTGATTTAATATTTCGGAGTCTGAGGATCTTGGTTCAAAAGGACAAACTAATTCAAGTTTTTGGGCTTGTAAGAAAGTAAAAAAATAGTTTCTGGTCTGAGGGTCATGGTAAAAAAAATGTTTTAAAAATCCATGATTCGGCATCTGAGGCTCTTACATTTTTCATCGAAAGGTTGTGTTGTAAAAACGTTAAAAAAATTAATATTTCTGGGTCTGAGCATCTTGGTTCAAAAATGTCAAAACAATTCACATTTTTTGGGCTTGAGGGTCTTAATAAAAAAAGTTTTAAAAAGTTGACCATTTTGTCTCTAAGAGGTTGGTTACGAAAATGTTTATATCCGCGTTTTTTAGTTTGGAGGGGTCTCGGTTAAAAAATGTTGCAAAATCCATGTTTTGAGTCTGTTTTGATAGGAAAATGTAAAATATTTTTATAGTTTGGACGGTCCTGGCAAAAAAAAGAAATGTTTTAAAAATCCACGTTACTGGATCTGGAGCTCTTGGTTGAAAGCTTTTTGATGACTCTAAATTTTTGGGTCGGAATGTTATATTTAAAAAAAAATAAATATTTCTGGTTCTGAGAGCCTTGGTTCAAAAATGTCAAAACCATTTAGGTTTTCGGGCTAGAGGGTCTTGGCAAAAAACATTTAAAGTTAAAACGAAAACGTTAAAAAATCCACATTTATAGTTTGGTGGGCCTTGGTGAAAAAATGTTTTAAAAATCCATATTTCTGAGTACCTCAGATCTTCGTTATTATTTTTTTTTTTTAAATTCTGAATTATTGGGCCGGAAGCAATTTTTTAAATTTTTAAAAAATCTATATTTCGGCGTCTGAAGTTCTTGGTTTAAAAATCTGAAAATAATTAACATTTTTGGGCTAAGGGTCTTAGTAAAAAAGTTCAAAAATCCTCGTACTTTTGGGTCTGAAGGTTTTGGTAGCAAAAAATCAATATTTACAGTTTGGAGGGCCTTGATTAAAAAAAGTTTTAAAAATCCAAGTTTCGGGATCTGCAGCTCTTAAATTTGTGTTTGAGGGTCGCAATTTAAAAATGTCAAAACTATTTATTTTTTTGGGCTTGAGTGTCTTCTTGGTAAAAAAGTTAAAAAACTTATGTTTTTTTGTGGTATCAAAATGTTAAAAAATCCACATTTATAGTTTGGTTGAAAAAATCACATTCATAGTTTGGAGGGTCTTGGATAAGAAATGTAGGTTCCAGGGTCTGAGGGCCTTGGATAGAAAAAAAACACATTTTGAGTACATATGTACGTTTTGGAGTGTGAGGGTGAAATAAAAAAATATAAATCCGAGGGCTTTGGATCAAAAAAAAAAAAAAAAATAAATAAATAAATAAATAAAATAAAAAAAATACAAAAAAAATGTTTTTGGATATTAGGGTCCTGTTGTAAAATTCGTAAAAAACCGAATTTTTGGTTTGTCAGGGTCTTGGTTAAAATATCCTCGTTTTTTCCAAAGTCTTTTTTAAGTCTAATAACTTATTATTATTTAAAAAAAAAAGTTTTTCCCAAATTCTCGTAAAAGAGATATGTTTTTTTGGTATCAAAATGTTGGTTGAAAAAAATTCACATTCATAATTTGGAGGGTCTTCATTAAAAATGTAGGTTCCAGGGTCCGAGGGCCTTGGATAGAAAAAAAAAAAGAACACAATTTGGGTACATATGTACATTTTGGAGCGTGAGGGTCTGAAATAAAAAAAATATAAATCCGAGGGCTTTGGATCCAAAAAAAAAAAAAAATAATAATAATAATAATAAATAAATAAATAAATAAAAAAAAATTTTTGGTCTCAGGGTCCTGTTGTAAAATTCGTAAAAAACCGAATTTTTGGTGTGTCAGGGTCTTGGTTAAAATATCCACGTCTTTTTCCAAAGCCTTTTTTAAGTCTAATAAATTATTATTTTTTAAAAAAAAACTTTTTTCCGAATTCTCGTAAAAGAGATTTTTTTAAATTCATAATTTTATAAATTCACAAAAATTGTATTCCTAGATTTCCCTCCAAATGACCTTGAATAATAAAAATCCCCCCTCTGGCCCATATTAACACCTGCACTTCAAAATATAACGCACACCTTATTTATGATGAAATTAAATTTTACAACAACTATCGAATGTGGTGGTGATTGATGTCGACCGGACAACTGTAGGTGTGGGTGTTTGTGTGTACTTGATGAACCGAAGGTATTCATCAATGGCTGGGTTGCCGCTTTGCGGGAACTCCATAAAATATTAAAAAATTAAAATAAATTTGGTCGATATTTTTTATTTGGGGGTTAGAAAGTCTTGGGTATGGGGGAATTCGAATTGAAGAGGTACCAAAGTCTAAAATTATAGGCATTTAAAATATAAAAGACGTTTTAAAGTACTTTTGTGGACGAAGACATTCCATAGACCTTCCATGAATTTTGATTTGAGGATTAATTGAAATGCTCAGAGTATATATTGTATGGGTCTATGTAGATCTTTGAAATTTGGTACAAAGTTTGGCAGTGAAAATTCATAAGGCTCTCATGCAGCGTTATAACTTGACTATCGGCAAAGTTTCAGACGTAGTTTTAAGCAGAATAAGCTGGATGGATTCTTGTATATGAAATCTCTCCTCACAACCATGTTCAATATATAAAAGTACCAGATTATATTCGTGTCGACAAAGCCGGTTATCCAAATACTTTTCAACTTAGAAAAATATTAAATATGAGCCGATGGCTTCGATTATCTCCGTTATGCGGAAATCGTATAAAATCCCAAATTAGTCCTACAATAGACCGAGCGGCCACAAAATATTTTTTTTTTTTTTTTGGAAAATCACATCACAAGCACATTTGAACTTAGTTCTCCTTAAGTCTCATGAAGGTATTTTGAAAGACCAATGGGTTAGTAGAAGACTAAACGGCCGTAAAAGAAAATTGTGTTATTCTATGGAAGACCAAGTCGTATAGAAAATCAAGTCTTGTGGAGTGTTCAAGGTCTTATGAAGGTCACGTGATCGTATAGAAGTCCAGGTGGTCTAATGGAAAACTAAACCTTAAAAAGTTCACGTCGAATAATGAAATAAGTTGCTCTACAGAAGACCTCGAAGTCTCATAGACGTCCAATGAGTATTGTAGACAATCAAGTGGCCGATTTTAAATCTCAGCATCTCAGCATCTCACACATCACAGTATTTTAGTTTAGCCAAGGTATGGTTTGAAATTGGGATATATCGATACACTCCTCTTTGTACCTCCCCCACAAAGGGTCAAAATTTTGAATGCTCATGAAGCTCATAAAACGCGAAAATAAAATCTGATTCCATTCAGACTTGGTAAATCTCAATATTTCGATCAACACAAGATCTGAACCGATTTCCACCAAATTTGAAGTACTTATTTCTAGGATGAATTCAGTCGGAATTGCCAAAATTCAGCCTATTTGGCCTGATATAAGCTATTTTGTGCACAGAAAACCTGAAATCGGAAAAAGGTTTATATGGAACCTATATCCAAATCTGAACCGATGTTGATAACATTTGGGCTTTATCTGATATCTGACACCAAATATCATTCTTGTGGAGTGCATCTTACGGATACGAGGAATTTAAACAACAACATCGGATGAAACATATGAATGGGAGCTATAGCTAAATCTGCACCGATTTTCACCAAATTCTATGTTCTCGCTTCTAGACTGAATTCGGTCGGATGCGCCAAAATTCAGGCCATTTGGATTGATATTGGCCATTTAGTGCAAAATTAACCCGAAATCGGTTGAAGGTGAGACCAATTTCAGACTGCTGTCATTTCTAAGCCACTCGTCCGACAGCTGTTAAAATTATTCCAGTGGCAGTTCATTATATTGTTTACAAGCGTACAAAAGCATTTTAGTGAGAATTTTCAAGGATAAAAGTTATTCGTGATGGAATTGAAGCGTGGAATTATATTTGGCTGGAATACGACAAGTGGCTATGGTTAGTGCACTCCAGCATTTAAATGTGAAAAGATCTTTTGTGTCTCGTACCATCGCTCCTTACCGTGATACTGGTAGCGTAGCCCGACGCCAAGGAAGTGGACGGAAGGAAACAGCAACATCTGCAGAGATGGTTCGAAAAGTAAAGAAGCGACTTGATCGAAACCTGCGTCGCAGTGGCCGACTATTGTGTCTGGAGTATTTTGGAAAGCATTGTTGGCACTAAAAAATACAAAAAGTGTCGATCACCTGAAGCAAGCGTGTCGCCGGTAATGGGCCAAAATACCGCAGAGCAACATTAGGGCAGTGTGTGACGGTTTTATTGGCCGTTTGAAGGCCATAATTCGTGCCAAAGGTGACCAATTCGAAGAAATCTTAACTTATTCTAAAATTTTTTGCTATTTCCGACATTTCTTGCTTTCCTTCAATGAAATTTAAAAAAAATATATAAAATTTATGGAGTTGGATTTTGTTGCAGTTTTTTTTTATATCACCCTGTATATTCGAGCTATCCCTATACCTAAACCGATTTTCACGAAATTTGATGTTCTCGATTCTAGACTGCATTATGTCGGATGTGGCAAAATTCAGGTAATTTAGACTGATATTAGTCATTTGTTGCACAATAAAACCGAAATCGGTTAAAGATATATAAGGGAGCTATATCTGGATTTGAACCTATTCTCACCAATTTCAATGGGGTTCGTCCTTGGGCCAAACAGATGTTGTTTGGAAAATTTCATTTCAATCGGTTAATATATGCGACCTGCATTTTGTTCACAAGAACACATAGACGGACAGACGACAGCCTAAATCGACTCAGAAAGTGATTCTATGGAGATCCTCAAAAGTAACTGCAGCTGGTAAAAGTTTTACTACAGGGTTGCCCATATTCGACGGACCCATCTGGCAACGCCATAACTTTTGACAGAGTTGTCACACCGCTTAATGACATACCGCGTTTGAAGCATCAGTCTAAGCAGATTTTTACCATGAACCAATACACGCCACGCGAGCGCTCTGAAATAGTTGAAATTTTCATTCAACAGAAGAATTCAATTGTGAAAACTCAACGTGCTTTTAAAACATTAAAAAAATGTGAGAAGTGCGCCTTCTAAGAACACCATTAATCGTTTATACGAAAAATTTTCGACTGGTAAGGCTCTTTCTAATCCGAAGAGGCCATATAAAAGTCGACCAAGGCGATCGGCTGAGAATATCGCTGCCGTACGAGCCAGTGTTGAGAGGTCCCCAAGAACATCCCAAAAACGCCGTTCTCAGCAGTTGGGCATGGCTCGGTCCACTTTACAACGGATTATTCGCATTGATTTGCATTTGTTCCCGTACAAAATTCAATTGACGCAAAGAATGTTGCCTGCAGACAAGCCTCGCCGATTGGAATAATAAAAAAAAAAAACATGGGTCCGTCGAATATGGGCAACCCTGTATGAGCCTATCTCGCTTCCTTCTCCATTTTACAAACAAATGCACAAAGATAAAAAATGTGCATGGCAACCCTCTCCCACCATTATCAGTTGCAGAAGCTCTGGTATTTGATTAACTATGGAATGGAATAATTGCTTCATTTGCAAGTGCAGATATTAAATTTGCACAATAAACAAGCTAATGGATTTTGGCTGGGAATGAAGGAGAGGGGAGAAGGGAAGGAGAGGAGAGCGGGTGGTCAAAAGAAAAGTTGGCGGGGCAAAGAAAGCTAAGTAAATTTTGCGATGCAGTTGTAAAAATGTTGCCTGCAACTTGCAACTGCTGCTGCTATATAATCTCATAAAATATTTAAATCAAGCAATAGTTTAACATTAACAACCCTTCAGACAGGGCCAGGCGACAAGCATCTCAGCCAGATGGAGCTAGGACCTTGGCAGCACAAAAGGAAATTAAAACGAAAGGATATCCATATATGATTTAAATTGGCAACTGAGTGTAACACATACGGATACGTAACGAAGGAGAAGAAGAAGTACCAGAAGGAGTAGAAGAGAGAGAGAGACATGGATAAAGTGTGTGTATGAAATGAAATAAACACAAGTTACATTAATTACTCTAATTAAACAAAATGCTACAGATATTCATCATCGTCGTCGTCTGCTTTGCCTTGCCTTTGCCCCTCTTCCTTATTTGACATGGGAAACAAATTCCAGGATATCTATTTGCCAGCATCTGATAGCCAAGTTTTATGTCGTTGCCCGAAGAGCTCCGGAAAGAGACATCGACGACGACGACGACATTGGCAACGGGTTACAAGTTCAACAAAACTCTTGCTGCAGCTGGTAAAAGTTTTACTTTTAATTACTTTGTGTTCATCATTAGTGCCGGGCGGTGTGGCAAAGCGGGCACGTAAATCATCACATGGCAAACGTTTCGTCATCCATGTGCCGCTGAAGATACGTACCCATCATCACATGCACACGGTGTATACCCATTTGCAGGGAGGGGGCGGAGAAGGGGGTGGAAAGAATTCTCATGGAGGTGGTGGTGGTGGTGATAGCTCCAAGGGTGCCACCAAACAGACAATCTATAAAATAATGGGTTATTCGACTCATCACACCAGTGCGGGGCCAGGTGGAGGAGGAGGCGGCGGAGGTGGCCGTGGTCGTGGCTTTGGCCATGGTTATGGCCACAGTTTTAGACAAGGTCACCGTGGTGGTGGCGGCCCCGCTGAAGGTTATGGTGAAATTAATTACGATGATTACCCCAATACTAGTTGTGCCAGTGGAGGTGGTGGCGGAGGAATTCCCGAAGACTCCCTTGCCCATGGCGACATGATATTCAATCATTATTCCAGACAGGACGATGAAGATGATTATCCCGATTTAGAAGAACTAATCGAAGAGGAGGATGAACATGAGGGTGATGAATGGTTGGAATAGCAACTAATCAATGTTTATTGATTTCCCATGGACGTGTGCTATCGAACTTACTCTATATTCCTTTGGTGAGAATATGTTATAGTTACCTAGAAAGAGAGAAAAAAGGAATGGAAAATAATTTATTGAAACGGATAAGGTGTAATGAAGGATCGGATTAATAAAAATGCTATAAAAGTGTATTATTTGAAATAAAGTGGTTTTTTATTAAAAACAAGTGGTGTTATAAGTCCTCAAAGAGTCTTACGCCGAACTAAGTAGTCATATGGAGGATTATTTGGGCTAAAACGAACAAAGATCAACACAAATACCATTTAATCTCTATAAACCAGAGTTCAGTTTTTTGTTTTTTATTTTTCTCGCGAGTGAAACTTACTCACGAATGAGAGTGCTCGAAAAGTTTACTCCCCACTCTTTTGTTTTACGCTTGCGAATTGCCCCTTTTGAAAACAAGTGGCGAGTCAGCTGTGGCTTGAGAAAATACAATTTCTTAGAAGTACTACAACCGTATAAAAAACAGTTAAAGAGTGCTCAGAAGGAGTAGACTCTGCTCGATTTCGAGTGAATTTCACTTTCGAGTTTTACTCTTTACTTGATTTTGAGAGAGCTTCGAGCTCCTAAACCTATGAAACTTCGAGCTTGTTCTAACATGAAATAAACTACATAAATTGACTCATTGAAGGTAAAATGCTTCCGATCCAAGACAGGTACTATACTGACACCTGAGGGACCCAATAATACTAAGCATTTGTTTTAGTTTAGCCTAAAGGTGCAATGCCATTTTTCATAATACCTACAGCCAGAGCTCAGAAAAGGAATACTCGATTTGTTTTTTTGTTTACTCGCAGAACAACTTCCTATTGACAAGTTGACGATATGGCAAAAACTAAAAGAGTACTAGGCAAGAATATAATCTACTCGATTTATTTTGGATGTTACTCCCATCTAAAACGAGAAAAACTAAACTACTCTCTTTCTTATGCAAGTGGCGTAGAAAAAATAGAGTATATGTTAGTTTTTCAACTCTCTCGACTACTTTCCTTATAATTTGAGTACAGAGAGAGAGAGAAACTCGCATGAGTTCGAGCAGAAAGAAAACCAGTTAGTCTCGATGATCTTAATCGATGATCTTAATGAAGAAAACAAGGTAGGCTCTTAAAATCCAAGTTGTCTAATAAAATAATAAAAAAAAAATAAATTATTGTTGTTGCAAATGGTCAGCAACGTTTGTTTATAAGTGGAGAACGATGGTAAAGTTTATCAGGGGGTAAGGCAGGGAATACCTAGGTTTCGGAAAGAGCCACCAATCCTCATCAGTTCCCTTGTTTTTGTCTGGGAAATTCTCCCCAGAAGTTATTTTAAAAATAACTTCTATGACAAAATACATTTTTTACCCAAGTGACGAGATCGTAAGCTCAATAGAAGAGGAACCAAAGAATTAATTATAACTAAAATTCTTTTGGAAAATCTTCTAAATCTTACAACCACACTTCTGATTCTCCACTAATAAACAAACGTTGTTTTTATAAAAACAACAATAAAGGGATTAAGCCTGACCATTTTGCAACAACAAAATTCTATGGTATCACTAACAAACAAAGCCAACACTGTTCTAAAATAAATTATTTTTAATAGAAAAGTGAGTGGTTTTATAAAAGAGAAAATGTTTCCAAAGAAGACCAAGGTGTCATGTTTATGTCAGACCTGCATATTGCCAAAAGATCCAGAGTGCGTATGTTCGCTGAGTACGGACCGTAGAGATATGTCTTCTTGGAGGCTACGTTCGTTTGGCACTGACCGTCGGGAGAACTTTTTTTGTACCCTCCACCATAGTATGGAGGGTATATTAAGATTGTCATTCCGTTTGTAACACCTCGAAATATATATTTTAGACCCCACAAAGTGTATATATTCTTGATCAGCCTAAAATTCGATGTGGATTTAGCGATGTCCGTCTGTATGCCCGCCTGTGGAAATCGCTCTAGCTTCCGAACGAAATGAAGTAGGTTGATAAAATTTGACTCAAATGTATATTATGTCTGCAGGACTTTTCGAATTGAAAATGAGCCATGTAGGTCCACGTTTTGGTACAGCTCCCATATAGTGATACCTCCCTATTTTCGGTAGTTTGATGATTTTAGCGAGATTATTCACCGGAATTGTTTCAAATTTGGTATTTGAAGTTCGTAATGGATACTACAGCCTAAGACAGAAAAGTGTCTGTGCAGGTACACTTCTTCGTATAGCCCCCATATAACGGTACCTGCCGATTTTCGGCATTTTGATGATTTTAGCGAGATTATTCACTGGAATTTTTTCAAATTTGGCATTTAAAGTTCGTAAAAAATACTACAGCCTATGACAGAAAATTGTCTGTGCAGGTCCACGCCTTCGTATAGCCCCCATATAACTGCACCTCTCGATATTCTGTCTTTTAATGATTTTAGCGACATTATTCACCGGAATTGTTTCAAATTTGGTATTTGGAGTTCGTAATGCAGCCTAAGACAGAAAAGTGTATGTGCAGGTCCACACCTTCGTATAGCCCCCATAAAACTGTAACTACCGATATTCAATATTTTGATGATTTTACCGACATTATTCACCGAATTTTTTCAAGTTTCGCATTTGTAATTGTAATGGCTTATAACAAAAGTTACCTATGCAGGTCCACGCCGTCGTATAGACCCTAATATAACATCTACATTCGGTATTTTTATTTATTTTATTTTTTTGAAAAATTGCCGAATTCGATCCAAATGGTACAGGGTATTCAAAGTTCGGCCCGGCCGAATTTACTACTTTTTTTATTTGTTTAATTTGGTATTTGATTTAATATTTCGGAGTCTGAGGATCTTGGTTCAAAAGGACAAACTAATTCAAGTTTTTGGGCTTGTAAGAAAGTAAAAAAATAGTTTCTGGTCTGAGGGTCATGGTAAAAAAAATGTTTTAAAAATCCATGATTCGGCATCTGAGGCTCTTACATTTTTCATCGAAAGGTTGTGTTGTAAAAACGTTAAAAAAATTAATATTTCTGGGTCTGAGCATCTTGGTTCAAAAATGTCAAAACAATTCACATTTTTTGGGCTTGAGGGTCTTAATAAAAAAAGTTTTAAAAAGTTGACCATTTTGTCTCTAAGAGGTTGGTTACGAAAATGTTTATATCCGCGTTTTTTAGTTTGGAGGGGTCTCGGTTAAAAAATGTTGCAAAATCCATGTTTTGAGTCTGTTTTGATAGGAAAATGTAAAATATTTTTATAGTTTGGACGGTCCTGGCAAAAAAAAGAAATGTTTTAAAAATCCACGTTACTGGATCTGGAGCTCTTGGTTGAAAGCTTTTTGATGACTCTAAATTTTTGGGTCGGAATGTTATATTTAAAAAAAAATAAATATTTCTGGTTCTGAGAGCCTTGGTTCAAAAATGTCAAAACCATTTAGGTTTTCGGGCTAGAGGGTCTTGGCAAAAAACATTTAAAGTTAAAACGAAAACGTTAAAAAATCCACATTTATAGTTTGGTGGGCCTTGGTGAAAAAATGTTTTAAAAATCCATATTTCTGAGTACCTCAGATCTTCGTTATTATTTTTTTTTTTTAAATTCTGAATTATTGGGCCGGAAGCAATTTTTTAAATTTTTAAAAAATCTATATTTCGGCGTCTGAAGTTCTTGGTTTAAAAATCTGAAAATAATTAACATTTTTGGGCTAAGGGTCTTAGTAAAAAAGTTCAAAAATCCTCGTACTTTTGGGTCTGAAGGTTTTGGTAGCAAAAAATCAATATTTACAGTTTGGAGGGCCTTGATTAAAAAAAGTTTTAAAAATCCAAGTTTCGGGATCTGCAGCTCTTAAATTTGTGTTTGAGGGTCGCAATTTAAAAATGTCAAAACTATTTATTTTTTTGGGCTTGAGTGTCTTCTTGGTAAAAAAGTTAAAAAACTTATGTTTTTTTGTGGTATCAAAATGTTAAAAAATCCACATTTATAGTTTGGTTGAAAAAATCACATTCATAGTTTGGAGGGTCTTGGATAAGAAATGTAGGTTCCAGGGTCTGAGGGCCTTGGATAGAAAAAAAACACATTTTGAGTACATATGTACGTTTTGGAGTGTGAGGGTGAAATAAAAAAATATAAATCCGAGGGCTTTGGATCAAAAAAAAAAAAAAAAATAAATAAATAAATAAATAAAATAAAAAAAATACAAAAAAAATGTTTTTGGATATTAGGGTCCTGTTGTAAAATTCGTAAAAAACCGAATTTTTGGTTTGTCAGGGTCTTGGTTAAAATATCCTCGTTTTTTCCAAAGTCTTTTTTAAGTCTAATAACTTATTATTATTTAAAAAAAAAAGTTTTTCCCAAATTCTCGTAAAAGAGATATGTTTTTTTGGTATCAAAATGTTGGTTGAAAAAAATTCACATTCATAATTTGGAGGGTCTTCATTAAAAATGTAGGTTCCAGGGTCCGAGGGCCTTGGATAGAAAAAAAAAAAGAACACAATTTGGGTACATATGTACATTTTGGAGCGTGAGGGTCTGAAATAAAAAAAATATAAATCCGAGGGCTTTGGATCCAAAAAAAAATTTTTGGTCTCAGGGTCCTGTTGTAAAATTCGTAAAAAACCGAATTTTTGGTGTGTCAGGGTCTTGGTTAAAATATCCACGTCTTTTTCCAAAGCCTTTTTTAAGTCTAATAAATTATTATTTTTTAAAAAAAAACTTTTTTCCGAATTCTCGTAAAAGAGATTTTTTTAAATTCATAATTTTATAAATTCACAAAAATTGTATTCCTAGATTTCCCTCCAAATGACCTTGAATAATAAAAATCCCCCCTCTGGCCCATATTAACACCTGCACTTCAAAATATAACGCACACCTTATTTATGATGAAATTAAATTTTACAACAACTTCATGCCATTGCCGAGAATATCCAATTATTTTGAATTGCATTTTATGCCATTGTATTGAGATTTCGTTTTTTTTTTATTTAAATGCCGACCAACAAATTTACCTGCCAAAGTGCCACTTGAAAATTCAACGACAACAGAAAAAAGCAAAAAAAAAAAAGTGAAATTACAACAAATTTTATCCTCGAAAAATACTCATGACTATTAATTCAGCCAGCCGCTTGAATTGTTGTTCCAAGTGGCCATCTCCCTTCTGCTCTCTCTCTCTCCCATGACCATCTATTTTCTGTTTTTTTTTTTCAGAATTGGTTGTTGCGAAAAAATAATGGCAAGTCTTAATATTTTATGTAATTGACATTTAAATTTTATTTTCCGGCCAGAGCTGGAAAATTTTCATAAAACGCCCATACAAATTAATAGCTTAAGCAGTTTTTAATTTATTTTTTACAAGAGCTGCTGCTGCCGCTGTTGTCTTCTCTGCTCGTTCGCCAGCGTCTTCTTGCTCCAGTGAATCTTAGATTTCATGGACTTGAAAAATCTCTAAACAGTTGCGCTTCGTTACACCTCATAAGAAAGTACATTTGTTTTGGCTTATAAATGGCGGGAGCGGAAGTGAAGGAGAGAAGAGGGAGAGAGGGAAGCAAGAAAGAAAATTGAAAGCATTGGCGAAAAGTTTTCCATGTTGTATTTCAATGTTACGCCATATTGCCTACCAACGTCATCTGAGACTCCTCCGACAGAGCGACCGGCCCTGCTGCCATCCATCCTCCCATTCCTCTGGTGCGAGCCTTTTCGTTC
Organism: Musca domestica; assembly: GCF_030504385.1. Taxonomy (NCBI): domain Eukaryota; kingdom Metazoa; phylum Arthropoda; class Insecta; order Diptera; family Muscidae; genus Musca; species Musca domestica. Next base: position 484,423 of record NW_026712324.1, on the reverse strand, counting down.
ACAAACCGAGAGAGAGAGAGAGCGAAGGAAAAGTTAAAATAACTTTGCAAAATATTAGACACAAGAAGCTAACAAAGTGGAAAAGTTACAACTAAGAATTTTATTATTCTCTAATGTTTCTCGGCTTTTGTTCTTGTAAATGTGTTTGTTGTTGTTGCTATTGTTACAATTTTCATGTTCTTGTTATTGCAGCTGCTCCGGTGTTCGGTGTGACGGCGGCTGATATATTTATATGGTATTACCTCCTCGTCGAATACCTTCATTGTGTGAATGTTACACGTGTCTGATTTTCTTTGACTTTGGCAAGGATTGCGAGCGGAGGGGATTGGGAGTTGGCAGAAGCCAAGAGAGGCCATAATGAAAAGCAGAGGAAAAACTTTTGGTCGTGAATTTTGATTTTTTATGTTCAATATCTACAACAGCAATAATAATGGGGGAACAACATCAGTAGCAACAGCAACAACGACGAGAACAAAAACAAAAACAGCAATTATATCGGTAAATACTTGAGAGCTAACAAGTCTTAAATTTGGTGCCAAAGTGTTGTTCAAAAACAAACACACACACACCAACATACACATACAGATTGGTCATATTCTGTAAATAGATATGTTGCAGAAAAAAGAAAAAACAAAAACTTAAAGACTATTTAACAAGGGGAGATTTGGACCAACAAGGACTCGAAAAATTGCCATTGAAAAGGGGATTCAATCAAAAAAAAAAAAAAAAAAAAAAAAAAACAGTAAGGAAAGGTCAACAAATTGGGCAGGATCGACTATTTAATACCTTACACCACTATGCGTATTTAGTAGAGCTCCCATAACAAAAAAAAAAAAAAAATATATTGGGCATTTATGTGAGGTAGATCCTACCTACTATGAAACTTATTTGAATGCGTATCATGGCTTTAGAGTAGTCACAATTCGGGAACTATATCCAACTTTGAATCGAATTTAAACAAATTTGACGGAGGCTTTTGTACATCTAGTACCAAATAACATTGTTGTATAGAGAGTGCCGGATATGACTTCGATAAGAATTATATAAAAACAAGTAAAAAAGCTGTAAGTTAGGCCGAGCCGAACTTTGAATACCCTCCAACATCTGGAACGATTTTTGGCAATTTTCAAAAAAATAAATAAATAAATAAAATCCGTTAAAAATTCTGTTAAGTCTATACGACGACATTGATCTGCATAGGTAACTTTTGTCAGAATCCTGCGCAGACAATTTTCTGTCATAGGCTGTAGTATCCATTACGAACATCAAATACCAAATTTGAAAGAATTCCGGTGAATAATGTCGCCAAAATCATCAATATACGAATATCGGGTGGTACCATTATATGGGGGATATACGAAGACGTGGACCTGCACAGACAATTTTCTGTCACAGGATGTAGTATCCATTACGAACTTCAAATACCAAATTTGAAACAATTCCGGTGAAAAATATCGCAAAAATCATCAAAATACCGAATATCGGGGGGTACCCTTATATGGGGGCTATACGTGGTCCGATATAGCCCATCTTCGAACTTGACCTGCCTGCAGACAAAAGAGGGATCTGTGCAAAATTTTAGCTTCCTATCTTAATTCGTTTAGACTTAGCGTGATTACAACAGACGGACAGACGGACGGACATGGCTAAATCGTCTTAGAATTTTACGCTGATCAAGAATATATATACTTTGTTGGGTCTAAAATGATTATTTCGATGAGTTACAAACGGAATGACGAACTTAATATACCCTCCATACTATGTATGGTGGAGGGTATAAAAACAGAAAATACGTGTATCAGTGTTTTGAAAGTATCCAGCGCAAACTAACCAAAATAGAATGGAACAAGTTCCCCCTCAACATCCTTCTTCATACATTTCTATACCCTCAGCCATGTGGCTATTTAAAGCCTCAGCCCTATGGCTACAGAGGGTATATATCATTTAATACGGTCAAAACTTGTCTCATAGAAATTACGGTTTTAGACCCTAGGTCTCTTTGGACGAAACCCGTTTCACGACATTTGGTGTCGATCTACTGATGTCTGTCCATCCTTTCGTCTGGCTGGTTCGCACGAAAACTCTCGAAGTGAGTATTCGAATTGGTCCAAGCTTGGTACATAATAATATTATTATCAAATTTCGATATCAATTGGAGTTCGGAGATGAGCAATATCGTTACACTCCTTCTGCTACCTCCCCCACAAAAAGGGTCGAAATTTTCAAAAAAAAGAAAAAAAAAAATATATATATATATCTGTCGGATTTAACGACAAAAGTATACCCCCAGCATTGAGTTATGTTTATTCCAACTGTTGACGCTTTATGGAGGAGGTTCCGAAGCAGTGCGAAATTTTATGCGAAATCATAAATTTCGATAAATCGCTTATTCGTATCAGATTTTTGGTTAATAGAAATATTAAGATATAACCAGTTGTAAATAAACGCCGACTTGTTATGTTACAAGTTATGACAGATATACAGGGTGAAATAAAAAACCTGCAACAAAGTCAAACGCCATAATTTTCACATTTTTTTAAATTTTATTGAATGAAAGCAAAAAATGTCGGAAATAGCATCAAATTTTAGAATAAGTTTAGATTTCTTCGAATTTATCACATTTGGCACGAATTATGGCCTTCAAACGGCCAATGAAACCGTCACACGCTGCCCAAATGTTGTTCTGCGGTATTTTGGCTTGCTTGAGGTGATCGACACTTTGATATTTTTTAATGCCAACCTTGCTTTCCGAAATACTCCAGACACAATAGTCCAACGGATTGGTATCCAGAGATTTTGGTGAACATTGTGCGCTGGAAATGAAGCGAGGAACCTCATTTTGTAACCATTCGTTGGTGGTGCGTGCTGAGTCCTGTTGGAATTTCCAAGGTCTGCGGCCAATATGTTTGCATGCCCAAGGCTTTAACACACCCTCTAGAATATTTTCGCGATAATAATCGGCATTTATTCTGATGCCACGGTCGACTTATACGAGCGGAGAGCGACCATCGGATGTTATGGCGGTCCACACCATCACCATGGCCGGCGCTTGAGTTCTGGTGGCCAACCGAAGGTGCACATTTTCAGCTGACCTCTTTGGCAAGTAAACACGATCATTTTGTTTGTTTACAAACTGCTGGACGAATGTTTTCTCATCGGAGCGGATAAAACCAAATTCGGCAGTTCACCACTTTCGGCCAAGCGAATCAACTCTTAAGCTCTTTTGAGTCTTTTTTTGCTGTTGCGGTGTAAGTTCTTGCACTTTTTATACCCTCCACCATACTATGGATGGTATATTAACTTTGTCGATTTAGCGATGTCCGTTTGTCTGTCTGTTGTAATCAAGCTATCTTTCGAATGAATTGAGATAGATGGCTAAAATGTTTATTTTTCCAGAAGGTAGGTTAAGTTCGTAAATGGGGCAGTAGATCCACGTTTTCATATAGCCCCCATATACCGGTACCTCCCGATATTCGGTATTTTGATGATTTTAGCGAGATTATTAACCGGAATTGTTCAAAATTTGGTACTTGATGTTCGTAATGGATACTACACCCTAAGACAGAAAATTGTCTGTGCAAGTCCACGTCTTCTTATAGCCCCCATATAACTATATCTCCCTATATTCGGTATTTTGATTATTTTACCGTCATTATTCACCAGAATTGTTTCAAATGACGTATTTAGAGTTCGTTATGGGAACTACAGTTTGTGACAGAAAATTGTCTATGCAGGTCCAGGTCTTCGCATAGGCCCCATATATCAGTACCTCCCTTTTGATGGTTTTAGCTACCGTTTATTTCAAGTTTTTAATTTGAATATGGTAATGGCTTATGACAAACAATGCCTATGTAGGCCCACGTCATATAGACCCCAATATAACGGCTATATTTGGTATTTTTAAAATTTGAACAGAATGTTTTAAGGATTTTATTTTTTGAAAATTTTCAAATTCGTTCCAAATGGTGGAGGGTATTAAACTTCGGCCCGGCCGAATTTACTGCTTTTTAACTTGTTGGAAATTCAATGGCTTCACCGTGAGCTCATTTTTCAATATTTGCCGAATGGAATATTGCGATATGTTCAGCTCACGAGCCATTTTTCGGCCACTGCTACGCGAGTTTCTATCAAGTCGCTTCTTTACTTTTCGAATCATTTCTGCTGATGTTGATGTTGCTGTTTTCTTCGGTTCACTTCTTTGACGTCGCGCTAAACGAGCGCTGGTACAAGACACAAAAGATTTATTCACATTTAAATGCTGAAGTGCTCTTACGATAGCCACTTGTGGTTTTCCAGCCAAATATAAAGAAATTACACTATCATCACACTATAATCTCACCAAAAGAGGCCCTTGTTCGCTTTTAAACAATATAATGAGCTGTCACTGGAATAATTTTAACAGTCGTCGGACAAGTGGCTTAGAAATGACATCAGTCTGAAGTTGCTTGCAGTTTTTTATCTCACCCTGTGTAGCACCTTTCGTACAATTATAGTACACATTTCTAAAACCACATCTATATCTCAATGCCAGTTACCAACAGGAACCTAAATATAACATTTCGGGACACCAGTTTTATCCCTTCGCCCTTAACAAAATTTTTGTACATTTAGTACTTTTCGTACAACAATGATATACATTTTCAAAACTACCACCAGATCCAATCCCAGATCTAACGAAGACCTCAATATCAAATTTCAGGATTTCTTATCTATTCCTTCACCCAATATCAAATTTAGTGACATTTAGTCATTTTCAAAACAATTATAGTACACATTTCGAAAACCACCTCTATATCCTGACTGACATGCACCAACAATGACATTTATATCAAATTTCAGGATTTCAACTTGTTTTCTTCACACAATACCAAACTTAGTATTTTTCGTACAATTATAGTAGACATTTCCAAAACCATTCCCATATCTCAATTCCAGATACTAAAGGCGGCCTCAATATCAAATTTGGGGATTTCAGCTCTTTTCCTTCCCCAAAATACCAAATTTAGTGCAATTTAGTACATTTCATATAATTATAGTACACATTTTCAAAACCACATCCAACCATAGACACGAACAGAGTCATAAATATAAAATTTCGGAATTTCAGTTCAATCCATACCACATTTAGTACTATTTATTACTTTTCGTACAATTATAATATACATTTCCAAAACCACTTCCAGATACCAATAGAGACCTTTAAGAAATTTTGAAATTTCCAGACCTATCCCTTCACCCAATACCAAATTGAGTATATAGCACACATTTCCAAATAACCGCCAAATCTCAAACGCAGATACCATCAGTAGTCTCAATATCGAAAACTCCTTAAATTTGTGTATCCTACATGCTTCCTACAGCTTTTGCGGTAAATGTCAGATTTTTGGTTCTATTCCTTCACCTAATACCAAATTTAGTACCATTTAGTACTTTTCGTACAAATATAGGACGAATTTCCAAACCACCGCACAATCTCAAACACAGATACCATCAGCAATCTAAATATCAGATTTCAACATTTTATCTCTATCCCATTACCCAATAGCAACTATAGTACCATTTAGTACTTTTCCTACAATTATAGTACACATTTCCGACACCACATCTATATATTAAGGCTACACATGAACAGCCACCATCCCTTTATCACAAACCTACCACCCACAGGGACCCCAATACAAAATTTCATCCGTTTCATCTAGAACGAAATTGTACCAAATTTAGTACACTTAGTTCAAATTTCAAAAAACCAACTTCATATAACTTACTTTCCAACCTTGATTCTCGCATTAAATTTCAAGTTGAAAGTTCTATCCGTTCACTTAATATCAAAAATGGTACCATTTTATAAGTTCAGTACCATTTTAGCACTTTTCGTAACCTTAAAGTTCGAATTTCCAAAAACCTTTTGGTACATCTATCCTGCCCTCCATCAGTGGTTTTAATTCCAAATTTCAGAATTCCAGCTCATTCCGTTGGTCCAATAAAAAATATTCAGTGTTTGGTACCATTTAAGAAGTTCAGTACCATTTTAGCACTTTTCGTAACCTTAAAGTACGAATTTCAAAAATCCCTTTGGTACATCTATCCTGCCCTCCATCAGTGGTTTTAATTCCAAATTTCAGAATTCCAGCTCATTCCCTTTGTCGAATAAAAAATATTCAGTGTTTGGTATCAAATTTAGAAGTTCAGTACCATTTTAGCACTTTTCGTAACCTTAAAGTACGAATTTCAAAAATCCCTTTGGTACATCTATCCTGCACTCCATCAGTGGTTTTAATTTCAAATTTCAGAATTCCAGCTCATTCCGTTTGTCCAATAAAAAATATTCAGTGTTTGGTACCATTTAAGAAGTTCAGTAGCATTTTAGCACTTTTCGTAACCTTAAAGTTCGAATTTCCAATAACTTTTTGGTGCATCTATCCTGCACTCCATCAGTGGTTTTAATTCCAAATTTCGGAATTCCAGCTCATTCCGTTTGTCCAATAAAAAATATTTAGTGTTTGGTAATTTTCGTCCCTTTTTAGTACGAATTTCCAAACAAAAAAAAAAAAAAAACTAAAAAAAAAATTTTTTCAACAGAGCTAGGATCATTATTATTTTAAATATTTTTTAGGACAGCCAAAAATGTGTTTTTCTTTTTTTAATTTTTAAGAAAATATGAAATTTTTATTTTTTTTTTTAAATATTTTTTCACGGATTAACAGGGCCTTCTAAGGCCTCTCCCACTGTTCCAAAGGCGAGAATAATTTCGGTTTCTTCGACATGGCCAATAGACCAAATCTTTATTGACACTTTAACGAGTTTCTTACAACAGTTGGGCAAACAGTCACGCACACTCACTCACACACGCACACCACCACTCTCCCACTCACACACCCGAATCACGTAGCCGAAAAGATGAAAGACTTACCCCCAAAGGACTTGAAGTTTATGTTCAAAGTAAATATTGAGGAAATAATTCGTTTGTAAGTAGAAAATTTACGATTTACATTCATTCTCCCGCACTGCATGGCCTCTCGGCGAACAAATAGCATTCTCGCCAGTCAGGCAACTTCCTTTGTAGAAAGTTAAATGCTTCCGGTTGTACTGCTACTAATACTACTCCGACTTGTTGCATATTTTATGGCATACCGAGAGACATTGGAGAAGGGGGAGGGGAGTGGGGGAAAGGATACTTTTGGCTGTGTGACATAAAGAAATTAAAATCCTTCTGTGCCAAGCAGCCGCATGGCAGCAAGTAATGGCACCGAGCAATGTGGCAATGGCAAACTTTTGCAAACTATTCTCTGTTTAGTGACATTATTTTGAGGATGAGGAGGAGGGCGGAGAGGGGGTGGAAAGTAACAACATAATTGTAACCACATTTTATGGCCAAGGAAATTTTATGTTCAATTATTTGCTAAAATTAGAATTTTTATATGAAAGCTAAACGTCTTCTTCTTCGTCTGCAACCTCATCGTCGTCGACTTGGTCAACTGCTGCCCACGAAAAGGCATCGTCTCAAACAAAGGACCAGCTTTTTGGAGACTTCCACTAAATTGGCTAATAAAATAAACAGGAACATACACAAGAAATATAATGTTGCTTTACTAAATTTTATGAGCTCTAAGTGAATTTCGGGATGGACTAAAAATCTGGCTGGCCATTTTTGCCAAATGCATTGCCGAACCAAGTCAAGCAAAAATGGAAATCATGAAAAATGTATGGCCCAAAAATTAAAGCAAACCTTAAAATAATTGATTTCGGTCATTTGCCAGTAATGGAGGACAAAACGTGATTTGACTTAGGACCAGACAGGAGAGAGGAGGAAAAAACAACAAAAAAAAATAATTAATATTGACCATTTGCAGAAACGTGATGGCCATACCGATTAGAGTAATAGATAATGCCAATTTGCTGCATAAATAATTAAGAAATTAGTGGAGGGATTAGAGTGGAGGAGGATTAAAGGGAAGGGTGGACTGAAATCACGGATTTTTAAGAATAATTTTCCAAAAACAACCATAGACCACAAAACGAAGATTTTCAAAGAATATTTTATCTAAGAGTAATAGAAAAAATAATATTAGCAAGAAAAGGTCAAAATTCGGGCGGAACCGATTATATGATACCCTACACCACTATGCGTAATTAGTAGAGCTCCCGTAACCAAAAGAGTTTATATTGGGAATTTATGTGAAGTAGATCCTACCAGCTATGAACTTTATTATCATGGCTTTAGAGTAGTCACTATTTGGGAACTATAGCCCACTCAGAATCGATTTTTTGACGGTGGCTTTTGTAGCTCTGGTACCAAATAACATTGCTGTATAGTGCATGATATGACTTCGATAAGAATTATATTGAACAATACCCTCCACCATTTGGAACAAATTTGGTAATTAAAAAAAAAAAAAAATAAAATCCGTTAGAAAATCTGTTAAAACCTTAAAAATGCTGAATGTAGTCGCATATAAGAGTCTATACGAGGACGTGGACCTGCATAGGCAACTTTTGTCATTTGCTATTACAAAATTCAAATGCGAAGCTTGAAAAGAAAAATCAGTTTATAATGTAGTTAAGATCATTAAAATTCCGAATATAGAGAGGTCACATTGGGAGTTATAAAACTTTGACCTGCACAGACAATTTTCTGTCATTGGCTGTAGTATCCATTACCAACTTCAAATACAAAATTTGAAAAAAAAAAATCTGGTAAATAATGTCGCTAAGATCATCAATTTGCCAAATATCGGGTTATATGGGGCTATACGAAGACGTGGGCCTCATGGTCCTTTTTCTGTCTTAGGCTGTAGTATCTATTGCAAACTTCAAATACCAAATTTGAAATAATTCCGGTTAATAATGTCGCTAAGATCATCAAACTACCGAATATCGGGAGGTACCGTTATATGGGGGCTATACGAAGACGTGGGCCTACATGGTCCATTTTCTGTCATAGGCTGTAGTATCCATTACCAACTTCAAATACTATATTTGAAACAATTCCGGCAAATAATGTCGCTAAGATCATCAAACTACCGAATATCGGGAGGTAACGTTATATGGGGACTATACGAAGACGTGGACCTGTAAAGACAATTTTCTGCCTTAGGCTGTAGTATCCCTTTGGAACTTCAAATACCAAATTTGAAACAATTCCGGTAAATAATGTCGCTAAAATCATCAAAATACCGAATATCGGTAGGTACCCTTATATGGGGGCTATCGGAAGACATGTACCTGCACAGATAATTTTCTGTCATAGGCTATAGTATCCATTACCAACTTCAAATACCAAATTTGAAACAATTCCGGTTAATAATCATCAAAATACCGAATATCGCATTTTCAATTCCAAAAGTCCTACAGACATAACATACATTTGAGTGAAATTTTATCAATCTATTTCAATTCATTCGGAAGCTAGAGTGATTTCCACAGACGGATAGACGTACGGACATCGCTAAATCGACATACAATTTTATGCTGATCAAGAATATATATACTTTGTGGGGTCTAAAATGTATATTTCGAGGTGTTACAAACGAAATGACAAACTTAATATACCCTCCATACTATGGTGGAGGGTATAACAATTTTTATTGGAGCAATAGATATACCGGACCGAGTTTCACTAAATGGAAAAATTCGGTTGAATATGAAAAAAATCTATCCAATTTGGGCTGATATTACTTATATGGTCGACTATAACTGTAAAATCGGATGAAGATGGAATCTGAACTGATCTCGATAAAATGCCCGGTATCAAATATCATGGCTGTGGAGTGCATATTACGCATGTGAGGGACTTAAAACCTTAAATTGGATGAAAAATACTATATATGGGAGCTATAGCTATATTTGAACCGATTACAACCAAATTTGAACTACTTGTTTCTAGGATGAATTAAGTCGGAACTGCCAAGTTTCAATTCATTTGGGCTGATATTAGCCATTTGGTGCAGTATAAACCTGAAATCAGATAAAGGTATATATAGAAGCTATATCCAAATCTGATCCGATTTCTATAAAATTTGACAGTATTTGATATCTCTGTGCTGTGCATATGTGAGGGATTTTACCACAAAATCGGATGAAACATATATATGGGAGCTATAGCTATATCTGAACCGATTTTTACCAAATTTGATGTACTTGTTTCTCGGATGAATTCAGTCGGAATTGCCAAGATTCAGTTCATTTGGGCTGATATAGCCATTTGATGGACAACAAACCTGAAATCGGATATAGATATATAAATCTTAACCGAACTTGACAAAATTTAAGGTACATATTTCTGAGCTGTATCTGACATCTGGTACGAAATATTATTCTTGTGAAGTGCTTATTACGCATGTGAGGGACTTTAACAGCAAATCGGATGAAATTTATATATGGGAGCTACAGTTATATCTGAACCGATTTTCATCAAATTTGGTCCACTAGCTTCTATACTGAATTCGGTCGGATGTGCTAAAATAAAAGTCATTTGTACTGGTATTGGCCATTAAGTAAACAGTTAATCCGAAATCGGATAAATATTTATATGGGAGCTATACCCAAATCCGAACCGATCCTGACAAAATTGTAGGTACTTATTTCTGAGTTGTATCTGATATCAGGTATCAAAGATCATTGTTGTGCAGTGCATATTAGGTATGTGAGGAACTTAAAACCCCAAATCGGATGAAACCTATGTATGGGAGCTATGGCTATATCTGAACCGATTTTCACCAAATTTTATATACTTGCTTCCAGACTGAATTCCGTCGGAAGTGACAAAATTCAGTCCATTTTGGCTGATATTTGGTGCAGAATTAACCAGAAATGGGTGGAATATATGCAGGGTGAGATAAAAAACTGCAACAATGCAAACGCCCTAATTTTTACATTTTTTTTAATTTTTTTGAATGAAAGCAAAAGATGTCGGAAAAAGCATCAAATTTTAGAATAAGTTTACTTTGGTTCGAATTGGTCACCTTTAGCACGAATTACGGACTTCAAACTGCTAATGAAATGTCACACGCTGCCCGAATACTGCTCTGCGGTATTTTGGCCCAATCCCGGCGAAGCGCTTGCTTGAGATGATCGGCACTTTGGTATTCTTTTTTAGTGCCAACCTTGCTTTCCAAAATACCCCAGACACAATAGTCCGACGGATTGGTATTCCGAGATTTTGGTGGTTATTGTGCGCTGGAAATGAAATAAGGAACCTCATAAATTTGTAATTATTATTGGGTGGCGCGTGTTGAGTGTGATGGTGCTGAGTCCTGTTGGAATATCCAAGATCTGCGCCAAAATGTTTGCGTGCTTTAATACAACCTCTAGAATATTTTCGCGATAATATTCGGCATTTATTCCAATGCCACGGTCGATTAATACGAGCGGAGAGCGACCATCGGCTGTTATGGCAGCCCACACCATCACCATGGCCGGCGCTTGAGTTCTGGTGGCCAACCGAAGGTGCACATTTTCTGAACTGACCTCTTTGGGAGGTAAACACTATAATTTTGTTTGTTTACAAACTGCTGAACAACGAATGTTTTCTCATCGGAGCGGAGGAAACCAAATTCGACAGTTCTCCACTTTGGACCAAGCGAAGCAACTCTTTAGCCCTTTAGATTTTTTTTTTGGTTGCGGTATAAGTTCTTGCACTTTTCGGAATTTCAATGGCTTTACCCCGAGCTCATTTTTCAATATTTGCCGAATGGAATATTGTGATATGTTCAGCTCACGAGCCATTTTTCGGCCACTGCGACGCTGGTTTACTCATATTTAAATACTGGAGTGTTCTAACAATAGCCACTTGTGGTTTTCCAGCCACAAATATAAAGAAATCACACTATCACGCTTGAATTCCTTTACGAATAACTATTTTTCTGGAAAATGCTCACCAAAATGCTTTTGTACGCTTGTAAACAATATAATGAGCTGCCACTGGAATTATTTTAACAGCTGTCGGACGAGTGGCTTAGAAATGACAGCAGTCTGAAGTTGGTTGCAGTTTTTCATCTCACCCTGTATCTTGCCTATGAGCATCACTGTAATGATCATAAATGACCTTTTAGTTAATTTTTAATAAGACCTCCTTATGGTTTCAACGGCCTTTGATGTCATCAACCTTTTTTCCATTACGCCATAATTCAAAATTCATTGCACTTTCTATTGAAATTCAAAATTATTTCCATATTTCAACTCAATTCTCAACTGTCTTTGTGACAACAATGTGCCTCCAGCCCCTGACAAAGACAATTTACCGCGTGTTCGTTGTCAAGACAGATTTTGTTGGCGTGACATTTTTTCACATATCAAAGCATTGAACGCAGCTCGGCAAAACCATGTTAACAATCATTTGAAAAATGTAACAACATGAGACAGATTTCACAAAAAAAAAAAAAAAAAACAAGTTGTTGTTGCCAACAACATCAAAGAGGAAATAATTACAGCAAATTGCAACAAAAACAACAAAGAAGATGAGTTGTTTTTTATTTTCAATTTTATGAATTCCTCAAACGTGTTGTACAACAGCACATATTGTGTGTTTGATATACTTGTGGATATGTATGATGTGTTGGCTATAACTGTCAGAGTTTGATATCAATGAAGATGTGGATGAAGATAGATATAGGAAAGCTTTACAACTGATCCACAAAACCAGCAACAATAATAATAACAATAATAAATAAACAACAACAACATAGATGAACTACACAAAAGAAGACATTTCCTTTGTTGTGCGGCAAATGTTAATCCAACCGACATGAGAATCACCATCAATGACAGAGCAGAGTAGAGCAGATGATATAATTTGACATGACATCCATAAAAAATCCATTCATACATACATGTACTTACATATGTTCAGACATATGCATAAGACATGCAACAATAGGTGGGGTAAAGGGAAAGTAAAGATAAAAAGCCTTCATAGGCACTTCACCGATGGAAAGTCTTCAATGAAGAAGACCTCCGGGTCTTTAATGAAGAAGACCTCCTTTAGGTGTTCTATGAAGAAGACCTCCTCTAGGTGTTCTACGGAGAAGACATCCACAGGTCTTCTATGGAGAAGACCTCCACAGGTCATCTATGGAGAAGACCTCCCAGGACTTCTATGGAGAAGACCTACCAGGACTTCAATGGAGAAGACCTCCGCAGGTCTTCTATAAGAAGAAGACCTCAACAGGTCTTCTATGGAGAGGAAGACCTTCACAGGTCTTCTATGGAGAGGAAGACCTCCACAGGTCTTCAATGGAGAGAAAGACCTCCACAGGTCTTCTATGGAGAGGAAGACCTCCACAAGTCTTCTATAGATAGAAGACCTCCACAGGTCTTCTATAGTTAGAAGACATCCACAGGTCTTCTATAGATAGAAGACCTCCACAGGTCTTCTATAGATAGAAGACCTCCACAGGTCTTCCATGGATAGAAGACCTCCACAGGTCTTCTCTGGATAATAGACCTCCACAGGTCTTCTATGGATAGAAGACCTCCACAGGTCTTCTATGGGTAGAAGACATTCAGCCGTTAAGCATTCAGACATTAAGCCTTTCAATGGGTAGAAGACCTTGACCTATGGATAGAATACCTCCACAGGTCTTCTATGGATAGAAGACCTCCACAGGAAGAGACCTCCAGCTCTTCTATGGGTAGATGAGACCTCCAGCTCTTCTATGGATAGAAGAGACCTCCACAGGTCTTCTATGGATAGAAGAGACCTCCAGCTCTTCTATGGATAGAAGAGACCTCCAGCTTTTCTATGTATAGAAGAGACCTCCAACTCTTCTATGGATAGAAGGACCTCCAGCTCTTCTATGGATAGAAGAGACCTCCAGCTCTTCTATGGATAGAAGAGACCTCCACAGGTCTTCTATGGATAGAAGACCTCCACAGCTCTTCTATGGATAGTAGAGACCTCTAGCTCTTCTATGGATAGAAGACCTTCACAAGTCTTCTATGGATAGAAGACCTCCACAAGTCTTCTATGGATGAAAGACCTCCACAGGTCTTCTATGGATAGAAGAGACCTCCAGCTCTTATTTAAAACCACTTGTTCTCCTATTGAAGACCTCTTGGTCTCCTATTAGAGACATCTCGGACTTCTGTTGAGTACCTCTTGGTCTTCTATTGGAGACCTTTTGGTCTGCTATTGAAGACCTTTCAGTCTTTTATTGAAGACCTCTTGGTCTTCCATCGAAGACCTCTTGGTCTTCTATAAAATAGCCGTCCAGAGGTCTTCACACATTTTCCAGCAGAAGCATTACCCACTCTATGGCACCCAGCTTCCTTGTACTTGAAGCGACATTGCAAAAATCCATAAAATTGTTAAACAATTACTTTTGCTCCATTGTTAACAATAACTATGTAACAGATTACGACAACAAGAGCAACCACAATGACGAACTCCACGACGGCGAACTGCCTTTACGATTTGGATCCCAAAGACGACATATCCGTATATCCGTTGTGTGTGTGTAATTCATAGAATGATATATCTACGGGATCAACCATTCACTCAATTACAACGGCATGCTTTGGCTAAACACTCGGCTGCCTGCCAGAGACAAAGTGGCAGACAGACGAGGATAGAGACCGACAATGATTGAGTGGATTTTTAATAACTTTGCAAGTAATTAATTTAACAGCAAATTACCTTTTGAACAAAGCGTCGTATGCACACTCAGCAGTAGTAGCAACAACAAGAACGACAACAAAAAGAAAAAGGAAACATGCCGACCAAAGAAGGCAAATCAAAAACAAAACTCGCTCACCTAAAATAAGACGCATGAGGGAATGTGACACAAGGAAATTCTGTTGCAGATTATGGAGATCTTAGGAGTAAACATGTCAAGTTGTGTTGTTTTTTTTTTTTGTTATTAAAAATAGTATTCAATGGTGGGATAGAGGAAAATAGAAAAATCAAAATGAAAATCCTGGCAGTGACAGCTGAACAGTGATTTGATGCAAACTTATCGAGTTGAGAAGGAAAATAATTATTAAAAGCAGAAGTATTTAATAGAGAGAGAGAGAGAGAGAGAGAGAGAGAGAGAGCGAGAGAGAGAGAGAAATAATTTCATTAAGGAAAGGGAGAGTTCGAAATAACATATGGTTGATAGTTCTAGAGATCATATATCTTTTATAGATATGGGATGATTGCCATAAGTCCTTAGTACAAAATATTGGCTACTTTCGAGGTCTTCTATGGCTGGGAATGATCCTTCTGCACAATGCCTCGGAAGATAATGTTCTTATTACAAAACCAGTAAAGAAAGTCATAAAGTCGGGCAGGGCCGATTTTATGATACCCTACACCACTTTGCTAATTTAGTTGAGCTCCACATAACAATTAAAAGTTTTTATGGGAGAATTCAATCATACACCCTATGATTATAATTATAAGTTAAAATTCACAGGACTAAGTATGCCGAAGCATTTGTATCTTTTAAATTCGGACTTGTATTGCCCATTTGGTGCACAATTAATATGAAAACGGATAAAAATATATATGGGAGCTATATCCAAATCAGAACCGGTCTCGATAAAATTTAGCAAAGATAATTCTTAGCTGTATTTGATATATTTCCCTGAATATCGCTGTTACGGAGTGCATATTACGGCTGTGGGTTACAAATACAGCAAATCGGATGAACAATATATAAGGGAGCTATAGCTATATCTGATCCGATCTTCACCACACATCTGTCGTGTGTGCCAAATTCCATCCTATTTGGGCAAATACTAGACGTTTGGTGCACAATAAAAGGCAAATCGGACGAAGTTATATATGAGAGCTATATCCAAATCTGAACCGATCTCGATAAAATTTAGCAAAGGTATTTCTGAGCTGCATTTGCATATTTCCCCAAATATTGTTGTTACAGAGTGCATATTACGGCTGCGGAGGACAAAAATAACAAATCGGATGAATAATATATATGGGAGCTATAGCTATATCTGAACCGATTTCGATCAAATTTGGCATACGCATTTTCAGGCTTAATTTGGTTGTATGTACAAAATTCCATACTGTTCGTTATTACCCGTTTGGTGCACAATAAAAGGCAAATCGGACGAAGATATATGTGGGAGCTATATCCTCATTTTTACCGATTATCTCCAATTTCAATAGGGTTCGTCCTTGGGCCAAAAAAATGTTGTTTGGTAAATTTCATCTTAATCGGATAATAAATGCGACCTGCATTTTGTTCACAAGAATACATGGACGGACGGACGGACGGACAGACGGACTGACATGGATAAATCAACTCAGAAAGTGATTCTATGCGGATCATCAAAAGGAACTATGAGTCTATCTCGTTTCCTTTTGCCTGTTACAAATAAATGCACAAAGACATAATACCCTGACAACCTTGTGGTGTAGGGTATAAAAAGTCCTGTGTATCGTAAGTATTTTTTTCCTCCAGACAATGCATCTGCAGTCAGTAGATCAATTTCTACGATATTTTAGCATCAATAGTCCCAGTGCTTCAAATTATATTTTTTAAGAGTTCTGGTTTGTTAATTACATAAAGAAGTATCCGTCGGTTTTTCCGACAGATGCCAACGTTCGATTATTTACATATATTTGACTTATGTTATGATTATTCGAATTGTTGACCCTCTATGAGGAAGGTTCCGAATGAATGGGTCAATATTGTGCATTTCGTATAGGTTCTAAATAAATGAAATATGTGATAATTTTTAGAAAATGTTAAAATGTGCTTGAGCTACCAGAAGGAATGGTTCTATGTGTATCATCCTTATAACAGATCTTGTGTTGATATAAAATATTGAGATGTGCCAAGTCTGAATGGAATCGTATGTTAATTTCGTGTTTTATGAACTTCATGGATATTCAAAATTTGAACCTTGGTACTTGGAGGAGGTACTTGATGGAGGGGAGCGATATATTCCATCTTCACAGCAGATCTTGCGTTAATAGAAATAATTGGATGTGTGAAACATGAAGAGAACCGTATGCTTTTTTCAGATTTTATAATCGTTTTTGGTTACTCAAAACGTTGACCCTTTGTGGGGGAGGATGGTCCCATTTCTAACATCTTTATAAAAGATCTTGTGTTGATGGAAATACTCAGATATGCCAAGTTTGAATGGAATCGGATGTTCATTTCGCGTTTGATGAGCTTCATAGATATTCGAAATTTTGACCCTTTGTGGGGAAGGTACCAGAATATTCCATATTCACACCTCACCTTGGGTTAATAATTGAATATTGTGATGTATGTAACTTGAAGACAATCGGACTCTTACATCACATTTTAGAAGTGTTAAAATTCTTCGAAATTTTAACCCTTTGAGGGGAAGGTACCAGATGACATGTATACGAGAGGTTCGCAGATATATGTCATCTTCACACCACATCCACATCCATTAGCCATCCACATTAGCCATGATGTTTGTATGTGTGAAATTTGAAGAGAGTTGGATACTTATTTGTCTTTCTTTGGGCGTTTCGTTTTTCAAAATCTTGAACCCTCTGTGGGGGAAGTACCAGAAGAAATGGTCCGATCTCTACCATTTTCATAACAGATCTTTCGTAGATGGAAATATTGGGATGTACCAAGTCGAAACGGAATCGTATGTTAATTTCGAGTTTTATTAGATCCACAGATATTCAATATTTTGTCCCTTTGTGGGGGTGGTACTACAAGGAGTGGACCGATATATTCTATATTCACACCTGATCTTGGGTTAATAAAAATATTTTGATGTGTGTAATTTGAAGGCAATCAGACTGTTACATCACATTTTATAAGAGCTTTGTGGGGGTGGTACTTAATGAAGAGGACCAATATTGTCTATTTTCTCACCTGACCTTGGGTTAAAAAATTTCAAAATTTTGACCCTTTGTGGTGGAGGGGTACTTGATGGAGTAGACTGTTATTGTCCATTTTCTCACCTGACCAAGCTCTGATGCAAATATTTGAATTTGCAAAGTTGGAGCAAAATCGAATTATCCGTTCTCTTTTTGTGCAGTAAAATATTTTCTTTGAAAATGTTGATATTTTATTGGGGAGGTACCAGAAGGAGTGAAACTATATTGCCCGTCTCCGAACTCGATCTGAGTTTGACAACAATATTACGATGTACCAAGGTTGGACCACATTGGATGCTCCCTTCGAGAGTTATCGTGTGCAGCAGCCAGCCAGAAAGACAGATTAACATCGTTAGATCGACTCCAAATGTCCTAAAACAGACTTTGTTCACACAGACCTAGGGTCTTAAGCCGCTATTTCGATGAGTCACGTCTTTAGCTGTGTCAAATGAT
The DNA here is from genome assembly GCF_030504385.1 of Musca domestica. Classification (NCBI taxonomy): domain Eukaryota; kingdom Metazoa; phylum Arthropoda; class Insecta; order Diptera; family Muscidae; genus Musca; species Musca domestica. The sequence goes on along the minus strand of NW_026712324.1, from coordinate 466,152 downwards.
ATACACCTTCTCTAGCCATATGGCTGAGGGTATAACAAGGTCAAACGGTAAGACAAAGATACGAAAGGATGGATTTTTCACAGTCCAATATTTTAATATCCTCACTCATATCCATCCTTGTCTTATATATTTAAGATCCACTTATGATGAATTCTTTTAGACGGTTCTAATGGAACGGTTCTAATAGACTGCAGTAGTTTTTGGAATATTTTAAAAAAAAAATCTTGTTTTTATTCTTGAACCCCATTTGTCCACAGGTGTCTGCTTTAACCTAATAGATCTATCTACGTCTCTGTCTCTGTGTCATAAAGTGAAAGGATTTCTGTTCTCTGTGACATAAGTGGTCGGTCATATTCGTAGCTGCAGTTTTTTTTTTTTGTTGACACAAAGAAGTAAAGGCAGTTAAAGGCATAGAAAGAGGTAAAATGTGACAATGTATTTTAGCTGCACAGGGATTTCGATTTAATTAACAAAAAAAATTATTTAGAGATTTCAAAAATTTCGTTGAAAAAAATTAAAAAAAAACTTAAATTAAAATAATTGAAAGTGTAAGGACGGGATTTTTTGAAAACTTTTGGAAAAAAAATTAATTGTTAGAGAAGTTCCTTTTTGGAAACTATTATCAATCCATGTTAATAAAAGAGTAAAGTTATTGACAGACTGGCTTAACGATGCCCATACGAAACGGCTGAAGCTGGTCCGAGGGGTCAGATAACGCTGGGTTTTTTAAAATTCGTACCAGAACGGCCCGAAAAGTATTAAATATGGTACCCTTTGCATTTGAAGAAGCAGATAACCAAAGGTTTTTTGGCAATTGACATTTTAAGTATACGAAAAGTACTAAAATGTACTACATTTGGTACCATTTCATATCAGATAAAGCGGATAGAGATAATAATGTCAACCCTGGAATGGGAATCGTTGTTCAGGAGTTGAGTCGATGTAAGGAGGTGGTTTAAATAAGTTACTAAACGGTACTAAATTTAGTACAATTTGAATTTTATAGGAACGAAGAGAGCTGGAATACTGAAAGTTAAAATTAAGATTACTGGCGGACTGTAGGATTGGTGTATGGAGTAAGTTTTTTGAAATTTTGAAAATATGTGCACAAAAAGTACTAAATTATACTAAATTTGGTACAATTTGTATTTGGGCGAACCAACAGTGGAGTGGTGGAATCCCAAAATTTGGAATTAGGATTACTATGGTAGTGTAGGATTGGGGTATGTAGAAAGCTTCGAAAATTGGTACTTATGTGTACTAAATGGTACAAAATTTGCTAAAAATTGAAATTGTGATGAACCAATAGAGCAGGAATTCTGAAATTTGGAATGAGAGTCATTGATGGAGTACAGGATAGATGTACCAAGGGTTTTTTACGAAAATTTCTAAAATGGTACTAAACTTCGAAAATGGTACCATTCGGTATATTGTGAAGGGATAGAGCTAAAAGTCTGAAATTTAGTAGGAGAATCAAGGTTGGAAAGTAAATTGATTTTGGAAATGTGTACTAAGTGTAAGAACAGTACTAAATGGTACTAAATTTGGAATAGATCAGTTTAGCGTAAACGGATGAAGCTGCAATTTTGTATTGGGGTTCCTGTTGAGGGTTGGTTGATAATAAAGAGGTCGTTCTCCAAATGTGTACAACAAGTGCACACAACGTTCTAAATAGTATATTTGGTACAAATTGGTATTGGGTGAAGGAATAGTGCTTGAAATCTTAAATTTGATATTTCAGGTTGAGGTTTAGAGGTGGGTTTGGAAATGCGTCCTATATTTGAACGAAAATTACTAAATAGTACTAAATTTGATAATGGGTAAAGGGATAGGGCTAGAATCCTCAAATTTAATTTTGAGGTCCCTGTTGGTGTCTGGAATTGAAATATGTATGTGGTTTTAGAAATGTGTACTGTGTACTGTGACGACGAAAGTCATTTCATTTGTTTTCGTCCCCACTTTGTTGTTGAATTTTAAAATTTATTTGTGTAAAGAAAGAGTTGTTATATAAATATGAATTTCCAAAAAAATCACCGTCCTTTTATTTCCAAAACTTAACCAACCCCCCTCATAGTTATTTACATCAACTTCTTGTTTGGCATTGATTTTAACACTGGACAGTTAGGTTCAATGACCATCATAGTCAAGGTCACGCAGTAGCAGCAAGAAATATTGTTAGATCACACAACTGCAATGCCAATGCATTAAACCAATGCATAGGCAGCCAACAACAAGCAAGCATCACAACGATCGATTCAACCAAAGCATTGCGCCAATGCATAAACACACAACAACAAGCAAGCATGGCACAATGCATAAACGCACAACAACAAACAAGACACACTGGGCATTGATGTTAATGCATGGTAGTGGAGACCGGGCAACGCAGGCGTAGCATAACAACAAAGACCATGCATGACAGTGAACCATCGTTCGATGATGGCAAAGCGAAGGCATCAAAGACAAAATTTATAACTGTTTCGTGTGACAACAAAAAGGCTTGGGCATAGAAGGTCTAAGATCACGTGACATGCTGCGAGGCTATAAAAAGGAAAAATCCTATTAGAAGTTCTTTCAGTTTGTGAAGTGAACTACAGCGAAGAAGACAGGTGAGTCAGAGTGGTGAAAAGATAGGAAAACTGTAAGAGGTGTTCATAAGCCCTTCGGTAACTCGCGTTCTCGAGCTAGAGTTTAACCCCTTGAGGTGTCGTAAAGCCCTTGGGTTCTTCGGGTTTCTTCGTATTTCATCCCCTTGAGGTGTCATAAAGCCCTTGGGTTCGTCGGGAATTAAGCCCTTGAGGTGTCGTAAAGCCCTTGGGTCCTTCGGGCTTCGTCGTTATTAACCCCTTGAGGTGATAAAGCCCTTGGGTTCTTCGTATTTCATCCCCTTGAGGTGTCGTAAAGCCCTTGGGTTCTTCGCTTCTAAACCCTTGAGGTGTCGTAAAAGCCCTTGGGTCCTTCGTATTTCATTCTCTTCGGGTATTAATCCCTTGAGGTGTCGTCAAGCCCTTGGGTTCGTCGTTATTAACCACTTGAGGTGTTTAAGCCCTTGGGTTCTTCGTATTTCATTCCCTTGAGGTGTCGTAAAGCCCTTGGGTTCTTCGGGTATTAACCCCTTGAGGTGTCGTCAAGCCCTTGGGTTCGTCGTTATTAACCACTTGAGGTGTTTAAGCCCTTGGGTTCTTCGTATTTCATCCCCTTGAGGTGTCGTAAAGCCCTTGGGTTCTTCGGGTATTAGCCCCTTGAGGTGTCGTCAAGCCCTTGGGTTCTTTGGTATTAACCCCTTGAGGTGTTAAAGCCCTTGGGTTCTTCGGGTTTCTTCGTTATTAACCCCTTGAGGTGATAAAGCCCTCGGGTTTCTTCGTTATTAACCCCTTGATGTGATAAAGCCCTCGGGTTTTCTTCGTTTTTCATCCCCTTGAGGTATTTGAAGCCCTTGGGCTCATCCATATCAACCCCTTGAGGTGTTCCAGCCCTTCGGATTTTATCGTTCATTTTAACCCCTTGAGGTGTTAGAGCCCTCGGGATCTTCGTTATTAACCCCTTGAGGTGATAAAGCCCTTGGGTTTCTTCGTTTTTCATCCCCTTGAGGTGTTTTGGAGCCCTTGGGTTCATCAATGTCAACCCCTTGAGGTGTTTCCAGCCCATCGAGTTTTTATCCTTTTAACCACCAGCACCAAGAGAGCACGAACGTCCTAGGTACCGCTGAACTTGCCGCTGTATATATATTCTTACCCGAACTGTTAAATATAAGTAAACCCCAATCAATTCTGAATAAAATAAACATATTTGCTTAAAAAACAAACCACTTGCGTTTTTTACTCTCTCGGTCACTTTATAAATTTCTGTGGCAGACCCTCGACCCCGCGAGCAAACCTCAGCAAGAAGAAGGGAATTTGGGTCGTTACAGTGGCGCCCGAGCAGGGACCTGAGAGAGTTTAAACGTTAAAAAAAGAATTGATTGGAAGGATACGAGAATGCCGGCATCTTTGCGTGTCTCCTGGGCCTACGCCCTGAGAAGGGAAGACTTGTTGGCCTATTTAGAGGAGTTCGGTTGTCCAACATCTGGTACCGTCGAAGAGCTTCGTAGACGGTTCGCCCTCTTATTATCTGAGGACCACTCCCCGGAACGATTCTCTCGACTCATAGAATTGCAGGAGAAATATGAGAAGCCAGCTACCAGCCAGGAATTAAAATTTCTTACCCCGCAGAAAACACCCAGTATAACGGTCACCGCGTCAACTACTCCATCAGGTGAAATCAATCAACCCACAGACGAAAAGCAAAGGAAACAGGGACTGGCCGTGGCTGCTTCTTCAAATATACCCCCCGTACGGCCTGGTACCGATATTAACACAGACAAGGCGGTTTGGGATCCCCGGGCCCTAGCAGACCAGGTCCGAAAATGGAACATCAGTTATGATGGTAGCCGAGGTCCCCTAGAATTTATCGAAAGATTGGAAGAACTGGCCGTCATGTATGAGGTTAACCTGGAATATTTGCCCCGGATGATGCCTGAAGTATTGAAGGAAAACGCCTTGGTATGGTATCGGAACAACAATCAGCAATGGACAACCTGGAGGCAACTTCGAGAAGACTTCCTCCGTTTCTTTCTGCCGTCTAGGTATTTCGAACAATTGGAGGACGAAATACGGAAAAGAAAACAACGGCCACGGGAACCATTTAAATCATATACATTGAGCATGCAAAATTTGATGCGCCACAGCACATACACGGAAGGCCAGAAGCTTGAGAGAATTTTTCGAAATGCCCTCCCGGAATACCTCTGGTACATAAGACGTCGGGATTTTCATACGCTCAGCGACCTGCTCGAAATGGCAGACGATTTGGAGAGTTTACCTCCCGGCTCCGGTCCCATACGCGAGCAACATCGACAAATAGATCCGACCGACGGGGGGAGCAAACAGGACCGGGTCGATCCAATTACTGCCTGTAGACGCTGTGCTCGACCTGGACATTTTGCATCGGGGTGTAGGAATTCTCAGGTGTTGTTTTGCTGGGATTGTGGTCGTACAGGTGTTCGCACTATTGATTGCTGCCGTGTTATGTCGGGAAACGGCGATCGGATCCGAAAGAACAGAGGGGCAACGGATCCGCGGAAAATGGCCAGTCCTCTCAACTAAGAACTTCGCTTCGCGTAGAAGCAGCTAAACTGGTGGCTACTATAATAGTGGCGAGTCAGCCTCTAGCTGCAACGGTGGATACTGGGGCAACCAGTAATTTCATCAGTGAAAAACTACGTGAAGCCATTGACTCGGTACTTTTAAGCACCCCACACACTGCCCATGTTACCTTAGCCGACGGTTCCCAACGGCAAATACGAGAAGCGGTTCATACCCAGGTCATATTTGGAAACCGGCGATTGTCAGTCAGATTTCTAGTTATGCCTGATGCCACAGAAGACCTACTACTAGGACTCGACTTTTTGGTTAAAAGCGAGGCCCGTATCAGCTGCGCCGGTCTCACCTGCGACTTCGGTGTACAGCCGGAAGCACATCGACTCGGAACAATCATAACCACGTCAGCAGTGGAAGAAGAAGGAGCCAAAGCGGTCGGCCATAAAACGGTAAGTGAGCTTGAAAGAAAGGACCAAGCAAGGATACAATCCTTCTTAGAGGTCGAACTCGGACAATTTGACGAAATTAAAGGCCCGTCTACTGCGGCGATCCATCGAATTAAAATGAAGGACGTCCGGCCCTTTAAGGCCAGATATGCACCCCGAAATCCGGCTATGCAGGCCATCATTGATGAAAAAATAAACGAACTTTTAACATTAGGATACATAGAGCCCTCACATAGCCCGTACAGTTCCCCAATTACGTTGGCCCAAAAAAGAAACGGGACGTGGAGACTATGTATAGACTTCAGGCAACTCAACAGTCGATCTGAACCAGACGCTTATCCACTTCCCAGAATTGATACCATCTTGAATCGACTACGCGAAGCCAGATACGTGAGCAGTCTCGATTTAAAGGACGGCTACTGGCAAATCCCTCTGGAGGAGGACAGTAGAAAATATACTGCATTCACTGTAGCTGGACGAGGGCTATATCAATGGAAAGTCATGCCGTTTGGTCTTCACTCGGCACCCGCAACATTTCAACGCGCATTGGATAGCGTAATCGGACCAGAAATGGAGCCACATGCGTTTGCCTATTTAGACGATATTGTTGTCATCGGAAGAACGTTGGACGAACATTTAGCAAATCTGCGAAAGGTGTTCCAGCGGTTGCGTGAAGCCCGATTACGAATCAACCCCGACAAATGCGAGTTCTTCAAACGGGAGACTAAATATTTGGGCCACGTAATCAGCGGACAAGGCATTCACACTGACCCTGACAAGGTTGCAGCAATTCAGGGGATAGAGCCACCCAAAACACTTAAGGAGTTACGGCGTTTTTTGGGGGTAGTTTCTTGGTACCGGAGATTTGTACCCGACTTTGCCACTATTGCTCAACCCCTAACGTCACTTCTTAAGAAAGGCAAACATTGGAAATGGACGGAAAACCAACAGACAGTGTTTGAAGTGCTCAAAGCCAGACTCACCCAGGCCCCAGTACTCGCCTGCCCTGACTTTTCACGGAGATTTGTCCTTCAGACAGACGCTAGCGATCATGGACTTGGAGCGGTTCTAACCCAGGCTTTCGACGAAGGTGAACGAGTTATAGCATATGCCAGCAGAACGTTGAACGGGGCAGAAAACAACTACTCGGCCACAGAAAAGGAGTGTCTAGCGATAGTATGGGGCATTCGGAAAATGCGCCAATACCTCGAAGGCTACAATTTCCTGGTCATAACGGATCACATGGCGCTAAAATGGCTCAACTCCATTGAGAATCCCACTGGAAGACTAGCTCGCTGGGCGTTGGAGTTGCAACAATACACGTTTACCATAGAATACCGGAGGGGAAGCTTAAACGTAGTAGCGGATGCCTTGTCCAGACAGCCGGTGGAACCACTGATGAGAGCTGTGGAGGAATCCGTTACTCAGTGTCCCTGGATTAAAGAAAAATTGCAAGCGATCGAGAAGAACCCGGAGAAGTTTCCAGATTACGCCATAGTAGGCTCAAACTTGTACAGGCATATTCAAAGGACCAAGGATGACGAGGACGACACGCCATGGAAGTTATGCGTTCCTTCCCAACTGCGTGAGCGAGTTCTCCGGGAAAATCATAGCCAACCGGCAGCCGGACATCTAGGTATCCGGAAGACCATCAACAGAACGTGTGGACGCTATTATTGGCCTGGTATGACTCGTGATGTGACGCGCTTTGTGAAGAAATATTCCCAAAAATTAATAATGGACCAACCTACCCAACCATTACGTACAAAGGCTTTTTACAAGCATCAATACCAGCTTGTGGAATCCCTTAAACCCTGCTCCGTTGTGCTCACGAGGTTGGAAGAAAAGGAAACGCATGCACTGCGGAACAAGAACGCAGGGTCCAGTCCTACCCCTAAGCCATCTAAAAGGGCCAACACCACCAAGCCCAAAAAGAGTAGGCTCCCCAGCCAAAAGAAGATGCGGCGTGATGTACCATCCTCATCACCGGTAGTAGTTGAGACTATCGTCATCTCATCTGACGATGAGTTACCATCCACCCCGCCTCGAAGGCCACCTGTGGTACACGACTACCCGGTCACCCCCCCTCCTACAGTGTCACCCATGGCAGCCGGAGACACCATACCCGACTTACCACCGACGCCAGGTCGCACACTTTTTATGACCATGGGATTTCCACCGGCGACCGTACGCAACGTAGGTTTGGATCTGTCCCCTCGGTATGCACCGGACTCGGATTCGGAGACCGAATGCTACCAACCACATATTAATCGCCGGTTGGAGCAGGTGAGAAGCCCGAAACCCCCGACAGTATCCAGTGTGGTGGTCGTACCGGTAACCTCGGAAAAATCTGTTGAGGACATCCAATTTGAATGCCGGGAAATGCTACCAGAGGAAGTTAGGAGCGAATTACAGCCGTGTCTACGAGATGCTCTTCGCCGCTGGATACCTCACCACCAACACAAGCGGGTTTTTACCATTGGCGGGAGAAAGCTCCGGGTCCACGTCAATCGACAAGGGAAAATTTTTGTGCGGATGTTGTGAAGGCAGCCGGCTCGTTTAGAGAGGGGAGGCAGTGTGACGACGAAAGTCATTTCATTTGTTTTCGTCCCCACTTTGTTGTTGAATTTTAAAATTTATTTGTGTAAAGAAAGAGTTGTTATATAAATATGAATTTCCAAAAAAATCACCGTCCTTTTATTTCCAAAACTTAACCAACCCCCCTCATAGTTATTTACATCAACTTCTTGTTTGGCATTGATTTTAACACTGGACAGTTAGGTTCAATGACCATCATAGTCAAGGTCACGCAGTAGCAGCAAGAAATATTGTTAGATCACACAACTGCAATGCCAATGCATTAAACCAATGCATAGGCAGCCAACAACAAGCAAGCATCACAACGATCGATTCAACCAAAGCATTGCGCCAATGCATAAACACACAACAACAAGCAAGCATGGCACAATGCATAAACGCACAACAACAAACAAGACACACTGGGCATTGATGTTAATGCATGGTAGTGGAGACCGGGCAACGCAGGCGTAGCATAACAACAAAGACCATGCATGACAGTGAACCATCGTTCGATGATGGCAAAGCGAAGGCATCAAAGACAAAATTTATAACTGTTTCGTGTGACAACAAAAAGGCTTGGGCATAGAAGGTCTAAGATCACGTGACATGCTGCGAGGCTATAAAAAGGAAAAATCCTATTAGAAGTTCTTTCAGTTTGTGAAGTGAACTACAGCGAAGAAGACAGGTGAGTCAGAGTGGTGAAAAGATAGGAAAACTGTAAGAGGTGTTCATAAGCCCTTCGGTAACTCGCGTTCTCGAGCTAGAGTTTAACCCCTTGAGGTGTCGTAAAGCCCTTGGGTTCTTCGGGTTTCTTCGTATTTCATCCCCTTGAGGTGTCATAAAGCCCTTGGGTTCGTCGGGAATTAAGCCCTTGAGGTGTCGTAAAGCCCTTGGGTCCTTCGGGCTTCGTCGTTATTAACCCCTTGAGGTGATAAAGCCCTTGGGTTCTTCGTATTTCATCCCCTTGAGGTGTCGTAAAGCCCTTGGGTTCTTCGCTTCTAAACCCTTGAGGTGTCGTAAAAGCCCTTGGGTCCTTCGTATTTCATTCTCTTCGGGTATTAATCCCTTGAGGTGTCGTCAAGCCCTTGGGTTCGTCGTTATTAACCACTTGAGGTGTTTAAGCCCTTGGGTTCTTCGTATTTCATTCCCTTGAGGTGTCGTAAAGCCCTTGGGTTCTTCGGGTATTAACCCCTTGAGGTGTCGTCAAGCCCTTGGGTTCGTCGTTATTAACCACTTGAGGTGTTTAAGCCCTTGGGTTCTTCGTATTTCATCCCCTTGAGGTGTCGTAAAGCCCTTGGTTCTTCGGGTATTAGCCCCTTGAGGTGTCGTCAAGCCCTTGGGTTCTTTGGTATTAACCCCTTGAGGTGTTAAAGCCCTTGGGTTCTTCGGGTTTCTTCGTTATTAACCCCTTGAGGTGATAAAGCCCTCGGGTTTCTTCGTTATTAACCCCTTGATGTGATAAAGCCCTCGGGTTTTCTTCGTTTTTCATCCCCTTGAGGTATTTGAAGCCCTTGGGCTCATCCATATCAACCCCTTGAGGTGTTCCAGCCCTTCGGATTTTATCGTTCATTTTAACCCCTTGAGGTGTTAGAGCCCTCGGGATCTTCGTTATTAACCCCTTGAGGTGATAAAGCCCTTGGGTTTCTTCGTTTTTCATCCCCTTGAGGTGTTTTGGAGCCCTTGGGTTCATCAATGTCAACCCCTTGAGGTGTTTCCAGCCCATCGAGTTTTTATCCTTTTAACCACCAGCACCAAGAGAGCACGAACGTCCTAGGTACCGCTGAACTTGCCGCTGTATATATATTCTTACCCGAACTGTTAAATATAAGTAAACCCCAATCAATTCTGAATAAAATAAACATATTTGCTTAAAAAACAAACCACTTGCGTTTTTACTCTCTCGGTCACTTTATAAATTTCTGTGGCAGACCCTCGACCCCGCGAGCAAACCTCAGCAAGAAGAAGGGAATTTGGGTCGTTACAGTACGTTTGTACGAAAAGTACTAAATTGTACTAAATTTGATTTTGGCTGAACGAATAGGGCTGGGAATTTCAAAACTTAAAAAAAAATTACTTTCAGAGCTAACATAACCTCAAAAAATTAAAAAAAATATATTTTATTTATATTTTAATTATTTTATTTTCTTTTATTTTGACATTTTCAGGGCTACATATTTTTTTTACATTCAATTAATTTATTCTATATCACAATTTACTTCTTGGCCGGCATTAGATTAATAAAGGTGTTCACGAACTGGACAAATGATTTGGGCATTTCCAATTCAAAGAAGACGGAGCCTTTTTCTTCATTTGCCACAGATGTGGGGGCATTGGCCACAGTGGCTAAAATCTTGGGGGCCGAGTGGACAATTGACTGCTGATTTTTGTAAACGACATTGGCGGTACTGTCTTCCTCAGATTCTGCTTCTTCTTGCCTATTTCCACCTTCTTCTTCTTCTCCCTCTTCTATTTGTTCTTGGGCCGGAAGGGTAGATCTCCTCTCAAACTGATCCAGTTTGTTGGAGACAATATGCTGTGTTGAATCCGAACGCTCCTGGGTGGATACAAATTTCGCCTGGAATGGATATTTCAGAGGAACATAGAGATGCAAAACTTGAATACCCGAAGGTATGGTGGCCACATTGTTGTTTTCATCCTTGGGAAGAATAGTGCCGTTCTCTTTGAGGGCTCGAATGAAATCTGTTACCGAAATGGCCTTATAATGGATGTTACCGAATGGTTTAAAGAAACCGGGAGCTTTTGTTGTTGTCGTTGTGGTTCGACGATTGGGTGATCTTGTGGTGGTGGTGGTGGTTGTTCTTTCTTTTTGCGTCTGCCTTACGGTGTTGTTGTAGGTTTTACCAAACAAGCTGGCCCAAAATGCCATATCACGTTGTTCCACCTTGCCGGCATCCGCTTTGATGGGTGGGGTTTCCGTGAAGCGATTGGGAGCAAAGGGACTAAAGCCAGTGAAATTCAAAGGTCTCCAGTTCCAGGGCACGGCCAGAAAACCCACGCCCGTAGTCTGATTTCGATTGAGGAGCGTCGGAATGTTGGTTAAATTCAAAGGGAAGGCAGGAAGATTTGCCACGGGATTGGGTAAATTGGAGAACCAGGCATTTTGTGGGGGTCTTTGATTGCCCGAGGCGGAAGTAGCTGGGGCTTGGGCAAATCCGGGCAACCAAAAGGTCTGTGTGGGCCTAGGGGTAACATTTTCAGTGGCCTCTGAGTTGTTGGGTTTGGATGTTGCTGCCGCACCAAAAGAGGGGAAAATGCCGGCCGGGAAATTCGGAAACCAAAAACTCAAAGGTGGCCGATTTTGGTTATTTGTGACGGGTTTGCTGGGCGCTGTGGCGGGTCCTGTTGTCGGCTTGGAACTCGTCTCGGGTCTATTCACAAATACCACACTGGGAGCTGGAATTGCAGCGGGTCCCGTAGTGGGCTTGGGTTGGGTTTGGGTCCGATTTAGATGCACCACATTAACGGGTTTGGGAACGGAGTTGCCATTTGGCTCCAATGTTGGCCGGATTGGCCTTCTATTAGGTCTCTGGGTTTGTGGTTTGGTATTCGTGGTAGAATTGGTCGAGGGCCTGTTGGAGGGAATGCGACTAGGTTTGGTGGCTGTAGCTGTTGCAGAAGGATTCCTTGAGGGTTTTTGTGCACCAGGCTTGTTGGCATTTGCCGAAGTTTGTTGTGAAGGTTTGGAGTTTGGTTTTTGACTGCCAGCGTTGCCTTTGGTGGGTCGGGGCCTGGGTCTATGTGTGGTACCGGTTTGAGAGGTGGTACTTGGGTTGCGCACAGGTTTGGGTTTTGTTGTCGATGTTTTCTGGGGAATTGTTGAGTCAGGCGTGGGTTTAGGTTTCAGAGTTTGCGGAGCTTCGGTTGTTGTTGTTGTCTCTTTGATGTTGTCGGTGGCGGCTGGAGTTGGGAGCGATTCACCAGGGATTTGTTCAGAAGTTGTCGATGACTGAGGAGCCTCCTGGACTTTGTGGGACGAAATTGTGTTCGGAGTTCCAGGAGTTTTGTTCCCACTTTCTTGGCTGAGGGGCAATGTGATTTTATCAGAGACAGGCCCTTCCGTTGTCATGTCTGAGGTTGGCTTCATTTCGGTATGATCGGGAACTGGAGGTACCGATGTGACTTTTTTCGGTGCCATATCAGAATTCGAGGTAGGTGATGGCTCTTTCTCGGCGGCAGGCTGTAGGGTTTGAGGCCTGGGATTATTTTCCAGTACCTGTGCGGAGGTAACTTCCAGTGAAACAATATCTTGAGGAGTTTCAGAGTTACCATCTGGGGTTGGCTTCATTTCGCCGAGGTCTGGGTTTGAGGATACTGATGGAGCCTTATCAGACCCCTGATAAAGACTTGAATCAGGCAATTGCAGTTTTTCGGCACCCTTTTCCGACAGAACTTCGGATGTAACTCCCAAAGAAAGGATTTCCGAGGATGGTTTCATTTCAGCGAGATCTGGACTTGAGGTTACCAATGGCACTACGTCAGATGCCTGATCTAAACTTAGGGATGCCGACTGGATTTTTTCCAAGTCTTCACTACTTTCCAGGCCACTTGAAGAGGTCACCTCCATAGACTCGCTTGCTTGAGGTGTTGCTGGGGAAGAAGCAGCCGCTTCTGGGAAAGGTTTTATTTCGTTTAGATCGGGAGTGGAAAATTCCGTTGGGAGTTTCTCAGATACCTGATTGGAGCTTGAAGCCTCCACCTTTACCCTCTCCGATGTTAAACTATTTCCAACGATATTTTCAGTGGCAACATCCATGGAAGGTTTTTTCTCTGCCTTTTCTGGAGAAGAAGGAATCGATGTTGAGACTTCAGAGTTAATTTCGACGGGAACGGGATGTGGGGGTACCACATTTCCTTGCTCATTAATCTGATCATCACTTAAGACGTCCATTTTTAATTTTTCCGTTGTCTGACTGTTTTCCAAGTCGTTCACGGAGGCAAGAGTTTTCTCTGTGTTTTCATGGGAATTTTCTGTCATTAAAGTCCCAGCAACTCCACCATCTGGGTCAGAGTTCTCCTGAGGCGTTTCCTCGTCATTGGCTTTGGTGTTTTGAGCTTCCAGAGGACTTTGGTTAATTTTATCAGCTATGGACTCTAACAAAGCCAAAATGTGTTCTGAGTTATTTTCTTTGTCTGATTGGGCGCCACTTTCGTTTTCGGATAGCTTGCTGTCTTTTTCCAAAATGTCCTTATCGTTCCCTTGATTCAATTGAGATTCGCTTTCATCCTGTGTCAGCTTTTGTTCCTGATTGTGGTTTGCTGTGGCCTCCAAGGGGGTTTGCTGATCGTCCAGTTTGACATTTTCAAAAACAACTTGAGTTGGCGTAATTTCGCTTGCCGAAGAATCCAGGATTTCTGTTTCCTCCGATGACTTGGGAACTTCAGGTGAAGGTTTTGGGGTAAGTACTGCCTCAGACTTAGCCTTCAGTGTTTCTTCAGAAATTTTCGCAGTTTCTTGGGAATTGGAATCTGCTAAACTGGGTTTCTCGGATGAAAACAGACTCGTATGTTCCATAGCCTCTACAGGTTTCTTTGGAATATCTGTTGGATTAAAAGTATCTAAGGAGACATTTGCATCAAAGTCGGAAAAAGAAGGCATTGGCTCCAAAGGAGTTTGAGCTTCTGCAACATTTTCTACTTTATTTTGAAGAACGTCGTGATTTCCACCAGGACTGATTAAGGAGAGTGATTCCGGCGTATCTGAAGAAATGGATTCTTTGTTTTCGGAAATAGGCTCATCTTCAGTTGCTTTGTCCTTTTTGCTCATATCATTTTCGGATACAATGGAATTCGGTAAGGGTTCCTTGGAAGAATCCGAGGTTTCCAAGACAACCGATGCTAAGTTGTTAGGGGAAGATGCCAAAAGAGTTTGATGTTCCTCAACATTCTGGATTATTTGTTCGGCAGTAATGGAATTTTCCGGAGGCTCGTTGGAAAAATCTGAGGCACCGATGGTAAGGATCTCTCCGTTAGAGGAGGTTGAATCCGAGGCTGCTTGAGTTCCTGAAACAACTTCGGTTTCGTCGTGTTGAGGTTCTTGATTCACACTGAGAGTATTTAGGAAGGTAGAATCCGAGCTAGATAATGTATGGTGATTTCCATTGAGGGATATAACCGACCCCTCTTCTCCTTCCTCCTTTTTGATTGCATTTTCTTCGGTAGCTATGATATTTGTTAGGGATTCTTGGGAAACGTCTGAAAATACGGAGGTAAGAGGCTCAGAATCGGAAGATGGATTCAATGATGCTTGAATTTCTGATACATTTTCCGGCTTATCTATGGGAGATAGAGGATCTGTGGTTGCGGGGGTATCCGGATTTTCAATTAAGGAAAGAGGTGTCTCCTCTTTCTCTCCATCCTTTCTCATTTCATTTGTTTCGGAAGTAATCCGAATTGTTAAAGCTTCCACCGTCTCTGAGTTAGTATCGATTCCAGAAACTTCCACAGAAGATGATGAAGGTTTCTCAGTTTCTTTTTTAACATCTGGTGGAGCACCAAGATCAGATGTAACAGATGGAATTGCATCCTCTAAAGGTTTGTTTAAAGCATTTTCTTGTAAAGGTAGGGCAGCATCAACAGTTTCCTCAGAAATTTCACCGGGAATTTGAGGAACCTGCAGAATCTGGGGATCATTGGGCTTGATGACATCAGCTTGGCCGGTAGACTCTTCCTTGGAGATTTCATCATGTTCTTCTGGGTATTTCTTGGATATACCCTCTAAAATTTGTGAAGCATCAGTTTGCACAGCAACCTTTGAAATTTCATTCTCAAAAGGTTGAGCCGAACTCTTTTTCTGAGAAATTTCGCCATCTGAAGTTTCTGCTGAAATAATTGCCGAAACCTTAGGCATATCGTCCTGTAATGCCATGGAGTCCCGATTTTCAGTCTCCTCCATTGAGACTTTGATGGAATCTTCTTTTAAATCGCCATCAGATTCCTGGGTGTTTTCGTCTAGCTCCTGAAACAGTTCTGGAATGGGTAGAAGAACTTCGCCAACACTTTCATTTGTATCTTCAGACATAAGACCGGATTTTTCGGCTGTCTCCAGGGCTCCTGTCTCCAAAGCTTTAATTCCTGTGATATCATCCATACTTTCTCCCAAAAGGGTGCGCGTGAGAAGAGAATTTTTCTCCAAATTTAAAGAGAGGGTTCCAGACTTTTCAGGCTGCTCTTCTTCCTTGGGAGTCTCAGTGTCGTATTTCAAACTCGCCAGATTATCGTAGGGTTCATTGGGAATCTTGTTCGATTTGTTCTCAGCATTTTCACTCTGTTGGCTATTGAGACTATTTAGCTTCGAGGAGGATGTAACTTTCTCTGGATTTATTGCCGAGTCCTGGGTTTCCAAGTTACCATCCATTGCCTCTCCCAACAGGGTGCGTGTTAGAAGAGAATTTTTTTCCAAATCCAAAGAGATATTCTCTGAATTTTCCGTCTGTTCCTTTTCCTTGTGAGCTATCGGCGGTTGATCCTCACTATTTTCACTTTGTCTGCTGTCGATATTTTTCAGCTTGGGTGAAGAACTACTTTTTTCTGAATTTATTGACGCTTCCTTGGCTGTCAGAGGCGTTTGACTATCATTGGGCGCCACTTCTGTTGCGTTATGTTTCTTTACATCTAAGGCCGTTTTCCGTAAGCCTTGAGTAAAATCTTCAGTGGGAGCCTTTACCTTTTCCAATTCTTTCAAATTTGTTGATGCATTGGTTGCATCCACGTTGGGCGCCACTTTATTGGCATTTCCAATTTCTTGTTTCTCATGCTTTGTGGGTTTCTTTGAAGTACTAAGCGAGCCTTGATTGTGGATATCTGATTCGGGTTTTTTCGAGTTATCAGCATTGACCTGCCCCACGTTGGGCGCCACTTGATTGGAATTTCCATTTTCTTGATTTTCATGCTGTGAAGTGTGTTTTGAAGTCTTTAACTCGTCTTGTAGGCTATTACCTGATCCAATTCCTTTTAAACTGTCATCATTGGTCCCTTTCACGTTGGGCGCCACTTGGTGGGAATTTCCATTTTCTTGGTTTTCATCCTTAATTGTGTCCTTAGAAGACTGTAGCGTGTCTGAAACGTTGATAACTGTTTCATTTATTCCAACAACTGCAGGATTTTGCAAATTTTTGAGGTAATTTTTGGGCGGTTCATTTTCACCTAAACTTGCTGGGGCTTTTGTCGATGTTTTGCCATCTGGGGTTGCAGATTTTTCATTTGTTTTCTGTTTTGTGGTCGTTGGGTTTTCACCCAAATTAACTGGGGTTTCCATAGGTTGTGTATCTTTAGGTACCTGAGATCCATTCTCCGTATCCTGCTGGGCATCTATAATTGTTGTCCAAGGAAAAGAAATTCAGATTTAAATTTTCTTAGCAATTACCCAGCGAACATATTCATTACAAGTTGATTATGTACACATTACTTTAAAAAGGCAGGGTCACCCGAAATAGGTAGTTATTTCTTGGCCATCTATAAGTCGATTATAAGTAGATACTCTTTGCCTACTTCCAAGAAAAAACGCATTACAAATCTGCTCACCAATTTGGACATATTGCACGAAGTAAGATGCAAGGGGTTCGCAGATGTGCGTAATCTACACAAGAGATCTTGTGTTAGCATAAATGTATGTATGCGTGAAAATTGAAAAGACTTGGATGCTAATACAGCCTTCTTTGAGCGTTTTGTTTTTCAAAATCCTGAACACTATGTGGAGGACGCACCGGAAAGAATTGTCCGATCTCTACCATATTTATAACAAATTTTGTGTTGATGGAAATTTTGAGATGTCCCAAGACTGAATGGAATCGGATGTTAATATCGCGTTTTATGAGCTTCATGGACATTCAAAATTTTGACCCTTTGGGGGGAGGTACCAGTAGGGGTTGACCGATATATTCCATCTTCACAGCAGACTTTGTGTTAGTAGAAATAATGGGATGTGTGAAATTGAAGACAACCGGATGCTTATTTCGGATTTTATAATCGTTTTGGTTATTCAAAAGTTTGACCCTTTGTGGGGGAGGTACCAGAAGGAATAGTCCGATCTCTACCATCTTTATAAGAGATCTTGTGTTGATAGAAATTTTAAGATATGCCGAATCAAAATGGAATCAGATGTTAATTTCGCGTTTCATTAGCTTCATGGATATTCAAAAGTTTGACTCTTTGTGGGGGAGGTACCCTAAAGAGTGGACTGATATATTTCATCTTCACACCAGATCTTAGTTTTATAAAAATATTGCGATGTGCGTAATTTGAAGAAAATCGGACTTTTACATCACATTTTTTAAGAGTTATAATTATTCAAAATTTTGGCACTTTGTATGGGAAGTACTGGACCGAGTGGACCGATATTTTCAGTTTTCATACCTGGCCTAGCACTTTTGCAAATATTAGAATTTGTAAATTTGGAGTAAAATTGGATCATCCTTCCTCTTTCTGTGCAGTAACAAATTTTTTTTAAATTTTTGACTTGTGGGGAAGTTGCCAGAAGGAGTGAACCGATTTTGCCTATCTCCGAACTCGATCTAAGCTTGATAATAATATTAGTTTGTACATGGTTTCGACCAAGTTGGATAATCCTTTCAAGAGTTATCTTGTGTACCAGCCAGCCAGACAGAGGGACAGGCATCGCTACATCGACTCCAAATATCCTGAAACGGATTTGGTTCACAGAGACTTAGGGTCTAAAACCGTTATTTCGACAAGGCAACTCTTGGCCGTATTAAATGATATATGCCCTCTGTAGCCATATTGCTGAGGGTATAATAATGTGTTGGTAACCCGATTTATAATAAGTTTGTTTGCTGGCTTAATAAGGAAGAGCTGCGTGCAGGAACTTACCCAGGGTTTTTAATAATCCAGCCGATCCAGCGTCTTGATTTGTGTTGGAAGTATCCAAGGATTCACGGGACTCCATGACTTCCTTTTTGGAATCTGATATACTTTCGTCGAAAAAGGGTTCATTTCCAGCATTCTCCTGAAAATTTGTTTCTTTTTTGGGGGAGTCCTCCGATCTTATTCCCTCTGAAGATATATCCGAATTCTGTGCGGCCGTTCTTTGAGGTTTTTTGGAATCTCTTGACGATTTTTTATTTTCCTTTTTTGAATCTGGGAGACTTGCATCCAACGGCGATTCATTTTCAACTTTCTCCCGAGAAATATTTTCTTTTTGGGCAGATTTCTCGAATTTTAACTTTTCAGCAGATATATCCACATTTTCATCTCTATTTCCCAGAGGTTGTTTAGAATTTGCCAATACTTTCGGATTCGGTAGTTTATTCTTTTCCTCCTCACTGAAAATTTCATTGTTAAAATCCACTTCATCATAGGGTGGGATCTCGGAGTTTTCCCCTTCCTTGGTAATCACTTGCACTGGTTCGATGATATATTTTTGGGGTACCCGTAAATCCACTGATATTTTTTCGGAGTATTCTGGAGTCACAGCTTTCCCTTGAGGTATGACATGGCCTTGGGCGGCATGAAGCACCCATAGCCAAATTAAAAGAAATCTTAAATTTCTTAGAAAACCCTGAGGAAAAAATATATTTTTTTTTATTTTTTGAATCTCTTTTATTAATTCTCTCCGCCTGGTCTTACCATTTCGTTTTCTAAAATCCAACTAATGCCCTATCAAGAATGTCTAACCTATATTTATATGCAAGAAAATTCCAGTTGTTGTTTTTTTTTTTCAATTCTTTTGGGCAATCTTCCTTTGACGATTATGGCACCAGACAGACTACCTTTCATTTTCAAGTTCTTTTGTTTCGAATGAAAAACAAAAGTATTTTTTTTTCCATTTCATTTGGGAGGGGGAGAAATTATCATAAGAGGGATGAACCAGCACTAATTATAATGCATTTCTGTTTTGGGCAGAATGCATCAAATGCAAGCACAACAACAACATCAGTTGGAGATCCACTTGTGCCGCCATTTGATAAAGGTTTCCCTCAATGAATGAATGGTTGGTTAATGGGCTCCATGATAAGAACTTGACATCAAATCATTGGTCATTCCCTTGTGGTCTGGCTGGTGTCTTTTTTTTCGCTGCACTCAATTGGAGTTTCACTCTCCACGTGAAGAAAAAAGCACCCAGAAGAAGAAGAAGAAGTAGGCCCTTGAAGAACATCATCCACATAAAAAAGATGCACCATTAGAAGACGATTTTTTTCTTTGAAACAGGTAGTGGTTGAGGCATTGATGGTGTGCCAGTAGGTCATTCTTAAGTTTTCTCTAATGACTTGGCGTCTTTTTCTTTTTATTTTCTGTCTTTCTTTCTTTGTTCCCCACAAAAGTAAATAACTTTCGCTTTGGGAAAAAAATGCAACAATGGCACAGTGCATCCAAGCCCATGAATTATGGATGAGAATGAAAAAAATCATAATAAAAATAAAAATAGTATTTGAAAAAAAAGGCCAGTAGCCCAGGGCCTGTCTGCCATATGAAGCTTTTATTATGATTTTAGAATAGATGTAATTAAGTTTATGATCGTCATGAAAATTTATGGTAAGCTTTTATGGAAGTAAGAAAATTGATGATGGGAACCTTTGATCCAGTTATTAAAATGATTTTATTAATTCTTCATTTTTCAAGCCAAACAAGTCGGATAAGCCAAAACCAACTTCCATATTAAATATAGATCAATATATGAAAGAATTCTTGAACAATTTCTGAAAGTGTATATAAAATACCTCTTTTATAAAAACAAGTAAAAAAACATTAAGTTCGGCCGGGCCAAACTTTTAATACCCTCCACCTTAGGGTAAAGGAAGCATTAGATAAATGTGGCATAAACCGTTATATGGGGGCTATACCAAATCGTGGACTACACATGCAATGTTTCGCCACCGGAGCTGGAATCCATTATGACCTAGAAATACCAATTTTCAGACAAATCCGTGAAAAAACGTGGCAAAAATCATCAAATTACCGAATATCGGGAGGTACCATTATATGGAGGCTATACCAAAACGTCGACCTATAATTTCAATGATTCGCCACACGAACTGGGACCCATTATGATCTACAACTACCAATTTTCAGAGAAATTCGTGGAAAAATGTGGCAAAAACCATCGAAATACCGAATATCGGGAGGTACCGTTATATGGGGGCTATACCAAATCGTGGACGTATACATACAATGTTTCACCACCAGAGCTAGAATCCATTATGACCAACAAATACCAATTTTTAGACAAATCCGTGAAAAAATGTGGCAAAAATAAGCAAAATACACAATATCGGGAGGTACCTTTAAATGGGGGCTATACCAAAACGTGGACCTATACATGCCATGTTTTGCCACACGCACAGGGACCCGTTATGACCTACAAATACCAATTTTCAAACAAATCAGTGAAAAAATGTGGCATAAATCATCAAAATACCGAATATCGGGAGGTACCGTTATATGGGGACTATACCAGAACGTGGACCGATATATCTCATTTTCAATACCAACAATCCTAGATACAATACAAATTGCTTTGCTAAATTTGGCGCTCTACGTCAAATAATGTGGGCTGTATCGTGATTTCAACAGACAGACAGACAGACGGATAGACAGACAAACGGACATCGTTAAATCAACTTAGAATTTTATGCTGATTATGATTATATACCTTATGGGGTCTATGACGAACATTTAGGGATGTTACAAGCGGAATTACAAAGTTAATATACCCTCCTTTCCTAGGTGGAGGGTATAAAAATGTCCTCCTCTAATGTCCGAAAAAAATAAAATTTTTTCTCTAGACTTTCTAGAGAAAGAAGTCTTTGTGGACATCTGTCATGTTTTCCAGATTGGGCGCCACTTGTTTTGAAACTTCACTGATTTGTAATCTTTTTAATGATTCCTGATACTGCAGTCCATTTCAGCTTGGTGACCACGTTAAGTACTTTAAAAAAAAAAAAATCACAAAAGTCCTCCCATATGTTGGGCGACACTTGCTTTGAATCTTGAATGTCTTGAATTTTTATTTTAACACATTTACTGAAATACCTGTCAATCTTGAATACTGATTCTCTACACATTTGAAATCTGGGACGTACAAAGTTTGGGACCTGTAACTCGAGAGCTTAAGTGATATGGTTACTTTTCCGACATTTTTATATCCTACACCACATAGTGGTAAGGGTATTGTGTCTTTGTGCATTTGTTTGTAACATGGAGAAGGAGGAGGAGGGGGGAAGGGTAGTTACTTTTAAGGATGTTCATAGAATCACATTCTGAGTTGATTTATGCATAAGTCTGTCTGTCCCTTCGTCTGTCCATGTATTCTTGTGAACAAAATGCAGGTGGCATTTATTATCCGATTGAGATGAAATTTTCTAAACAAAATTTGTTTGGACCAAGGACGAACCCTATTGAAATTGTTGAGAATCGGCTCAAATTTAGATATATCTCCCGTATTTATATATCTTCAACTGATTTCGGGTAAATTGTGCACCAAATGGCCAATATCTGTCCAAATGTCCTGAATTTTGGCACACCCGACCTAATTCAGTATAGAAGCAAGAACTTCAAATTTTTGTGAAAATCGCTTCAGATGTAGCTATAGTTGCCACATAGATGTTTCATCCGATTTGGTGATTTAAGTTTTAAGAATGATATTTGGTATCAGATAACTTATGGAGCTCAAAAATACCTCTGACTCTGAATTTTATTGAGCATGGATCAGATTAAGATTTAGCTCCCATACATATATCTTTATCCGATATCAGGTTGATTGTGCACCAAATGGCTATGGAGTTTTGGCAATTCAGACTGAATTAATTCTAGAAATAAGTAGTTTAAATTTGGTTGAAAATCGGTTCAGATTTGAATATAACTCCCATATATATATGTCTCATCCGATTTGGCTTCCACACTAGTGCAATATGCTCTCTACAACAATGATATTTGATACCAGGCATCTTGTACTGCTCGAAAATACCTCTGCAAAATTTTATGGAGACCTCTGCAAAATTTTATGCAGAACTATTTTTATATAGTTTCGATATACATCTTCATCCAATTTTACGTTTATTGCTTACCAAAAATGAGATAAATAAAACCGCAACTAAGTCAAACGCCGTAATTTGTACATTTTTCTAAATTTCATTGAATGAGAGCAAAAAATTTTAGAATAAGTTTAGATTTGTTCGAATTGGTCACCTTTGGCACGAATTATGACCTTCAAACGGCCAATGAAACCGTCACACGCTGCCCGAATGTTGCTCTGCGGTATATTGGCCCATTCCCTTCGAAGCGCTTGCTTAAGGTGATCGACACTTTGGTATTTTTAGTGCCAACCTTGCTTTTTAAAATACTCCAGACACAATTGTCCAACGGATTGGTATCCGGAGATTTTGGTGGCTATTGTGCGCTGGAAATGAAGCGAGGAACCTCATTTTGTAACCATTCTTAAGTGGCGCGTGCTGAGTCCTGTTGGAATGTCCAAGTTCTGCAGCCAAAATGTTTGCGTGCCCAAGGCTTTAATACACCCTCCAGAATATTTTCGCTATAATATTCGGCATTTATTCTGATGCCACGGTCGATTAATACGAGCGAAGAGCGACTATCGGCTGTTATGGCGGCCCACACCATCATCATGGCCGGCGCTTGAGTTCTGGTGGCCAACCAAAGGTGCACATTTTCAGCTGACCTCTTTAGCAAGTAAACACGATCATTTTGTTTGTTTACAAACTGCTGGACAGCGAATGTATTCTCAACGGAGACGGAAAAAACCAAATTCGGTAGTTCACCACTTTCGGCCAAGCGAATCAACTCTTTAGCTCTTTTGAGTCTTTTTATACCCTACACCACAAGGTGGTCAGGGTATTATGTCTTTGTGCATTTGTTTGTAACAGGCAAAAGGAAACGAGATAGACCCATAGTTCCTTTTGATGATCTGCATAGAATCACATTCTGAGTCGATTTATGCATGTCCGTCCGTCCGTCTGTCCATGTATTTTTGTAAACAAAGCACAGTTCGCATTTATTGCCCTATCCAGATGAAATTTTGCACAAATCATTTGTTTGGCCCAAGGACGAACCCTATTGAAATTGGAGATAATCGGTCAAAATTTAGATATAGCTCCCATATATATCTTCGTCCGATTTGCCTTTTTTTGTGCACCAAACGTGTAATATCAGTCCGAATAGTATGGAATCGAAATCGGTTCAGATATAGCTATAGCTCCCATATATATTGTTCATCCGATTTGTTATTTTTGTCCTCCGCAGCGGTAATATGCACTCTGTAACAACAATATTTTGGGAAATATATCAAATGCAGCTCAGAAATACATTTGGTAAATGTTATAGAGATCGGTTCAGATTTGGATATAGCTTCCATGTATAACTTCGTCCGATTTACCTTTCATTGTGCACCAAACTTCTAATATTTGCCCAAATTGGATGAAATTTGGCACTTACGACCGAATTGAGTCTAGAAGCTAGTATGTCAAATTTGGTGAAGATCGGTTAAGATATAGCTATTGCCATATATATTGTTCATCCGATTTGTCATATTTGTTACCCACAGCCCTAATATGCACTCCGTAACAACGATATTCAGGGAAATATATCAAATGCAGCTCAGAAATATCTTTGCCAAATTTAATCGAAATCGGTTCCGATTTTGATATAGCTCCCATATATAACTTTATCCGATTTCAAATTAATTGTGCACCAAATGGCCAATACAAGTCCGAATTTAAAAGATACAAATGCTTCGACTTATTTAGTCCTTTGAATTTTAAATTATAATTATAATCATAGGGTGTATGATTGAATTCTCCCATAAAAACCTTTAAGTGTTATGTGGAGCTCTACTAAATTAGCAAAGTGGTGTAGGGTATCATAAAGTCGGCCCCACCCGACTTTAAGACTTTCGTTACTGGTTTCTTTCTGTTGTGGTGTAAGTTCTTGCACCTTTTGGAATTTCAATGGCTTTACCCCGAGCTCATTATTCAATATTTGCCAAATGGAATACTGCGATATGTTCAGCTCACGAGTTATTTTTCGGCCACTGCGTCGCAAGTTTCGATAAAGTCGCTTCTTTACTTTTCGAACCATTTGGTTCACATCAATGCTCTCACTACCACTCTGGACATTTCCGAATCGAAAGGGATTAGTATTTAATAATGGAAAATATTTTTGGAAAAAAAATGGCTCACCGATCCTTCACACGACAAATGTGCTCCCGATAGGGTAAAATATCGGGTGCGCCACCGGATAAATAGCCGCCACTTGCCCTTTTTCTCCTTTAATTGACCCTCAATCATCGATTTTTTACTGCCATTCAAGAAGCCCATTGCCTTGTCCGGATGATTGCACAGAAAGCAACCCCATTGATATTCCAGCTCATTGCAATTCGGATTAGATTTATCAGTCTTGGAGACTTCGAAGACTTCTAAGAAGCCTGAATGTCTTAATTTATTGACCAGGATTTCACGGTCCTGGAAATTTAATAATTGCAAAATTTGATAACATTTGACGTCAGGCTACCCTACCAGTATCACGGTAACGAGCGATGGTACGAGACACAAATGATTTATTCACATTTAAATGCTGGAGTGCTCTAACGATAGCCACTTGTGGTTTTCTAGCCAAATATAAAGAAATCACACTATCACGCTTGCTTTCCATCACGAATAAGTTTTTTTCTGGAAAATTCTCACCAAAATGCTTTTGTACGCTTGTAAACAATATAATGAGCTGTTACTGGAATAATTTTAACAGCTGTCGGACGAGTGGCTTAGAAATGATAGCAGTCTGAAGGTGATTGCAGTTTCTTAATCTCACCCTGTATAGATAACTGGCCGGGAAAAAGTCTAAGAATCTCCTAATTTGGGTGACATCGTTATAAATGTGCAACAAGGGGATATAGTTGTCCTCCATTCTCAACCTTGAACGACCTACTGACGAAATTTAACTATATTGACAATCTTATGGAGATGGGCTTTCATACCCTTTGAAAAACCTTAAAACTACGTCCCTCTCTGTATATCTTCAGTTCGTTTGTGCTAATAAATAAAATATTTTCGACCATCTTCTTGGTTACATAAGCTATTATACCAATTTCCTCTTGATTCCATTTTTGTAATATTCCAACAAAAATCCACATCGCAAAATCGCAAGTTTTTTCGTGCTTCCTTTTCAACGCCATACAATTTTTTCCTCAAAGATACATCGAGAAACTGTTACAGCGAAACAATGAGCGGAACGTCAAGCACCACCACTACCAGCAACAACATCCGCATCGATACTTGTAATAATATTAAAGAGAAGTAGCTTCCGCTGCAGACATCGTCTGCAAACCATCCGTATCCAATTAACGTGGATAACAGTTTCCTATTATCAGTTTTTCTCTCCCTCTCCCTCTGCCCCTGCCACACCCCCCCCCCCCTCCTTTCACCATTTCTCCTTTAATCTGTTTAGCCAGCAAATCATCGATAACTTGGCATTTAATTGAGGATTCACGGGTAGAGGAAAAAAACAACAAAAATTCCCCAGACAAATGAAGCCATGCAATCGGCGAGGAATAAAAAACTGAATGAAAAATGGACAATTAACTAACCAATCAGCAGCCTAGCTGGCCATTAGCCAGCAACAAATGTGCTGCTGTGTGGTGGTCACTCTATGCACGTAATTTAAATATTTAATGTAATTTAATATTGTTTGTATTTTTTTTTTTGTAGTTGTTGTTGTTGATTATTTGTAATGGCATAATTATGTGGAAAAAATATATATATTTTTTTTCAAATTATTTATTTTTTTGTCTTCAATTTGTGCATTTAATTATGTCGCATGTTTGTAGGTATGTCCTTAATATGGGAAAACAAAATAGGAAGATCACTAGATTTACCTATATATATATAACAAGTAAAAAAGTATCGGTCGGTTTTGCCGACAGTTGAATACCCTCAGCCAATGTTCGATTATTTAAAAAAATTTGGACTTCTGTTCCGAAGGAATGGGCCAATATTGGTCATCTCGTATCTGACTTAAATAAATATGATATAAATATTGCGACGTGCTAGGTTTGGACTGTGATATGTTAATGGAAATTTTGGTATGTACCAAGTCTTAAATAGAATCGGATGTCAATTTCGCTTTTTATGAGCTTCATGGATATTCAAAATTTTGAGCCTTTGTATGGAAGGTACCAGGAAGAGTGGACCGATATATCCCACCTTCACAACGGATCCTTTGTTAGTGGAAATAATAGGATGTGTTAAATATAAAGATAACCTGACGCTTATTTCGGATTTTATAAACGTTTTGTTATTCAGAACTTTTGACCTTTTGTGGGGAGGTACCAGGAGGAATGGTCCGATCTCTACCATTTTCTTACAGATCCTGTGTTGATAGAAATATTCAGATGTGTCAAGTCTAAACGGAATCCGATATTAATTTCGCGTTTTATGAGCTTAATGGATATTCAAAATTTCCACCTTTTGTGGGGGAGGTACCAGAAGGAGTGGACCGATATTGTCCATTTTCGCACCAGGCCTAGCACTGATGCAAATATTAGAATTTTCAAAGTCATCGGATTATCGTTTCCCTTTCTGTGCAAAAAATATTTTTTTTTGAAGATTTCGACCATTTGTGGAGGAGGTACCTGAAGGAGTGGACCGATATATTCCATCTTCACACCAGACCTTGGATTATTTAGAATATTGTTATATTTGTAATTTGAAGACAATCTGACTCTTAGTATGTCACATTTTATAAGAGTAATAATTATTCAAAATGTTGACCCTTTTTTGGGGAGGTACTTGATGGAGTAGAGCGATATTGTCCAATTTCGCTACTGACCAAGCACTGATGTAAATATAAGAATTTACAAAGTTGGAGAAAAATAGGATTATCCTTTCTCTTTCTGTGCAGTAAATGATTTTCTTTGAAAATATTGGCATTTTGTGGGGTAGGTACCAGAAGGAGTGGGCCGATATTGTCCATCTCCGAACTCGATCTAAATTTCATAATAATATTACGATGTGCCAAGTTTGGTCCGAATCGGATGCTCCCTACGAGAGTTATGGTGAGCCAGTCGGACAAACGGACGGACGGACATCGCTAGATGGACTCCAAATGTCCTGAAACCAAATGTCCTGACTCTTGGAGAGGAAGTCCTTGAAAAATACTTTAAAACATTCCCATTCCTTTGTCAGAAAGTTTTTGAAATTATTTTTAAAAAATGTACACGACTCTTTGACTGGAATTCCTTGAAAATTATTTTCAAATATATCCAAATCATGAACAGAATATTATATGTAATTCTATTCTATTTTCAAAAAATCCACGCTCTTTGGCCAGAAAATCTTTAAAAAATAAGGTTTTAAAATTTACTAACAATGGCAGGAGGTCCTTGAAAAAAATTAAAAACATGAAAATTACTAGGAGATTTTTGAAAAATATTCTAAAAAAACAGGACTTTTTCAGGAGATCCGTCAAAAATATTTATTTGTTTATATTTTTTTATTGGGGGATGGCTTTGTTGAAAATTTTAAAATGAAGACTAAGATTCGTGCCCAAGAAGTGACTGACAATTTTATAAAAAGCAAACGGTTCTTGGGCAAGAAGTCCTAGGGTTTTTTACCCACACTTTATTTACAGATGTGAAGTCCTTACACAATTTTTATAAAAGAATCCTTGCTGGTAGTGGAAAATTATTTTTTAATCTAACATTTATTTAAACTTTGACGGGAAGTCCTTAAAAATAGTTTTTTTTTTCTTTGAAATCCACATTTTTACAAGATGGATTTTTATACCCTACACCACATAGTGGTAAGGGTATTATGTCTTTGTGCATTTGTTTGTAAAAGTACGTTTATATATATGAGGGTTAACCCACTGGATTTGGATTTAAATTGTCATATCCATTACTTTTACTTCAAATAAATCCTCTCAAAGTAGGTTAACCCTACAAAAAGTTCTAACGTAAACATGGCATAACATGGAGAAGGAAACGAGATAGACCCATAGTTACTTTTGAGAACCTTCATAGAATCACTTTCTGAGTCGATTTATGCATGTCAGTCCGTCTGTCCGTCCGTCTGTCCATGTATTCTTGTGAACAAAATGCAGGTCGCATTTATTATCCGATTGAGATGAAATTTTCCAAACAATATTTTTGTGGCCCAAGGACGAACCCTATTGAAATTGGTGAGAATCGGATCAAATTTAGATATAGCTCCCATATATATCTTCATCCGATTTCGGGTTAAATGTGCACCAAATGTCCACTATTAGTCCAAATTACCTGAATTTTGGCACACCCAACCGAGTTCAGCCTAGAAGCAAGTATATCAAATTTGGAGAAAATCGGTTCAGATATAGCTATAGCTCCCATATATATCTTTCATCCGATTTGATCTTTAAGTCCCTCACATTCGTAATATGCACTCCACAAGAATGATATTTGGTACCAGATAAAAGATACAGCCCAGAAATAGCTGTTTGTAATTTTATCGAAATCGGTTCAGAATTGGACATAGCTCCCATATATATCTTCATCCGATTTTGGGTTAATTGTGCACCAAATGGCCGATATAAGTCCAAATGGACTGAATTTTAGTACATCGGACCAAATTCAGCCTAGAAGCAAGTATATCAAATTTAGTGAAAATCGGTTCAGATATAGGTAGATATAGCAACCATATATATGTTTCATCCGATTTAGTGTTTTAGTCCCTTACATTCGTAATATTCACTCCACAACCGTGATATTTGGTACCAGGTATTAGATGGAGCACAGGAATAGCTGTTTTAAATTTTACCGAAATCGGTTCAGATTTGGATATAGCTCCCATATATATCTTCATCCGATTTCGGGTGATTGACCACCAAATGGCCGTAATAGCATCAATTTTGGCAAATCCGACCGAAACCAGCCTAGAAGCAAGTACACCAATTTTAGTAAAAATCGGTTCAGATATAGCTATAGCTCCCATATATATCTTCATCCGATTTCGTGTTAATTGTGCATCAAATGGCCTATATCAGCCCAAATGACATGAATTTTCGTACATAAGACCGAATTCAGTCTAGAAGCTAATACGTCAAATTTGGAGAAACCCGGTTCAGAGATAGCTATAGTTCGTAAAATGCACGATAGAATTAGATAGATTTTGATTTTTTACCAAATATCTCATAGAGCTCTGAAATGCCTTGTATAAACCTTTTTACGAGAGCTCTACTAAATATGCATAGTGGTGTAGGGTATCATATAGTCAGCCCCGCCCGACTTTTGAGCTTTCCTTACTGGTTTTTTATCCTCCTTTTTAGTAGGAAGTCCTTAGCATTATTTTAAAGAATCTAAATAAAAAAAATAAGATCTGTGAACAGGGTGTCACTGAAAAATATTAAAAAAAAAATCACAACTCTTGATCAAAAAGTTATTTTTAATATACCACGCCTCTTAGTTAGGAAGTGCTTGAAAATTACTTTTAAAATTTTTGAAAATCCTGCTCAAAGTTTGGGAAGTACCAGAAAATGTAAACCATTGCATCTTGCCTATGTCTCAAAAAAATATTATTATGGGACAAGTTTCGAACAAAATCCTATAAACCATAAGCTGTATATCATTATATTAAATGTTTATAACCCTTTTAAAATTTTTATTAGTCCTGTGAGATGCCAGAAGTTAAAGGGGAAGGTCTATAGGCACATTTGCGAACCCGAGCTTAGTTTGAATGAACTGCAGCCAGGAGCTAGACGGACGTTCATGGCTGGATAAAATATGATTGTCTTAAAACGGGTTCCATCGGAAAATGAATTCGAGTAGATCGAATATCAATTCTTGGACCTCTTCATATTAAAGGAATTTTTCTGAGGCAGTTTACAGGCTCTCTAAAGAATAATAACATTTTAAAGTTTCTCCATTGGTAGAACCTCCAACTACTTTCAACTTCCATTGTTTCCATGAAATCCAACCTCTTTCCATGCCTCTATCCAACTTTAATCCTTTGTATTCGAATTGTCTTAAAGTAAATATCCCATAAAATATGAAACTTCAATACAAACGGAAGTAAATATCCATCTATCCTTCCTTGTTGTAATTTAATGAATCCATAATTAGTTACATTACACATTTTATGCTCTTCCTTTTTGGAGTCCGTTTGCTGCACGTTTCCTCTTTTCCTCCTCCATCACACATTATGTGATTATTTGGTTATTCAGTATTTGAGAGACGGGCGATGGTAATGATGACGACTTCGTGTGGGAGTCAATGGAAATTTGTAGTAATGGATGGATGAATGAATGGTTGGATGGATGGGCAGGAGTTACAATTTACAAAGGGGCGGCTGGTTGGTAAGACAACTCGTGCCGACTGCTTTACATAGCCATCCGTTATTGACTTTTATTTGTTGCGCATTACCGTCAAAAGCTGAGGAAAGTTGTTCCTCGGCCCTCACTTATATTTCATAGTTGGCAGCGGATATGGACGCACTGGTTCAATATTCTTTTGTATCTCTGCTTTGTGAGCCAAGTTGAATGTGAAGTGACAGCGACAGCAGCAGAGGCAGCTGAAGCTGCTGCCACACTTATTATTCTCGTAAACCTTATTATTTATTGATGTATAAAAATGTTGTAAAAATCAAGAGGAATTCCAACTTCCGCAGATAGTTTGTTGAGTGGCTAAGGGGTTGCCAGGGAATGACTAAAAGAAAATTCGGGATATGAAAGGTCCCAAACGAATTACTGTAACTAGAAGCCTTTTTAAAGGTGGATTTTTTAAAGAATATTTTTTCATGCATCCAAAGAGGCGTGGATTTTTTAAAGAATATTTTTTCATGTAACCAAAGAGGCGTGGATTTTTAAAAAAATATTTTTTCAAGCAACCAAAGAGTCGTGGACTTTTTAAAGAATACTTTTTCCTGTAACCAAAGAGGCGTGGATTTTTTAAAGAATATTTTTTCATGTAACCAAAGAGGCGTGGATTTTTAAAAAGATATTTTTTCAAGCAACCAAAGAGGCGTGGATTTTTTAAAGAATATTTTTTTCAAGCAACCAGAGAGGCGTGGATTTTTAAAAAAATATTTTTCATGTAACCAGAGAGGCATGGATTTTTTAAAGAATATTTTTTCATGTAACCAAAGAGGCGTGGATTTTTTTAAGAATATTTTTTTCAAGCAACCAGAGAGGCGTAGATTTTTTAAGAATATTTTTTTCAAGCAAACAAAGAGGCGTGGATTTTTTTAAGAATATTTTTTTAAGTAACCAGAGGGACGTGGATTTTTTAAAGAATATTTTTTTCAAGCAACCAAAGAGGCGTGGATTTTTTAAAGAATATTTTTTTCAAGCAACCAGAGAGGCGTGGATTTTTAAAAAAATATTTTTTCATGTAACCAGAGAGGCATGGATTTTTTAAAGAATATTTTTTCATGTAACCAAAGAGGCGTGGATTTTTTTAAGAATATTTTTTTCAAGCAACCAGAGAGGCGTGGATTTTTTTAAGAATATATTTTTCAAACAAACAAAGAGGCGTGGATTTTTTTAAGAATATTTTTTTAAGTAACCAGATGGACGTGGATTTTTTAAAGAATATTTTTTCAAGCAACCAAAGAGGCGTGGATTTTTTAAAGAATATTTTTTCAAGTAACCAGAGGGGCGTGGATTTTTTAAAGAATATTTTTTTCACGCAACCTAAGAGGCGTGGATTTTTTAAAGAATATTTTTTTCAAGCAACCAAAGAGGCGTGGATTTTTTAAAGAATATTTTTTCAAGCAACCAAAGAGGCGTGGATTTTTTAAAGAATATTTTTTCAAGCAACCAAAGAGGCGTGGATTTTTTAAAGAATATTTTTTTCAAGCAACCAAAGAGGCGTGGATTTTTTAAAGAATATTTTTTTCAAGCAACCAAAGAGGCGTGGATTTTTTTAAAGAATATTTTTTTCAAGCAACCAAAGAGGCGTGGATTTTTTAAAGAATATTTTTTTCAAGCAACCAAAGAGGCGTGGATTTTTAAAGAATATTTTTTTCAAGCAACCAAAGAGGCGTGGATTTTTTAAAGAATATTTTTTTCAAGCAACCAAAGAGGCGTGGATTTTTTAAAGAATATTTTTTTCAAGCAACCAAAGAGGCGTGGATTTTTTAAAGAATATTTTTTCAAGCAACCAAAGAGGCGTGGATTTTTTAAAGAATATTTTTTTCAAGCAACCAAAGAGGCGTGGATTTTTTAAAGAATATTTTTTTCAAGCAACCAAAGAGGCGTGGATTTTTTAAAGAATATTTTTTTCAAGCAACCAAAGAGGCGTGGATTTTTTAAAGAATATTTTTTTCAAGCAACCAAAGAGGCGTGGATTTTTTAAAGAATATTTTTTTCAAGCAACCAAAGAGGCGTGGATTTTTTAAAGAATATTTTTTTCAAGCAACCAAAGAGGCGTGGATTTTTTAAAGAATATTTTTTTCAAGCAACCAAAGAGGCGTGGATTTTTTAAAGAATATTTTTTTCAAGCAACCAAAGAGGCGTGGATTTTTTAAAGAATATTTTTTTCAAGCAACCAAAGAGGCGTGGATTTTTTAAAGAATATTTTTTTCAAGCAACCAAAGAGGCGTGGATTTTTTAAAGAATATTTTTTTCAAGCAACCAAAGAGGCGTGGATTTTTTAAAGAATATTTTTTTCAAGCAACCAAAGAGGCGTGGATTTTTTAAAGAATATTTTTTTCAAGCAACCAAAGAGGCGTGGATTTTTTAAAGAATATTTTTTCAAGCAACCAAAGAGGCGTGGATTTTTTAAAGAATATTTTTTTCAAGCAACCAAAGAGGCGTGGGATTTTTTAAAGAATATTTTTTCAAGCAACCAAAGAGGCGTGGATTTTTAAAGAATATTTTTTTCAAGCAACCAAAGAGGCGTGGATTTTTTAAAGAATATTTTTTCAAGCAACCAAAGAGGCGTGGATTTTTTAAAGATATTTTTTTCAAGCAACCAAAGAGGCGTGGATTTTTTAAAGAATATTTTTTCAAGCAACCAAAGAGGCGTGGATTTTTTAAAGAATATTTTTTTCAAGCAACCAAAGAGGCGTGGATTTTTAAAGAATATTTTTTTCAAGCAACCAAAGAGGCGTGGATTTTTTAAGAATATTTTTTCAAGCAACCAAAGAGGCGTGGATTTTTTTAAAGAATATTTTTTTCAAGCAACCAAAGAGGCGTGATTTTTTAAAGAATATTTTTTTCAAGCAACCAAAGAGGCGTGGATTTTTTAAAGAATATTTTTTCAAGCAACCAAAGAGGCGTGGATTTTTTAAAGAATATATTTTTTCAAGCAACCAAAGAGGCGTGGATTTTTTAAAGAATATTTTTTTCAAGCAACCAAAGAGGCGTGGATTTTTTAAAGAATATTTTTTTCAAGCAACCAAAGAGGCGTGGATTTTTTAAAGAATATTTTTTTCAAGCAACCAAAGAGGCGTGGATTTTTTAAAGAATATTTTTTTCAAGCAACCAAAGAGGCGTGGATTTTTTAAAGAATATTTTTTTCAAGCAACCAAAGAGGCGTGGATTTTTTAAAGAATATTTTTTTCAAGCAACCAAAGAGGCGTGGATTTTTTAAAGAATATTTTTTCAAGCAACCAAAGAGGCGTGGATTTTTTAAAGAATATTTTTTTCAAGCAACCAAAGAGGCGTGGATTTTTAAAGAATATTTTTTTCAAGCAACCAAAGAGGCGTGGATTTTTTAAAGAATATTTTTTTCAAGCAACCAAAGAGGCGTGGATTTTTTAAAGAATATTTTTTTTCAAGCAACCAAAGAGGCGTGGATTTTTTAAAGAATATTTTTTTCAAGCAACCAAAGAGGCGTGGATTTTTTAAAGAATATTTTTTTCAAGCAACCAAAGAGGCGTGGATTTTTTAAAGAATATTTTTTTCAAGCAACCAAAGAGGCGTGGATTTTTTAAAGAATATTTTTTTCAAGCAACCAAAGAGGCGTGGATTTTTTAAAGAATATTTTTTTCAAGCAACCAAAGAGGCGTGGATTTTTTAAAGAATATTTTTTTCAAGCAACCAAAGAGGCGTGGATTTTTTAAAGAATATTTTTTTTCAAGCAACCAAAGAGGCGTGGATTTTTTAAAGAATATTTTTTTCAAGCAACCAAAGAGGCGTGGATTTTTAAAGAATATTTTTTTCAAGCAACCAAAGAGGCGTGGATTTTTAAAGAATATTTTTTTCAAGCAACCAAAGAGGCGTGGATTTTTTAAAGAATATTTTTTTCAAGCAACCAAAGAGGCGTGGATTTTTTAAAGAATATTTTTTTCAAGCAACCAAAGAGGCGTGGATTTTTTAAAGAATATTTTTTTCAAGCAACCAAAGAGGCGTGGATTTTTTAAAGAATATTTTATTTTTTTCAAGCAACCAAAGAGGCGTGGATTTTTTAAAGAATATTTTTTTCAAGCAACCAAAGAGGCGTGGATTTTTAAAGAATATTTTTTCAAGCAACCAAAGAGGCGTGGATTTTTTAAAGAATATTTTTTTCAAGCAACCAAAGAGGCGTGGATTTTTTAAAGAATATTTTTTTCAAGCAACCAAAGAGGCGTGGATTTTTTTAAAGAATATTTTTTTCAAGCAACCAAAGAGGCGTGGATTTTTTAAAGAATATTTTTTTCAAGCAACCAAAGAGGCGTGGATTTTTAAAGAACATTTTTTCAACTAACCAAAGAGGCGTGGATTTTTTTAAAGAATATTTTTTTCAAGCAACCAAAGAGGCGTGGATTTTTTAAAGAATATTTTGCCAAGTAACCAAAGAGACCTGGATTTTTTAAAGAATATTTTTTTCAAGCAACCAAAGAGGCGTGGATTTTTTAAAGAATATTTTTTCAAGCAACCAAAGAGGCGTGTATTTTTTAAAGAACATTTTTTCAACTAACCAAAGAGGCGTGGATTTTTTAAAGAATATTTTTTTCAAGCAACCAAAGAGGCGTGGATTTTTTAAAGAACATTTTTTCAACTAACCAAAGAGGCGTGGATTTTTTAAAGAATATTTTTTTCAAGCAACCAAAGAGGCGTGGATTTTTTAAAGAATATTTTGCCAAGTAACCAAAGAGACCTGGATTTTTTAAAGAATATTTTGCCAAGTAACCAAAGAGACCTGGCTTTTTTAAAGAATATTTTGCCAAGTAACCAAAGAGACCTGGCTTTTTTAAAGAATATTTTTTCAAGTAACCAAAGAGGTCTTAATTTTTTAAAGAATATTTTTTCAAGTAACCAAAGAGGCCTTAATTTTTTATAGTATATTTTTCAAGTAATCAAAGAGACCTGGCTTTTTTAAAGAATATTTTTTCAAGTAACCAAAGAGGCCTTAATTTTTTATAGTATATTTTTCAAGTAATCAAAGAGACCTGGCTTTTTTAAATAATATTTTTTCAAGTAACCAAAGAGGCCTTAATTTTTTAAAGAATATTTTTTCAAGTAACCAAAGAGGCCTTAATTTTTTAAAGAATATTTTTTCAAGTAATCAAAGAGGCCTTAATTTTTTAAAGAATATTTTTTCAAGTAACCAAAGAGGCCTTAATTTCTTATAGGATATTTTTCAAGTAACCAAAGAGGCCTGGCTTTGTTAAAGAATATTTATTCAAGCATCAAAAGTTTTATAATTTTTTTTAAACCTGGCAACCCTTGGCTTCCATAATAAAATTTAACGATAACTTTGTTTTCCGGCTTTATTAAGAGTGATGAGTGATGGCTCAGTGAAAGATAATGTACAAAAATAAAATAACGTTACGAATGAAAATGGACATGAAAATACAAAGAAGGAAATACGAAACAGCAAGACAAAAACTAAAAGGAATACACGGACCAAACTTCAACACATGGACACAACCACACTCACACATCCACAGCATTATTAAATATGGCCCAGAATTTAACAAAAACAGGAAATTTGTAGTAAATTTTCCTCGGTTTATTGTTGCTGGCGATGTTTACTTCCGCACGGGGCAGGGCATTGTTACAATTTAACCATATTTTACGACTCTTGAGTGGCTTTTCACGAATTATGACTAGTCACAGATGAAAATGCTGTAGTAATGATAAATGTTGTTGTGTTTCGCATATTTTTTTGTTTTTATTGCGCAATGTGGGAGTGCTGATGTAGGCATATTTTTTCGGTACCTTATTAAAAATCTAATTTATATCATTTACTAAGGGACTTGTTTTTTGGGTTTTTATAACTATTACTGTCATAAATTTGCGGGACAATGTGGTTGGGAATTTTGCCGAATTTACTTTAAGTATCAATGGGTCCTTGAGAAAAGTTTTTTGTAAATCAAGAATTTATGTTCTAAACTCGTGCGAAATTTTGTATCGATTGGTGTATTATTGTGACCTGTAGAGCGATAGTATAATCAACAAAATGTTCGGTCCATCTCAACCCCTAAATATTTTGCGAACATCTCCAGAAGCAATAGGCTTCTATGCCGGCAAAAAACCCAACCCCAGCCAATGTTCGTTTATTTAAAAATAATTTTACTTGCGTTATGATTAATCAAACTATTGACCCTTTATAGGGGAGGCTTTTAGGGAGTGGGTCAATATTGTCAATTTCGTATCTGGTTTTGGTTATTGATTGAAAAAATAATATATTAATCCTTATTAATAATTTAAAAAAAATCCACGCTCCTTTGATCCTTGAAAAATAATTTAAAAAAAAATCCACGCTCCTTTGATTCTTGAAAAATAATTTAAAAAAATCCACGCTCCTTTGAACCTTGAGAAAATAATTTAAAAAAAATCCACGCTCCTTTGATCCTTGAAAAAATAATTTAAAAAAAATCCACGCTCTTTTGATCCTTGAAAAAATAACTTTAAAAAAAATCCACGCTCCTTTGATATTTGAAAAATTAATTTTAAAAAATCCACGCTCCTTTGATCTTTGAAAAATAATTTTAAAAAATCCACACTCCTCTGATCCTTGAAAAAATAATAATTTTAAAAAATCGACTCTCCTTTGATCCTTGAAAAATAATTTTAAAAAATCCACGCTCCTTTGATCCTTGAAAAAATAATTTTAAAAAAATCCACGCTCCTTTGATCCTTGAAAAAATAATTTTAAAAAAATCCACGCTCCTTTGATCCTTGAAAAAATAATTTAAAAAATCCACGCTCCTTTGATCCTTAAAAAAATAATTTAAAAAAAATCCACGCTCCTTTGATCCTTGAAAAAATAATTTTAAAAAACTCCACGCTCCTTTGATCCTTGAAAAAATAATTTTAAAAAAATCCACGCTTCTTTGATCATTGAAAACATAATTTTAAAAAAATCCACGCTCCTTTGAAGCTTGAAAAAATAATTTTAAAAAAATTCACGCTCCTTTGATCCACGAAAAAATATTTTAAAAATAATCCACGCTCATTTGATCCTTGAAAAAATATTTTTAAAAGAAACCGCGCTCCATTGATCCTTGAAAAAATAATTTTAAAAAAATCCACGCTCCTTTGATCCTTGAAAAAATAATTTTAAAAAATACACGCTCCTCTGATCCTTGAAAAAATATTTTTAAAAAAGTCCACGCTCCTTTGATCCTTAAAAAAATATTTTTAAAAAAATCCACGCTTCTTTGATCCTCGAAAAAATGTATTTAAAAAAGTCTACGCTCCTTTGATCCTCGAAAATGTGTATTTAAAAAAGTCTACGCTCCTTTGATCCTCGAAAATGTGTATTTAAAAAAGTCTACGCTCCTTTGATCGTTGAAAAAATATTTTTAAAAGAATCCGCGCTCCTTTGATCCTCGAAAGAATATTTTTAAAAAAGTCTACTCTCCTTTGATCCTTGAAAAAATATTTTTAAAAGAATCCGCGCTCCATTGATCCTTGAAAAAATATTTTTAAAAGAATCCACGCTCCATTGATCCTTGAAAAAATGTTTCTAAAAAATCCACGCTCTTTTTATCCTTAAAAAAATAATCTTTAAACAATCCACGCTTATTGGTCTGTTGGTCCTTGATAAAATATTGTTTAAAATATCCGGTCTGTTGGTCCTTAAAAATTATGTTTAAAAAATCCACGCTTATTGGTCTGTTGGTCCTTGATAAAATATTGTTAAAATATCCAGTCTGTTGGTCCTTAAAAAATCTGTTTAAAAAATCCACGCTTATTGGTCTGTTGGTCCTTGAAAAAAAATGATTAAAAAAATACTTGAAAATTATTCTTAAGAAATCCAAGGCATCCACGTTCCATTAGTCTTCTGAATAATTCCTAAAAATGCACGATTCATGGCTCCTTTGGTCCTTGAAAAAAATCATTCCTTGGATTACACAAATATTGCATTTATTATTAGTGTTAAAATGAGTTTCTCTTCCACCCAATATTA
Organism: Musca domestica; assembly: GCF_030504385.1. NCBI lineage: Eukaryota > Metazoa > Arthropoda > Insecta > Diptera > Muscidae > Musca > Musca domestica. The sequence goes on along the minus strand of NW_026712324.1, from coordinate 427,693 downwards.
TCTCAAATTCAGTGTTCTCACACAAGGAAGCAACTCGAAATTCTTGCAAAACTTGTTTTGGGATTAGGAAAATTTCCCCATTGATTATGGCCGGTAGTTTCAATTGGTCCTAGTTTCTTGAAGTGATGATGTTGCTATTGTGGTTTCTTTTTCCTTTATAATCATAATAAGTTCATGCGGTTAACTAAGTTTTCTTGTTTTGTTTTTTCTTTAATTTTATTTCTTCACTTATTTAGTTCGGCGTTATTTTGCTTTGCTTTGCAATTCTCCTTTCATTTTCTCAGAAAATTAATTTTCATTTTAAAATAGCTTGAATGCTGATGTGGATTCTGCTGATGATGCTGGTGGCATGGGCATAAGAATGTTTGTGGTTATTTGTGGTAGGTAATGGACTTTTGTTTCTTTTGCTTCCTTTCTCACGATGAGGATGCCCCACACTCTCGTCGAAAAGTTTCCTTTTTTTAAGTGTTTGTGAGTGAGTGGTTCTGGCTGCCTATGTGTGTAGCTTGTTTGTGTGAGGGAGTTTCTTCTTGAGTTTTTTTTCTGCAACTGGAAAAGTTCACTGAAGTGTTTTCCTCTTCAAAGAAGTCCAGTGAGTTAGAAATACAAAAAAAAAAAAAAAAAATAAATAAATAAAGAAAAAGGGAAAATATAAGTTTAAATTCCTTTGAGATTTGCTGTTGGAAAAATGTTCTCTTTTCTAATTTAATTAAATTATCTTTTGTGTAAATGCAAAAGTTTTCGCAAAAAACTTCAGGGAAATTTTTCCAAATTAATGAAGAAATTAAAGGGGGTGGAAGAAAGGTGTGAGGGAATCAAAAAAGTTAACGTAGGAAAATCTTAAATAGACACTTTCCATTATTGAAAAAATGCAATAGTCCTGGCTAAATATTCTTTAAAAAATTCCGATTTTAGATATTTTGTTCATTAAAAATACTTTTTAAAAAGTAAAAAAAAAATCCTTTGACCTTCCAAATTTTAAAAAATATCAGTCGGTTTTGCCTAGAAATGCATACCTCCATTCTTTAAATATATATTGACTTCTGCTATGATTTTTAAAATTGTTGACCCTCTATGGAGTAGGTTCCGAAAGAATGGGCCAATAATGTCAATTTTGTATCAGACCTACAGAGTGAGAAAAAGAAACTGCAACCAATTTCAGACTGCTGTCATTTCTAAGCCACTCGTCCGACAGCTGTTAAAATATTCCAGCGACAGCTCACTATATTGTCTACAAGCGTACAAAAGCATTTTGGTGAGAACTTTCCAGAAAAAAAGTGATTTGTGATGGAATTCAAGCGTGATAGTGTGATTTCGTTATGTTTGGCTGGAAAACCACAGTGGCTATCATTAGAGCACTCCAGCATTTAAATGTGAATAAATTTTTTGTGTTCCGTACCATCGCTCGTTGTCGTAATGCTGGTAGCGGTGCCCGACGTCAAGGAAGTGCTCGGAAGAAAACAGAAACACCAGCGGAAATAATTCGAAAAGTAAAGAAGCGACTTGATCGAAACCCGCGTCGAAGTGGCCGAAAAATGGCTCGTGAGCTGAACATATCGCAATATTCCATTCAGCAAATATTGAAAAATGAGCTCGGGGTAAAGTCATTGAAATTCAAAAAAGTGCAAGAACTTACCCGCCACAGAATGAAAATGGACTCAAAAAAAAAGTAGCTTCGCTTGGCCGTAAGTGGTGAATTGCCGAATTTGGTTTTCTCCGATGAGAACACATTCGTTGTCCAGCAGCCAGTAGTTTGTAAACAAACAAAATCATCGTGTTTACTTGCCAAAGAGGTCAGTTCAGAAAATGTGCACCTTCGGTTGGCCACCAGAACTCAGTCGCCGGCCATGGTGATGGCGTGGGCTGCCATAACAGCCGATGGTCGCTCTCCGCTCGTACTAATCGACCATCAGAATAAATGCCGAATATTATCGCGAAAATATTCTGGAGGATGTATAAAAGCCTTGGCCCTGCAAAAATTTTGGCCGCAAACCTTGGGAATTCCAACAAGACTCAGCAACCTCGCACTCAGCACGCGCCTCCCATGAATGATTGCAAAATGAGGTTCCTCGCTTCATTTTCAGCGCACAATGGCCACCAAAATCTTCGTATACCAATCCGTTGGACTATTGTGTCTACAGTATTTTAGAAAGCAAGGTTGGCACTAAAAAATACAAAAGTGTCGATCACCTCAAGCAAGTGCTTCACCGGAAATGGGCCAAAATACCGCAGTGGAACATTTGGGCAGTATGTGACGGTTTCATTGGCCGTTTGAAGGCCATAGCTCGTGCCAAAGGTGACCAATTCGAACAAATCTAAACTTATTCTAAAATGCTATTTCCGAGATACGATCTACCAAGTTTGGAATCGAATACGCTCTTCGAGAGTTATAGTGCGCCCTAGATGTACTGAAACGGATTTGGTCGAAAGAAAAGCTAGGGTCTAAAACCCTTATTTCGATGAGGCACGTTTTGGTCGTCTGAAGCAATATGGCTGAGGGTATAAAAAATCGTTGATCCTGGAAAAATATTCTTTAACAAGTTCAGAAATTTTATGGTTCTTAAAAAAGTACTGTTTAAAAAATGCAAAAAAAATCCATTAATCCCTAAGAAAATATTGAAAAGATTCTTTGGTCCTTGAAAAATATTCTTTAAAAAATTCAGAAATTTTTTGGTTCTTGAAAAAGAATACTTTAAAAAATTCCGAAAAATACTTTGATCTTTAAAAAATATTAAAAAAAGATCCTTTGGTCCTGAAAAAAAAAATAGTCTTTAAAACTTTAGAAATGTGGTTCTTAAAAAAATAAGTTTTTTGATCCTTAGAAAATATTTTAAAAAAATCCTTTGGTCTTGAAAAAAATATTCTTTACAAAATTCAGAAAGTTTCTAGTTCTTGAAAAATTACTCTTTAAAAAATTAAAGAAAAAAACTTTGATGCTTAAGAAAATATTAAAAAATCCTTGGGAACTTTGAAAAATATGCTTCAGAAAAATCAAAAATTTTTGGGTCCTTGAAAACTGTTCTTTAAAAAAATTCAGATTTGTTATTTTGGTTCTTCAAAATTCTTTGGTCCAGGAATAATATTTTTAAAAAAAAATCGGAAATACTTTGATTCTTGAAAAAGTGCTCTTTAAAAAATCCCTCGACCCTTAAATGGATATTATAAATGTCCTTTGGACCTTGAAAAATATTCTTTGAAAAAACATATAAAAGTTTGGTTCTAGGAAAAGTACTCTTTAAGAAATTTAAAAAAAAAATATTTGATTTTTAAGAAAAAATATCGAAAATCCTTTGGTCTTGAGAAAATATTTTTAAAAAATTCAGAAAGTTTTCGGTTTTTAAAAAAAGTAATCGTCAACAAAATTAAAGATATCCTTTGATTCTTAAGAAAATACTAAAATATCCTTTGGTACTAAAAAAATATTCTTTGAAAAAATCAGAAATTCTTTGGTTCTTGAAAACATACTCCTCAAAAACCTTTTGATCCTTAAAAAAATCATTTGTTTCCTAATCTAAAAAAATCCTTTCTTCCTTAAGAAAATATTAAAAAAAATTGGTCCTGGAAAATAATTCTTTAAACAATTCAGCAGTTTTCTGGTTCTTGTTTAAAATACTCTAAAAAAATAAAAAAAATCCTTTGATCCTTAAGAAAGTATTAAAAAAAAATCCTTTAGTCCTGGAAAACATTTTTTGAAAAATTCAGAAATGTTCTGGTCCTTGAAAAAGTACTCTTTAAAAAATACAAAAAAAAACTTTGATCCTTAAGAAAATATTAAAAAATCCTTTGCTCCTGGAAAAATTTTCTTCAGGAAAATCAAAAATTGTTTGGTTTTTAAAAAAGTTATTTTTAAAAAATCCTTGAAACCTTAAGAAAATATTTTAAAAAATATATAAAATTACTTTCGAAAAAATAAAAAAAAATCTTTAAAAAATTAAGGAATTTTGGTTTTTTAAAAACAACTGTTTCAAAAATTCAAAAATATCCTTTGATTCTTAAGAAACAATTAAAAAACCTTTGGCCCTGGATAAATATTTTGCTCCTTGAAAATATACAAAAAAAGTCTTTAATACTTGAAAAAAATGAATAAAAAAACCACTTTCATTTGAAAAAAAAAAATATTTCAACAGAATTCTCTGCTTTAAAAAATTCAGAAATGTTTTGGCTCTTGAAAAATCCTTAAGAAAATATTCAAAAATCCTTTGCTTCTGGAAAATTTTTCTTCAAGAAAATCAAAAGTTATTTTTTAAAAAATCCTTTTAATCTTAAGAAAAAATAAAAAAAATATAAAAGTACTTTCGACAATTAAAAAAAAATTAAAAAAAAAATCTTTAAAAAAATGAGGAATTTTGGTTTTTTTAAAACTGCTGGTTAAAAAATTTAAAAACATCCTTTGATCCTTAAAAAAAACAATTAGAAAACCTTTGGTCCTGGAAAAATATTCTTAAAACATCCGCAAACCTTTGCGCCGTGAAAATTTATAAAAAAATTTTTGATACTTGCAAAAAAAATTTTTAAAAAATCCACTTTCATTTAAAAAAAAAATATTTCAACAGAATTCTCGCTCATTTGGTCCTTGAAAAATTTTTTTTCTAAAAAATCTGCGCTTTTTGAAAAAAATCTCCGCCTTAAAAAAAATATTCTAAAAAATCTAGGCTTTTTGGCTCCCACGGAAAATTATTCGATATTCCTTAAAAAATATCCTTTAAAAAATCCCAGCCTTGTGTTTAAATTCACCTCAGCTCCCAGACTTCCTGGAACAATGAAATCACTTTCCATTGAAAACTAATCGCCTGTTCCACTCAATTTTACATTAATTAAAAGTCCGTGTAATTTTTTGCTCTCCTCTCGCTCTCTATTATTCTTGATAAGAATTAGTCGACTAGTACGGCTACGGCTGAAGATGGAAACATTTAATTTATGCGTAATTATCCTTCAATGACCTCATTTTTAACTTTTACAATGGCTTCTGCTGATGCTGCTGCCGCTGCTGATGATGATGTGGTTAAGGCCTTTAATGGGCCATTTTAAATGTTGCGGAAGTAAAATGGCACCTTCGGATGGAAAGCTAAAGAATTTTTCCCGCATATCCTAACGTAGCAAATTATGAGGGGATGAAGATGATGAAAGGGAAAATAAGTTTTATTTCTGACGAGCTTATAAGAATATATTTTAAGTATTTTCTTAAGGGCCAATTACAAGACGTGGAGGACCAATCGGCCAATAAATGTGCATATTTTGGGAATAATCGACCAAAAAACAATAATTTTTTGGAATATTTTTCAAGGACTTATCTACAAATAAACTTTGACTCTTTAAGAAAAGTGTTTCAAGGACCGAAGGGGCCATAAGGTTTAGTTTTTAAAAAATAATTTTTTTAAGGAAGAACAGAGATATCTATAGAAAGTCTCTCAACTGTCCTTTAGAAAGTGCTTCTAGTTATAAAAATCCTATTATCTGCAGAAGATCCTTAGGAAGCCCTTTGGGACATTAGAATGACATTCCATATATAACAGGCCGTTACACTCGTTCATACCCATATGCTCTTCCTAAATCCATATTGAATTTTTTAGGGCATACAAAATCCGCCATTTATACCAATAACCATCTAAAAACCACATAAACCTTAAAATCAAAGCGTGAATAGAAAACACCGGCTTCACCAGCAACAACTGCTGCTGCATCATTCCAGCTCTGCTTCAAAATCACAAGCTGGGCTGTTATCTGTTTATTTAAAATTTGTTTTGTGTATTCTCCCTAACCTGCACAGCAGCGGTCTCACTACAGCAGAAGATTCCAAATCAAATTCCTCCACAACTTCAATACCAAAATTACCTCAGAGAGTCTGCCCTACAGTTACAACTATTGACTGAATTTTTAAATGATTGCTGCAGAAATATGGAGTGTATTGGTTTTTGGCAGCTCCTCCACCAATGCCCTTTGGTAAAGTTTTGAATGAACATATGCCCATGTGGATTAAAAGCTAACATCGGAATGGACATATGCTACCATAATGTGCTTGTTTATTTGTGTGTGTGAGTGAGTGAGGTAAGGAAGTTGAACCTGGTGGCTGGTGATGGTATTGCAGACGATGATGATTTTTATCAATGAATGGTAAATAAATTATAACCAAAAACAGAATCTTTCCCTTCGAAAACTAAAACTCTCAGTGGCAATAAAGTTATACCAGAAGTTGTTAAGTTTCGCATAAATAAATGATGAAGTAGCTCGGAGACAGTGGTTTTAGAATATGAAAACGGAGAAAAATCATCAGCACGACTTTTATAGAAAGGATACCATTGTATTACAAGAAAGTAATTCTAATGACCTTCTATAGAAAGTCTTTAAAATCAAAGGTCATTTAAGAGCGTCCTAAAAAACAAAAGCCAAAGCCAGGGTCCTTCTAAGTACGGATTTTTGGTCATTTCTAAAAAAAGGCCTTAGAAGTGTTATAGACAGAGGGCAATTTTAGAGGCTTCCGATTGATAATCAGATGTCAATAGGAAGCCTCTAAAATGGTCCTATATCTATAAACTCTTTCTACAGACCTTCTAAAAAAGGCGTCAATTTTAAGGATCTTCTGTAGACAGAATGCCTTTCTGAAGACATTTCTAAGGACGTTCTATAGACAGAAGGTTTTTCCGAGGACCGTCTATAGATAGGAGGATATTATATGAATCTTTTATAAAGAAAATTTCTTTCAAAGGACCTTCTCGCCATTCTATGGCACTTAAGCAGATCGAGATAAATTTTATAGAAAAGACGCCATTTTGAGAGTTTTTTTTTTTGTAGACAAAAATCATTCTGCCGGTCTTCTATAGGCAGACGATTATTCTACATCTTTTTACAAAAAAGTCACACTTACGACATTATTTAGACAGAATGTCCTCTATGTAATCCGTTGTAGACCGAAGACATAAGGCAAAGACCCGTCAAACAGGATTCTATTCTAAGGAACTCTTAAAAAACAGAGAACCATTTTAAGGGCAATCCATATCCGGAAGACCATTTTCTATAAAAGGGAAGCAATTGTGGAGCCCTTCTGCAGACACCAAAAATTCCATTCCAACGAAATCTTACAAAACACAGAACCATTTTAAGGGCATTCCATATCCAAAAGACCATTTTCTATAAAAGGGAAGCAATTGTGGGGCCCTTCTGCAGACACCAAATTTTCCAAAGCAATTCTAAGACCCTTAAAAATCCTCTCTCCAAGGATATTTCTTGGAGAGAGGGTCATTCTTATATTTGTTCTTTAGGTGGCATTTGAAAGTGGCTCCTGTAGACAGAATTCTACTCTAAGGATTTTTCTAAAACATAAGGAATTTCTAAAGATGTTCTCTTGACAGATACCATTCGAGAGTTTTCCTGTAGACAGAAAGCCATTTTAAGGGTCTTTTGTAGACAGCATCACATTTTCAGACCATTGCTACAAAAAAAAAAGCCATAATAAGGACTATTTCGGATCATTCTAAAGGCATTCTTTACACAGAAGGCTATTCTGAGGACATTCACATGACATAATGTCATTGTTGAAAAATTTAACTCCATATCCTCTTATTGTTTTGGTTTCTTTCGGCCTTGTATAGGCAGAATATGCGCCTTATATTGTCAGAGATACTCTTTTATTGATCTTCTTCTATAAAAAGTTAAAAATAATTCCAAGAACTTTCTTTTAACAGGGGTCCGTTTTAGCAGTCTTTTGCTACATAATGAGCTTTTTAACGGAGCCTTCTAAGGATATTTTATAGAAATGAATTCATTATATCAGTCTTTTATAAAGATGAGACACTTCTTTTGTTGAAAGAGGACCGATATGTTGCCTTCTACCGAAATAAGATGGTTATAAGTGGTCCCAAGGACCTTCTATAAACATATGGCCATTCTGAGTGCTTTTGTATAGAGAGAGGGTTGTTTTAAGGGTCTCCTTCGGAAGCCATTCTTATTATTTCTTTTGAAATTCGAATTATTTAATTTTTAGTTCACATTATTCCTTTTAACTGTTTCGAATTTCAAATTCAAATACCAAATGGAACGAATAGAGCAATGCCAATTAATTTTTATTCCGGATTTTCTTTTCCAATTTGTTATAGAATTGTTTCCATTTAAAGGCCTTCAATGGACTTTCATTAAATTTGATACCAATCTCATGATTTTTATGCGGTATAACATCTTCTTAAGTTCTTCTATCCTATAAAGATCTCTTCAAGACATCTAGCTCGTTAAAGAACCTTCAAAGTCTACTATCCATAGCAGACCTTCTCAAGATCTTCCAGCCATGAAAGATATTCCGAAGATATTCTATATATAGGAGGTCGTCGGAATGTATTCTATTCCATGTCTTCTACGGATAAAATACCTTCGCTATGTTTTCTATGTATAGACAACTTTATTAAGGTCAAATGCGTCACTTCATAGAAAACCTTGTTAAGATCTGCCCATAGATTCGGTCATTGGCTTTTGCTTTTGACTAGGATTATCGAAATACCGATTATCGGTGGGTATCGTTATATGTGCGCTACAGGAAAACGGGGGCCTAAATGTTCTGCAACAGGAACTAAAACCCATTAAGAACTACATATACCAATTTTTAAACAAATCCGTGAAAAAATATGGCAAAAGTCATCAAAATACTGATTGTCGGGAGGTACCGTTATATGGGGGATATACGAAAACGTGGACCGATATATCTCATTTTCAATACCAACAATCCTAGACACAAACAACGGTATCAAATGTTAAATCTTTACTTCAAATAAAGTAACCTGTATCGTGATTTCAACAGACAGACGGACTGACAGACTATAAAGAAAAGTTTTTAACTAAGGCTGAGGTAAGCTCAGTCGCTGCCAGGTTCGGTCTAAGAACTCACAAACCTTAAATGAAACACGAATGAGGAATCAGGATTGAATATGGTGTTCTGGTAGCTGTTTTGATGGCAATAGCATGTCGTTCTGATGGTAATCGGGCTATCACCGCCTATTTGCCAGTTTTCGGATGCTATGAGCTCAGGGGTGTGGTCGAAGTAAGGTTCGGCTCTGTACCCTTCGTTGGCTGTCGATTCGCCAATAGTCGGATATGTGACTTGCCCCTGTGGCAATCGGGTCTTCACTACTCGAATCGCGGTCGGGTGGCTGTTGGTTCAACATTTGCTGGGTTGGTGGCTACGCTCTGCATTATTCGACTTTGCTGTGGGGGAAGAGATCGGTTAGTGGGAACTGGCTAACAGCATTGACCTGGCTGTGAGCTCACTAAGGGCTGGGAGCTTGCTAAGAGCTGGGAGCTTGCTAAGAGCTGGGAGCTTGCTAAGAGCTGGGAGCTTGCTAAGAGCTGGATCGAATCAAAGCTAACTACTAACAAGACTGCGGACGAGTCACACGTCTGTTTGTACTATATCGGCTATTGATCGACCCCACTCGCCTGATAAAAGAAAAAAATATATTTTGGTAGTCACACTAAGTAAACGATAATTATTCTCAGATAGGATAGCCGTTGAATCCAATGAAGCTAACATTTGATATGACAAGTGGGACATATTATGTATGGGGTATACTCAAAATGTGACTTAAAAGTGATGTAAGGGTTGTATGAAACTGTCGCTTTACAAGGCGGATATCGTTAAATCGACTTTTATGCTGATCATGAATATATATGTATATACTTTATGGGGTCTATGACGAATATGTAGAGGTTTTACAAACGGAATGACAAATTTAATATACCCTCCTTTCAAAGGTGGAGAGTATATGAATCTATAAAACACATTATTTTTATTTCCAAGAAAGGGAGAAATCTATTCTTACTATTTCAAAAGGTTTAGTAGGTCCTTATGGAGAACCAACTGACAGTTAAAACTTCCATGCAAGACTTCTGTACATCTTCTGCCCCAAAAAGACCTCTAATGTTGCTAGTTTTGCTCTATAACACTGTATGATCTGCTGCTGCTTTTAAAAATCAAACCAATGTCTCTTAATAAATGAAAAATTCATATGAATTCGATGTTCCGAAAAAAATGTTATTTCCAATCCAATGCAGTTGTGTGTTTGTGTGGGTTTGACCCGAATTATTCTGGTCAAATATTTATCTGGCACAGATGAATACAGAGTTTTGCCGCTTGGTCATATAATGTTTATATAACGATGCAGATTATACGTTATAGTTCTGTCATGGCCAGTCATGGCCTTGAGCTTTGATCATAGATATGAGTACAAGAAGCAAGAGCTGCTTCATTCCCTTCTCCCAAGACTTGATGTGACAGCAACAAGCCAATGGCCAAAATGCTGGTCAACTGGAAAGAATATTTGGAATTCAAAACGAAGTAGCAACAGCAGATGTTTTATATAATTGCTTTAGCAGCAAACAAACAAAAAGGATTTATTATAAAACAAAAAGGAAGAAGGACCAAGAGATGCCAATGGAGGTGACCAACGAATGATATATTGACAATTGCTGCAAAGGACAAATGCAATATTTTCTTTTCGTTCCAGTAAGCAAAGGAAACGGAATTCATTTCATATCCTTTGTAGAATCGGAATGAAATTTTTGTTTTGGAAGAAATCCCATGTTCGGGATGGATAACATGTCGGAGGAAAACAATTTCCAATTGGGAGTGGGAGGTGGCTGAATTTAGCCAGTGTTGTCGTCATCTTTGTCTTGTTATCCTGCTATTTTCACGCTATGATAAATGTTCGCTTAGCATGTTATTGGCAGTTTTTTCCGAGCTTTTTTCGTTTCGTCTGCCAAAACAGGACTCAATGCCAGGTTTTTTTTTTCTATAATGGCTTCCATTAAATGGAGGAAAAAACCGACGCACACATATTGTCTATGTTATCTATTGAATCTTCATTGCTTTCTCAATTCCGAAGGCAGTTAGGAGAAATCATTCTCCCACTCAAAGCCACCTATCACAGCTCCAGCCACATACCTGTGTGAGAATGTTTGGTGTTTGTGCTGGAAACGAATTTCAAAGAAAATTCAAACAAAAAACCAAATGGCATAGAAATGGCATTCCTGTGTTCTGTTGTGCCATTTTCAAACATTGGCAGGATATCGTTATCCTTTTGACAGTTGGTGTTGTTGTTGTTGCTTTGGATTGCTTGTGTAGCTTCGTTTTGCCCTTTGTTATTTTCCCATTTTCTTTGCAAAACTTTATTTCCTTTAAAGACTCCCATTAGAGACAGAGACAGAGAGAGTCAAAGAAAATACCAGCCAAGAAAACCAGGCAAACAACAATAGTTGATTCGATTTTTCCTGGGAAGAGTTCTGGGGTATGGGCGGTTAACTTTTCCTCTTCAACTATTGCACAATAAAATTACAATAATCCAAATGACCTTTTCAAGAAAAGTTTTTAAAATTGAATCGTTTTCTTTTTGGCAGTTCATCTGTAACAAGATGTTTTCTACAAATGGTCTTTAGTTTATTTTGTGTTCGGGTGGGCGGAGAGAAACAAAGGAGATAAAGGATATTTTTGTGGTCAAATTAAAAATGGACTCAAATTGGGTTTTGTTGTGGAATATCCCAGCCATTGTAGAATTGAACAAGTAAAAAAGCTATAAGTTCGGCCGGGCCGAATTTTTAACACCCTGCACCATTAGGAACGAATTTGGAAATTAAAAAAAATAAAATCCTTAAAAAATTCTGTTAAAATTTTAAAAATAGCGAATATTGCCGTTATATTGGGGTCTATACGACATGGACCTACATAGGCATTGTTTGCCATTACCATTTCCAAATTAGAAACTTGAAATAAACGGTGAATAATGTAGCTAAAATCATCAAAATATCGTATAAAGGGAGGTACCGTTATATCGCAGATGTGCCAAGACCTGGACCAGCATAGAAAATTTTCTGTCACCGGCTATAGCATCCATTACGAACTTCAAATACCACATCTAAAAGAATTTCGGTGGGTATTGCACCTAAAATCGTCAAAATACCGAATATAGGGAGGTACTGATATATGGGACCTATACGAATACCTGGACCTGCATAGACAATTTTCCGTCACAGACTGTAGTTCCCATAACGAAAAATAAATACGTAATTTGAAACAATTCCGGTGAATAATGACGCTAAAATCATCAAAATACCGAATATCGGGAGGTACCGTTATATGGGGGCTATACGAAGACGTGGACCTGCACAAACAATTTTCTGTCTTAGGGTGTAGTATCCATTACGAACTTCAAATACCACATTTGAAACGATTCCGGTAAATAATGTCGCCAAAATAATCAAAATACCGAATATCGGGAGGTACTGTTATATGGGGGCTATACGAAGACGTGGACCTGCACAGATAATTTTCTGTCTTAGGCTGTAGTATCTATTACGAACTTCAAATGCCAAATTCGAAACAATTCCGGTGAATAATGTCGCTAAAATCATCAAAATACCGAATATCGAGAGGTACCGTTATATGGGGGCTATACGAAGACGTGGACCTACATGGCTCATTTTCTGTTTTATGCTGCAGTATCTATTACGAACTTCAAATACCAAAATTTGGAACGATTCCGTTAAATAATTACGCCAAAATCATCAAAATACAGAATATATGGAGGTACTGTTATATGGGGGCTATACGAAGACGCGGACCTGCGCAGACAATTTTCTGGCATGGGATGAAGTATCTATTACAAACTTCACATGCGAAATTTGAAACAATTCTGGTGAATAATGTCGGTAAAATCATCAAAATACCGAATATCGGGGGGTACGGTATATGCGGGCTATACGAAGACGTGGACCTACATGGCTCATTTTCTGTTTTATGCTGCAGTATCTATTACGAACTTCAAATACCAAATTTGAAACGATTCCGGTAAATAATGTCGCCAAAATCATCAAAATACCGAATATCGGGGGGTACCGTTATATGGGGGCTATACGAAGACGTGGACCTGCACAGACAATTTTCTGTCTTAGGCTGTAGTAGCCATTACGAACTTCAAATGCCAAATTCGAAACAATTCCGGTGAATAATGTCGCTAAAATCATCAAAATACCGAATATCGAGAGGTACCGTTATAGGGGGGTATACGAAGACGTGGACCTACATGGATTATTTTCTGTTTTATGCTGCAGTATCTATTATGAACTTCAAATACCAAATTTGGAACGATTCCGTTAAATAATATCGCTAAAATCATCCAAATACCGAATATCGGGGGGTACCGTTATATGGGGGCTATACGAAGAAGTGGACCTGCACAGACATTTTTCAGTCTTAGGATGTAATATCCATTTCGAACTTTAAATACCAAATTTGAAAAAATTCTGGTGAATAATGTCGCTAAAATCATCAAAATACCGAATATCGGGAGGTACTGTTATATGGGGGCTATATGAAAACGTGGACCTACATGACCCATTCAGTCAAAGTAATACCAAAAGACCTGCAGACATAATATACATATGAGTTAAATTTTATCAACCTACTTCACTTCGCTTGGAAGCTAGAGTGATTTCCACAGACGGATAGTCGCACAGACGGACGGACATCGCTGAATCGCCATAGAATTTTATGCTGATCCAGAATATATCTACTTTGTGGAGTCTAAAACGTATATTTCCAGGTGTTGCAAACGGAATGACAAACTTAATATAACCTCCATACTATGGTGGAGGGTATAAAAAGGCGAGTGATTGGAAACAAAGTCAATGGCAAGAGAGTAAAATTGAATTCACAAGTTAGTACCAGGCCACCAAAAGAGAGTGGTACTGAGAGTATTTCTCACTAAGCTGAGAGTAGTGACCGGTCTCTACTTTGGCTAGAGAAAACTCGGCGGGATTCGACGATTCGTATGTAAGTCTTTTAACATAAAAGACTCCAATATTCAGTTGCAATAGTTTAAAAACGAACAGTCCTGGGATGCAGATTTAAGGAATTGCTGCAGTTTTTTTGTACATTATTTATGCCCTTAGCCATATGGCTAGAGGGAATATATAATTTGATACGGCCAAAACGTGCCTCATCGAAATAACGACCCTAGGACTCTTAGGATTAACCTTCTGAATAACCATGAAGTTCGTAAAATGCGAAATTAGCATCCGATTCTTTTGAATTTCATACATCTCAATACATCTACTTAAGCAAGACCTGGGGTTAAGATGGTAGATATCCGGACCACTCCTTCTGGTACCTCCCCCACAAAGAGTCAAAATTTTTAATAATTATAACTTTTATAAAATTTTAACTAAGAGTCCGATTATCTTCATATTTCCACTAACACAAGACCTGGTATGAAGAACGAATTTAACGGACCACTCATACCGGTGCCTCCCCTACAAAGAGTCAAAATTAGGAATAACCACTAAACACATAAAACGCGAAATTAACATCCGATTACTTTCAAACTCGGCACATTCCAATACATCTATCAAAACAAGATGTGTTGTGAAGATCGACAATATCGAATTACTCCTTCTGGTACCTCCCCAACAACGGGACAACATTTTAAATATATTCGGTTATTATTTTTATACCATCAGTCATATGGCTAGAGAGGGCATAAATCAATTGATATGTCCAAAACGTTCCTCATCGAAATTAGGGTTTTAGACCCCAGGTCTCTTTGGACCAAATCCGTTTCAGGACATTTGGTGTCGATCTAACGGTCCAAACATGGTAGATTGTAATATTATTATCAAACTTAGGTCGAATTCGGAGATGGGCAATATCGGTAAACTCGTTGTGGTACCTCCCCCCAAGAAAAGGACGAAATTTTCAAAAAAAAAAAAAAATATATTTTTTTTGCACAGAAAGAGAAACGATAATCCGATTTTGCTCCAACTTTGCAAATCCTAATATTTGCATCAGAGTTAGATCAGATGTGAAAATGGACCACTCCTTCAAGTACCTTCCCCACAAAAGTCGTAATTTGGAATAATTATAACTCCTATAAAACGTAATGCAAATTACACACATCCCAATATTTTTTTAACCCAATGTCAGGTGTGAAGATGGCACCTCCCTCACAAAAGGTCGAAATTTTGAATATTCACGAAGCTTATAAAACGGGAAATTAACATACGATTCCATTTAGCACAGCTGGATATTTCCATCAACACACCATCTGTCATAAAGCCGGTAGAGATCGAAACATTCCTTCTGATACCTCCCCCACAAAGGGTCAAAGTTTTGAATAACCAGAACGTTCATAAAATCCGCAATCAACATCAGGCTCTCGTTATATTTTACACACCCCATTATTTCTACTAACAAAATATCTGTTGAGAAGATGGGATATATCGTGTTTTCTATTAATCCCAAACTACAGAAGCCATGAATGTGGTTCCCCTTTCCAACGTTTACATTTTATCATATTTGTAGGAGTTGCCACTTTGTATGTCGAATTTTTTTCGCGCCAATTTTACAATATTTTTTACACATTTTTATACCCTACAACACTATGTGTTGGGGGTATTATAAGTTTGATTGGGCCAAAAATTATGTAACACCTCGAAATATTGGTTTCCCACATAGGAAAGTATATATGGATCTTCCTAGCTCGCCGAGCTGAGTCGATCTAGCTATGTATGTCCGTCCGTCCGTCTGTCCGTCTGTCCGTCTGTCCATGTTAATTTGTAATCACTCTACAGGTCGCAATTATGGCCCGATCTTCACGAAATTTAGAATGTAGGTAGGGCTTGGACCAGAATAGAACCCTATTGCTTTTGGAGATGATCGCCAAATGTTTAGGGGTTGAAAGGGACCAAATACTGAAAAAATGTCGGATTTTGCAGTAGCTATACAGGTCGCAATTATAGACCAATCGGCGCATGTAGCTAGAGTTTAGGACGGGGAAGAAGCCTACTAATTTGGGTGGTCATCGGATAGTGGGTAAAATAGACCCTATCTTTTGTGTTGAAAAAAATCAAATTTTTTCATTAAACCGCGAATATTTTAAATCCCGGCGAAATCGCAAAGCCATCACAAGGTTACTTCTGACCTTTACATTGGTGTTATTATCCAACAAATCGGATATATAGCAAAATATGTGCGATATATATGTCTATCAAAGAAGATATGCTTGAAAGATATCTTATATGTCGAGAACGGCTGAACTGATTTCTACAGTTCTCATTAATTCAGAATGGCCTCTTGGCAGGAAAGAAAAAATGTCTAAAAAAAATCGCATAAAAATATCTCTCTAAGATGAAAATATTGATTTTGTAAATTTTTTTCATATTTTTTCAATTTTGTCATATTTTTATTTTGAATTAAACATTTGGTAATATTTCTACAGCTAACAAAACTAAGTAGTTAGAATATCAGGATATCATGTATAGATCTCATTTATGGCCCGATCCTTACGAAATTTTGCATGGGGATAAGATGAGGGTCAGAAGAGAAGCCTACTCTTTTTGGAGATGATCGCCATATATTTAAGGGTTGAAATGGACCAAAAAACTGCAAAATTGTCAGCAGGTCGTAATTATCGCCCGATCCTCACGCACATTTGAATGGGGGTTACCTCACATCGCAAAACCAAGCAGTTTCGGATGGCCATCCAAAAATATTCAATGTGTGAAGGAGTTTGCCAACTTTTATAGACAAAATACGAAAATGTCCATTCCAGTGACTTTTTGGAGAATTCACAAATACAGGAAAGACGCACTTCCGACTATTTCGTTTACGCTGATTTCGTTGAAGAATACAGTCAAATGTCTGTATCTTATATAAATGCGTTTCAGTCAAAAACCAATAATAAATGTTAATCTTTTGCCACTTCTGAGAGATTATGGGTCTTTGGGAAATATTGGTTCCAGATCTAGGAGGACCATTTACGTGCAACATCTACCAATAAATTGGAAATGAGCAAATTAGTTTAAGTTGCTATTATTCGAAAATTAGAGAACTAAACCTGATGGTTTTCTGTTAATATTTGTCACAATATCTTGTGGAATTCTGTCGAGTATTTCACCAATATAAACTGTATGGTTTATTATAGTGTTGTAGGGTATTCAACGGTCGGCCCCGCTCGACTGTAGCCTTTGCTTACTTGTTTATAAATAAACATGGTTTTAATGCTTTAAATATACACAGAAAATTCGGTTAAATTCTAGTTGCCAAATTCTTAAAATCATGAGGGGTATGTTGACTTCCTTCCTCATTTCTTCACAGTATGTCTTTTCTATGCCTTGGTCTATTTTTACAGTCTATTGGGGTTTCCGGTAATTATGGAGAACCATAATTTTTTCGAACATAGCCACAGGTTTTCTTTGAAGTTAAATAAAGCAGAGGTTATTATCCAACGAAAGTTGTTAGATCTTAGAGCGTCCAAATTTTGAAAAGGACATACAAAGTGAGATGAAAACACTGCAACCAACTTCAGACTGCTGTCATTTTTTAAGCCATTTGTCCGACAGCTGTTAAAATTATTCCAGTGATAGATCGTTATATTGTTTATAAGCGTACAAAAGCATTTTGGTGAGAATTTTCCAGAAAAAAAGTTATTCGTGATGGAATTCAAGCGCGATAGTGTGATTTCTTTATATTTGGCTGGAAAACAATCCACCCACCGCCAAGTGGCTATCGTTAGAGCACTCCAGCATTTAAATGTGAATAAATCTTTTGTGTCTCATACCATCGCTCGGAAGAAAACAGCAACAT
Organism: Musca domestica; assembly: GCF_030504385.1. NCBI lineage: Eukaryota > Metazoa > Arthropoda > Insecta > Diptera > Muscidae > Musca > Musca domestica. The sequence goes on along the minus strand of NW_026712324.1, from coordinate 410,079 downwards.
CAGCATAAATGGTTCGTAAGGAAGCGACTTGATCGAAACCCGCGTCGCAGTGGCCGAAAAATGGCTCGTAAGCTGAACATATCGCAATTTTCCATTCGGCAGATATTGAAAAATAAGCGTGGGGTAATGCCATTGAAATTCCAAAAACTGCAAGAACTTACACAGCAACTGAAAGAAAATAGACTCAAAAGAGCTAAAGAGTTGCTTCGCTTGTCCAAAAGTGGTGAACTGCAGAATTTGGTTTTCTTCGCTCCGATGAGAAAACTTCCGTTGTCCGGCAGTTTGTAAACAAACAAAATGATCGTTTGTACTTGCAAAAGTGGTCAGCCTTCGGTTGGCCACCAGAACTCAAGCGCCGGTTATGGTGATGGTGTTGGCCGCCATAACAGCCGATGGTCGCTCTTCGCTCGTATTAATCGACCGTGGCATCAGAATAAATGCCGAATATTATTGCGAAAATATTCTTGGACATTCCAACAGGACTCAGCACCATCGCACCCAGCAGACACCCCCCAAGAATGGTTACAAAATGAGGTTCCTCTCTTCATATCCTGCGCGTAATGGCCACCAACATCTCCGGATACCAATCCGTTGTACTATTGTGTCTGGAGCATTTTGGAAAGCAAGGTCGGAAAGCAAACAAATTAAAAAGCAGCAGTAGGTTTGGCCGGGCCGAACTTTGAATACCCTCCACCATTTGGAAAGAATTTGAAAATTTTCAAAAAATAAAATCCATAAAAAATTGTGTTAAAATTTTAAAAATACCGAATATAGCCGTTATTTTGGGGTCTACACGACGTGGTCCTACATAGGCGAAACTTGAAAAAAAAATGTGAATAATGTAGCTAAAATCATCAAAATAACGTATATACGGAGGTACCGTTATATCGGAGCTGTGCGAAGGCCTGGACCAGAATAGACAATTTTCTGTCATAGGCTGTAACATCCATTACGAACTTCAAATACGACATCTAAAACAATTTCAGTGGGTATTGCACCTAAAATCGTCAAAATACCGAATATAGGGAGGTACCATTATATGGGGGCTATACGAAGACCTGGACCTACATAGACAATATTCTGTCACAGACTGTAGTTCCGAACTACAAATACCAAATTTGAAACAATTCCGGTATATAATGTCATCATCATCATCAAAATACCGAATATAAGGAGGTAACGTTATACGGGGGCTATACGAAGACGTGGACCTGCACAGATAATTTCCTGCCTTAGGCTGTGGTATCCATTTCGAACTTCAAATACCAAATTTGAAACAATTCCGGTGAATAATGTGAATAAAATCATCAAAATACCGAATATAGGGAGGTACCGTTATGATGGGTCTGATATGAATATTTCGAGGAGTTACAAACAAAATACCAAAGTGTCGATCACCCTAAACAAGCACTTCGCCGGGAATGGGCCCAAATACCGCAGAGCAACATTCGGGCAGCGTGTGACGGATTCATTGGCAGTTTGAAGCCCATAATTAGTGCCAAAGGTGACCAATTCGAACAAATCTAAATTTATTCTAAAATGCTATTTCCGACATTTTTTGCTTTCATTCAATAAAATTTAAAAAAAAAATGTAAAAATTTTGGCATTTGACTTTGTTGCAGTTTTTTTTATCTCACCCTGTATATATCAACATTTCGAATAATGAAAAAAAATACTTCCTTAAGAATTTCGAAATCTCTTTCCAATCATCTTTCATACAATTTTCTTCATAATTTAATTATATATACCTACCTTTTATATTTTCAAACATTTTCGCATTAATACCATTTTCCATTTTTTCCTCTCTTTAGAGTTAATTTTGCCTTTTCATGGTGACAACAACACTTGCTCATGATGGCACTCAACTGCGTAAGAGTTGACAAACCGAGCCAGTCTGAATAAACCGCAACACATTGAGGTTTGCGACTTTAACCGATGAACCAAAAAAAAAAAAAGAAAATTAAAATATCAACTGACAACTATCTGTTAAATGAATACATTTTTCTTCATGAAAATAAAAACGCATTAAATTCGATGTTGAATGGTGGCATAAACTGCATACGCATATGCTGAAATATATGGAGCACATGAAACTCCCAACTCCCATTCTTCCTGCTGAAAATAAATGGCAATGGGAAAGAAGTCTGCCAGCATGGAATGGAAGGATTTTTGCCTATTATTTGGAAAACAAAAACGCTCTATGCCACAAACTGCAGTGGCAAATTGGGTACGCCACACACCCACACACACACATTAATTTCACACACAACTATCCCGACGGGTTGTCGCCATTGCTGTCATCGTAGATGGGCGGTTTTTAAATTCTCTTTAGGGACAACACCCGTGTTGCATGTCATCATCAAATAAACCAATTTCAGATCTGCAATAGTTGCAAAAACACGAAGAGTGCACAAACAGGACAATTGAACGTAGGGGAAAAAAATAAAAACTAAAAACATATGGGTTAACATGCACAAATCGAATCCATCACTTTGCCGGAAAAGAGCTTCAATCAAATATGACCCATATTGTTTTTCAAAGGTAGGCGAGAATTTTTAAATATATTTTAGGGGAGACAATTGGGAAAATTTAAGGAAACTTACTTAGTAAAATAAATAGAGACGATTTCATACCTGAAAAGATAGAAAAGGAAATTTAAAGATTAGAACATTTTTAAAGCAAAAATACATTAGTTTTAATTTAGCTGCCACATTTAGTGGCTGTTAAGTTAAAAATGGGCTTAGTTTCAAGATCAATAATTTACTTAACTCAAAATGATACGAATTCATGTTGGATACGCAATAAAGGAAATAAAATAGTTTGAAATTGTTTCACTAAAGTACGAAATAAATACATAAGTTTTATTTTAGCTGCATCAATTGGTGGCTGGTAAATTGAAAATTGACTTAAATTTAAGAACTCAATAGATATGAATATATGTCGGATAAGCAATAAAGGAAACAAAAAATGTTTTACAAGTTTTTGCTAAGATACTAAAAACCAGTAAAGAAAGCCTTAAAGTCGGGCGGGGCCGACTTTATGAAACCCTACACCATTTTGCTAATTTAGTAGAGCTCCACATAACAATTAAAAGTTTTTATGGGAGAATTAAATCATACAAGCTATAATTATAATTGTAATTTAAAGCTCAAAGGACTAAATATGCCGAAGCATTTGTATCTTTTAAATTCGGACTTGTATTGCCCATTTGGTGCACAATTAATTTGAAATCGGATAAAGATATATATGGGAGCTATATCCAAATCTGAACCGATCTCGATAAAATTTGGCAAAGATATTTCTGAGCTGTATTTGATATATTTCCCTGAATATCGTTGTTACGGAGTGCATATTACGGTTGTGGGTAACAAATATAACAAATCGGATGAATAATATATATGGAAGCTATAGCTATATCTGAACCGATCTTCACCAAATTTGACATACTAGCTCAATTCGATCGTAAGTGCCAAATTCCATCCCATTTGGACATTTATTGGACGTTTGGTGCACAATAAAAGGTAAATCGGACGAAGTTATATATGGGAGCTACATCCAAATCTGAACCGATCTCGATAAAATTTAGCAAATGTATTTTTGAGCTGTATTTGATATATTTCACCAAATATTGTTTTTACAGAGTGCATATTACGGCTGCGAAGGACTAAAATAACAAATCGGATAAAAAATATATATGGGAGCTATAGCTATATCTGAACCGATTTCGATCAAATTTGGCATACTTATTTTCAAGCTTAATATGGTTCTATGTGTAAAATTCCATACTATTCGGGCTGATACTACACGTTTGGTGCACAATAAAAAGCAAATCGGTCGATGATATCAATTTTTACCGATTATCTCCAATTTTAATAGGGTTCGTCATTGGGCCAAACAAATGATTTGTGCAAAATTTTATCTGGATCGGGTGCGAACTGTACTTTGTTCACAAATATATATGGACAGTCGGACGGACGGACATGCATAAATCGACTCAGAATGCGATTTTATGCAGATCATCAAAAGGAACTATGTGTCTATCTCGTTTCCTTTTGCCTGTTACAAACAAATGCACAAAGACATAATACCCTGACCACCTTGTGGTGTAGGGTATAAAAATATATCAGATATTTTTTAGCTGCATCACTTTGGTGGCTGTTAAGTTAAAAATGGACTAAGATTTAAAATCAAAAATTTACTCAACTTAAAGATATGGAGGCTATACCAAAATGCGAACCTACACAGACAATTTTCTGTCTTAGGCTGCAGTTTCCATCAAGAACTTCAAATACCAAATTTGAAACAATTCCGATGAATAATGACGCTAAAATCATCAAAATGCCGAATATCGGGAGGTACCGTTATATGGTGGCTATACCAAAACGTAGACCTACAGGGCCCATTTTCAATACCAAAAGTCCTGCAGACATAATATACATTTGAGTAAAATGTTATCAATCTAATTCATTTCGTTGGGAAACTAGAGTGATTTCCACAGACGGGCAGACGGACGGACATCGCTAAATTGACATAGAATTTTATGCTGATCAAGAATATATATACTTTGTGGGGTCTAAAATGTATATTTCGAGGTGTTACAAACGGAATGACAAACTTAATATACCCTCCATACTATGGTGGAGGGTATAAAAAAGGGACATCACAAAAATTGACATTTGTCACCAAAGGAACTAAAAAACTGAATTTTGTTCCGATTGTTTCGTTATCGGTAAACGAGATTTTGACAAATCCGAAACCTTTTGTCCCTTGTAAAACCCTTAGTCCCGTTTAGTATTTTTCGAACAATTCTAGTACCAAATCTCCAAAATGTCTTTTCGTACATCAATTTGTTATCATAGGCATAGGTTAGGTTAAAAAGGAGGGCGAAAAATCGCCACATGCCCTGGTGGATATACACTTAAGCCAGTATAGGTCTGTTATACGCTCTAGACTAAGTAGTTGTTGGAAGAAGACGGAAGAAGACGACGGTTTACAGGCAACTATAGTTCAAAATCCGTGGCCTTACCAAAATTCCTTTACTGTCTTATTTCATTTACCCTGATCTGATTAAGGACTATTATACAGGCTGAGATGAAAAAACTACAACCAACTTCAGACTGCTGTCATTTCTAAACCACTCATCCGATAGCTGTTAAATTTATTCCAGTGACAGCTCATTTGCATTTTGGTGAGAATTTTCCCGAAAAAAATTATTCGTGATGGAATTCAAGCGTGATAGTGTGATTTCTTTATATTTGGCTGGAAAACCACAAGTGGCTATCGTTAGAGCACTCCAGCATTTGAATGTGAATAAATCCTTTGTGTTCCCTACCATCGCTCTATACTGGTAGCTTAGCCCGACGTCAGGGAAGTGGACGGAAGAAAACAGCAACATCAGCAGAAATGGTTCGAAAAGTAAAGAAGCCACTCGATCGCAATTCGCGTCGCAGTGACCGAAAAATGACTCGTAAGCTGAACATATCGCAATATTCCATTCGGCATTGAAAGTCCAAAAAGTGGAAGAACTTACACCACAACAGAAAGAAAATAGACTCAAAAGAGCTAAAGAGTTGCTTCGCTTGGCCGAAAGTGATGAACTGCCGAATTTGGGTTTCTCCGATGAGAAAACATTGTTTGTCAAGCAGTTTGTAAACAAACAGAATGATCTTATTTACTTGCCAAAGAGGTCAGCTGGAAATGTGCACCTTCGGTTGGCCACCAGAACGCAAGCGCCGGCCATGGTGATGTTGTGGGCCACCATAACAGCCAATGGTCGCTCTACGCTCGCATTAATCGACCGTGGCATTAGAATAAATGCCAAATATTATTGCGAAAATATTCTGGAGGGTGTATTAAAGCCTTGGGCACGCAAATGCAAACATTTTGACCGTAGATCTTGGACATTCCAATAGGACTCAGCACCATCGCACTCAGCATGCGCCACCCAAGAATGGTTACAAAAATGAGGTTCCTTGCTTCATTTCCAGCACACAATGGCCACCAAAATCTCCGGATACCAATCCGTTGGACTATTGTGTCTGGAGTATTTTGGAAACCAATGTTGGAACTAAAATATACCAAAGTGTCGATCACCTCAAGCAATCGCTTCGCCGGGAATGGGCCAAAATACTGCAAAGTAACATTCGGGCAGCGTGTGACGGTTTCATTGGCCGTTAGAAGGCCATAATTCGTGCCAAAGAAGACCAATTCGAGCAAATCTAAACTTATTCTAAAATTTTGTGGTCTTTCTACATTTTTTGCTTTCATTCAATAAAATTTAAAAAAAAAGTAAAAATTATGGCGTATGACTTTGTGGCAGTTTTTTATCTCATACTGTATATCATTTGATACGGTCAAAACATGCCTAGTCTAAATACGGATGAAATGTAAGATAAGAGAGTTGAAAGAACACACCTCACAATATGTTAAAAGGTCCCAAGGTCTGGTGTAAAGATGGAATATATCGGTCCACTCCTTCTGGTACCTCTCCCACAAAGGTTGTAAATTTTGAATATCATGAATCTGATAAGACGCGAAATGAACATCCAATGCCATTCAGACTTGGTACATCTCAATATTTCTATCAACACAAGATATATAAAGATGGTAGAGATCGAACCATTACTTCTGGTACCTCCCCCACAAAGGGTCAAAGTTTTGAATAACCAAAACGATTATAAAATCCGAAATATTCATATTTATACTAACACAAAATCTGCTGTGAAGATGGCATATATCAGCGCACTCCTGTCTACCCTAGAAACTCAAAAAAAAAAAAAAAAAAAAAAAAAAAACGCGAAATTAACATTCGATTCCGTTCAGATTTGCTCATTTCAATATTTCCATGAGCACAAGTTCTGCTATAAAATCTGTTGTAATTATGATATATATATCCCTTCTGGTACCTCACCCACAAAGGATCACAATTTTCAATTCTTTTATGCGAAACAAGACAGTGATTCTTTATAAATTGCAATATCTAAATATTTCTCTCAACCAGAAACCTGAGATGAATATGAAATTTATGATTTCACATAAAATTGGATACAAATGTTCGATTTTCTTGCAATTTTGCCCATACCAATATTTATACTCTCCACCTTGGAAAGGAGGGTATATTAACTTTGTCATTCTGTTTGTAACATCCTTAAATATTCGTCTTAGACCCCATAATGTATATATATAGTCATAATCAGAATAAAATTCTAAGTCGATTTAACGATGTCCGTCTGTCTGTCCGTCTGTCCGTCTGTTGAAATCACGATACAGCCCACATTATTTGACGTAGAGTGCCAAAATTTAGCAGAGCTATTTGCATTGTATCTAGGATGGTTGGTATTGAAAATGAGATATATCGGTCCACGTTGTGGTATAGTCCCCACATAACGGTACCTCCCGATATTCGGTATTTTGATGATTTATGCCACATTTTTTCACGAATTTGTCTGGAAATTGGTATTTGTAGGTCATAACGGGTCCCTGAGCGTGTGGCAAACATTGCATGTATAGGTCCACGTTGTGGTATAGCCCCCATATAAAAGTACCTCCCGATATTCGGTATTTTAGTTTTTTTTGCCACATTTTTTCACGGATTTGTCTAAAAATTGGTATTTGTGGGTCACAATGGTTTCCAGCTCCGGTGGCGAAACATTGCATGTATGGGTCCATGATTTGGTATAGCCCCCATATAACGGTATCTCCCGATATTCGGTATTTTGACGGTTTTTGCCACATTTTTTCACTGATTTGTCTAAAAATTGGTATTTGTGGGTCATAATGGGTCCTAGTTCGTGTGGAAAAACATTGTAATTATAGGTCCACGTTTTGGTATAGCCCCCATATAACAGTACCTCACAAATTCGGTAATTTGATGATTTTTGCAACATTTTTTCACGGAGTTGTCTGAAAATTGGTATTTGTAGGTCATAACGGGTTTCTGTGCATGTGGCAAAACATTGCATGTATAGGTCCACGTTTCAGTATAGCCCCCATATAAAGATACCTCCCGATATTCGGTATTTTAATTTATTTTTGCCACATTTTTTCACGGATTTCTCTAAAAATTGGTATTTGTTGGTCATAATGGGTCCTAGTTCGTGTGGTGAAACATTGTATGTATAAGTCCACGTTAATATAATACCGATAAAGTCCCCATATAACGGTACCTCCCAATATTCGGTATTTGGGTGATTTTTGACACATTTTTTCACGAATTTCTCTGAAAATTGGTAGTTGTAGATCATAATGGGTCTCAGTTCGTGTGGCGAGTCATTGAAATTATAGGTCCACGTTTTGGTATAGCCTCCATATAACGGTACCTCACAAATTCGGTATTTTGCTGATTTTTGACACATTTTTTCACGGATTTGTCTGAAAATTGGTATTTGTAGGTCATAATGGGTTCTAGCTCCTTTGGCGATACATTGCATGTGTAGGTCCACGATTTGGTATAGCCCCCATATAACGGTTCCTCCCGATATTCGGCATTTTAATGGTTTTTGCCACGTTTCTTCTAATGTTTCTTTTACCCTAAGGTGGAGGGTATTAAAAGTTTGGCCCGGTCGAACTTAATGTTTTTTTTATTTGTTTTATCTCAAAATTCAATTTTCAAGGTATTCAATAGGGTAGATTTCGGTATTAAGAAAAAAATTGGTATTCTATGTCCTTACCCCCCACCTATATCCACTTTTCCCACAATAATGGTAGTGATGATAACAATAGTGATTTGTTAAGCTGTCAATTGATTCCAAAAAATTGCTGCTAAACAACTACTACTCCAATGTTGAATCTAAAACTAATGATGACAGAGATTACAGAGACAGTGAAAGAGAAAGAGAATCGAAGAATATCTGGCCACTTGATGCCAGTGACACTAATAGTGTTGGCTAATAAATTATTTATAAACGTGTGTTACTTCATTCCTCAGTGCTTACATGGTCACCACTAGAAAAAGAAGATACCATACCAGATGCCAAAGAAAGAGAATGAAGCCACGATAATGACAGAGACTATGACAAGCGATCAAAAACGTAAACAAACAAGAGTTGAAAGTGGATCACAAAAGAATATGGAACGGAGATGAAGATGGAAGAGGTACTTCTTTTATAAAACAGCAATTAATAAATGTTTGGGAAAGAAAATCATTGAGGGAATGAATGAATGCGGCTCGTGATGGTTTCGGAAAGAGCCACCAAGACAAAAAACAAGGGAACTGATGAGGATTGGTGGCTCTTTCCGAAACCTAGATATTATCTGCCCAACCCCCTGGTAAACATTACCATCGTTCTCGACTTATAAACAAACGTTGTTTTTATACAAAACAACAATAAAGGGATAAAGCCTGACCATTTTGCAACACCAAAATACTATGATATCCCGAACAAACAAAGCCAACACTGTTCTGGAAAATATTATTATTTTTCATCTGGGAACCCAGCAAGAAGGTTATTCATTACTAACCCAATTACTGACTCATGAAGAAAATCTTCACAAGACTTCCTGGTCTATACTGTGGAAAATTTACATTCTGCTACAAAAGTCATTAATTGTATAGAAAGTTTATACAGAACAAGTAAAAAAATTATCAGGCGGCGTTGCCGACATTTGTGTAACCTCAACCAATATTCGATTATTTAAATATATTTTTACTTCTCTTGTGATTATTCAAATTGTTGACCCTCTATGGAGTAGGTTCCAAAGGAATGGGCCAATATTGTCCATTTCGTACCTAAATAAACATGATCTCAATATTGCGACTTGACAGGCTTATAGACTACTTCCTTCACTTTATATGAGATAGGTGATAATTTTTAAAAAATTTTAAAATGTGTCTGAGGTACCAGACATAGTCGACCGACGTATTCCATTTTCATGCTTCATCTGATGCAGATAAAAATATGAGTATGGGCAAAATTACAAGAAAATCGACCATTAATACCCAATTCTATGCGAAATCATAAATTCTATATTCATATCAGATTTCTGAATGAGTGAAATATTTAGATATAGCAAGTTGTGAAGAATCGCTGACATGTTTCGCAAGTTATGACATATAAAAGTATTGAAAATTGTGACACTTTATGGGTGAGGTACCAGAAGGGGTCCGTAGGTATATATCATCTTCTCAGCAGATCTTGTGTTAGCAAAAATGTTTGTATGTGTGTGAAATTTGAAGAGAGTTAGATGCTTATCTTGCTTTCTTTGAGCGTTTTGTTTGTCAAAATCTTTTACCCTATTTTGGGGAGGTATCAGTAGAAGTGGTCGGATTTCTACCATATTTATAACAAATCTTGTGTTGATGAAGATATTGAGATGTAGCAAGTCTGAAGAGAATCGGATGTTAATTTTGCGTTTTATGAGCTTCTTGAATATTCAAAGTTTTGATCCTTTATGGGGGATGTACAAGAAAGAGCACACCGATATCAGACACACCGATATAGAGCACACCCATCTTCACAGTAGATCTTGTGTTTGTAAAAATAATGGCATGTGTGAAATTTGAAGAAAATCGGAAGCTGATCTCGGATTTTTTGATCGTATTGGTTATTCAGAATCTTGACCCGTTGTGAGGAAGGTACCATAAGAAGTGGTCAGATCTCCACCATCTTCATGACAGATCTTGTGTTGATAGAATTATTGAGATATACCAAATCTGGATGGAATCGGATGTTAATTTCGAGTTTTATGAGCTTAATGGATATTCAAAATGTTCACCCTTTGTGGGGGAGGTACCAGAAGAAGTGGGCCGATATATTTCATCTTCACAGCAGATCTTATGTTATTAAAAATAATGGGATGTGTCAAATATGAGTAGGACCGTTTTGGTTAATCAAAACTTTGACCCTTGGTGGAGGAGGTACTAGAAGAAATGGTCTGATCTCTACCACCTTTATAACATATCTTGTGTTGAGGGAAATATTGAGATGCACCGAGTCTAAATGGAATCAGATGGTAATTTCGAGTTTTATAATATTCATGTATATTCAAAATATTGACCCTTTGTGGGGGAGGTACCAGAAAGAGTGGACCGGTATATGCCATCATCCCAGCAGATCTTGTGTTAGTAGAAATAATGGGATGTGTGTAATTTGAAGTGAACCGGAGGCTTATTACGGACTTTATAATCGTTTTTGTTATTAAAAAATTGACCCTTTGTGGCGGAGGTACCAGAAGAAGTGGTCGGATCTCCACCATCTTTACAACAGATCTTTTGTTGATAGAAATATTGAGTTGTGCCAAGTCGGAATAGAATCGGATGTTAATTTCGCGTTTTATAGGCTTCATGGGTATTGAAAATTTTGACCCTTTGTTTGGGAGGTACCAGAAGGAGTGGACCGATATATGCTATCTTCACAGAAAATATTATGTTAGTAGAAATAATGGCATGTGTAAAATATGAAGAGAACCGAAAGTTTATTTCGGATTTTATGATCGTTTTGGTTATTCAAAGTTTTGATCCTTTGTGGGGGACGTACCAGAAGAAGTGGTCGGATCTCCACCATCTTTACAACAGATCTTTTGTTGATGGAAATATTGAGATGTACAAAGTCTGGAATCGGATGTTAACTTGGCGTTTCATGGGCTTCAGGGATATTAAAAATGTTAACCCTTGTGGGATTGTCCTTTTTCGCACCTGACCGAATCCGTGCAGTAAAATATTTTCTTTGAAAATTTCGAAATTTTGTGGGGAGGTACCAAAAAGAGGGGATCGATGCCCATCCCCGAACTCTTTCTAAGTTTGAAAATAATATTACCAAGTTGGGATCAAATCGGATACTGGCTTCAAGAGTTATCGTGGGCACCAGCCAGCCAGCTGACAGGCAGACATCGCTAGATCGACTACAAATGTGCTGAAACGGATTTGGTCCAAACAGAACGGGAGTCTAAACCCGTCATTTCGATGAAGCACAATTTGCCCGAATCAAATGATATGCAGGGTGAGATGAAAAAACTGCAACCATCTTTAGACTGCTCTCATTTCTAAGCCACTCGTCCGACAGTTGTTAAAATTATTCCAGTGACAGTTCATTATATTGTTTACGAGCGTACAATAGCATTTTGGTCAGAATTTTCCAGAAAAAAAGTTATTCGTGATGGAATTCAGGCGTGATAGTGTGATTTCGTTATATTTGGCTGGAAAACCACAAGTGCCTATCGTTAGAGCACTCCAGCATTTAAATGTGAATAAATCTTTTGTGTCTCGTACCATCGCTCGTTACCGTGATACTGGTAAAGTAGCCTGACGTCAAGGAAGTGGACGGAAGAAAACAGCGACATCAGCAGATATGGTTCGAAAAGTAAAGAGGTGACTTGATCGAAACCCGCGCCGCAAAATTGCCTCGTAGCTGAACATATCGCAATGTTCCATTCGGCAAATATTGAAATATGAACCATTGAAATTCTAAATTAATAATTGATCGTGGCATCAGAATAAATGCCGAATGTTATCGCGAAAATGTTCTGGAGGGTGTATTAAAACCTTAGGCATGCAAACATTTTGGCCACAGACCTTGGACATTCCAACAGGACTCAGCACCATCGCACTCAGCACGCGCCACCCAAGAATGGTTACAAAATGAGGTTCCTTCATTTCCAGCGCACAATGGCCACCAAAATCTCCCGATACCAATCCGTTGGACTATTGTGCCTGGAGAATTTTGGAAAGCAAAGTTGCCACTAAAAAATACCAAAGTGTCGATTATCTCAAGCAAGCTCTTCACCGCGAAAGGGCCAAAATACCACAGAGCAACATTCGGTTAGCTTGTGACGGTTTCATTGACCCTTTGAAGGCCATAATTCGTGCCAAAGATGACAAATTCGAATAAATCTAAACTTATTCTAAAATTTGATGCTATTTCCGACATTTTTTGCTTTCATTCAATAAAATTTAAAAAAAGGAAGTAGAAATTATGGCGTTTGACTTTGTTTGCAGTTTCTGTTATCTCACCCTGATCTAGCAATATGGCGAGGGTATAACTATTAATATGTTCGATGTGGTAACCAGGGAAGCAAGGAGGTTTCTCCGAAGAATTTACATTCTGCCCTTCAATAGTTTTGTAAGAGTTTAAAATAGAAAACCCTCAGGCCCTTATTTTAAGGAGAGAGAAATTTATGTGTCCCATGCTAATTTTATGCAACATCCCATTTAGGCGCCATTTTTCGTAATGCTAGAAAATTTCCGCACCCCAGCCTAATCAATTAAAAACTTTTCATATCAAGTTTTTGCTGCAGAAACAAAAAACCAACGGAAAATCCATTAAATGAATTTCCTTTTGAAATTTGCAATTTTGGCAATTATTCATAATTGCCACCACACATATCCTGTTAAATATTCCAACAAAAATAAACGACCCAATTTTCGGATATAAAATATACATGCATGCCGCCAAAACTCACACACAGACATTATTAGTCATTGCAACACACACTGTGTCTTTCTCTCTCTCTCCGACTCTCTCCCAAAATCTAATTAATTTATTTTTATTGAAAACTTAATTAAAAGCAATATATCATTTTAAGGCTGTATTGAAAAAACACACAAGCGGAATGGATATATTTTCTAAAATGCAATTTGAACCCCCCACCCCTTCTCAAAAGACCATCATCCTCACAACCGTCACTGAATGAATTTCTAAACAAATTTTTGGCCACATATTAAATGAGAGTGCCAAATTCACCATCATCGTCGGAGTCCTGCAACATCTGTGCACCAGCATCGGAAAAATTTCCCAGCACAGTCCTTCATCAATTCAAATTCTATGACAACGACGACGTCGAGGATGCTGGTGATGATATCCAGCCATATTTGTAGCCAACATCAACAACAACTAACACCACCAGCAGCAGCAACATCATCCACTGATGAAGTCCTGACTGCCTCTATGGGAATTTTTCCATTGAGCCACTCCATATCTCTACCGAAAAAAAATGGCAACAAAGGAATGTCAGCACTTTTGCCACTTTATTTAGCCGCCATATACAGCGGAGGAGGAAGTAGAAAAAAAAAAAACAACCAAATGAAATTGATAACAAAAATAGAAACGAAATCCCCTGACAGCCATTTGTACCTGCAAGTATGTTATTACACGAGGTAATAGATTCACAAAATAGTTGACAGTGGGAAAAAATAGAAAAGATTATTAGTAGCAGAAAATGGAACATAAGAACGAGGAATTAAGAGTCGACTATATCCAAAAATTAAAAAAATTACTTCTATTGCTCCAAACCGATCGCCATATCCAATCCTGAAGTTTTAAAATATGACTGGATTCAAATTTTAATTCTAAAGGGAAAGCCACGAGATGGCAGTTATATTTGGCGCAAATCTTGTGAAACATCCGTCTTCAAAAAAATGTTCGGCTTTGCAATCCTTCAATTTTGTCTTAAAAACTAAAATTCGGTTTTTGATTTTTAATTTTCAAATAAAAGTTGATTAAATACGATTTCGATTTTAAATAGATCCAAGCGATGATAAGATCGATTTTTATACCCTCCACCTTGGAAAGGAGGGTATATTAACTTTGTCATTCCGTTTGTAACATCCTTAAATATTCGTCTTAGACCCCATAAAGTATATATGTTCATAATCAGAATAAAATTCTAAGTCGATTTAACGATGTCCGTCTGTATTTGTGTCTAGGATGGTTGGTATTGAAAATGAGATATATCGGTCCACGTTCTGGTATAGTCCCCATATAAAGGTACCTCCCGATATTCGGTATTTTAGTTTTTTTGCCACATTTCTTCACGGATTTGTCTAAAAATTGGTATTTGTGGGTCAAAATGGGTCCTAGTTCGTGTGGCGAAACATTGCATGTATGGGTCCATGATTTGGTATAGCCCCTATATAACAGTGCCTCCCGATATTCGGCATTTTAATGGTTTTTGCCACATTTCTTCTAATGTTTCTTTTACCCTAAGGTGGAGGGTATTAAAAGTTTGGCCGGGCCGAACTTAATGTTTTTTTACTTGTTCGACCTTGTATAAGAATCAAGAGTCCGCTATTTTTATGACCTACACAATTCAGTGGTAGGGGTATTTTGTCTTTGTGCATTTGTTTGTAACATGAAGAAGGAAGCGGAATATATCCATAGCTATGTTTGGGGATCTCCATAGAATCACTTTCTGAGTCGAGTTTTTGCATGTCACTCCGTCCGACGGTCTGTCCATGTATTTTTATGAACAAAATGCAGGTCGCATTTATTATCCAATTGAGATGAAATTTTTGTTTGGCCCAATGACGAACCCTTTTGAAATTGGTGAGAATCGGTTCGAATTTAGATATAGCTCCCATATATCTTCAACCGATTTTGGGTTAATTGTGCACCAAATGGCCGACCGGATTCAGTCTAGAAGCAAATACATCAAATTTGGTGAAAATCGGTTCAGATATAGCATTAGCTTGACTTAGATATATATCTATAGCTCCCATATATATGTTTCATCCGAATTGGGTTTTTAAGTCCCTCACATTCGTAATATGCACTCCACAAGAATGATATTTGGTAGCAGATATCAGATACAGCCCAGAAATACCTCTGTCAAATTTTATCAAGATCGGTTCGGACTTGGATATAGCTCTCATATATATATCTTCAACAGATTTCGGGTTAATTGTGAACCAAATAGCCAATATCAGTCCAAAGGACCTGAATTTGTCATATCTGACCGAAAAAGCCTAGAAGCAAAATACATTAAATTTGGTGGAAATCGTTTCAGATATAGCTATAGCTCCCATATATATGTTTCATCCGATTTGGTGTTTAAGTCTCTCACGGAAATACCTTTGCCAAATTGTATCAAGATCGGTTTAGATTTGTATTTTTGTCCCATATTTATCTTCAACCGATTTCGGGTTTATTGTGCACATATTAACCAATATCTGTCAAAAAGTCTTGGATTTTGGTACATCCGACGAAATTCAGTCTAGAAACAAGTACGGTTAAGATATAGCTATAGCTCCCATATATATGTTTCATCCGATTCGGAGGTTAAGTCCCTCACATTCGTAATATGCATTCGACAACAATTATAGTTGGTACCAGATATCTTATAAAGCTCGGAAATATCTTTGCCAAATTTCATCGAGGACGGCTAAGATTAGGATATAGCTCCCATATATATCCTTAATCCGATTTCAGGTTTATTTTGCAAATAATGGCTAATATCAGCCCAAACGGGGCTCAGCTCTGATACATATTTTTTAATATAAACCTTCTCCAAGTGATATCATGCACTCTATAGCAAAATATATCTGCTTTAAAACCAAATGTTAATAGGTGGTATGATCTACTTCAAATAAATTCTTTTGTTACGGGAGCTCTACTAAGTATGCATTGTGGTTTAGGGTATCATATAGTTGGCCCCGACATTATGACTTTTCTTTACTTGTTAATAATCGCTCCGGACCTAAGTTTGATATAAAGGGGGAATATAACTTGGTACATTGTAATATTATTGCCAAACTTAGATCGAGTTCGGAGATGGGCAATATCGGTCCACTCCTTCTGGTACCTCCACAAAAGTTTAAAATTTTCAAAAAAATATTTTGCTACAGAGAAAGGGAAAGGATAATTTGACCTTACTCCAACTTCGCAAATCTTAATATTTGCGTCTGTGCTAAGTCATGTGCGAAAATGGACAATAAAGGTCCACTCCATTAAATACCTCACCCACAACGGATCAAAATTGAGAATAATTACAACTCTTATTTCACACATCCTAATAATTTTATTAACCCAATGTCTGGTGTTAAGGTGGAATATATCGGTCCACTCCTTCTGTTACCTCCCCCACAAAAGATCAAAAATTTGAATATCCATGAAGCTCATAAAACACAAAATTAACATCCGATTCAATTCAGACTGGAACATCTCAATATTCCTATTCACACAAGATCTGTTATAAAGATGATAGATATCGGACCATTTCTTCTGGTACCTCCTCCACAAAAGGTCAAATTTTTGAATATCCAACGATCCTAAGTTCCGAATTAAGCATACGGTTCTCTTTCACACATCCCATTATTTCTATGAACACAAGATCTGGTGTGAAGATGGAATATATCTGTCCACACCTACTGGTACCTACCCCACCAAAGGGTCAACATTTTGAATATCCATGAATCTCATAAAACGTGAAATTAAAATCCGATTCCTTTCAGACTTGGCACACCTCGATATTTCTATCAACACAAGATCTTTTTATAAAGATGATAAGGATCGGACCATTCTTTCTGATACCTCCCCTACAAAAGGTCAACGTTTTGTATCAACAAAGCTATTATAAAATCCAAAATAAGCATCCGGTTCATTTCATATTTAACACATCCTACTGGTACCTCCCCCATAAAGGGTACATTTTTTGAAAAACCAAAGCGATTATAAAATTAGCTTCCGGTTCTCTTCATATCTCACACATCCCATTGCGTTTTCTAACACAAGATCTGGAGTGAAGATGGGATATATCGGTCCACTAAATTAAGTACCTCAAAATTTTCAATAATAAGTCAAAATTTTGAATAATTATAACTCTGATAAAATGTGATGTAAGAGTCAAGATCTGTTATAAAGATGGTAGAGATCCGACCTCTTCTTGTGGTACCTCCCCCATAATGGGTCAAAATTTTGAATTACCAAAATGATCATAAATTCCGAAATAAGCATCCGGTCCTCTTCATATTTAACACATCCTATGCTTTCTACTAACACAAGGTCTGCTGTGAAGATATAATATACCGATTCACTACTTCCGGTACCTCCCCCAGAAAGGGTCAATATATTGAAAAAGCATGAAGCTAAAAAAACGCGAAATTAACATCCGATTTAATTCTGACTTGTCACATCTTAAAATTTCTATCAACACAAGATCTTTCATAAAGATGGTAAGGATCGGACCATTTCTTTTGGTACCTCCCCCACAAAAGGTAAACATTTTGAATAACCTAAACGATCAGAAAATCCGATATAAGCATCCGGTTCTCTTCAAATTTAAGACATTTCATTGTTTCCAATAACACAAGATGTGGTGTCAAGATGGCGGTGTACTCATCCAAGTACCTCCCTCAAATAGGGTTCAAGTTTTTGACCACCTTCTTGATCAGCATAAAATTCTTTATTCGTTTAAACATGACCGTCCTTCTTTGGAAATCCCACTCCCTTACCTCCTGGAATAGAATTGTCTATATAGGTCCACGATAGGGATATAATACCCTAGTACCCCCCCGATATTCGGTATTTTGATGATTATAGCCACATTTTCCAATGGAATTGCCTGTAAATCAACACAAGGAGTTCCTTCTGGGTACTTAACCGCCTGAAAGAGAATTGTTTATATAGATCAACGATATCGTATAGCCCCCATACATCGATACCTCCCTTTAGTTGGTATTTTGCTGATTTCAGCGACATTTTTTACCGGAATTATTTCGAATTTCGTATTTGAAGTTCGTAATCGGTACAGGGTTGCCCATATTCGACGGACCCATCTGGCAACGCCATAACTTTTGACAGAGTTGTCACATCGCTTAATGACATGCCGCGTTTGAAGCGTCAGTCCAAGCTGATTTTTACCATGAACCAATACACGCCACGCGAGCGCTCTGAAATAGTTGAAATTTACATTCAACAGAAGAAGTGAATTGTGAAAACACAACGCGCTTTTAAAACATTAAAAAATGTGAGAAGTGCGCCTTCTAAGAACACCATTAAGCGTTTATACGAAAAATTTTCGACTGGTAAGGCTCTTTCTAATCCGAAGAGGCCATATAAAAGTCGACCAAGGCGATCGTCCGAGCATATCGCTGCCGTACCAGCCAGTGTTGAGAGGTCCCCAAGAACATCCGAAAAACGCCGTTCTCAGCAGTTGGGCATGGCTCGGTCCACTTTACAACGGATTATTCGCATTGATTTGCATTTGTTCCCGTACAAAATTCAATTGACGCAAAGAATATTGCCTGCGGACAAGCCTCGTCGATTGGAATAGGCTTAAAGAGTCATGGGTCCGTCAAATATGGGCAACCCAGTACTTCAGCCTACGAAAAAAATTTTTTTCTTATCCAACGACACGTCTTCGTGTTAGCCGCCATATAAAGGTTTTCCTTTGAGCGGTATTTTCCGCCGATTTTTTTTTTTTTTTTTTTTGAAAATTTTCAAATTCCTTCCGAATGGCGGAGGGTATAAAAAGTTCGGCCCGGCCAAACTTAGCTTCTTTTTTACTTTTTTTCTGGAGTCTATCGATTTTCTGTAGTCTATCCCAAGATCCTGTGTTGAGTATCATCTCCACTGTATCCCCTATTTACATAAGGTTATCTATGTTATGGCAAACTGAAATAGAATTACTACCATTTGACGTTAGAAAAAAATTATTCCCATAACTTTATATTCCTTGATATTCATATCCTTTATTTGTCTTCTCTTGCTGTGTGCTATGATAAGGCCAGCTTTGGCAGACTAGAAGAAGGCAAACAGGGAGCTTTTAAAATATTTATAATGTGTTCAAAATTCATACATGCATCCATCATTTAAAGGTTATCGTGTGCCGGTGCCGGGTGTAAAAGGTGAAAGGACATTGACTCAAAAAATAGGAGAAAAAAAGCAGCAAACCTATATGGCGTGAGAAAATCTGCAAACTGCAAAAATATGTTGTTTGTTGGCGGTGCCACTGGCAAATGGGTGTTGTTAGAAATTTTATTCTATTTTTTAGCAGTTTGCCAGACAAAGTGTCTTGGCGGCGCTTCTTCTTCTTTCCGACAGTAGTAGTAGTAGTAAGCACTACAAAGGCTAGACACATACCAAAAAAAAAAAAAAAATCCAGAAGTGGCAAAAAAATGAAAACCAGCCATGGAAATGTGTCAAAATCCAAGTATTCTTGTGTCGGTGTTCGCATTACTAACACCCTCATGAGGTAGTGGCTGAGTGTGTCAGCCACCGGCTGTTAAGTGAGTGTGTCAGTGTCGCTGACTGAGGTGCCATCGTAAAAAAAATGTGAGTTTTCTGTACGTCCAACCAAGTATCTGACAAGTATGCCATTGTTGTCGTCGTCCTCCTCGTCTTCATGTCTGAGTGTTGAATTCAAAGGAACAAGATAGCTAGACTCCTGGGCAGGCAATCCGCGTCTATCTCCACATATCCCATATCCAGCAGTAACACGTTAAGCTGTCATTGTCTGCTCCTATTCCACACTTACAGTCGTCATCCTACAGAGACTGTTTTGCATTACTGCACTGGATTTTCTCGAAATACCTGAAGGGTTTCACAGGATATCATTTTACGCTATTTACAATCCTTATTTTCCACTGTCTCTTTTCCCACATTCCCCTCTCGTATACCCTAAGTGTAAACCCTTTTAAGCCCTCCTTTTGATGGTTGCCACTTGGCCCAAACATATTTATTTTTATTTTATTGCCGAATCTTGAGTTTTGAATGCTAATTGCAATCGTTTGTCCAATAAATCAATGTTATGGACCTGCTGCAATATGCTGTCCCCACCTCTTGTTTTCCTATTTTTCAATAATGGCTAAAACAAACAATTAAATAATCGTTAGTAAGCTGCCACTACCATTGTCGTCGTCATCACTCACTAAACAAGCCATTCAATTTCATAATGGATTCCAAAACTTCCCAGGGGAATCGAAAAAACAACACTACAACATATTTTCACTCCGATTGGCCATCATGGCTAGCTATGACCGGCTGATCGGCTTAGTTATCATAAATGGCAAACTGCTCGATAGCCAAAGGCAATAATGAGTTGCAGTTACGCCCGTGGCATGATTTTTCATTTATTTATAAATAAATGGTTTACACTCGAAAAGAAATTTGAATGAATAAAAAATTCAGCCGGGCCGAACTTTGAATAGTCTCCATCATTTGGGACAAAGCTGGAAATTTTCAAAAAAAAAAAAAAAAAGTGAATGCATTAAAAATTCCTTTTAAAATCTTAAAAATATTGGGAGCTACCGTAATTTTGGGGTCTATACTAAGACGTGGACCTGTAGTACCTATTACGAAGGGCAAATACGAAATTTGCAAAGATTCCCGTGAAAATGTCGTTGAAATCAGCAAAATACCGAATATTGGGAGGTACCGTTATGTGGGAGTTATACGAAGTCCCGGACCTGCATAGAGAATTTTCTACGATAGACTGTAGTACCCATAAGGAACTTCAAATACGAAATTTGAAACAATTTCGGTGAACAATATCCCTATAATCATCAAAATACCGAATATAGGGAGCTACCGATATGTGGGGGCAATACGAAGTCCTGGACCTGCATAGACAATTTTCTGTCACAGGCTGAAGTGTCCATTACCAACTGTAAATACGAAATTTGAAACAATTTCGGTGAACAATGTCCCTATAATCATCAAAATACCGAATAGAGGGAGGTACCGTTATATGGGTGGCATACGAAATCCTGGACCTGCATAGACAAATTTCTGTCACAGGCTAAAGTAGCCATTACGAACTCTAAATACGAAATTTGAAACAATTCTAGTGAAAAATTTAGCTAAAATCAACGAAATACCGAATATAAGGAGTTACCGATATGTGGGGGCTATACAAAGTAGCCATTACGAACTTTAAATGCGAAATTTGATACAATTCTGGGGAATAATGTCGCTTAAATAACAAAAATAGCGAATATTGGGAGGTTCCGTTATATGAGGGCTATGCGGAGACGTGGACCTGCACAGACAAATTTCTGTCATAGATTATAGTATCCACTAAGAACTTCAAATACGAAATTTGAAACAATTCCGTTGCATAATGTAGCTAAAATCAGCAAAATACCGAATATAGGGAGGTTCCGATATGAGGGGGCTATACGAAGTCCTGGACCTGCACAAACAATTTTCTGTCATAGGCTAAAGTACCCATTACGAACTTTAAATACGAAACTTGAAACAATTCCGTTGCATAATGTATCTAAAATAATCAAAATACCGAATAGAGTAAGGTACCGTTATATGGGTGGCATACGAAATGCTGGACCTCCATAGACAATTTTCTGTCACAGGCTGAAGTATCCATTACGAACTTCAAATACGAAATTTGAAACAATTCCGAATACCGAATATAGGGGGTTACCGATATGTGGGGGCTATACGAAGACGTGGACCTGCATAGACAATTTTCTGTCATAGGCTGAAGTATCCATTACGAACTTTAAATAAGAAATTTGAAACAATTCCGGTGAATAATGTCCTTAAAATCATAAAAATACCGAATATAGGGAGGTACCATTACATGGGGGCTATTCCAAAACGTGGACCTATATAGCCCATTTTCTATACCAAAAGTCCTGCAGAACAAACACAGAGTGAACCACTTTCACACCAGAGCTTGGGTTAATAAAAATATTGTGATGTGTGTATTTTGAGGAGAACAGGATGCTTATTTCCGATTTTATGAACGTTTTGGTTATTCAAAACCTGGACCCTTTGTGACGGAGGTACTAAAAAAATGGTCCGATCTCTACCATTTTTACAACATATCTTGTGTTGATGGAAATATTGAGATGTGCCAAGTCTGAATATAATCGGATGTTAATTTCGTGTTTTATGAGCTTCGTGGATATTCAAAATTTTGACCCGTTGTGGGGGAGTTACTAGATGGAGTGGAACGATGTTGTCCATCTTCATACCAGACCTTGGGTTAATAAAAATATTGTTATGTGTGTAATTTGAAGAAAGCCGGATGCTCATATCGGATTTTATGATCGTTTTGGTTATTCAAAATTTTAACCCTTTGTGGGGAAGGTACCAGAAGGAATGGTCCGATCTCTACCATCTTTATAACAAATCTTGTGTTGATGGATATACTGAGGTGTGCCAAGTCTGAAAAACATCGGATGTTAATTTCGTGTTTTATGAGCTTCATGATTATTCACAATTTTGACTCTTTGTGGGGGAGGTACCAGAAGGAGTGGAGCGATATTATCCATCTTCTCACCAGATCGTGAGTTAATAAAAATGTTGGGATTCGTGAAATTTGAAGGCAATCAGACTCTTATATCACATTTTATAAGAGTTATAATTATTCAAAGTGTTGAACTTTTTTTCAATAGAAGATCTTAAGGAAGGTTTTCTTCTTGGTAAGGAGAGCCCATAGAAGATATTCTTCCCTTAAAACCCATTCTTCCATCAAAGGCCTTGAAGGAGGTCTTCTTGGAAAGAAGAACTTGAGGAACGTCTAATTTACTCAAACTACTATAAGAACGGTCTACCATCATAGAAGACCTCCAGGAAATACCTATTGAAAAGTCTTCTTCCACAGATAAGCTTGAAAAAATTCTTCTACAAAGGCTTGGGAAAGGTCTAATGCCAAAGAGTAGTTAGAGGAAGGTTTTCTTTCATGGAAACCCTACAGAAATTTCTTCCTTAATAGACCGAAATCCTCTATCATTGAAGAACTTGAGGAAGTTTTCTTTACATGCAGAATACTTAAGAAGCTCTTAAGTCATAGTTAACCTTGAAAAAAGCAAACCTTTACAGAAAACCTTCAAGAAGGCTTTCTTTATAGTAAGGGAAAGTTTAGGAAAGTGGTCTTTGGAAATCTTTTTGGAAACGTTTTTTTTTCACAGAGCACCTTAACCAAATTCTTCTTCTTCTAAGAGAAAGTGCTTAGGAAAGGTATTATTTTATTAAAAGAATTTGTGAAGACCTTTATAGAAGACATTGAGGAAGATCTTCTTCAATAGAATAACCTAATGAAAGTTTCTTTCTTCCACAAAAGACTTTAAGGATTATAAAAGACCTTGAGACGGTTTTTGTCAATTGACGACCTTTTGGAAGCAATTTTTCCATAGATGATCTATTGGAAGGTTTTCTCCCAGTGCGGAAGTTGTAAAAGGTCTACTCCTACAGAACTCCTTTTGCAAGATTTTATTTTTAAAGAAGATTTTTTCACTCACTTAAAATCCTCGAAGAGTTTCCAGCAATAAAGAAACATCGGATAGAAATCAGCTCTTTTTCTCTACAAGACACTTTCTCTCATAGAAGACTTTGCGATAGAGCTTCTTTTCTAGAATACCGTTTGAGATATCTTTTTAAATACCTTTTGTTATAGAACAGCTATCTCATTGAACTCTTATACAGGGTGACATAAAAAAACTGCAACAAAGTCAAACGCCATAATTTTTTTTTTTTATTTTGAATTAAAGCAAAAAGTGTCGCAAATAGTAACAAATTTTAGAATAAGTTAGACTGGTTCAAATTGGTCACCTTTGGCAACAATTATGACCTTCAAACAGCCAATGAAACCGTCACACGCTGTCCGAATATTACTCTGCCGTATTTTGGCCCATTCCCGGCGAAGTGTTTGCTTGAGGTTTCGACACTTTGGTATTTTTTAGTGCCAACCTTGCTTTCCAAAATATTTTAGACACAATAATCCAACGGATTGGTATCCGGAGATTTTGGTGGCCATTGTGCGCTGGAAATGACGCGAGGAACCTCATTTTGTAACCATTCTTTGATGGCGCGTGCTGAGTCCTGTTGGAATGTCTAAGGTCTGCG
The DNA here is from genome assembly GCF_030504385.1 of Musca domestica. Classification (NCBI taxonomy): domain Eukaryota; kingdom Metazoa; phylum Arthropoda; class Insecta; order Diptera; family Muscidae; genus Musca; species Musca domestica. The sequence continues at coordinate 385,561 of NW_026712324.1, read as the reverse complement.
GCCAATATGTTTGCATGCCCAAGGCTTTAATACACTCTCCTGAACATTTTCGCGATAATATTCCGCTTTTTGCACGAGCGGAGAACGACCATCGGTTGTTATGGCGGCCCACACAGTCACCATGGCCGGCGCTTGAGTTCTGGTGGCCAACCGAAGGTGCACATTTTCAGCTGACCTCTTTGGCAAGTAAACACGATCATTTTGTTTGTTTACAAACTGCTGGACAACAAATGTTTCCTCATCGGAGCGTAGAAAACCAAATTCACCACTTTCGGTCAAGCGAAGCAACTCTTTAGCTCTTTTGAGTCTATTTTCTTTCTGTTTCTGTTCTTGCACTTTTTGGAATTTCAATGGCTTTACCCCGACCTCATTTTTCAATATGTGCGATATGTTCAGTTCACGAGCCATTTTTCGGCCACTGCGACCCGGGTTTCGATCAAGTCGCTTCTTTACTTGTCGAACCATTTCGGCTGATGTTGCTGTTTTCTTCCGTCCACTTCCTTGACTTCGGGTAATGAGCGATGGTACGAAACACAAAAGAATTATTCACATTTAAATGCTTGAGTGCTCTAACGATAACCACTTGTGGTTTTCCAGCCAAATGTAAAGAAGTCACACTATCACGCTTGGATTCTATCATGAATAACATTTTTTTTCTGGAAAATTCTCACCAAAATGCTTTTGTACGCTTGTAAACAATATAATGAGCTGTCACTAGAATAATTTAACAGCTGTCGGACGAGTGGCTTAGAAATGACAACTGTCTGAATTTTGTTGCAGTTTTTTCATCTCACCCAGTAATGGTTCAATAACTAAATTTGTAATGAGTTGTTTTGCTCGCAAAGTCTCCTAAAATATCGTCTATCTATAGAAGAGGTATTTTTGAGTCGTATTTTTTCGAGTGTATGGCCGACAAAGTAGGTAGTGTTTAATGACTACCTTATGCAGAATATTTTTGTTGTATTTGCTATTATTGTTGTTGTTGTTATAGAAATGATTTAACTATTGTTTAGCCGTTCATTGATAGATTAGAACCGGTCTATTTATTTGTATCTATAAAGCTATACAAAAGGGGTTTCGAAACTAGGTCGAATACCACAAAGGCATCGTTGCATTGGAGGAAATAAAAGGTTACAATCGCATTCCATAATGGACATAATTTCGCTGAGTGGCTGATGAAAAAAGATGAGTATTGTACATTGTCGATGAAAGATAAACATTTGAATTTATATGTCTATTTATTTACATATCCCGACCAAAGGTTATGGAGATTTTGGCAAGCCAACGAAATAGGAGGATTGATTTTTTTCCCTGAAAATATTATAATTTTCCATTTTCTTTAACTTTTAGGTTTGAAATATTTACATTGGTAATCCTGGCCAATAAGTGTTGCGTCTCGCACTGCACTCAAGTGAATAATGATGTGAGTGTGTGCAGAAGGGTTATAAGTGTTATACGGAGTAACTGTCACACACACATACTCATGCACGCACATATTCCACTTGAAGGCAACTTCTGCTGTTGACCTGGAAAATTGCAACAATATATTTATTTACATGGCACTTCAAGGAAAGTGGGGGGAAACTCGCACGAAAAACCATGCAATGCGCGTTCTAAGGGGCTATATCGTGAGGGGGGGTTCATAGGGAAATTACAATACTCTATGCAACTTCCTATCTTCTATGAGAAGGCCTTCTATGAGACGACTTTTTGGTCTTCCTTGAGGCGACCTTTCGACCTTCTATAAGAAGGCCCTGTGGCCTTCTATGAGACGACCTACTGGTCCTCCATAAGAAGACTTTCCGATCTTCTAGGCGAAGACCCTCTTCTGGTCTTCTATTAGAAGACATTTTGGTCTTCTATGAATAGATCTTGGGGCTTCTTTGAGGAGAATATCTGGCTTCTATAGGAAGACCATACTATGTTCCATGGGAAGACCTTCTTCTGGCTTTCTTTGACAAGAGACCTTCTTCTGGTCTTCAATGAGAATACCTTCTGGCTTTCCATGAGAAGTCCTTCTGGACTTCTAAGAGAAGACCCTCTTCTGGTCTTCTAAGAGAAGACCCTCTTCTGGTCTTCTATGAGAAGACCCTCTTCTGGTCTTCTATGAGAAGACCTTCTAGTCTTCTATGAGAAGACCTTCTAATCTTCTATGAGAAGACCTTCTGGTCTTCTATGAGAAGACCTTCTGGTCTTCTATAAGAAGACCTTCTGGTCTTTTATGAAAAGACCCTCTTCTGGTCTTTTATGAAAAGACCCTCTTCTGGTCTTTTATGAAAAGACCCTCTTCTGGTCTTTTATGAAAAGACCCTCTTCTGGTCTTTTATGAAAAGACCCTCTTCTGGTCTTTTATGAAAAGACCCTCTTCTGGTATTTTATGAAAAGACCCTCTTCTGGTCTTTTATGAAAAGACCCTCTTCTGGTCTTTTATGAAAAGACCCTTTTCTGGTCTTTTATCAAAAGACCCTCTTCTGTTCTTATATGAAAAGACCCTCTTCTGGTCTTGTAGGAGAAGACCTTCTGGTCTTCTATGAGAAGACCTTCTGGTCATTTAATGAGAAGACCTTCTGGTCTTCTATGAGAAGACCTTCCGGTCTTCTATGAGCAGACCATTTGGTCTTCTATGAGAAGACCTTCCGGTCTTCTATGAGCAGACCTTCCGGTCTTCTATGAGCAGACCTTCCGGTCTTCTATGAGCAGACCTTCCGGTCTTCTATGAGCAGACCTTCCGGTCTTCTATGTGAAGACCTTCCCGTCTTCTATGAGAAGACCTTCCAGTCTTCCATAAGAAGACCTTCCCGTCTTCTATGAGATGACCTCCCCGTCTTCTATGAGAAAACATTCTGGGCTTCTATAAACAGACCTTCTGGTCTTCTAAGAGAAGACCTTTGGTCTTCTATCAGAAGGCCTTTTGGTCTTTTTCAATGAGAGGACTTCCTTCTGGTCTTCTATGAGAGGACTTCTTTCTGGTCTTCTTTGAGAAGACTTCTTTCTGCTCTTCTATGAGAAGACCCTCTGGTCTTCTTTGAGAAGACTTCTTTCTGCTCTTCTATGAGAAGACCCTCTGGTCTTCTATGAGAAGACCCTCTGGTCTTCTATGAGAAGACCCACTGGTCTTTTATGAGAAGACCCTCCAGGCTTCAATGAGAAGACCCTCCAGTCTTCTAGGACTGGAAGACCTTCTGGTCTTCTAGGAGAAGACCTTCCAGTCTTCCATAAGAAGACCTTCGGGTCCTCTATGAGAAAACCTTCCCGTCTTCTATGAGAAAACCTTCCCGTCTTCTTTTTAGAAGACATTCCAGTCTTCTATGAGAAGACCTTCCGGTCTTGTATAAGATGACCTTTCAGTCTTCTATACGAAGATCTTCCAATCTTTTAGGGGAAGACTTTCCAGTCTTCCATAAGAAGACCTTCGGGTCTTCTAAGAGAAGACCTTCCCGTCTTCTATGAGAAAACATTCTGGTCTTCTATAAGCAGACCCTCCAGTCTTCTATGAGAAGACCTTCTGGCCTTTTATGAGAAGACCTTCTGGCCTTCTATGAGAAGGCCTTCTGGTCTTCCATGAGGAGACCTTCTGGTCTTCTATGAGAAGACCCTTTGGTCTTCTATGAGAAACCCTTCTGGGAGAAGACCTTGTGGTCTTCTCCGAAAAGACCTTTTGGTCTTCTATGTAAAGACTTTCTGGCCTTCTATAGGAAGACCTCCGGTCCTTCTCTAAAAGAGTACCTTCTGATCTTCTATGATAAGACCTTCTGCTCCTTTATGAGAAGACCTTCTGGTCTCCTATGAGAAGACCTTTGGGCTTCTATAAGAAGACCATCTGGCCTTCTATGGGAAGACCATCTTACCTCATATTGGAAGACCCTTTTTTGGCCTTCTATGAGATGAACCTTCTTCGGGTCTTCTAGAAGAAGATCTTCTTCTTTTTTCGGGTCTTCTAAGTGAAGACCTTTTGGTCTCTTCTATGAGAAGTCCTTCTTTTGGTCTTGTATGAGAAGACTTTCCGGTCTTTTGTGGAGAAGGCCTTCAGACCATATGCGAGAAGAATTTTAGGCCTTCGATGATAAGGTCCACTTCTGGTCCTCTATAAGAAGACTTTCTGGTCTTCTATGAAAATACCTTCCTGCCTTTATGAAGAGACCTTCTAGTCTTCTATGAGAAGACCTTCTTATCCTTTGATCTTCTGTGAAAACATTTTCTTTTTGTCATCGGTCTTCTAAAACCAAAATATTAAAATATTTTTTTTCAAGAACTGAGAAAGCCTGGGTTTTCTTAAAAAATAGTTGTTTAAGGACTCAAGATTATTTTCTTAAATATTTTCACAAAGACCATTTTTTTGCAAGGATCAATCGACCAATAAGCCTTGATTTTGTAAAATCAGAATTCCATCTAAAGCTCCTTTAAGGATTTTATTTATTTTCCTTGTCCCTCGTTAAAGCTCTTGAAAGCAAAACCAAATCTTCTTCAACGTTCACTGCACCATCATTATCCTTTCTTGGTATTGTCAGCCTCTTGACATTGCTCTTGACCGAACATAAGTCCTGCCACTTGAGAAATATTTTATTTATTTTTTGTATTTGAAAAAATTCAACAGAACTCCATTTCCGTTTTGGTGATTTATCACAATTGGAAATTAATAAGTCAAAATCCTGCCCGGGCGATGTTGAACTAGAACTACAGCGACAAGAATGTCAATAAACTTGGCTCTTTAACCTCTCCTCTCCTTCCTCTTACGAGGATGTGGAGAAGTTTGTTTTGTTTTCACGCTCACGAACCGGGAAATATAAATAGGCATCATTCTTCATTCATTCATTCCATTATAACTAAGTATGATAGAATTTTCCATTTTTCCATACTTTTGCATTGTTTGCTCATTTTCTTCTTGACATTATTTTCTTGCGTAGTTTTATGAAAAAGAAAATTCTGCTGTGTCGTTGTCCTCAACCTCAACGTCTTGGCTGTTTTGTTTTCAGGATTTTTTTTCCTCACCGCCCACAAATATTGTCTTTGGTTTGATATTCTTTTTCTCCTCCTCCTTTTTATATTCTATTATTCATGGCTTAGTCGAGTAGTTTTACGATAATGACGGCAAGAAGTCGAGGGATTGGCAGAGCGGGGGGAGGAACTATAATTGTATTCCTGGCCATTATGTTAAGTGGAGCACGTTCATTTTGCATTATTTAAAAATCTTTTCTCTTGGATTTATCGGTAATTGTTTTGCCGTGAGAAAGTAGCAAAAGGCAGAAATCGTCGCATACCTACGAATGAATACGAATAAGGAAATGATATTAATTTTGATTCGGATAACAGGAGGAACAAGGAAATAATATTCCAATCAGTGGGGCATGGAAATTTAAATAAACGCTCTTAGAATTTCATTGCAAATCCTTGAAAATTCATTTCGGACAATCCATTGAAGTCCTAATAGTCATTTAAAAATATTAAAAATTTCACGATTATAATTTTGATAGTCTATAAAATGTTCGAATAATGAATAAAAACTCGAATTATAGAAATAAAAATAAAATAAAAACTCGATAGCTCTATAAAAATACATTAATATTAAAAATATTAGAAAAATATTGAAAAAATATTCTTTAAAAAATCCACGACTTTATTGTTCTTTCAAAAAATATTCCTTAAAAAATCCACGCCTTTATTGATTCTTAAAAAAATATTCTTTAAAAAATCCACGCCATTGCTGATCCTTAAAAAAATTTTCTTTAAAAAATCCACGCCTTTATTGATTCTTAAAAAAATATTCTTTAAAAATCCACGCCATTGCTGATCCTTAAAAAAATATTCTTCAAAAAAACCACGCCTTTATTGATTCTTAAAAAAATATTCTTCAAAAAAACCACGCCTTTATTGATTCTTAAAAAAATATTCTTCAAAAAAACCACGCCTTTATTGATTCTTAAAAAAATATTCTTTAAAAAATCCACGCCATTGCTGATCCTTAAAAAAATATTCTTTAAAAAATCCACGCCATTGCTGATCCTTAAAAAAATATTCTTCAAAAAAACCACGCCTTTATTGATTCTTAAAAAAATATTCTTTAAAAAATCCACGCCATTGCTGATCCTTGAAAAAATATTCTTTAAAAAATCCACGGCTTTATTGATCCTTGAAAAAATATTCTTTAAAAAATCCACGCCTTTGTTGATGGTTGAAAAAAATATTCTTTAAAAAATACACGCCTTTGTTGATGGTTAAAAAAATATTCTTTAAAAAATACACGCCTTTGGTGATCCTTGAAAAAATATTCTTTAAAAAAGCCACGCCTTTGGTGATCCTTGAAAAATATTCTTTAAAAAAGCCACGCCTTTGGTGATCCTTGAAAAAATATTCTTTAAAAAACCCACGCCTTTGGTGATCCTTGAAAAAATATTCTTTAAAAAATCCACGCCTTTATTAATCCTTGAAAAAATATTCTTTAAAAAATCCACGGCTTTGGTAATCCTTGAAAAAATATTCTTTAAAAAATCCACGCCTTTGTTGATGGTTGAAAAAAATATTCTTTAAAAAATCCACGCCTTTGTTGATGGTTGAAAAAAATATTCTTTAAAAAATCCACGCCTTTGTTGATGGTTGAAAAAAATATTCTTTAAAAAATCCACGCCTTTGTTGATGGTTGAAAAAAATATTCTTTAAAAAATCCACGCCTTTGTTGATGGTTGAAAAAAATATTCTTTAAAAAATCCACGCCTTTGTTGATGGTTGAAAAAAATATTCTTTAAAAAATCCACGCCTTTGTTGATGGTTGAAAAAAATATTCTTTAAAAAATCCACGCTTTGGTTGATGGTTGAAAAAAATATTCTTTAAAAAATCCACGCCTTTGTTGATGGTTGAAAAAAATATTCTTTAAAAAATCCACGCCTTTGTTGATGGTTGAACAAAATATTCTTTAAAAAATCCACGCCTTTGTTGATGGTTGAAAAAAATACTCTTAAATAAATCCACGCCTTTGTTGATGGTTGAAAAAAATATTCTTTAAAAAATCCACGCCTTTGTTGATGGTTGAAAAAAATACTCTTTAAAAAATCCACGCCTTTGTTGATGGTTGAAAAAAATATTCTTTAAAAAATCCACGCCTTTGTTGATGGTTGAAAAAAATATTCTTTAAAAAATCCACGCCTTTGTTGATGGTTGAAAAAAATATTCTTTAAAAAATCCACGCCTTTGTTGATGGTTGAAAAAAATATTCTTTAAAAAATCCACGCCTTTGTTGATGGTTGAAAAAAATATTCTTTAAAAAATCCACGCCTTTGTTGATGGTTGAAAAAAATATTCTTTAAAAAATCCACGCCTTTGTTGATGGTTGAAAAAAATATTCTTTAAAAAATCCACGCCTTTGTTGATGGTTGAAAAAAATATTCTTTAAAAAATCCACGCCTTTGTTGATGGTTGAAAAAAATATTCTTTAAAAAATCCACGCCTTTGTTGATGGTTGAAAAAAATATTCTTTAAAAAATCCACGCCTTTGTTGATGGTTGAAAAAAATATTCTTTAAAAAATCCACGCCTTTGTTGATGGTTGAAAAAAATATTCTTTAAAAAATCCACGCCTTTGTTGATGGTTGAAAAAAATATTCTTTAAAAAATCCACGCCTTTGTTGATGGTTGAAAAAAATATTCTTTAAAAAATCCACGCCTTTGTTGATGGTTGAAAAAAAATATTCTTTAAAAAATCCACGTCTTTGTTAATGTTTGAAAAAAATATTCTTTAAAAAATCCACGCCTTTGTTGATGGTTGAAAAAAATATTCTTTAAAAAATCCACGCCTTTGTTGATGGATGAAAAAAATATTCTTTAAAAAATCCACGCCTTTGTTGATGGTTGAAAAAAAATATTCTTTAAAAAATCCACGTCTTTGTTAATGGTTGAAAAAAATATTCTTTAAAAAATCCACGCCTTTGTTGATGGTTGAAAAAAATATTCTTTAAAAAATCCACGCCTTTGTTGATGGTTGAAAAAAAATATTCTTTAAAAAATCCACGCCTTTGTTGATGGTTGAAAAAAATATTCATTAAAAAATCCACGCCTTTGTTGATGGTTGAAAAAAATATTCTTTAAAAAATCCACGCCTTTACTGATGCTTGAAAAAAAATTCTTTAAAACATCCACGCCTTTGTTGATGCTTGAAAAAAATATTCTTTAAAAAATCCACGCCTTTGTTGATGGTTGAAAAAAAATATTCTTTAAAAAATCCACGTCTTTGTTAATGGTTGAAAAAAATATTCTTTAAAAAATCCACGCCTTTGTTGATGGTTGAAAAAAATATTCTTTAAAAAATCCACGCCTTTGTTGATGGTTGAAAAAAAATATTCTTTAAAAAATCCACGCCTTTGTTGATGGTTGAAAAAAATATTCATTAAAAAATCCACGCCTTTGTTGATGGTTGAAAAAAATATTCTTTAAAAAATCCACGCCTTTACTGATGCTTGAAAAAAAATTCTTTAAAACATCCACGCCTTTGTTGATGCTTGAAAAAAATATTCTTTAAAAAATCCACGCCTTTGGTGATGGTTGAAAAAAAATTCTTTAAAAAATCCACGCCATTACTGATCCTTGAAAAAATATTCTTTAAAAAATCCACGCCTTTGTTGATGCTTGAAAAAAATATTCTTTAAAAAATCCACGCCTTTGTTGATGGTTGAAAAAAAATATTCTTTAAAAAATCCACGTCTTTGTTAATGGTTGAAAAAAATATTCTTTAAAAAATCCACGCCTTTGTTGATGGTTGAAAAAAATATTCTTTAAAAAATCCACGCCTTTGTTGATGGTTGAAAAAAAATATTCTTTAAAAAATCCACGCCTTTGTTGATGGTTGAAAAAAATATTCATTAAAAAATCCACGCCTTTGTTGATGGTTGAAAAAAATATTCTTTAAAAAATCCACGCCTTTACTGATGCTTGAAAAAAAATTCTTTAAAACATCCACGCCTTTGTTGATGCTTGAAAAAAATATTCTTTAAAAAATCCACGCCTTTGGTGATGGTTGAAAAAAAATTCTTTAAAAAATCCACGCCATTACTGATCCTTGAAAAAATATTCTTTAAAAAATCCACGCCTTTGTTGATGGTTGAAAAAAATATTCTTTAAAAAATCCACGCCTTTGTTGATGGTTGAAAAAAATATTCTTTAAAAAATCCACGCCTTTGTTGATGGTTGAAAAAAATATTCTTTAAAAAATCCACGCCTTTGTTGATGGTTGAAAAAAATATTCTTTAAAAAATCCACGCCTTTGTTGATGGTTGAAAAAAATATTCTTTAAAAAATCCACGCCTTTGTTGATGGTTGAAAAAAATATTCTTTAAAAAATCCACGCCTTTGTTGATGGTTGAAAAAAATATTCTTTAAAAAATCCACGCCTTTGTTGATGGTTGAAAAAAATATTCTTTAAAAAATCCACGCCTTTGTTGATGGTTGAAAAAAATATTCTTTAAAAAATCCACGCCTTTGTTGATGGTTGAAAAAAATATTCTTTAAAAAATCCACGCCTTTGTTGATGGATGAAAAAAATATTCTTTAAAAAATCCACGCCTTTGTTGATGGTTAAAAAAAAATATTCTTTAAAAAATCCACGTCTTTGTTAATGGTTGAAAAAAATATTCTTTAAAAAATCCACGTCTTTGTTAATGGTTGAAAAAAATATTCTTTAAAAAATCCACGCCTTTGTTGATGGTTGAAAAAAATATTCTTTAAAAAATCCACGCCTTTGTTGATGGTTGAAAAAAAATATTCTTTAAAAAATCCACGCCTTTGTTGATGGTTGAAAAAAATATTCATTAAAAAATCCACGCCTTTGTTGATGGTTGAAAAAAATATTCTTTAAAAAATCCACGCCTTTGTTGATGGTTGAAAAAAATATTCTTTAAAAAATCCACGCCTTTGTTGATGGTTGAAAAAAATATTCTTTAAAAAATCCACGCCTTTGTTGATGGTTGAAAAAAATATTCTTTAAAAAATCCACGCCTTTGTTGATGGTTGAAAAAAATATTCTTTAAAAAATCCACGCCTTTGTTGATGGTTGAAAAAAATATTCTTTAAAAAATCCACGCCTTTGTTGATGGTTGAAAAAAATATTCTTTAAAAAATCCACGCCTTTATTAATCCTTGAAAAAATATTCTTTAAAAAATCCACGCCTTTATTAATCCTTGAAAAAATATTCTTTAAAAAATCCACGCCTTTATTAATCCTTGAAAAAATATTCTTTAAAAAATCCACGCCTTTATTAATCCTTGAAAAAATATTCTTTAAAAAATCCACGCCTTTATTAATCCTTGAAAAAATATTCTTTAAAAAATCCACGCCTTTATTAATCCTTGAAAAAATATTCTTTAAAAAATCCACGCCTTTATTAATCCTTGAAAAAATATTCTTTAAAAAATCCACGCCTTTTTGGTTACTTGAAAAAATATTCTTTAAAAAATCCACGCCTTTTTGGTTACTTGAAAAAATATTCTTTAAAAAATCCACGCCTTTTTGGTTACTTGAAAAAATATTCTTTAAAAAATCCACGCCTTTTTGGTTACTTGAAAAAATATTCTTTAAAAATCCACGCCTTTTTGGTTACTTGAAAAAATATTCTTTAAAAATCCACGCCTTTTTGGTTACTTGAAAAAATATTCTTTAAAAATCCACGCCTTTTTGGTTACTTGAAAAAATATTCTTTAAAAATCCACGCCTTTTTGGTTACTTGAAAAAATATTCTTTAAAAATCCACGCCTTTTTGGTTACTTGAAAAAATATTCTTTAAAAAATCCACGCCTTTATTAATCCTTGCAAAATATTCTTTAAAAAATCCACGCCTTTATTAATCCTTGAAAAAATATTCTTTAAAAAATCCACGCCTTTATTAATCCTTGAAAAAATATTCTTTAAAAAATCCACGCCTTTATTAATCCTTGAAAAAATGTTCTTTAAAAAATCCACGCCTTTATTAATCCTTGAAAAAAATAAAATTCTTTAAAAAATCCACGCCTTTGTTGATGGTTGAAAAAAAATAATCTTTAAAAAATCCACGCCTTTGTTGATGGTTGAAAAAAAATAATCTTTAAAAAATTCACGCCTTTGTTGATGGTTGAAAAAAAATAATCTTTAAAAAATCCACGCCTTTATTAATCCTTGAAAAAAATAAAATTCTTTAAAAAATCCACGCCTTTGTTGATGGTTGAAAAAAAATAATCTTTAAAAAATCCACGCCTATGTTGATGGTTGAAAAAAATATTCTTTAAAAAATCCACGCCTTTGTTGATGGTTGAAAAAAATATTCTTTAAAAAATCCACCCCTTTGTTGACTTTATCTCTTTGAAATATTCCACTCAAAAATTAATTTGTCCCGCCATTAATAAATAATTTATGTTTAACATAAATTAATTTAAAATCAAAGGACCTGTCATCATCAGCAAATTAAACTCACCTTATCCTGCAAATATTCTCTCTTTGCTGCGGGCCAATAAAATATAATTGAATATTTTGTGGTGTGTGTTGTGTGAGAAGAGATAGGGGGTTGGGCAAGGCTTTCACGTCGTTTGTCGCCCAAGTTATCCTTGGCACTCGAAGAAAATTGTTTTCCGTTTCACTTTTGTTTTAATTAGTTTTATTTTTTTTTATTTCTCATTCACTTTGTGCGGAGTTTGGTAAACTTCCTTTGCTTTTATCAACTCTGGATCTGGATAGGCAATAAATTATTTAAAAAGTCGAACTCGTGTGAACCGACGTGGGTGGGTGTGTGTGACGTTTTTTCATTGAATTTTTTCCCGTTTTTTTTTGTCAGACTGGATAAAAGTATTTGTTGTTTAATTTATCTGTTTTCGGTTTTGTTGTTGTATTTTCACTTTGGCGCACACACACACAGTCGTACTCACACGATACACCGATGAAATCTAAAAGATTAAGCATTTAATTAAATTATAAAAATAAGGTTTTACACACACACACATACTCAGCAACACAAAGTAGTGGCGACATATTGCAGAACAGGATAGCTGACGGGCGGTGAACGAACCAAGGAACGCAACAATCTGATAAATGAACAACTCCTATGTATAAAGGACCTCCATGGCAAAGGAAGTAAAAAACGATATTCAACTCCAAAAGTCCCACAACACAAAAGCTACCAAATAGCCAACCACACCACCTTCACCCACCCCCCTTCACACGAACCACATCGCCACCACAATTTTAACCACAAAAACGAATGAAAACATTGAAAATTTACACAAATTTCAATTCGCATTCAAAACAACATCATGAACAACAACATAAAAGGACATACGCCAAAGGACCCATTATTCGAATAAAAGTACTCGAGTCGAGAGAGAGCGCCACATAAAATTCGTCCATTAACATTTACTATTTTGCAATCAGGCACACGTACACACACACACACATTAACACACTTAACTTGTTAAACAACAACAATTGGCCAAGTTCTAGGATAATAAAAAAATATATCCGCAATTTGCAAATATTATTACATTAGGGTGGATTGTTGGTTCCCAGAGGAATTGGATTTCAGGATCTCAAAGGGTCATAAAGGGAGCGGGAATTGTTTGGACTCAGATTTGATACGAAGGAGGGGGGTAATGGATGGGTTTTTTGAGCCAAGTATGAAAATAGAGCAAAAGTAGAAATCGCTTGTATCGGCCTTTTAAAAGTAGTATAAATATAGGGACAAGTACCCTTTTCCAAATTTTGTTGAAATTTTAGGATTAATATTCCTAAACCAAACGCCAAGAGACTATAACCGGATTAATTAAAGAATCATGGATATGCTCCTCCACAACTTCTCGAGTCCCGTCAATCGCTGATGCAGATTTACACCATGGCCATATCCTCAGTATCTTCTCTCGGCGAATATTGTAGACGGCAACGGGCGGCGGTTGTTGTTGTTGGTTTGCTCTAACTAAAAGTAGTCGTAATAACATAGAGACAAGGGACCCTATGTGCTCACATAGAACGTCTACGTTCACTTGTCTTCTAGTATCGAAAGCGAAAGCACACAGGCCTCTGTCACCACCCCAAATTAGAGAAGGAAAATCGTTGAATATAAAAGAAGTAAAAAAGGAGTAAGCTCGGCCAGGCCGAACTTTAAATACTCTCCACAATTTAGAACGAATTTCGAAAGTATTTTCAAAAAAAAATAAATAAATAAATAAAATCCGTTAAAAAAATCTGTAAAAATCGTTAAAATACCGAATGTAGCCGTTATATTGGGGTCTATACGAAGACTTGAACTGCATAGGCAACTTTTGTCATAAGCCATTACTATATTCAAATACAAAACTTGAAAACTAAAATCGGTTGAATATGTAGCTTAAATTATTAAAATACAGAAAATAGGGAGGTACCGTTATATCGGGGCTATACGAGGACCTAGACGGCATAGACAATTTTCTGTCACATGCTGTAGTACCTATTAGTAACCTCAAATACGAAATTTCAAACAATTTCGGTGAATACTGTACCTAAAATCGTCAAAATTCCGAATATAGGGAGAATATAGGCAGACCTGGACCTGCATAGACAATTTTCTGTCATAGGCTGTAGTATTGTTTACGAACTTCAAATACCAAATTTTAACCATTTCCGAAGAATAATGTCGCTTAAATAACCAAAATACGGAAAATAGGAAGGTACCATTATATGCAGGCTATACCAAAATGTGGACCTACATGGCCCAATACCAAAAGTCCTGCAGTCATAATATACATTTGAGTGAAATTTTATCAACCTACTTCATTTCGTTCGGAAGCTAGGGTGATTTACACAGACGGACAGACAGATAGACGGAAGGACATCGACATAGAATTTTATGCTGATCCAGAATATATACTTTGTGGGGGTCTTAAATGTATATTTCGAGGTGTTACAAACGGAATGACAAATTTAATGTATCCTTCATACTATGGTGGAGGATATAATAACTCCTATGGAAAAAAAAAAACTTTTTTTACCCAAGTGACTAGATCGTAAGCTCAATGGAAGAGGAACCAAAGAATTAAATTAAACTAACTTGGGAAAGAAAAGAAATCGGTTGAGGTTTGATATAGCTCCCATATTTTAAGTATTTAATACACCAAAAACGATATGTATCTCTAATTTCAATGACATTTGAATAACTGTAACGGAATTTGGCAGAAAAAAATTTATTTGCCAAATTATATTGAAATCGGTTCGGATTTGAATATATTTATTTTTCCGCCGATTTCAGCTATATGATGCACCAAACACGATATGTATGTCTGATTCCAATGAAGTTTGGAATAAGTGACGGAATTTAGTATAAAACATTGCCGAATTATATTGAAATCGGTTGAAGTTTGCATATACCTCCCATATATTTTCAATTTCGTATATTTGGTGCACCAAATACGCTATGTATCTCCAATTCCAATGAAATTTGGAAGGTGTGACGGAGCTTGGTCCAAAAATAAATTTTGTCAAATTATATTAAAATCCGTCCTCATATGGATATGATTTTATAAAGAAACATTGACCCGCAACGCCTTCGAAATGGTATTAAGCTAACAGGAAAAAACTAAACAGCAATTTAATTGAAGATACGATCCAGAAAAAAAGTTATTTGTGATGGAATTCAAGCGTGATAGTGTGATTTCTTTATATTTGGCTAAAAACCCACAAGTGACTATCGTTAGAGCACTCCAGCATTTAAATGTTAATAAATTTTTTGTGTCTTGTACCATTGCTCGTTACCGTGATACTGGTAGCGTAGCCCAACGTCATGGAAGTGGACGGATGAAAACAGAAACATCAGCAGAAATGGTTCGAAAAGTAAAGAAGCGACTTGATCAAAACCCGTGTCGCAGTGGCCGAAAAATGGCTCGTGAGCTAAACATATCGCAATATTCCATTCGGCAAATATTGGAATATGAGCTCGGGGTAAAGCCATTGAAATTCCAAAAAGTGCAAGAACGTATCCTGCAACAGAAAGAAAATAGACTCAAAAGAGCTAAAGAGTTGCTTCGCTTGGCCGAAAGTGGTGAACTGCCGAATTTGGTTTTCTCAGATAATAAAATATTCGTTGCCCAGCTGTTTGTAAACAAACAAAATGATCGTGTTAACTTGCCAAAGAGGTCAACTGAAAATGTACACCTTCGGTTGGCCACCAGAACTCAAACGCCGGCCATGGCGATGGTGATGCACGCCATAACAGCCGATGGTCGCTCTCCACTCGTTTTAATCGAACGTTAAATCAGAAGGGTACGCAAACATTTTGACCGCAGACCTTGGACATTCCAACAGGACTCAGCACCATCGCACTCAGTACGCGACACCCAAGAATGGTTACAAAATGAGGTTCCTCGCTTCATTTCCAGCGCACAATAGCCACCAAAATCTACGGATATCAATCCGTTAGACTATTGTGTCTGGAGTATGTTGGAAAGCAAGGTTGGCACTAAAAAATACCAAAGTGTCGTTCAGCTCAAGCAAGCGTTTCGCAGGCCCAAAATACCGCAGAGCAACATTCGGGCAGTGTGTGACGGCTTCGTTGGCCGTTTGATGGCCATAATTTGTGCCAAAGGTGACCAATTCGAACAAATCTAAACTTATTCTTAAATTTGTTGCTATTTCCGACATATTTTGCTTTCATTCAATAAAATTAAAAAAAAAAATAAAAATTATGGCGTTTACTTTGTTGAAGTATTTTTATCTCACCCTGTATATATGAGAGCTACTGCTATATCTGAGCCGATTTTCACCAAATATGATGTAATTGCTTCTAGACTGAATACCGTCAGAAGTGCCAAAATTCAGGTCATTTGATATGATATTGTCCATTTGGTGCGAATTTAACCTGAAATCGTTTGAAGATATATATGGGAGCTATATCTAAATTTAAACCGATTCTCACCAATTTCAATAGGGTGGACAGACGGACGGACTTGCATAAATCGAATCAGAAATTGATTCTATGAAGATCCTCAAAAGTAGCTACGGGTCTATCTCGCAAGAATTATGGCCATCAAACGGCCAATGATCGATTATCTTTCTGTTGCGGTGTAAGTTCTTGCACTTTTTGGAATTTCAATTGTTTTACCCCGAGTTCATTTTTCAATATTTGCCGAATGGAATATTGCAATATGTTTAGCTCACGAGCCATTTTTCAGCCAGTGCTATATCTGAACCGTTTTCACCAAATTTGATATAATTGCTTCTAGACTGAATTACATCGGAAGTACCGAAATTCAACCCGAAATCGGTTGAAGATGTACATTAGAGCTTTATCTAAATTTGAAACAATTCTCACTAATTTCAATAGGATCCGTCCTTGGGCCAAACAAACATTGTTTTTGACAATTTCATCTCAACCTGCAGTTACTTCACAAAAATACATGGGCAGACGGACGGACGGACATGCATAAATCGACTAAGAAAGTGATTCTATGAAGATCATCAAAATTAACTATGGGTCTATCGCTTCCTTCCTTATGTTACAAATAAATAAACAAAGACATAATACCCTTACCACAAAAATATAAGCCCCCATTGGTGACTTCAAGTGATATTTATTAAGAGCCATAATCTTGGAGTTTTTTAATTTTTTTTTATTTCTTTGGGTCATTTTTGAACTAGAATCGTATTTTTTAAGAATATTTATAAGAGACCTTCAACAACTTGGGTTGAAAGGTCCACATAATATATATATGTTAGAAATATGTTAGAAAAAAGTCAGAGCCATAACCGCGGATTTTTTTAAAACAAATTTTTGAGGAGCCATTAATCACGTTTTGAGGGAACATCAGTGATACCATCGTAAATTTTTAATAATAATTTTTATACCCTCATTCCGTTTGTAACTCATCGAAATAATGATCTTAGACCCAACAAAGTATATATATATATTCTTCATCAGCGTAAAATTCTAAGACGATTTAGCCAGGTCCGTCTATCTGTCAGTGTGTCTGTCTGTCCGCCTGTCTGTCTGTTGTAATCACGCTATCTTTCGAACGAATTGAGATAGAAGGCTAAAATTTTGCACACATGTCTATTTTGCCAGTAGGCATATTTGGCATTTGAAGTTCGAAATGGATACTACAGCCTGAGACAGAAAATTGTCGGTGCAAGTCCACGTCTTCGTATAGCCCCCATATAACGGTATCTCCCGATATTCGGTATTTTGATGATGTTAGCGTCATTATTCATCGAAATTACTTCAAATTACGTATTTAGAGCTCGTAATGGGAACTACAGTCTGTGACAGAAAATCGTCTATGCAGGTCCAGGTCTTCGTATAGGCCCCATATACCAGTACCTCTCTATATTCGGTATTTTGACGAGTTTAGGTACAAAGCACAACGAAATTGTTTCAGATGTCGTAATTGAAGTTCGTAATGGATACTACAGCCTATGGCAGAAAATTGTCTATGCCAGGTCCAGGTCTTCGCATAGCTCCGATATAACGCTACCTCCCTATATACGATATTTTGATGATTTTGGCTACATTATTCACCGTTTATTTCAAGTTTCGAATTTGTATATGGTAATGACTTATGACAAACAATGCCTATGTAGGTCCACGTCGAATAGACACCAATATAACAGCTTTATCCGGTATTTTCAAAATTTTAACAGAATTTTTTTTTTTTGGATTTTATTTCCAAATTCTTTCCAAATGGTGAAGGTATTCAAAGTTCGGCCCGGCCAAACTTTCTGCTTTTTAACTTGTTATAAATATTTTTAGAGACTTCAAAAGGTTTAATCTCAATTTTTAATGAAGTTTTTGATCGAAATTTTAGAAAAGATTCCTTGGATTATAGTCCTGCCGTTTTTCTAAAAATATTTTAATTTTTAAGAAATTATTTTATTTTTTTCTAACTTTGGACCATTAGAGACCTAATCGTAGATTTCTACTAGAACTATTCCAAGGAATTTCACAGAAAAAGTCATGCATTTTTACGAATTTCTCCTTTTTCCGATTTTTTAATTAATTATTTTTATTTTCCTAAATTTCATCAAAATATTGATATTTAATTTTATTTAAAATCATTCTATTTCTCCTCCAACTTAAATCAATATCCAATGTATCCAATCAAATCGAACTAGTTCACACACACACAGACGCCCAGAACACACTAATTCACTTCGAATTGAAATCCGAAAACAAACACAACACGTTAACGATTGTCACTCTGTATTTTTGTGTTGATTTAGTGCACCGTGGGCCACCCCGACCCATCCACGCCTCCTTTTTGCAAAAGAAAAACAAACGTGTGAATGTGTTGGTGTGTTTGTGTTTGGTTGGGAGCTTGTTAATAAAAAAAAGCAAAATCCGTTGTCGCAACATAACATTGTTTACTTCCGTTTCTGGTTTGGGCCCATCCATGGCGACACACATTGAGACACACTCCTACACATTCTGGAGCACACACAAAACAAATGCATTGTAAAATCACGCACACACACGGATAGGACACACATGTTTACAGTCACGCATACAATTAAAAATGAAATGCCGGTAGCATAAAAACAAATACATTTAGCTGTGTTTTTCTTCGCCTGCCCTGTTCGTCGCCCATTTGCCACCCACTTTTGCAATAGCTAGCCAGGCAGGCAGGCTGGCTGGCTGACTGTCATCCACTCTGGGAAACACCACTCACTACAAAAAATGACGATTGGAATCACTCACGTTCTTTGACATTAACGCAAATTGCCGTTGATAACCGAGGACGATAGCCAGGCTCGGTGACGTGACGTAGAGGCGTTTTGCGTTTATTTACGTTTTTTTTATTTTTATTCTTGTTTTCTTTTTCTACGAAAAAACGTCCGCTGACACCGCACTTCGCGTCTCTCAAACGGAGAATAGAAACTCTGTTTTTGTTGTCGTTTTTTTTTCTTTGTTTACAAATTGACGTTTTCATTTACGCCTCGCATGTCGCGTGACTTAGACAAATGTTCGCCAAACAAACGCTTAGGCTATACGTGTCGTGCTCCGGAGCTGCGCTCGCTGTCTTGTCATTTACCCCGTGTGTACCACCCGCATTCAGTGCCGAACGAAGACTGAAAAACCCAAACAAATGACAGACAGGTTAAAGATTTGTGCAACACAACACAACAACAAGAGCAGCAACAACAACAGCTCAGCACGACAGCAGAGCTCGCAACCCAGTAATGTTGGCTGTGGCGGCAACATAAACGACAACAACATCGACATCGTCATCATGACCAACCCAAACGTCATTGCCACACCATCATCATCATCAGTATCATCGTTAATTCTGCACATCTCTTGCACACTATTCCGCACACACACACACTCACACACATAATTTTCCACATTCATAGGCCGACACTGGCATGTTGTCCCCGCAACATGTGCCAGTGGAGCTTCACCATGGAGCAGGTGGTGGTGGCTGTCTCCCCAAAACACCGATAACAACAAACCCAGAGACCAACATACGACTGCTTCAAGGAGCATACACGAAGGAAGAAACGAACGAACAGGCGAAGTGAAGACTCAATATTTTTGTTTTGCTGTTGCTGTTTCGGTGTCTCCCCAAAAACCCCCAGATAACAGATGGTATTCAGCTGCCGCTAACATTCGTACAAAAGCGCGTTTTCTTGCCAATTTCACACACAGTTGGGGTTAAAATCTTTTTTGGGGGAAGCATATCAAAATGTGGCACAGTGTTTCGAAACCGAAGAAAAATTATCTAGCTTTAATCTTAGCCAATAAAAATTTGGTTTTGGTTATGTTAAATGGTTTTGTAAGTATTTACTGGTGCCGAAAATGTACTTACTAAACACATTATTTGGTAATGAGATCTTAAAGCCTCTGCCATATGGCTAGAGAGGGTATACAGGGTGAGATAAAAAAATCTGCAACAAAGTCAAACGCCATAATGTTTACATTTTTTTAAATTTTATTGAATGAAGGCAAAAAAGGTCGGAAATAGCATCAAGTTTTAGAATAAGTTTAGATTTGTTCGAATTGGTCACCTTTGGCACGAATTATGGCCTTCAAACGGCCAATGAAACCGTCACACGCTAGCCCGAATGTTGCTCTGCGGTATTTTGGTCCTTTCCAGGCGAAGCGCTTGTTTGAGGTGATCGACAATTTAGTATCTTTTAGTGCCAACCTTGCTTTCCAAAATACTCCAGACACAATAGTTCAACGGATTGGTATCCGAAAATTTTGGTGGCCATTGTGCGCTGGATATGAAGCGAGGAACTTCGTTTTGTAACCATTCTTGGGTGGCGCGTGCTGAGTGCGATGGTGCTGAGTCCTGTATGAATGTCCAAGGTCTGCAGCCAAAATGTTTGCGTGTCCAAAGCTTTAATACACCCTCCAGAATATTTTCGCGATAATATTCGGCATTAATTCTGATGCCACGGTCGATTAATACGAGCGGAGAGCGACCTTCGGCTGTTATAATGACCCAACACAATTACCATGGCCGGCGCTTGAGTTCTGGTGGCCAACCGAAGGTGCACATTTTCAGCTGAGCTCTTTGGCAAGTAAGCGCGATCATTTTTTTTTTTGTTTATAAACTGCTGGGCAACGAATTTTTTCTCATCGGAGAAAACCAAATTCGGTGGTTCACCACTTTCGGCCAAACGAAGCAACTCCTTAGCTCTTTTGAGTCTATTTTCTTTCCTTTGCGGTATAAGTTCTTGCCTTTTTATGGAATTTCAATGGCTTTACCCCGAGTTCATTTTTCAATATTTGCCGAATGGAATATTGCGATATATTCAGCTCCCGAACCATTTTCGGCCACTGCGACGCGGGTTTCGATCAAGTCCCTTCTTTACTTTTCGAACCATTTCTGCTGATGTTGATGTTTTCTTCCGTTTACTTCCTTGACGTTGGGCTACGCTATCAGTATCACGGTAACGAGCGATGGTACGAGACACAAAAGATTTATTCACATTTAAATGCTGGAGTGCTTTATCGACAGCCACTTGTGGTTTTCCAGCCATATATAAAGAAATCACCCTACCACGCTTGAATTCCATCACGAATAACTTTTTTCTGGAAAATTCTCACCAAAATGCATTTGTGCGCTTGTAAACATATAATGAGCTATCACTGGCATAATTTTAACAGCTGTCTTAGTTGGTTGGGTGGTTTCTTTTTTCATATCACCCTGTATGTACTGTAACAAACCGACTGGAATTTTTGTTTTTAAATCCACAATCCACGAATGTGGCTTTGTCAAAAATTCACGATTGTGATTCGAAAATTTTGTGATTAAATCTACGATTATGGCTCTAATTAGTATATTCTCCCGTATAACGACTTCTCTCGACATTCGGTATTTTTGAGATTTCTGCCACCATTTATAACCAAATCAGTTGAAACTTGATATTTGGGGTCCTTGATAGATCTGTTTTCTCCTTGCGAAAAGTGTTCGATCAAATCGGCATAGCCTCCATATAATCGTACCTCCAGATTTTCGGTATTTTGAAGGTTTCTGCCACCATTTACAACCAAATCAGCTGAAACTTGATATTTGGGGCCCTTGAAAGGTCTGTTCTCTACTTGCTAAAAATGCTCGATTAAGGTCCACTAATTGGCATAACTCCCATATAACGGTACCTCCATTTTTTTTTTTTGTTTTTTTGTATTTTTTGAGGTTTCTGCCACAATTTGCAGCCAAATCAGTCTCTCTTCTCTTCTCTCCCTGCAAAAAAAAAATTCAATACAGGTTCACTAATTGATATGGCGGCTATATATAATGTTAACTCCCGATTTTCAGTATTTTGAAGGTTTTTATCACAATTTCGAAACAAATTGGATTGGTTTCTCTTTTTTCTATCTTTGATACACATAGTGGCGGAGAAATTAAAGTCATGTTTACTAGATTTAATCCACGATTGTATTTTTTTTTTCAAAATTCTCAAATATGTCTCGAACAAAAAAATAAAAATATATTTCTCTGAAAAATTCCCAATAAAAGTACTGACAAAAAATATTTTTTCTATTTAAACTGCGTACAAGGCTTAACAAATAAATTCTTAAAAATGTCCAATTTTTGCTATGTAATTTATCTAAATAAGAAAAGGAAATCGGGTATATTTTCGGAAATAACGATTAATTAGAAAATGGTATGACACATTTTAGAACGAATTCCTAGAAAAATCTGTTCGAAAAAGCAATGCTTTGAAAATGGTTAGAGGCATTGGAAAAATGAAAATCTTTATTAAAAAACTGAAAATAATGAATTTTTTGACAAGTAACGAAAGGCAAAAAGTCGGTCAGGTCTAACTTTATGATACGCTATACCACCTTGCATATTTAATAAAAGTTTTTATGGGAAATTTACGAGAATTAAATCATTTCAACAATAGTCGATTTTGAATACATATTTTGAATTTAAAGCAGTTAAAATATAAGGCGCAACGAAAGTAATATATTGAAGATATTTCCTCCTCTGAATTGATTTCTACGAAATTTAGTGGAGGCATTTGTGTCTGAACCAATAATAATCACAATACACCCTATTTGAGCTTATATTACAGTTTTTAGGCACAGTAAACATGAAATCTGATGAAGGTATATGGGAGCTATATTCAAAACTGAACCGATCTCTATAAAATTGAACAGAGGTATTTCTATCCTTAATCTGATAGTTGGCACCAAATATCCTTGTTGTGCGAGGGACATAAATGCACAATCGGATGAAACATATATATTGAAAATATAACTATATCTTATTTTTTATACACATTCTTCCAGGATGAATTCGTTCGTATGTTTCAAAATTCATTCAATTTGGTCGTGTATTAACCATTTGTGGCACAATAAACTTTAAATCGATATATATCCAAATCTGAACCAACCTCGATAGAAATTCTGATCTACATTTGATATATTTCCCCGACATAAATTATATTTGACAATTACTTTCACGATGTATTCGAAAATTAAAAATTTTTGAAATCAGCATGAGGTATTGTAAAAAATTTCAACAGCAGAAATGTGATCCATATACCAACAGAAACTTCAACATAAATTTTTAAGTTTCCACAAATGTAAATCTGAGAAAAGTTCCTTCAATACAAACCCCTATTTTTATACCCTACACCACAAGGTGGTCAGGGTATTATGTCTTTGTGCATTTGTTTGTAACAGGCAAAAGGAAACGAGATAGATCCATAGTTCCTTTTGATGATCTGCATAGAATCACATTCTGAGTCGATTTATGCATGTCCGTCCGTCCGTCCGTCCGTCTGTCCGTCTATCCATGTATTTTTTGTAAACAAAGTACAGTTCGCATTTATTGCCCTATCCAGACGAAATTTTGCACAAATCATTTGTTTGGCCCAAGGACGAACCCTATGGAAATTGGAGGTAATCGGTCAAAATTTAGATATAGCTCCCATATATATCTTCGTCCGATTTACTTTTTATTGTGCACCAAACGTGTAATATCAGTCCGAATAGTATGGAATTTTGCACGTACGATCAGATTGGACCTGAAAATAAGTTTGCCAAATTTTATCGAAATCGGTTCAGATATAGCTATAGCTCCCATATATATTGTTAATCCGATTTGTTATTTTTGTCCTCCGCAGCCTTAATATGCACTCTGTACGAACAATATTTGGGGAAATATATCAAATACATCTCAGAAATACATTTGCTAATTTTTATCGAGATCGGTTCAGATTTGGATATAGCTCCCATATATAACTTCGTCCGATTTACCTTTGATTGTACACTAAACTTCTAATATTTTCCCAAATTGGATTAAATTTGGGACTTACGACCGAATTGAGTCTAGAAGCTAGTATGTCAAATTTGGTGAAGATCGGTTCAGATATAGCTATAGCTCCCATATATGCTGTTCAGCCGTAATATGCACTCCGTAACAACGATATTAAAGGAAATATATCAAATACAGCTCAGAAATATCTTTGCCAAATTTTATCGAGATCGGTTCCGATTTGGATATAGCTGCCATATATATCTTTATCCGATTTCAAATTAATTGTGCACCAAATGCTTCGTCATATTTAGTCCTTTGAACTTTAAATTATAATTATAATCATAGGGTGTATGATTGAATTCTCCCATAAAAAATTTTTATTGTTATGCGCAGCTCTACTAAGTTAGCAAAGTGGTGTAGGGTATCATAAAGTCGGGCCGACCGACTTTAAGGCTTTCTTTACTGGTTTAAATTTCGAAAAAATCGAAACAATTCAGCATACCTTTCCAATTTTCGAAAATCGCAAATTCCCTGGAAACTGATTTCCATTCCCACATTACGAAAAAAAATCCATTTCACTAACTGTTTTGATGCACTGTGCCCGGAACTACGACAACATGAAATACCTTTTGGCAGCATTGAGTAACTAACAAAGAACAACAACAACATACCATGCCGGTCGACGGGTCGTATTGAGCAGTTGGAGTTGTTTTGATATTATTGTTGGGCAGAGATTTGGAGAGTGAGGGGAGGAATTTTCTGCGCTGGCAGAGATTGAAGCAACAGCAAACAACAGCTGCTGGGAGTTGGTCTGGCCTGGCCTAAACAAAACAAAATAACTGGCAACTTGTTACTACCAAAAATGTTCAGATGCACGTTTACAGGTTTCCCAAAAACGTTCCAGCAGCACAAACAATACTTGTTGCTGTTGCCAATGTGTGTTGGTTGGTTGGTTGGCCAGGCTAGGCCAGGCCCATAAGGAGAGAAACTAATAATGAAGTTGGTCACGGCGATGATGAAGATGAAAATAATGATGATGGTGATGGCTATGATTGAGGTAATTTCTGTTGATGTTTTGCTGTGGTTCTCCAGTGGGGTTGTGTTTTGTGAAATTCTCTAGCCTACCAACCAGCCTGCCATTCAGCCCGCTCACATGCTGTGGCCAGTCAGTCAGCCAACCAGCCAGCCATCCACCTCAAATAAGATGTTGAATCTCGTTGGCTTTGACTTGACTGGGACGTTGATTTGTACAAATGCGTTAACAGCATAAAAGAATATTTGAAAAATGTTTTCTAGCCTTTCATTTACCGCATACCAAGCTAACAGCGAACGAGAATTTATGCCGCAACAGATGCTTCGATGGTTCTTCGAGCTTAGAGGCAAGAACAATGCAACATAATTGCATTGTGCGAGG
Source organism: Musca domestica (assembly GCF_030504385.1). Lineage (NCBI taxonomy): Eukaryota > Metazoa > Arthropoda > Insecta > Diptera > Muscidae > Musca > Musca domestica. The sequence continues at coordinate 360,465 of NW_026712324.1, read as the reverse complement.
GCTAAAAAGGTGTGTGAGAGAGGCTTCGGGGAAATTACGTTCTTAACAAATTGAGCTGATTGCTCAAATGACTGGAAGACGAAAGGGGAAATATCACAGCAACATGTTGCCGCAACAAAATGTTTGAACCACATGTTTGGAACAATGTCCTTGGGAACATGTTGAGATGGATTTCGGGCAACAAAAACTACTCTCATTTCCATGAATTCTCTCTCTTTTTTACTCTCTCGCATCCTGTTGCTATGACTCTTGAAAATTCGACACTCACACCCATCCATATGCCTATTTGACAATACCACACCAACACATCCAACAGAGAAACAAACGGTTACACGGGAATCCTTTCAACACACAAATTGTAGCATAATTATCGGATGAAAAGAAGACAACTTTGGCGATAAATTTTCGTTGGTGGGCGTTTGAATAACCCCACCCCTTCCTCGACGTCGTATTTCAGTTCTTTTTTTTGTGAAGTGTTTGCAGATTTTTACAATCGCTTTACATAGTAATTGTTCGAATTCTTCTCCGCCATTCTCATCTGCTGTTGCATAGTCAATTTTTAGGCAAGGATTATATTTCGGGAAAAATTTACATTTTTTCTTATACCGAGCGGCATCTGCTGCAAATAATTGTTGGAATGTTTTTCAAACCTATTTCAATGGATTTGGGTTAATAAATGCGAAGCACATAATTTTACGTGTGGTCAAAGGATGAAATAGTTCAATAAAGGATTTGTAAATGTTTCAAAGGGAAATATTTAAATCAACTTCTGAAATTGTTACTGACCTCCTGGGGATATTGAATAAAAAAAAATATTTGATCATGGAAGCTTACATCAATTAAAATTATTGACATTGAGAAGACAATCTGGTCATCGATGAGCAGACATTGTGGTCTTCTATGAGAAGAACATGTGCTTTATTTTAAGAAGATCATCTGATCTTCTTATAGAAGACCTTCGGGTCTTCTATGAGAAGACTCTTTGGTTTTCTATGAGAAGATCTTCTGATCTTCATTGAGAAGACCTTCTGACCTTCTATGAAAAAAATATTCTGGTCTGCTATGAGAAGACCTTTTGATCTTCCTTTGAGAAGAACCTCTGGTCTTCCTATGAGAAGACCTTTGTTCTATGAAAAAACCTTCTGGGTTTTTGGTCTGATATGAGAAGACCTTCTGGTCTGATATGAGAAGACCTTCTTACCTTCCTTTGAGAGGACCCTCTGGTCTTCGTATGAGAAGACCTTGTTCCATGAAAAAACTTTCTGGTTTTTTTGGTCTGCTGTGAGAAGACCTTCTGGTCTTCCTTTTGAGAAGGCCCTCTGGTCTTCCTATAAGAGGACGCTCTGGACTTCCTATGAAAATACCTTCTTATATGAAAAAACCTTCTGGTCTGCAATAAGACGACCTGCTGGTCTTTCTTTGAGAAAACCCTCTATGAGAAGACCTTCTTGTCTTCTATGAAGAATATCTTCTTCTGGTCTTTTGTGAAGAATGCCCTCTTCTGGTCTTCTATGAACAAGACTGTGTTGTGGACCTTCTTGTGAACTTCTTAGAAGAAGACCTTCCTCTAGTCTTCTCTAAAAAGACCCTCTGGCCTTCCATGAAAATACCCTCTGGTATTCTATGAGAAAACCTTCTGGTCATCAATTAGAAGACCCCCTGGTCTGCTATGAAGAAGACTGTCTTGTGGATTTCTAAGGAGAAGACCTTCTTCTGGTCGTCTATGAAGGAGACCTTCTTGTGAACTTCTAAGAAGAAGACCTTCCTCTGGTCTTATCTGAAAAGACCCTCCGGTCTTCTATGAAAACTCCCTCTGGTATTATATGAGATGATCCTCTGGCCTTCTATGAGGAGGCCTTCTGGTCCTCTATGAAAAGAACTTCTGGTCTTCTATGAGAAGGCCTTCTGGTCTTCTGTGAAAGGAACTTCTGGTCTTCTTTGAGAAGACTCTCTTGTCTTCTAGGAGAAGACCTTCAGGCCCCCTAAGAAACGATCTTCTGATCTTCTATTAAAAGATCTTCTGGCCTTCTATGAGAAGACCATCCAGTCTTCCTAGGGACGATCCTATGGTCTTCTATTAGAAAGGCCTTCTATAAAAAAAGATATTTTATAAGAAGAATACCTGGAATTGACCTGAAAGACCACCTGGTATTCTCAAAGATCCTGTCAGTCCTTGGAATGTTTTGTTACAACTCATAGTTATTGCCTTTGGAAAAATATTCTATAAAGCGAATGCTATTTTCATTAAAACACCGATGTAGTCCTCGGAAAATATTCTTAAAAATCCCCGTTGAAATCTTTGGGAAAATGTCGTTAAAAATCCCTGTTAAAGCCCTTGCAAAATAATCTGAAAATTTCACTTTAAAATCCTTGAAAAATATTCTTAAAATCTCTGTATCTGTTGATCATAGAAAATATTCTTTAAAAAATCCGGGTTTCTGATGATCCTTGAAAAAAATATTCGTTAAAAAATCCGCGTTTCTGATGATCCTTGAAAAAATATTCTTTAAAAAATCCACGCCTTTGGTGATCCTTGAAAAAATATTCTTTAAAAAATCCACGCCTTTGGTGATCCTTGAAAAAATATTCCTCAAAAAATACAGGCTTTTGGTGATCCTTGAAAAAATATTCTTTAAAAAATCCACGTCTCTGGTGATCCTTGAAAAAATATTCTTTAAAAAATCCACGTCTCTGGTGATCCTTGAAAAAATATTTAAAAAATCTATGCCTTTGTTGATTCTTGAAAGAAATTCTTTAAAAATCCACGCATTTGTTGATCCTTGAAAAAATATTCTTTAAAAAATCCACGCCTTAGTTGATCCTTAAAAAAAATTTCTTTAAAAAGTCCACGCCTTTGTAGATCCTTGAAAAAATATTCTTTAAAAAGTCCACGCCTTTGTTGATACTTGAACAAATATTCTTTAAAAAGTCCACGCCTTTGGTGATACTTGAAAAAATATTCTTTAAAAAGTCCACGCCTTTGTTGATACTTGAAAAAATATTCTTTAAAAAGTCCACGCCTCTTTGTTGATCCCTGAACAAATATTCCTTAAAAGATCCACGCCTTTGTAGATCCTTGAAAAAATATTCTTTAAAAAGTCCACGCCTTTATTGATACTTGAAAAAATATTCTTTAAAAAGTCCACGACTCTTTGTTGATACTTTAAAAAAAAACATTCTTTAAAAAATTCACGCATTTGGTGATCCTTGAAAAAAATATTCTTTAAAATATCCACGCCTTTGGTGATCCTTAAAAAATATTCTTTAAAAAATCCACGCCTTTAGCGATCCATGAGAAAATATTCTTTAAAAAATCTACGCCTTTGGCGATCCATGAGAAAATATTCTTTAAAAAATCCACGCCTTTGGTGATGGTTGAAAATATACTTTAAAAAATCCAGGCCTTTGGTAATCCTTAAAAAAATGTTCTTTAAAAAATCCTCGCCTTTGGTGATCTTTGGAAAAATATTCTTTAACAAATCCACGCCTTTGGTGATCCTTTGAAAAATATTCTTTAAAAATTCCATGCCTTTGTTGATTTTAAAAAAAATATTTTTTTTCTTCAAAAAACATGTGTAGGGAACCACTGTGTGGCGTATACATAGTGACATCAATCATACGCCCACTAGTATACAAATAATATATAGGTTTTTGGGTTGGAAGCGAATGAAATATCGAAATAGATCATAATCATGAATGCATGGCAGGAATATTAATGGATATTAATTAATTTATCAAGACTTGCATATAATCCCAATTTATTTTCAAAAAAATTAATATTGTCTGGACTTTAATAAAAACTCCATCCAATTCAAATGGGCACATGTATTAGCCATTAGTGCTTTATTTGTATCTCAAAAACATTTTTCTATCTCCAGAGGAAATAGTTACCCTTTCATACTCCTTCAGTGACATAGCCATATTTTCTCAATTTTTATTATTATTTACAAACCACAAATCCAAAATGTATGTAAATCTCATATCTCGTACGGAAAATATGTAAGAATATTTAGGTTAAATAAAATATTCCCTATCCTGCTTAGATAAAATTGCTTACTTTATAGAAATAGGCTAAGAATATTTTTCCACCATAAATTAACACCAAACATCATCAAGAGAATAAAATGCATACTTTTCCTACTTTCCTGGTCATTATCGGTCACTTTTCCAACACTACTTTGACCCGACCCGACTTCTTTGTGTGTGTTTGTGCGCAATAATTTATCACGGTAACATATTAAAAAGGAAACAAAAAGGACGAAACACCACAACCACATTCAAGTGTCCTTAATAAAAGAGCAGAATTTTCATTAAAAGATAAACTTCTTAAAATATGATGCAAAAAGATGCGCCAAGAATTATATAAACTTCTTCTGCTTCTTCTTCATTTGCTAATGCTTGTGTGTGAAAGGTCAAGTAACCCATATTCATAAATTTCATTTCAATTACGATGACACGTGTGACAGTGACACAATGTTGGGGGGGTGGTACTCGAAGAAAAATGTTGGATATATTTTTTTAAGGATATGCAGAGGTGTGAATTTTTTAAAAAATATTTTTTTAAGGAACAACAAAGGCATTGAATTTTTAAGGATTATTTTTTCAAGGATTAACTAAGACATGGAATTTTTAAAGAATATTTTTTCAGGGATCAACAAAGGCGTGGCTTTTTTAAAGAATATTTTTTCAAGGATTAGTGAAGCCATGAATGTTTAAAAGAACATTTTTTATTCAAGCATCCAAAAACGCGTGGATTTCTTCAGGAATATTTTTTCAATGACAATCAACAGAGGCGTGGATTAAAAAAAAACTTTTTTAAGGACTCTATCGTGGATTTTTAAGGATATTTTCTATGGATTATAAGGTGGATTGGAACGTGCATTTTTAAACATATTTTCCAAAGACCATGATGAGGATTTTTACTAAAGTTTTCAAAGGACTGTAATATTTTCCAAGGACTAAATGAAACAATAAACGTGAACCAAAGACTAACAATTGGATTTTTAAGAAAATATTCCAAGAAATATTTAAGAATATATCCAAATAACTAAAACGTGAATTTTATTAGAATATTATACAAGGACTCTAATATGGTTTTCAAATATATGTACTCTACGATAAGTAGAAGATTTTAATTTTTTCTTTTTCATTTTATGGACTAAACGAAGCCACAATTTTATATAATTTATATTTATAAAAATAATTATATAATTTATAAAAATAATTTTTCTAGGATTTTTAAAAGCCACAAACAGGATAATAATTATAATTTTTTTTAAGAATTGCCAAAAAGAATTGATTTCACAAATATTGAGGGCCAAAAAAGGCCAGAAACGTGGACCTACAGACATGAGTTTCAATGAGCAAATCGTAGATTTGTTTAAATTTTTTGAGGGACCAAAACTTGGATTTTTTTAAACAATTATTTTCACTAGCCTACAGTTGTAGATTTTTTAGAATATAATATTTAAAGAACACGGTTTTTACAAAAATTACAAAAAGTGATCTTTTAGTGATCTCGACCGACAGATCAATAAGAGTAGATGTTTAAAAAATATTTTTAGAGGACCAAAATAGCCAAAAACTATGAGGATCCCTTCTAAAATATTCTCTTAAACCTTGAAAAAATATTCATTAAAGAAACCTTGATCCTTTCAATATATATTTATCACAGAATACTTAATCCTTCCAAAATAATTATTAAAGAATCCTTGATCCTTTCTAAAATATTCTTTAAGAAACGAGTTAGGTGATCCTTGAAAAAATATTCCTTAAAGGTCCAAGTCTTTATCCACATAGATATTCCCAAAAACTATCAGGATTCCTTCTAAAATATTCTGTTGATCCTTGAAAAAATGTTCATTAAAGAATCCTTGATCCTTTCAATATATATTTATCAAAGAATCCCTACTCCTTACAAAATATTTATTAAAGAAACCTTGATCCTTTCTAAAATATTCTTTAAAAAACGTCTTGAAAAAAAAACGTCTTGAAAAAATATTCCTTAAAGGTCCACGTCTTTATCCACATAAATATTCCCAAAAACTATCAGGATTCCTTCTAAAATATTCTGTTGATCCTTGAAAAAATTTTCATTAAAGAATCCTTGATCCTTTCAATATATATTTATCAAAGAATACTTAATCCTTCCAAAATATTTATTAAATAATCCTTGATCCTTTCTAAAATATTCTTTAAAAAGCGTCTTAGGTGATCCTTGAAAAAAATATTCTTTAAAGGTCTTTATTGATCCTACAAAAAAGTATTCTTTAAAAAACCCAAGTCTCTGTTGGCGGCCAACAAATATTTTTTAAAAAAACCACGCCTCTGTTGATGGTTGAAAAAAATGCATGGCCCTTGATCCTTGAAAAATGTTTTTTATATTTTCAAGGATCAATAGAAACGTGGTCTTTTAAATAATATTTTCTCAAGGATCAATTGAAACGTGGCTTTTAAAGAATATTTTCTCAAGGATCAATAAAGACGCGGACTTTTGAAGAATGTTTTCTCAAAGATCAATGGAGACGTGGACTTTTAAACAATTTTAAGGATCACCAAAAGCGTGGATTTTTTAAAGAAATTTAAGGATCACCGAAGGCGTGGATGTTTTAAAGAATATTTTCCGAAGGACCTCCAAACTATAGACCAGATATCTTAAGAATATTTTCCCAAGGACTTCCAAAATATACCAGAGATTTTAAGAATATTTTCTGAATGTCCTTCTAAGTCATAGATGTGGATGTTTAAGGAATATTTTCTGAGGACTTTCTAAGGACCTTCGTAGCCATGGATATTTTAAGAATATTTTCTGAATGTCCTATCAAATAATAGTTGTGGTTGAACCTTTGAAGCCAAGGATATTTTAAGAATGTTTTCTGAATGTCCTTTCAAGTCCAAGATGGGGATGTTTAAGGAATACTTTCTGAAGGACTTTTTAAAGACCTTCAAAGCTATGGATATTTTAAGAATATTATCTAAAAAACCTTCCAAGGCATAGACATGGACTTTTGAAGAAAATTTTTTGAAGGATAATCTAAGATATTAACTTGGATTTTTTAAAGTAATATTCTGAATGTTCCTCCACGCCTGATTTGATGATGATTTTTTTTTCGGATTATATACCTAAGGACTTTGTAAGTCATAAACGTTTTCGTGGATTTTGAATATATATTTTCTGAAAGACCTTAAAGCATTAAACATGAAATTTTTACGAATATATTTTTGAAGAACCTTCCAATCCATAAAAGTGGATTTTTAAGAATTCTAGAGGAACTTCCTAACCTTAGGCAAAGAGGTTTAAGGATATTTTTTAGCTACAGAAAGGAAATTTTAAAAATAATAATTTTCAAATGACCTTCCAAATAATATTTTCACTAAAATATAATTTTCAAGAGAATTGAATATTTTATTTTATTTCCCAGCACTGTAGAGAACCTGAATTTTAAGGAATATTTTTTAATGACTACAAAGAGCTCAAAAAACTGAAATTTTTAGGGATTCTATTTTCTCAAGGAATTAAATGAATTTTTTGAAAATTTTCCAAGGACTATCGAGAGCTAAATCGAGATGTTTAAGAATATTTTATGAAGGGCCATTTTTTTACTTTTTCCGAGGATTTTTTAAAACATTTTTTCAACAAATTTTTGAGAATAATGTTTAAGGACCCACCAAGTAACTAAACATGATTTTTAGGAATATTTCTTCAATGATTTTTTAAAAATATTTTTTCAAGGACCAAGAGCTACAGAGCCACAACACGTAGAATTTTTAAAAATATTTTTTTAAGGACAGTCTGGGACTTAGGGGACTTATTTTAGGATAATTCAGGATCAGAAGCGTTTTTTGAGAATATTTGTTTAAAGGCAATAACGACTTTTAAGAATTTTTTGAGGGTAACTCAGGGTCTGAAACCTTGATTTTTTAATAATATTCTTTCTAAGGACAATCTGAATTTTAAGGAAAAAAGTTCAAGGGGCCACAAATGTGAGTATTTTTTAGAACTTTTTTTTTATTCCACAAAATGCCTCCGATTTTCCTCGAGTGTAACCATCTTCATAATCCCCCCAAAGCTGGCCAATTAACCACCCATGAACACTAAAAAGAGCTTAGTGTGATAAACTTGTGGACATTGGCATAGCTGAAAAGAACTTCAAAGTCAAATCAATTTGCAGGATCAGTTGTCATTCATGCAGATGGTTTCCATTCAACACCTCCACAAGAACACCAACAGCAACAACAACAACTATTCATGTCACTCTGCCATTGAAGTGGAATATGAAATCAACTACTTCTTTTGATTTCACTGGAATCAACATGAATGAGCGGCATGTGAATGCCGCCAGTCACATCGGACGGGATAATCAGCAATTGAAGGCCCAGTGCAAAAAAGAAAAACTAACTGCCTAGCAGAGGCTCAAATGAAATGTAATGACACTTTTTCTTTCTAATATCAAGTTCTCCACCATCCCGCAATCCCAACCATTGGCTTTAAGCCAATACAAATAGGCTTTGCCGACTGGCCATTCAAGCAGCTGTAATAATTTCAATGAAGTTGTCACTTGTGAAGATGTGTATGTGTGTGTCTCGTTCAATGAGAACCTTGCTGAGCAGCGAGGGAGGAGGTGACTACAAAATCCTCATTTAGGAAATGAATAACACCATTTAAAATGGCAGCAGAAAAACAGATGCATAAAGTGAGCGAGCAAAAAAGTTGTCTTTAGTTTTTTTTGTTTGTTTTGTATACCCTCCATCATGGCATGGAGGTTATGTTAAGTTTGTCATTTCATTTGTAATACCTCGAAATATACATTTTAGACGATTAGCGATGTCCGTCCGTCTGTGGAAATCACTCTAGATTCCGATCGAAATGAAGTAGATTGATAAAACTTTACTCAAATATATACTATGTCTGCAGGACTTTTGATATTGAAAATGGGCCATGTGGACCTACGTTTTGGTATAGCCCCCATATAACGGTACCTCCCGATATTCGGTACTTTGATGATTTAGCGACATTATTTATTGGAATTGTTTCAAATTTGTTATTTGAAGTTCGAAATGGATACTACAGCCTAAGACAGAAAATTGTCTATGCATGTCCACGTCTTTGTATAGCCCCTATATAACGGCACCTCCCGATATTCGCTACTTTGCTGATTTTAGCGACATTACTTAACGGAATTGTTTCCAATTTCGCATTTGAAGTTCGAAATGGACACTACAGCATGTGACTGAAAATTGTCTATACAATTCCACGTCTTCGTATAGCCCCCATATAACGGTACCTCCCGATATTCGGTATTTTGACGATTTTAGCAACATTATTTACCGGAATTGTTTCAAATTTGTTATTTGAAGTTCGAAATGGATACTACAGCCTAAGACAGAAAATTGTCTATGCAAGTCCACGTCTTCGTATAGCCCCCATATAACGGTACCCCCGATATTCGGTATTTTGAGAATTTTAGCGACACTATTTACCGGAATTGTTTCAAATTTGTTATTTAAAGTTCGAAATGGATACTACAGCCTAAGACAGAAAATTGTCTGTGAAGGTCCACGTCTTTGAATAGCCCCCATATAACGGTATCTCCCGATATTCGGTACTTTGCTGATTTTAGCGACATTATTTATCGGAAATGTTTCAAATTTGATATTTGAAGTTCGTAATAGGTAATTCGGCTTAAGACAGAAAATGGGCCATGTAGGTCCACGTCTTCGTATAGCCCCCATATAACGGTACCTCCCTATATTCGGCATTTTGAGGATTTTAGCGACATTATTAACCGGAATTGTTTCAAATTTGGCATTTGAAGTTCGGAATGGATACTACAACCTATGACAGAAAGCCATCCGTGCAGGTCCACGTCTTCGTACAGCCCCCACATAATGGTACCCCCCCGATATTCGGTATTTTGAGAATTTTAGCGACATTATTCACCGGAATTGTTTCAAATTTGGTATTTGATGTTCGAAATGGATACTACAGTCTATGGCAGAAAAGTGTCTGTGCAGGTCCACGCCTTCGTATAGCCACCATATATCGGTACCTCCCATATTCGATATTTTGATGATTTTAGCGACATTATTTACCGGAATTATTTCAAATTTTGTATTTGAAGTTCGTAATGGATTCTACAGCCTATGAAAGGAAATTGTCTGTTCAGGTTCACGTTTTGGTATAGCCCCCATATAATGATGATTTTAGCTACATTATTCACCGATTTTTTTTCTTAAATTTTCGCATTTGAATATTGTAATGGCTTTTGACCTGCCTATGCAGGTCCACGTCGTCGTTTAGACCCTAATATGACGGCCACAATTGGTATTTTTAAGATTTTAAGAGAATTTTTAACGGATGTTATTTTTGTTGTTGTTTTTTATTGTTGACCTGTATATTGTTTCTTATTAACTTTATTTTGGCTTAAGGTCAATTGAAAAACATCAGTGTTTTATTTTTATAATTTTGATTTTTATTTTCCGATATTTCGACTGTCTTCGACGGTGAAACAAGACTGTTGCTTTTCTCAATAAAAAATTTTTTCCCTGAAGATGACTGTCGAAGACAGTCGAAATATCGGAAAATAAAAATCAAAATTATAAAAATAAAACACTGATGTTTTTCAATTGACCTTAAGCCAAAATAAAGTTAATAAGGATTTTATTTTTTTGAAAATTTCCAAATTCGTTCCAAATGGTGGAGGGTATTCAAAGTTCGGCCCTTTACATTTCTTTTGCATAGCTAGACTTGGCTCGTTAGCTAGTTTTTGTTGGTTTTAGCAGACTTATTCATGCTTTATTCTAGATAAATTTATGATGTGTTTGTGTGTCATGGATGGGAAAAAAAGACGTGTATGCATGTGTGTGAGTGCCTCTTTTCACATCCGAACAAAAGGAAAAACATAATTTTCTTGTTCCACACAACTTAACTTGTATACGAGATGCCAGAAATACTCACAGGCCTCACATGAATATGTTTTGCTTTCTTTTTCATTTTTCCAACTATGGATGCTGCCACATGCAATCATTGTTGCCAGTGATATGCTCCGGAACACACACACACATACACCTATATTTGTTGCATTTTTCTTTCTTTTTTTTGCGAAAAAGGAAAATATGAAATTTTCAGCAGAATCAACATTTCAGAAAGAAAATTTTTGAATTTCTTACTTAATATCCAATAAATAATTTATAAATTGAATATGATTCTATGCCGAGATGGAAAGGATTCAATGTTTGGTTTCAATGGTAATTGAAGTGAAAAGGAGGATATCTATATCCTTGATATATTTATGGCAGGAAGAACGACAAATGAAAGCATCAAACACCAATCATCATAGATAAAATGTACATTTTATAAATTCTAAATTTAATTTTTTCAATATTTTATGAATATTATGACTGAAAGGAAGACAGCACCCGGTGTCGTATAACTGTCGCCATTAATCATACGGCACAATGGTACTGTTTAAGGAAGGTAAAAAATAAATATTAATAGTAATTCAAACATAAGGTAATAAAGACATTGATTATTCATATTATTTTTATATTGGATTCTGATTTTTTTTTTCAAAATATTTTTAAAGAATTCCTGTTTTATTTTTTTCAAAAATATTTTTTTTTAAGGATTCGAGAATTTTCTATTCGGACTATTTTTTCGGTGGAGCAACAACTAAAAATGATTTACAAAAAGAATATATTTTTAAGATTTTTTGTAGAAGATTTTTTTATATTTTTAAAGACCAGGAGTATTTAAATTTCAAGTGTATTTTTGCAAGGACCCACAGAGCCACAAAACTCGAATTCTGACATATGTTTTAAGGATTCATCAGAGTTACAAGTGTGAATTTTTAAAAAGATGTTGTTAACGACAACCTAACATATCCTTTTTTAAGAAGATACTGCTTATTCGAGGACGTACTGTAACAGGACTTTTTATTCAAAAAATTTTTGCAATGTAAATTTTTAAAAATATTTTTAAAAAATTTTAAATTTTTCAAAAAAAAATTAAGGATTATTACTTTAAACCTGAATTTTTTCCAATATTTTTCAAGGACAAGACGTCGATTTTTTCAAAATATTTTTTTAAGGACAACCTAAAAGGGGTTTAAAAAATATTTTTTGACATTAAACTTGAAATTGTGTTGAAATAGTACTACTTTTGTTACAATTTGGTATTGGGTGAACAGATAATGCTTGAAATCTGAAATGTTTTATTAAGATCGTTGTTCATGTGTACCCTGGACATGTGGAAGGAATACGTCCCATATTTGTACGAAAAACAGTAAATGGTATTAAATTTGGTATTAAGATAATGGATAGGGATGAAATCCTTAAATTTGATATGGAAGTCACTGTTGGTATCTGCGGTTAAGATATTGAAGGTGGTAATATAAATGATTGTACACATTTCTAGTACCACCTTCCATATCTTTTTACGAAAAGTACTAAGTTGGGAATTGTGTGAAAGGATAGAATTGGATCCCCAACATTTATATTGAGGTATCTCTTGGTATCTGAGATTGAGATATGGAGGATATTTTGGAATTATAGACAATTATACAATTATATTGTGCGAAAAGTACTAAATGGTACTAATTTTGGATATGGGCATTAAATGTTACTAAATTACGCCCTATATGAAGGGATAGAGCTGAGATCCTAAAAATATAATATTTTGGTCCTTGTTCATTTCTAGGGCTTATATATGGTTACTTGGTCAGAAATATTGGATGTGGCCCATCGTGTAATGATTTTACTAATATTCTCCTCGCTAAACTTCAAAATGAACTATTTGAAGACTTTTTGGTGCAAAAGTAAAGCATTTTCCTATTATTCTTTTCGAAAAAGGAAAAACACTTGAATAACATATAAAATCTGGAAAGTCTGAAAAATTTAGTACGATGTATGAAGTTTTGAATACAATTTTTTTTTTTCAAACTGAAAATTGGGAATTGGGACTCACACGAACTACTGCAACAAATCTAACATATTGTAGATGGTCCCATATACTTCATCGGATCGGATCCAAATCGATCCATAGTCATTTTGTAAGAGTTATGGTTAGTCAACATGTTGATACTTTGTGGGGGAGGTACAAGAAGGAATGTTCCCAACTACACCATCTTCATACGAGACTTAGAGTTCGACCTACCGTTCAAATTTATTGAGAGTTATAATACTTCGAAAATTTAACACAGAATTTCAAGTTTTATAAAAGTTATACTTATTAAAAACGCTGACCCTTATCTATCTTCGCACCTGGCGTAACACTGATAAAAATATTAGGATTTGAAAAGTTTGCACAAAAGTGGTTGTACTTTTCTTGTTTTATATGGTAAATTATTTTCCGTGAAAATTTTGACGTTTTATGGGGAAGTTACCAAACGAGAGAATCGTTGTTGCCCATCTCCAAACTCGATCTAACTTTGACAGTAAAATTACGATGTGCCAAGTTTGGACCAGCAAAATGGGCGGACGGACACCTCTATATCGACTCCAAATTTTCTGAATCTGATTTGGTTTTAAGATACCTCATTTCGTTGAAGCCATATCAAAAAATATATACCCTATGTAGTCTATGACTGAGAGTATAATAATATCTCACAAAAAGCTTCTAGAAAAAAATCCACGTCAACCAAGGAGCAACTTGGCAAAACTTAATCAATATTTAGTTTCAAAAACAGATGTATGCAATTACTTACTCACTAGGTATTTACTGACAAATTTACCTGGAATGGGAAAGAAAGGTTTTGTATATTTAGAATGTTATTACATATTTCTTTCATATTTTAATAAAAACATTTATTATAATTAAATAAAAGTTCACGAAACTAAAATGTAAATTAAAAAAGCAGTAACATATAAAGAGAAACTAGAGAAAAATATTTCCTGAAAAAATAATTAAATAATAGAGGTCCTTGAAAATATATTCCTAAAAACACGTTATATGGTCTTTGGAAAATAACAGTCAAAATATCTTCGTTTTCTCAAATAAAAAGCACTTTTTCTGACTATTAAAAAATGATTTTCAACAAATTTTCGTTTTTGGGCTCTTGAGAAAATATTCGCAAAAAAATCGATTTTTTGAATCAGTTGTACCTAGAAAAATATGTCTGAAAATACCCAAATTTTGCTTTAAAAATTCACGCCTCAATTAATCGCTGAAAAATATATTTTTTTAAAAATTCACGCCACAATTAATCGTAGAAAAATATTTTTTTAACAATTCACGGCTCAATTAATTGTTGAAAAATATTTTTAAAAATTCACGCCTCAATTAATCGTAGAAAAAAATTAAAATTTACGCCTCAATTAATCTAAAAAATTTTTTTTTTAATCCACGCCTCAATTAATCATTGAAAAATATATTTTTTTTTTAAATCCACGCCGCTTATAATCGTAGAAAAAAAATTAAAATTTACACCTCAATTAATCTAAAAAAAAAATTTTTAATCCACGCCTCAATTAATCATTGAAAAATATTTTTTTAAAAATCCACGCCGATTATAATCGTTGGAAAATATTTTTTTTTAAATCCACGCCGCTTATAATCGTTGGAAAATATTTTTTTTTAAATCCACGCCGCTTATAATCGTTGAAAAATGTTCTTTAAAAAATCCACGTCTCTGTTAATCCTTTAAAAAATCCACGTCTTTGGTGATCCTTGAAAAAATATTCTTTGAGAAATCCACGTCTGTGATAATCCTTCAAAAAATATTCTGTGAAAAATCCACGTCTCTGTGAATCCTTCAAAAAATATTCTTTAAAAAACCCACGTCTCTGTTAATTCTTCAAAAAATATTGTTTAAAAAATCCACGTTTCTGTTAATCCTTCAAAAAATTCTTTAAAAATCTACGTCCACGTCTCTGTTAATCCTTAAAAAATATTCTTTGAAAAATTCACGTCCCTGTCAATCCTTAAAAAAATATTCTTTGAAAATACCACGTCTCTGTTAATTCTTCAAAAAATATTGTTTAAAAATACACGTCCCTGTTAATGCTTAAAAAATTATTTGTTAAAAAATCCATGTCTCCGATAATTCTTAAAAAATAATACTCTTTAAAGAATCCACGCTTCATAGTCCCTGAAAATATATCAATATTTTTAAAAATCCACGACTCTGTTGATCCTTGAATATGCAACACAAACATAACCGTATTGGAAATGATCCAAAAAAGAGCGAGGCTGAGCAGCCAAACAAACATCCTTTTGCAAATATAAAAGCAATTTTGTTCATTTTTTTGTTAGTCCTAATACCCTGTGTTTTGTGTAACGTGGCCTCTGGTGGTCTCTAATGATTTTATTACAGCCCCACAACCAGGCAAGCAACGCACGCACTCACTCAACCTCTGTCAGGACACAGCAACATGTTGAAAGTTTATTTATTTATTTGTTTTTGTTGTTTGCTTAAATTTGTATTTTTGTTTTGCTTTTGCTTTTCGTTTTTGTTTTGTTTTATTTTCTTCCATTCATTTGCGTGGTGCGTCGAGTTGTAACATTTTGTGAGCGTAGATACGTTTGCCATATTTATGCAGACATTTATTGCCCGGAGGTGAAAAAGGCAAACAGTCGCAAACGCACACACACACCGATCCACCCACTCACCGACACACACATAAAAACAGCTTGGTTATTTTTAATTGAAATATGGAGATCACATTCCAATTTGAAATTCCACTCTTTACTTTGTCCCCCACACCAGCTTCCATGCTCGAGAAACTCCTGCTGCTACAGACACCACCAGCGTCTGAATCTCTGGCCAAAGTTCCATGGCACATAACGAACTTGTAATTGCAGGACGAACGTATGCCAGGATGGTGGATGTATGAGTTCGCCACCATGGCATCCTTAAGTAAAAGGTAAATTCCTTTTTATGACAGTAAATTTGCTTTTGTTGGGGAATATCTTGGATTTCTGTTGTTGGCATTTTGTAGCTCAACTGTTGGAATATTTGCTTTGCTTCCCCTACTCGCCGGCTCCTGCTCTGGCTCCTCTGTTCAGGACTTGTTTTAAGTAAAAATTATGACACACAGTTAACCATGTTCGTTGGCCTTTTTTCCTTCCTGCATGTAACAGCAATCGTTTTTCTTTTTGGATTTATTGTCCCTTCCCCAACCGTCGGTTCCTGCCACATCCTTCCGCATGCAAGACAAACACATATGTATGTGTTTATATGTAATATGAGTATTTTCTGTTGAATTATGAAAAGATTTTTCTTCGTAAATTCATTCCGACTTTTTTCTTATTATATCACCCAGTAAACTTTGGAAATCATACATGGACACTTAAAGTAGATTTTTTAAAGATGTTTTAAGGATAAGCAGTGACGTTGTTTTTTTACAGAATATGTTTTCAAGGATTGACAAGAACGTGGATTTTTTAATAATATTTTTTCAAGGATCAATAGAGGCGTGAATTTTTTTATTTAAAATTTTAAAAAGGGGATTTTTAAAGGACATTTTTTCAACCACCAACAGAAGTAGGGATCTCTTAAAGAACATTTTTTCAAGGATAAACTGAGGTGTCGATTTTTAAAGAATATTTTTTAAGGACCAATTTTTGCAAATCCTTAGAAAATATTTTTTTAAGAGGTTCAACAGGATCACCAATGGCGTGGATTTTTTAAAGAATAGTTTTTTAAGGATCACCAAATGCGTGGATTTTGTAAGGAATATTTTTCAAGGATCCATGGAGGCATGGATTTTTTAAGGAACATTTTTTAAAGGATCCCCAAGAACGTGGATCTCCTAAAGAATATTTTTTCAAGGATCCCCAGCTGCGTCGATTTTTTAAAGGATCCACAGAGACGTGGGTTTTTTTAAGAATATTTTTTCAACTATCTCCTAGGGCGTGGATTTCATAAAGAATATTTTTTCAAGGATCCCCAGCTGCGTCGATTTTTTAAAAGGATCAACAGAGACGTGAGTTTTTTTAAGAATATTTTTTCAACTATCTCCTAGGGCGTGGATTTCATAAAGAATATTTTTTCAAGGATCACCAAAGGCGTGGATTTTTTTAAGAATATTTTTTCAAGGATCACCAAAGGCGTGGATTTATTAAAGAATATTTTTTCAAGGATCACCAAAGGCGTGGATTTTATAAAGAATATTTTTTCAAGGATTACCAGAGGCGTGGATTTTTTAAAGAATATTTTTTCAAAGATACCCAGAGGAGTGGATTTTTTAAAGATTCCCAGAGACGTGGATTTTTTAAAGAATACTTTTTCAAAGATTCCCAGAGGCGTGAATTTTTTAAAGAATATTTTTTCAAAGATTCCCAGAGGAGTGGATTTTTTAAAGATTCCCAGAGACGTGGATTTTTTAAAGAATACTTTTTCAAAGATTCCCAGAGGAGTGGATTTTTTAAAGAATATTTTTTCAAAGATTCCAAGAGGCGTGGATTTTTTAAAGAATATTTTTTCAAAGATTCCAAGAGGCGTGGATTTTTTAAAGATTCCCAGAGACGTGGATTTTTTAAAGAATACTTTTTTAAAGATTCCCAGAGGCGTGGATTTTTTAAAGAATATTTTTTCAAAGATTCCCAGAGGAGTGGATTTTTTAAAGATTCCCAGAGACGTGGATTTTTTAAAGAATACTTTTTTAAAGATTCCCAGAGGCGTGGATTTTTTAAAGAATATTTTTTCAAAGATTCCCAGAGGCGTGGATTTTTTAAAAATACATTTTCAAAGACTAACCAAGACGTGAATTTTTTTAAAATTATTTTTCAAGGACTAACAATGACGTGAATTTTTTTAAAATTATTTTTCAAGGACTAACAATGACGTGATTTTTTTTAAATTATTTTTTAAGGACTAAAAATTACGTGAATTTTTTTAAAATTATTTTTCAAGGACTAACGATGACGTGAATTTTTTAAAAATTATTTTTCAAAGACTAACAAGGAATTGAATTTTTAAAAATCCGTTTTAAAGACTAACAAGGAATGGAATTTTTAAAGCTAAAAGCAAAGCTAGGACGAAGAAGAAAAATTCTTTGAAAAATCCACGTCTCTGTTGATCCTGGAAAAAATATCATTTATAGATCGATCCACGAAAATTCTTGAACGTGTTATTTTTTGTTAGTCCTCGAAAAAAAATCATGTTTTATTGGTCCTTGAAAAAAATCTTTAAAAATACACTTTTCATAGTCCTCGAAAATATGCAAGTTTTATTGGTACTTGAAAAAAAATTAAACAATTCGTGTTTTATTGGTTCTTGAAAAAAAATCTTTCCAAGTTCTATTAGTCCTTGAAAAAACGATTATTTTAAAGACTCAAGTTTTATTGGACCTTGAAAAGAAACTCTTTAAAAAATTCACTCCTCGGTTGATCCTGTTGGTCTGTTAAACCTCTGGACGTGGACTTAAAAAATATTTTTTAAGGATTTGCGAGGACGAGGATTTTCTTAAAAATTGGTCCCTAAAAAATATTATTCAAAAATCCACACCTCAGTTTATTCTTGAAAAAAATATTCTTTAAGAGATAGTTAAAAAAATGCTAGTTAAAAAATGTCCTTTAAAAAATCCACGTTTTAGAATATTTTTGCAAGGACCGGTTTTTTTAAATATTTGGTTCAAGAACTATCAGAAGCCTATTTTTTAAAACATTGTCATCGACCTCTTCAACAGTTCCTTAAAAAAAATCCTAAAATTCCTTGACTATTCTTAAATCCTCAAAATTTTCCTCCCTAATCCCTCTGGTCTACAGAAAAAGGAGTGAAATTAAAATCGGCTTTTCATTGTTCCCTGAACTGAAATGTGTTTTTGTTGCCGCCGTCTTTGTCTGCCGCTATTTGCCTTTGTGATTGTTAGTATTGGTATTTTTATTGTTGTTCCTCGTCTTAGTGTTGTTGTTGTAGCAAGGACATTTGCCATAATTTTTTGATGCTTGTTTCACAAGCAATGAAAAACAATTCCAAAAAAACTCGGTGCGGGGAGGTGGGAGCAGCCGGTTAACATGGCAACGCTAGCATGAATATAAATTTGTGTTAAACACATAACAACAAAAACAACAAATATTACGCCCTTAAGGAAACGCGACAACGCTGCGCATATAAATATGTATGTCACACATGCTAACCGGATAGGGGTCATGAATATGGAGATTCTTAAGGTGATGGGAGTGGTATTTGATGGCTGATGGAGAGAATCGTTAGACCCAGAAACATGAAGCAAACAGTGGCCTATTGAAGCCATAAGCAAGGTCATTAGTAGCGTTAAAATTGCCATTCAAAGGACATTTTCTGTTGTTGTCATAGCGCGCGACCAATAAAAATGTCTAGATTCCTTAATGATATGGCCTAGGCAATGATGACTGCCAGTAATGGTAGGATATTAACATTCCAAAAAATGTATATACGAAAGAGCCTATAAAAACATACACACACATCGATACTCATCCGCATTGTGTGTATATGTGCCCCGTGGATTTATGATCTGCTACAGTTAATAACAAGGTCGAATTCCAGGATGCATGAAATTTCAAACATTTCAAGCATTAATAGGCAAAAAAGTTCGGCCAAAGCTTCATATGTAGTTTGTGTTTGTTTTTTCGTTGTTTCTGTAAAATTTATGGGTAAATGACCTCCTGCTACTACCCTCAAGGGGTAGTGGAATTTTTGAAAAAAAAAAAACGGTGGTCTTTTGTTGGCCATAGAAAGTTATCAACAATGTTGCTGCTGCTGTTGCAGATGCTTGGGGTTGTTTTGAATTGCCAACAAATTTGGCTTGCCTTTTAAATACCCTTTAAACATAAAGGATGCACAGGACATGACCACACTGGCCAACGGGAAATCCTTTAACAAGAATTCAAATAAAAAAACATATTTTAACAAAGATATGCAATTTTTAAAGATTTTTTTCAAAGGCGTGGATTTTTTAAAGAATATTTTTTTCAACCATCACCAAAGGCGTGGATTTTTTAAAGAATATTTTTTTCAACCTTCACCAAAGGCGTGGATTTTTTAAAGAATATTTTTTTCAACCATCACCAAAGGCGTGAATTTTTTAAAGAATATTTTTTTCAACAATCACCAAAGGCGTGGATTTTTTAAAGAATATTTTTTTCAACCATCAACAAAGGCGTGGATTTTTTAAAGAATATTTTTTTCAACCTTCACCAAAGGCGTGGATTTTTTAAAGAATATTTTTTTCAACCATCACCAAAGGCGTGAATTTTTTAAAGAATATTTTTTTCAACCATCACCAAAGGCGTGGATTTTTTAAAGAATATTTTTTTCAACCATCACCAAAGGCGTGGATTTTTTAAAGAATATTTTTTTCAACCATCACAAAAGGCGTGGATTTTTTAAAGAATAGTTTTTTCAACCATCACCAAAGGCGTGGATTTTTTAAAGAATATTTTTTTCAACCATCACCAAAGGCGTGGATTTTTTAAAGAATATTTTTTTCAACCATCACCAAAGGCGTGGATTTTTTAAAGAATATTTTTTTCAACCATCACCAAAGGCGTGGATTTTTTAAAGAATATTTTTTTCAACCATCACCAAAGGCGTGGATTTTTTAAAGAATATTTTTTTCAACCATCACCAAGGGCGTGGATTTTTTAAAGAATATTTTTTTCAACCATCACCAAAGGCGTGGATTTTTTAAAGAATATTTTTTTCAACCATCACCAAAGGCGTGGATTTTTTAAAGAATATTTTTTCAACCATCACCAAAGGCGTGGATCTTTTAAAGAATATTTTTTCAACCTTCACCAAAGACGTGGATTTTTTAAAGAATATTTTTTTCAACAATCACCAAAGGCGTGGATTTTTTAAAGAATATTTTTTTCAACAATCACCAAAGGCGTGGATTTTTTAAAGAATATTTTTTTCAACCATCACCAAAGGCGTGGATTTTTTAAAGAATATTTTTTTCAACCATCACCAAAGGCGTGGATTTTTTAAAGAATATTTTTTTCAACAATCACCAAAGGCGTGGATTTTTTAAAGAATATTTTTTTCAACAATCACCAAAGGCGTGGATTTTTTAAAGAATATTTTTTCAACAATCACCAAAGGCGTGGATTTTTTAAAGAATATTTTTTTCAACAATCACCGAAGGCGTGGATTTTTTAAAGAATATTTTTTCAACAATCACCAAAGGCGTGGATTTTTTAAAGAATATTTTTTTCAACCATCACCAAAGGCGTGGATTTTTTAAAGAATATTTTTTTCAACCATCACCAAAGGCGTGGATTTTTTAAAGAATATTTTTTCAACCATCACCAAAGGCGTGGATTTTTTAAAGAATATTTTTTTCAACCATCACCAAAGGCGTGGATTTTTTAAAGAATATTTTTTTCAACCATCACCAAAGGCGTGGATTTTTTAAAGAATATTTTTTTCAACCATCACCAAAGGCGTGGATTTTTTAAAGAATATTTTTTTCAACCATCACCAAAGGCGTGGATTTTTTAAAGAATATTTTTTTCAACCATCACCAAAGGCGTGGATTTTTTAAAGAATATTTTTTTCAACCATCACCAAAGGCGTGGATTTTTTAAAGAATATTTTTTTCAACCATCACCAAAGGCGTGGATTTTTTAAAGAATATTTTTTTCAACCATCACCAAGGCGTGGATTTTTTAAAGAATATTTTTTTCAACCATCACCAAAGGCGTGGATTTTTTAAAGAATATTTTTTTCAACCATCACCAAAGGCGTGGATTTTTTAAAGAATATTTTTTTCAACCATCACCAAAGGCGTGGATTTTTTAAAGAATATTTTTTTCAACAATCACCAAAGGCGTGGATTTTTTAAAGAATATTTTTTTCAACAATCACCAAAGGCGTGGATTTTTTAAAGAATATTTTTTCAACAATCACCAAAGGCGTGGATTTTTTAAAGAATATTTTTTTCAACCATCACCAAAGGCGTGGATTTTTTAAAGAATATTTTTTTCAACAATCACCAAAGGCGTGGATTTTTTAAAGAATATTTTTTTCAACAATCACCAAAGGCGTGGATTTTTTAAAGAATATTTTTTCAACAATCACCAAAGGCGTGGATTTTTTAAAGAATATTTTTTTCAACAATCACCAAAGGCGTGGATTTTTTAAAGAATATTTTTTCAACCATCACCAAAGGCGTGGATTTTTTAAAGAATACTTTTTTTCAACCATCACCAATGGCGTGGATTTTTTAAAGAATATTTTTTTCAACCATCACCAAAGGCGTGGATTTTTTAAAGAATATTTTTTTTCAACCATCACCAAAGGCGTGGATTTTTTAAAGAATATTTTTTTCAACCATCACCAAAGGCGTGGATTTTTTAAAGAATATTTTTTTCAACCATCACCAAAGGCGTGGATTTTTTAAAGAATATTTTTTTCAACCATCACCAAAGGCGTGGATTTTTTAAAGAATATTTTTTTCAACCATCACCAAAGGCGTGGATTTTTTAAAGAATATTTTTTTCAACCATCACCAAAGGCGTGGATTTTTTAAAGAATATTTTTTTCAACCATCACCAAAGGCGTGGATTTTTAAAGAATATTTTTTTCAACCATCACCAAAGGCGTGGATTTTTTAAAGAATATTTTTTTCAACCATCACCAAAGGCGTGGATTTTTTAAAGAATATTTTTTTCAACCATCACCAAAGGCGTGGATTTTTTAAAGAATATTTTTTTCAACCATCACCAAAGGCGTGGATTTTTTAAAGAATATTTTTTTCAACCATCACCAAAGGCGTGGATTTTTTAAAGAATATTTTTTTCAACCATCACCAAAGGCGTGGATTTTTAAAGAATATTTTTTTCAACCATCACCAAAGGCGTGGATTTTTTAAAGAATATTTTTTTCAACCATCACCAAAGGCGTGGATTTTTTAAAGAATATTTTTTCAACCCTCAACAAAGGCGTGGATTTTTTAAAGAATATTTTTTCAACCATCACCAAAGACGTGGATTTTTTAAAGAATATATTTTTCAAGGATCTACAAAGGCGTGGATTTTTTTAAGAATATTTTTTCAACCCTCAACAAAGGCGTGGATTTTTTAAAGAATATTTTTTCAACCATCACCAAAGACGTGGATTTTTTAAAGAATATATTTTTCAAGGATCTACAAAGGCGTGGATTTTTTTAAGAATATTTTTTCAACCCTCAACAAAGGCGTGGATTTTTTAAAGAATATTTTTTCAACCATCACCAAAGACGTGGATTTTTTAAAGAATATATTTTTCAAGGATCTACAAAGGCGTGGATTTTTTTAAGAATATTTTTTCAACCCTCAACAAAGGCGTGGATTTTTTAAAGAATATTTTTTCAACCATCACCAAAGACGTGGATTTTTTAAAGAATATATTTTTCAAGGATCTACAAAGGCGTGGATTTTTTAAAGATTATTTTTCAAGGATCGCCAAAGGCGTGGATTTTTTAAAGAATATTTTTTCAACCATCACCAAAGGCGTGGATTTTTTAAAGAATATTTTTTCAAGTAACCAAAAAAGCGTGGATTTTTTAAAGAATATTTTTTCAAGTAACCAAAAAAGCGTGGATTTTTTAAAGAATATTTTTTCAAGTAACCAAAAAAGCGTGGATTTTTTAAAGAATATTTTTTCAAGTAACCAAAAAAGCGTGGATTTTTTAAAGAATATTTTTTCAAGTAACCAAAAAAGCGTGGATTTTTTAAAGAATATTTTTTCAAGTAACCAAAAAAGCGTGGATTTTTTAAAGAATATTTTTTCAAGTAACCAAAAAAGCGTGGATTTTTAAAGAATATTTTTTCAAGTAACCAAAAAGCGTGGATTTTTTAAAGAATATTTTTTCAAGTAACCAAAAAAGCGTGGATTTTTTAAAGAATATTTTTTCAAGTAACCAAAAAAGCGTGGATTTTTTAAAGAATATTTTTTCAAGTAACCAAAAAAGCGTGGATTTTTTAAAGAATATTTTTTCAAGTAACCAAAAAAGCGTGGATTTTTTAAAGAATATTTTTTCAAGTAACCAAAAAGCGTGGATTTTTTAAAGAATATTTTTTCAAGTAACCAAAAAAGCGTGGATTTTTTAAAGAATATTTTTTCAAGTAACCAAAAAAGCGTGGATTTTTTAAAGAATATTTTTTCAAGTAACCAAAAAAGCGTGGATTTTTTAAAGAATATTTTTTCAAGTAACCAAAAAAGCGTGGATTTTTTAAAGAATATTTTTTCAAGTAACCAAAAAAGCGTGGATTTTTTAAAGAATATTTTTTCAAGTAACCAAAAAAGCGTGGATTTTTTAAAGAACCAAAAGCGTGGATTTATGCTGTTTTCCCATTTCCTTTTTATTTTCCCTACTCACTTAGGCGTTCTATCTTTGTTGCTACTATAAAGCTGTTATTTTGCTGATTCGACAAAATAATTTTTAATCAGTCCTTAATCTGTCAGCAGTAAAAAATACGCTTAACATGGTTGAAAGGGAGGATATTTTAAAATTAAATTTTATTATTTTCTAAAAATTAGATTTAGAATCCTTTGAAGGGAAACAAAATCACATCTCCGACATTAACGTTGGCATTCACTCTAAATTAAAGGATAATTTGCTTATGACTGGCCACCACACGAAATCAGTAAACGCTTTTCATAATGGGAAGTAAAGTTTTTCAATGCTAGCCAAACACTTTTAGAAATGTGCGGTTTGGGCCGATTTTTTGTAAAGGATTTTTTTCGCCCTTTTCAAGGATTAGCCATTACTATTAAAACAAATTTTTAATTTCGTTTTTAATATTTCCTCTTACAAAGTTTAGAGACGGAAAATAAAGGGTCAAGGAAGGGAGGAGAAAAGGGGAAAACTCGTCTAGCAATTATTTTGCCAACATCTGTTGGCCACTTTTTTCACATGACCCGCCAATGAATGCCCATAGCGAGAATAAAGGCTGCACGGAGAAGATAAGTTGAACGGGGCAAAAACCTAACAAAATAACCTCAGCTGTAATGAAAAATAGGAAAATGAAAACAAAAAGTTGTAGATTTTTTTTAAATTTACTTGTGAGATGTCATTCAGTAAGACATTCAGGGAAGTGTGAGGGGGCATTCTCCCTCTTCTATTTGTGTAAGAACTACAGAATGAGCTACTAAGGTCCATCGGGTAGAGAAGACCTCTTGAATGTCCGTTACCTATAAAAGGACTCAGTCTTGACCAAGATATTTGAAAAACCCACTCCTTAAAAAAAGTCATAAAAAATTGGACTTAAGCTGATTCAGGGAAGTGTGAGGGGGCATTCTCCCTCTTCTATTTGTGTAAGAACTACAGAATAAGCTACAAGGGTCCACCGGGTACAGAAGACCTCTTGAATGTCCGTTATCTATAAAAGGACTTAGTCTTGACAAAGATTTTTAGAAAACCCACTCCTTAAAAAAAAATCATAAAAAATTGGACTTAAGCTGAGCTGAATTTTTTGAAAACATTAAAAATCATAAACCAATAAAGAAAGTCTAAAAGTTGGGCGGAGCCGGCTTTTGCATATTTAGTAGGGCTTCATATAACATATAAAAAATATAACAAATCGGAGCTATAGCTATATCCAAACCGATTTTCACCAAATTTGACATACTTACTTCTAGACTCAATTCCATCCCATTTGGGCTAATATTACACGTTTGGTGCACAATAATAGGTAAATTGGACGAAAATATACAGGGTGAGATAAAAAAACTACAACAAAGTCAAACTCCATAATTTTTACATCTTTTTACATTTTATTGAATGAAAGCAAAAAAGTTCGGAAGTAGCATCAAATTATAGAATAAGTTTAGATTTGTTCGAATTGGTCACCTTTGACACGAAGTATGGCCTTCAAACGGCCAATGAAACCGTCGCACGCTGCCCGAATGTTGCTCTGCGGTATTTTGGCCCATTCCTGGCGAAGCGCTTGCTGGAGGTGATCGACCCTTTGGTATTATTTAGTGCCAACCTTGCTTTCCAAAATACTCCAGACACAATAGTCCAACGGATTGGTATCCGGAGATTTTGGTAGCCATTGTGCGCTGGAAATGAAACGAGGAACCTCATTTTGTAACCATTCTTGGGGGGGCGACAACTGGGTGCGATGGTGCTGACTCCTGTTGGAATGTCAAAGGTCTGCGCCCAAAATATTTGCGTGCCCAAGGCTTAAATACACCCTCCAGAATATTTTCGCGATAATATTAGGCATTTATTCTGATGCCACGGTCGATTAATACGAGCGGAGAGCGACCATCGGCTGTAATGACGACCCACACCATCACCATGGCCGGCGCTTGAGTTCTGGTGGTTAACCGAAGGTGCACATTTTCAGCTGACCCCTTTGGCAAGTAAACACGATGATTTTTTTGTTTACAATCTGCTGGACAACGAATGTTTTCTCATCGGAGACGGAGAAAACCAAATTCGGCAGTTCACCACTTTCGGCCAAGCGAAGCAACTCTTTACCTCTTGTAAGCCTATTTTCTTTCTGTGGCGGTGTAAGTTCTTGCATTTTTTGGAATTTCAATGGCTTTACCCCGAGCTCATTTTCCAATATTTGCCGAATGGAATACTGTGATATGTTCAGCTCACGAGTTATTTTTCGGCCACTGCGGTGCTGGTTTCGATCAAGTCGCCTCTTTACTTTTCGAACCATTTCTGCTGATGATGTTTCTGTTTTCTTCCGTCCACTTCCTTGACGTCGGGCTATGCTACCAGTATCATGTAATCGGTAACGAGCGATGGTACAAGGAACACAAATATTTATTCACATTTAAATGCTGGAGTGCTCTAACGATAGCCACTTGTGATTTTCCAGCCAAATATAAAGAAATCACACTAGCCCGCTTGAATTCCATCATGAATAACTTTTTTCTGGAAAATTCTCACCAAAATGCTTTTGTAGGCTTGTAAATAATATAATGAGCTGTCACTGGAATTATTTTAACAGCTGTCGGACGAGTGGCTTAGAAATGACAGCAGTCTGAAGTTGGTTGCAGTTTTTTTCATCTAACCCTGTATATTTATGGAAGAAGTACTGCGAAGACCTGATTAATTTGAGTATCTGGGAAAAAATATACATTCTTAAATAAGACATGAATATCCGAGGCTCTTATAATTTCCACTTATTTGAAATAAAATTTAGATTTAAGACGACCTACATATCTGAGAGTAATGCAGACTATCATCGAAAATTTCCTTATATTTTCTTTATTAATTTCGATATACTGGCCTGCCTACCCCTCAAGAGGGTCTGTATATCAACTTCTCCCATATATCTGCTACTCCTATAATTCCTAATTATTTTAAACCTTATTTTCGAAATATAGGCCAACAACAGAACCTACATATGTCCAACCCCTACAGACCGCCTTCGGAATTTCCCAATTTTTTTTAAATATTTATTTCGATTTATGAGCCTGCCAATCCATCAGAACGACCTCTATTATATAACACTTACTCCAATTAACTTCCTCGTCCAATAATTTCGCAACACTTTAAATATTTATTTCGAATTATAGTCCCACTTTGTTGCCAATGATTGGTATCACTTTATTATGGGTTTATTTATTTTATTGTTATGTTTAAATTGTTGTTCTTGTTTTTAAATTGAAAATATAAATTATCAATGAGAAATCCCAATTTAATTTGTAACATATTATAGGAGCACACACAAATTCAGGGGAAAAGAGCGAGGGGTATTGGATGAGGTTATGTTTTCAATATTTATTTGGGTTTAATTTGCCATGATTATGGCTTGTTTGTGTGGCTTGTGTGTGTTTGTGTAACATATTTGTTTTTGTAATCCGTGACCACCTCCCCCACCCAGCTAATGGGAGGAAAATTTAATTGTGTAACAATATCAGCAACAATAACAACACCAACGATAGCAATAACAATTAATTGGATAGCCCACAACAACATATAAATGTGTTGGTAGATGATAATGTGGAACCAATTAA
Organism: Musca domestica; assembly: GCF_030504385.1. Classification (NCBI taxonomy): domain Eukaryota; kingdom Metazoa; phylum Arthropoda; class Insecta; order Diptera; family Muscidae; genus Musca; species Musca domestica. Next base: position 332,578 of record NW_026712324.1, on the reverse strand, counting down.
TTTGGATGAGTGATTTCTGATGTTTATGTGTGAGTGGATGAATATATGTATACACGTTTGGGTGGATTTGTGGATGCTGTAATTCCCGACAATAATTGGAGTTAATAATATAAATCCGCACCTCTTTGGACGCTTGAAAAAATATTCTTTAAAAAATCCACGCCTCTTTGGACGCTTGAAAAAATATTCTTTAAAAAATCCACGCCTCTTTGGATGCTTGAAAAAATATTCTTTAAAAAATCCACGCCTCTTTGGACGCTTGAAAAAATATTCTTTAAAAAATCCACGCCTCTTTGGATGCTTGAAAAAATATTCTTTAAAAAATCCAAGCCTCTTTGGACGCTTGAAAAAATATTCTTTAAAAAATCCACGCCTCTTTGGATGCTTGAAAAATTATTCTTTAAAAAATCCACGCCTCTTTGGATGCTTGAAAAAATATTCTTTAAAAAATCCACGCCTCTTTGGACGCTTGAAAAAATATTCTTTAAAAAATCCACGCCTCTTTGGATGCTTGAAAAAATATTCTTTAAAAAATCCAAGCCTCTTTGGACGCTTGAAAAAATATTCTTTAAAAAATCCACGCATCTTTGAATGCTTGAAAAATATTCTTTAAAAAATCCACGCCTTTGGTGATCCTTGAAAAAATATTCTTAAAAATATCCACGCCTTTGTTGATCCTTGAAAAAATATTCTTTAAGAAATCCACGCCTTTGGTGATCCTTGAAAAAATATTCTTAAAAATATCCACGCCTTTGTTGATCCTTGAAAAAATATTCTTCAAAATATCCACGCCTTTGTTGATCCTTGAAAAAATATTCTTAAAAATATCCACGCCTTTGTTGATCCTTGAAAAAATATTCTTAAAAATATCCACGCATTTGTTGATCCTTGAAAAAATATTCTTAAAAATATCCACGCCTTTGTTGATCCTTGAAAAAATATTCTTAAAAATATCCACGCCTTTGTTGATCCTTGAAAAAATATTCTTAAAAATATCCACGCATTTGTTGATCCTTGAAAAAATATTCTTAAAAATATCCACGCCTTTGTTGATCCTTGAAAAAATATTCTTAAAAATATCCACGCCTTTGTTGATCCTTGAAAAAATATTCTTAAAAATATCCACGCATTTGTTGATCCTTGAAAAAATATTCTTAAAAATATCCACGCCTTTGTTGATCCTTGAAAAAATATTCTTAAAAATATCCACGCCTTTGTTGATCCTTGAAAAAATATTCTTAAAAATATCCACGCATTTGTTGATCCTTGAAAAAATATTCTTAAAAATATCCACGCATTTGTTGATCCTTGAAAAAATATTCTTAAAAATATCCACGCCTTTGTTGATCCTTGAAAAAATATTCTTAAAAATATCCACGCCTTTGTTGATCCTTGAAAAATATTCTTAAAAATATCCACGCATTTGTTGATCCTTGAAAAAATATTCTTAAAAATATCCACGCCTTTGTTGATCCTTGAAAAAATATTCTTAAAAATATCCACGCCTTTGTTGATCCTTGAAAAAATATTCTTAAAAATATCCACGCATTTGTTGATCCTTGAAAAAATATTCTTAAAAATATCCACGCCTTTGTTGATCCTTGAAAAAATATTCTTAAAAATATCCACGCCTTTGTTGATTCTTGAAAAAATATTCTTTAAAAAATCCACGCCTTTGGTGATCTTTGAAAAAATATTTTTAAAAAATCCACGCCCTCAGCTTTCCTTGAAAAAATATCCACGCATCTGTTGGTGGTTGAAAAAAAATATTTTTTAAAAAATCCGCGCCCCTTTGAATCCTTGAAAAAATATTCTTAAAAAAATCCACGCCTCTTTGGATGCTTGAAAAAAAATCTTTAAAAAATCCAGGAGTTTTTAATACCTCAAAGAAAATCTGCAAATATATGGGATTTTAAGAATCACCGCAAAAAAAATTGAGAAGAAATCCACAGAAAAAAGATTTCGAAATTAATTTGTTTCGTCGGTAATTGGAACAGTCAGTCAGTCAATAACCGCTGGAATATGTTCTCATTGCCTCAGAAATTATAGCTTCATAAAATTAATTTTAAATGAATTCACTGCAATTCCAAGTTCTCCATCCTCTTCTTCTTCTGCTTTTTGGCCCAACAACAATGAGCCGAATTCCACAAACATATGCAGCATGCGGCACGATCTCGCCAACAATGCGATAGGAAATTAGGATTCTTTCTACAGTTGGCTTAAATGAAATTGCAAGGCATTCTTTGAATGCTACCTGCCACCCTCTCTCCTCTTAGCGAATAATAGCTGTTGAAGACTTCAGACATACAATTGTAGCATAACTTGGCTTATTTCCACCACCACCAACAACAACAATAAAGTAGATACTAATGAAAGAGTCCTGAGATGATCCGCGCCTCTACGCAGAGCATCTTTGCACTTGGATGGCTAAAAATCACGCATATCACGATCAAACGATTATCAAGCCCCCCAAAACAGAAAAAAAAACATTTCTCAAAAAAAACAGCAAACGAAGGAATCTTTGACTTTGAAAGTGGTCCGTCTCTAAAACGAAAAACGTGATTGATTGCGTAGGAAATGATGTTTGTTGGTTGGCCAATATTCCATGCTTGGTAATTTTTTTGCTACAATTGTTCCAAACTATCATTACGTATTAAAGTACAATTTCAATTTGAACATTCTTGGGATTTCAAATGGATTTTTCAAGACTTAACCTTTTTTTAACAATTTTTTTAATTATTTAAAATATATTTTGGAGAGTTTAGGATGTGTTTTTTAAACGAATATTTTATGGAGAGTGTCAGTCGTCGTGGATTAAAAAAAATTGGAGAGTTTCAGTGGTCATGGATTTTTTAAAAATACTTTGGAGATGTTCTTTAGTCGTGCATTTTTTAAAAATATTTTTTGGAGAGTGTCAGTAGTCGTGGATTTTTTTTTAAATATTTGTTGGAGAGCTTCAATAGTTGTGCATTTTTAAGGAATATTTTTTGAGAAGTTTTAGTTGTCGTGGATTTTTTTAAAAATATTTTTTGGCGAGTTTCAGTAGACGTGGATTTTTAAGAATATTTTTTGTAGAGTGTCGATAGTCATGGATTTTTTAAAAATATTTTTTGGAGAGTTTCAGTATTCGTGGATTTTTTAAAAACATCTTTTGAAGAGTTTTAGTAATCGTGGATTTTTTTATAAATATTTATTGGAGAGTTTCAGAAGACGTGGAGCTTTAAAAATATTTTTTGTAGTGTCGGTACTCGTTAATTTTTTAAAGAATATTTTTGGAGAGTTTCTTTAGTCGTGGATTTTTTAAAGAATATTTTTTGAAGAGTTTCTTTAGTCGTAGCTTTTTTAAAGAATATTTTTTGGAGAGTTTCTTTAGTCATGATTTTTTTAAGAATATTTTTTGGAGAGTGTCGGTAGTCGTGGATTTTTTAAAGAATATTTTTGGAGAGTTTCTTTAGTCATGATTTTATTAAGAATATTTTTTGGAGTGTCGGTATTCGTGAATTTTTTAAAAATGTCTTTAGGAGAGTTTAAGAAGTCTTGGATTTTTCGGAGAGTTTCAGGAGACATGGAATTTTAAAAATATTTTTTGGAGAGTTTCAGTAGACATGTATTTTTAAAAATATTATTTGGAGAGTTTCGGTAGTCATGGATTTTTTAAAAATATTTTTTGGAGAGTTTTAGTATTCGTGAATTTTTTAAAAAGGTTTTTAGAAGAGTTTTAACTGTCGTAAATTTTTTTAAAAATATTTTTGGAGAGTTTTAGTTGTCGTGCATTTTTTTAAAATATTTTTCGGAGAGTTTTAGTAGTCTTGGTTTTCTTAAAAGTGTTTTTTTGGTGAGTGGACTTTTTAGAAATATTTTTTGAGAGTTTCAGTAATCGTGAATCTTTTAATAATATTTTTGGACAGTTTCAGTAAGCGTGGATTTTTTCGAAATACTTTTGGAATTTTTCAGAAGTCGTGGATTTTAAAAAAAATATATTTTTTTGAGAGTTTCAGTAGTTGTGGATATTTTGGATTTGTGGAAAGATAGTTGTGGATTTTTTAAAGAATATTTTTTGAAGAGTTTCTTTAGTCGTAGATTTTTTAAAGAATATTTTTTGGAGAGTTTCTTTAGTCATGATTTTTTTAAGAATATTTTTTTCAAGCATCCAACTAGGCGTGGATTTTTTAAAGAATATTTTTTCGAGCATCCAAAGTGGTATGGATTTTTTTAAAATATTTTTTCAAGGAATCAAGAGGTGTGTATTTTTTAAAAAATGTTTTTCAAGTATTCAAGGACTCGTGGATTTTATATAAATATTTTTTTCCTTTACCTGTCACCCACATCCATCTCGTCCCATCTCTCCTTTTGAACTGAACATTCCACGGATTGTAATATGGAAAACACCCACATTTTATGGATATCAAATAAAAATTCTACGCACCATGTGATCTAGGACACAACAGCTCTTCTACTCCTCTTCTCCACCATGACTAATATTAACTTTATGGCCATAATGCTGGTTGGCTTATTAGCTGGCCATAACAAAAGTGAAAATGATTTTTAAATACAAAAACAACTGGAATTCTTTTATTGTTATTTCAGATGATGACGATGACGACGATGATGCCTTCAACCAGGAATAACAACCTCCAAACACCAGCAACAAAAACAAGAGCTAAAGATCACAAACTACAACAGACTCCACCTGCACGCCCTATCAGGTGTTTAAAACTTTAACAACTTAAGCCGCAAAAATAAGATATGACATCTTATAAGCATTGGTACCCCCCCCCCTCCCCCTCCTCTTCCTTCATCCATCACTCCAATAACATCGGGGAAAAAATTCGAAGTGCCAGCATTCAAACATCCACACACATATTCGACGCAAATGAAAAAAGTTGGCAAAACAAAGGCGATCCGTTTTTGGAGATTTTGTTAAGCTGGTCATGTTAAAACAGCAAACGGCTGAAACCAAGCAAAAAATCTTTGCATCAGGCGAAAATTTAAGGCGGTTACAGCATATTAACTTTGGAGCAGCCATCCACCAACCAGGCAGTCCAAAGGAGTCCCCCGAAAAAAATTCCAACACAACAACATGAGCGTAAACAAATGCAGCAACAAAACACAGAAAAAATCCACCAAAAACCAAAATCATGGTTCAAATAGCCGCATAAACTTATTTCGGTAGGGACGAACAACCTATGGGACAGACACAGAGCTCCAACCAAAAAACAACCACAACAACATAACAAAACATAATCCAACATCAGCAACCTCTGACCGAATTTTATTTGAGATAACTATCGGTTAGCGTGCAAATATGCACCGAAAAAATATACCACGCCAACACCTCCGCACCAACCGACATCCATTCGAACCACCTCCCTGAAAGGTGGTTTTGTGTCTTTGCCTGGCCGAGGTTGGCTGTTAATGGTTGCAGATGCTGGTGGTTGGTTGGTCGGCTAAAGAAGGATTATTCATTTCGATGTGGCTTCAATGCTAGATTTTAATAAACCATTCCCAAAAAATGGAAAAAAAAAACGGACCTCTTTGAAAAATCCCAAAAAAGAAATTCCTTGAAATTTTTTAACGAATATTTTTTCAAGGATCAATAAGGGCGTGAATTATTTAAAGAATATTTCTTTGACCATCCACAAAACCGTGGATTTTTTAAAGAATATTTTTTTCGAGGATCAATAATGGCGTGAATTTTTTTAAAGAATATTTTTCAAGGATCAATAAAGGCGTGAATTTTTTTAAACAATATTTTTTCAACCATCAACAAAGGCGTGGATTTTTTAAAGAATATTTTTCAAGAATCAATAAACGCGTGCATTTTTTAAAGAATATTTTTTCGAGGATCAATAAAGGCGTGAATTTTTTTAAAGAATCAGTAAATGCGTGAATTTTTTAAAGAATATTTTTTCGAGGATCAATAATGGCGTAAATTTTTTAAAGAAAATTTTTTAAGAATCAATAAATGCGTGAATTTTTTAAAGAATATTATTTCCAAAAATATTTTTAAAAATTCTGAAACTTTCCAAAAATAATTTTTAAAAAATCCACGACCACTGAGACTTTTTCAAAAATATTTTTCAAAACCCTTGACTACTGAAACACTCTAAAAACATATTTTCAAAAGTCCAAGACTACTAATAGTTTTCAAGAAATATTTTTAAAAAATTCACGACTACTTAAACTCTTCAAAAAATATTTTTAAAAATCCACGTCGTCCAAAACTCCACAAGAAATATATTTTTTAACAATCCATGACTACTGAAACTTTCCAAAAACATTTTTTTTTAATCCACAACTACTTAAAATCTTCAACAAACATTTTTAAAAATCCACGACAACGAAAAAATCCACAAAATCTGAAATTCTCCAAAAATTATTTTTAAAACCCCACAACAACTGAAACTCTCCAAAAATTATTTTTAAAAAATCCACGGCTACTGGTGAAAAAATCCACGACTAATTAAATTCTCTAAAAATATTTAAAATAATTCACATCGTCCGGAACTCTCCAAATAATATGTATTTAAAAAATGCACTAAAAGTGAAACTTCAAAAAATACTTTTAAAAAATCCACGTTTACGAAAACTCTCAAACAAATATTTTTAAAAAATCCACGTTTATGAAAACTCTCAAACAAATATTTTTAAAAAATCCACTTTTACGGAAACTCTCCAAAAATGTTTCTTTAAAATCCACGTCTTCTGAAACTATCCGAAAAAATATTTTTAAAAATCCACGTCGTCCAAAACTCTCCAAAAAATATTTTTTTTAAAATTCACTTCGTCTGAAACTCTTTAAAAAAAATATTTTTTTTAAATTCACGATCTCTAAAACTCCCCAAAATAATTTTCTTAAAATTCGCAATTACTGAAACTCTCCAAAAAAAATAATTAAAAATCCACGTCTTCCGTAACTCTTCAAAAATATTTTTTTAAACTCACACTACTGAAACTCCCCAAAAAAAATCTTAAAAAATCCACGTTTTCCGTAACTCTCTACGAATATTTTCATTAAATTCGTGACTACTGAAACTCTCAAAAAAAAAAATAATAAAAATTCCACGTCTTCCGTAACTCTCCCAAAATATATATATTTTTTTTTAAATTCACGACTACTGAAACTCCCCAAAAATATTTTTTGAAAATCCACGTCTTTTGAAACTCTCCAAAAAATATATTAAATAATGCACGTTAATAACTTTGTGGGTCATTGAAACAATTTTTTTTTAAACCATGCCTTTTGTTTATTCCGTCCTTGAAAAAATCAGTCTAAAAAATCCTAGCTAATAGCTCCGAGAGTCCTTAAAAATTTCTTGTTTTTTTTTTTTGTGTTCAAGTTTTTCTTTCCTATTTCACTTTACCGACAATAGTGTATCCAAAAAAATCCAACGCCACAAAGTAATAACAAATGAAATCCAACGAATACTAGCCGTCCGTCCATCCGTCTGATCTTTGAAGGTTGGTTGTTGGAATTCCTTTTATTTTCGTTTTGTAATTTTGCGAATTTCCCAATCCAAGACAACAAAAAACAAACCAACTACGGCAACAAAACCAAGACTCAGAAATCTGAACAGCAAACAAAGGCCCTGGGAATAATTGAGGGCGAAAATTATGGACACGCTTTTTTTCCAGCGGACTGCACAAACAACCGAACACACGACGATGGCGAACGACTACATAAATTTATGTATATTAATTTTTGAGTGTTAAATAAATTTCCTCCAAAGACACGGAGACCCAAAAAATAAAGAAACGAATTGAAATAAAAATCTTCCCAAAACGAATTGTTTGAGGCGGCAGTGGTGGTGGTGTCCATTGTCGGATGGGATGGGTTTTTGGGGGGTTTTGTAATGTGAAACTAATTAAATTAAAAAGAAATTTATTTTAACATCTTTACCGGGGCACAAATAAAGTTTTCGGGCTGCTTCCTCTTCCCACTCCAATAAGGGTGAGGCAAAAAAAAAGAAATAAATTTGAGGTTCCCAAAAGGAAGAAAGTTGCTGCAAAAATACAATGACATTCTTCTCCTCCACCACCATCCCATAACAGATATCAAGCAAAGAAAGGGCCGGCCTTTGGTGTAGGAAGAAAGGAGCAGTCGAAGAGGGGGTAGTTAGCAGGTGCACTCTTACGTTGAACACACACGAATTGTCGTGAATATTTGGCGTGGTGATATCATGTTTACCCAATAACCAACCAACCGACAGACAGACAGACCGACCAACTGAATTGCTTTCCATTCAACCGAACCATTTCTGGTCATTGGAGGCATAACCGAAACAAGGAACTACCAAGTCGTTGGGAATTATCAACATTGTTTTTTAAGCAGATATAATTTACGGTTGATATATTTACGATGGTCATGTCAGAGTTGCTTTGCCAGGGATGGGAAAATTAATTTTGGTACAAGGAAGAGACCACCCATTGGAATTCCATAAAAAGGACTGGTATTATCCTTGAAAAAATTTAGATGTTTCCAGGACAAAAACAGAACAACAAGCGTGGATTTTTTAAACAGATTTTTTCAAGGATCAACAGACAAATTTTTTCAAGGATCAACTGGCCAAAAGGCGTGGATTTTTTAAACAGATTTTTTCAAGGGTCAACTGACCAAAAGGCGTGGATATTTTAAAAAGACTTTTTCAAGGATCAACTGACCAATAAACTTGGATTTTTTAAACAGATTTTTTCAAAGATCAACTGACCAATAGACGTGCATTTTTTTAAATTATTTTTTTCAAGGACCAACAGACCAATAAACGTGGATTTTTTAAATTATTTTTTTCAAGGACCAACAGACCAATAAACGTGGATTTTTTAAATTATTTTTTTCAAGGACCAATAGACCAATAAACGTGGATTTTTTAAATTATTTTTTTCAAGGACCAATAGACCAATAAACGTGGATTTTTTAAATTATTTTTTTCAAGGACCAATAGACCAATAAACGTGGATTTTTTAAATTATTTTTTTCAAGGACCAACAGACAAATAATCGTGGATTTTTTAAATTATTTTTTTCAAGGACCAACAGACCAATAAACGTGGATTTTTTAAATTATTTTTTTCAAGGACCAACAGACCTATAAACGTGGATTTTTAAATTGATTTTTTCAAGGATCAACAGACCAATAAACGTGCATTTTTAAACTGATTTTTTCAAGGACATTATCAGCAATAAACTTGGATTTTTTTAAATAATTTTTTTCAAGGACATTATCAGCAAAAAAGGTGGATTTTTTTAAATAATTTTTTTCAAGGACATTATCAGCAAAAAAGGTGGATTTTTTAAAAAATTTTTTCAAGGACATTATCAGCAATAAACGTGGATTTTTTAAATAATTTTTTTCAAGGACATTATCAGCAATAAACGTGGATTTTTTAAATAATTTTTTTCAAGGACATTATCAGCAATAAACGTGGATTTTTTAAATAATTTTTTTCAAGGACATTATCAGCAATAAACGTGGATTTTTTAAATAATTTTTTTCAAGGACATTATCAGCAATAAACGTGGATTTTTTAAATAATTTTTTTCAAGGACATTATCAGCAATAAACGTGGATTTTTTAAATAATTTTTTTCAAGGACATTATCAGCAATAAACGTGGATTTTTTAAATAATTTTTTCAAGGACCAACAGACCAATAAAAGTGGATTTTTTTCAAGGACCAACATATCAATAAACGTGGATTTTTTAAATTATTTTTTTTCAAGGACCAACAAACCAATAAACGTGGATTTTTTAAATTATTTTTTTCAAGGACCAACAGACCAATAAACGTGGATTTTTTAAATTATTTTTTTCAAGGACCAACAGACCTATAAACGTGGATTTTTAAATTGATTTTTTCAAGGATCAACAGACCAATAAACGTGGATTTTTAAATTGATTTTTTCAAGGACCAACAGACCTATAAACGTGGATTTTTAAACTGATTTTTTCAAGGATCAACAGACCAATAAACGTGGATTTTTAAATTGATTTTTTCAAGGATCAACAGACCAATAAACGTGGATTTTTAAATTGATTTTTTCAAGGATCAACAGACCAATAAACGTGCATTTTTAAACTGATTTTTTCAAGGACATTATCAGCAATAAACTTGGATTTTTTTAAATAATTTTTTTTAAGGACATTATCAGCAAAAAAGGTGGATTTTTTTAAATAATTTTTTTCAAGGCCATTATCAGCAAAAAAGGTGGATTTTTTAAAAAAAATTTTCAAGGACATTATCAGCAATAAACGTGGATTTTTTTAAATAATTTTTTTCAAGGACATTATCAGCAATAAACGTGGATTTTTTAAATAATTTTTTTCAAGGACATTATCAGCAATAAACGTGGATTTTTTAAATAATTTTTTCAAGGACCAACAGACCAGTAAACGTGGATTTTTAAATAATTTTTTCAAGGACCAACAGACCAGTGAACGTGGATTTTTTAAATAATTTTTTCAAGGAACAACAGACCAGTAAACGTGGATTTTTTAAATAATTTTTTTCAAGGACATTATCAGCAATAAACGTGGATTTTTTAAATAATTTTTTTCAAGGACATTATCAGCAATAAACGTGGATTTTTTAAATTATTTTTTTCAAGGACCAACGGACCAATAAACGTGGATTTTTTAAATAATTTTTTTCAAGGACCAACAGACAAATAAACCTGGATTTTTTTTAATTATTTTTTTTAAGGATCAACAGACCAATAAACGTGGATTTTTTAAATCATTTTTTTCAAGGACCAACAGACCAATAAACGTGGATTTTTTAAATAATTTTTTTCAAGGACCAACAGACCAATAAACGTGGATTTTTTAAATCATTTTTTTCAAGGACCAACAGACCAATAAACGTGGATTTTTTAAATAATTTTTTTCAAGGACCAACAGACCAATAAACGTGGATTTTTTAAATAATTTTTTTCAAGGACCAACAGACCAATAAACGTGGATTTTTTAAATAATTTTTTTCAAGGACCAACAGACCAATAAACGTGGATTTTTTAAATAATTTTTTTCAAGGAGCCTAGATTTTTTAAAAATATTTGTTCAGGGACTTAACGGGCCAAAAGACCTGGATTTTAAAAAAAATGTTGTAGGACCAACAGATCAAAAGACTTTTTTCTTTACAAATATTTTTCCAATTATTTACAGACCAAACGGAGTGGGTTTTTTGCAAATATCTTTTTAAGGATGGAAAATTGTTTAGAGGCCTTGGGTAGGTTCTCCTTAATAACTTTTGTATAAAAAAACTTCTTTCAAACCTTTTCAATTGTACAATTCTGACTTCCCATCCCTTTCATTCCCCACGGTCCCTTCTGTGTGTGTTGTTTTGCCTATGTTTCTGTCAGCCAACTCCTCCTGTGACCTTTCCCTGTTTTTTTTTCCTGTTTTTGGCAAGTTAACTGCGTTATAAATTTGTATGTCAACCGTAGTGGGTGTCTAACTACCCTCTTCCAATAAATATATGGCTTCCTGCTTTGGTCGTTATTTCATTTTAAAAAATAGACAAAACATTCAAAAATCAATTAAAACAAGTAACTTTAGCACGTGTTTGTGTTTACTAGCCCGAAAGAGGAGGGGAGGGGAACACTCCCCCCAATAACATGAACTTGGCAAGCGATTGGAGGATACCATTGTTTGCCATTGGAAACCCAGTTAACGCTGGTAATTTATTGAGAACTTTGTTAAAATATCAAATAACCTAGAAAATCCGAACAACTCAATTCGAGTGGATTACGGAGGTACTTAACGCTGCGGCGGCCAAGGTAAATGACTGTCTGCTGGGTTCTGCTTTGGGGGCGGGAAGGAAAATTGAAATGTCATTGTGTTTGTCAGCGGGAATTTATAGTTGGAAAAGGCGCAAATTTTAAAGACTGTGTTATGGAAATACTTTGGGGTGACAGGAGATTAGAAAGCCACTAGTATGACTTAGCAACACAAATTTTGGTGATGTGAAGTTATTTTGAAGAGGAATGACAATTTGAAAATCTGAAGCTACCAACTTAAACTTCAAAACTTAAAATTGCCACTCCCGTAATTTGTAGAGCTCCCGTAACTAAAACAGTTTATATTGGGAATTTATGTGAAAGATATGACTTCGACAAGAATTATATTAAATTGGAGCTATAGATATACCGGACCGAGTTTCATCAAATGAAAAAATTCGGTTGAATATGAAAAAATCTATCCAATTTGTGCTGATATTACATATATGGTGGACAATAATCGTAAAATCGGATGAATGCATGTATCGAAGGTATATACAAATCTTAACAGATCTCCATAAAATTTGGCAAAGGTATTTTCGAGCTGTATCTGATGCCCGGTATCGAATATCTTTATTGTGGAGGGCATATTGCGCGTGTGAGGGACTTTAAACCCCAAATCGGATGAAACATATGTATGGGAGCTTACATCTGAACCGATTTTCATCAAATTCGATGTACTTGCTTCTAGACTTAATTCGGTCGGATATGCCAAAATTCAGGTCATTTGGACTGATATTGGCCATTTGGTGCACAATTCACCCGAAATCGGTTGAAGATATATATGGGAGTTATATCCAAATCTGAACCGATCTTGACAAAATATGAAACACTTATTCCAGAGCTGTATCGGTTATCTGGTACCGAAGATCACTGTTGTGGAGTGCATATTACGCGTGTGAAAAACTTTAAAGCCCAAATCGGATAAAACATATATATGGGAGCTATAGCTATATCTGATCCGATTTACATCAAATTTGAAGTACTGGTTTCCAGGATGAATTCAGTTGTAATTGCCAAAATTCAGTCTATTTTGGCTGATATTAGCCATTTGGTGCACAATAAACATGATATCGGATAAAGATATATATGGAAGCTATATCCAAATCTGATCCGATCTCGATAAAATTTTACAGAGGTATTTCTGGGATGTATTTGATATCTGGTATAAAATACCATTCATTTTAAGTACATATTATGCATATGAAGGATTTAAACCCCCAAATCGGATGAAGCATATATATGGGAGCTATAGCTATATCTGAACCGATTGTCACCAAAATTTATGTACTTGCTTCTAGACTAAATTCGGTGGCATGTGCCAAAATCCAGGTCATTTGGACTAATATTCGGCATTTGGTGCACAATTAAACCGAAATCGGTTGAAAGTATATATAGAAGCCTTATCTAAGTTTGAACCGATTCTCACCAATTTCAATAGGGTTCGTCCTTGAGCCAAACAAATATTGTTTGAAAAATTTCATCTCAATCGGATAATAAATTATAATCAATTTTTGTGGAACTATTGTCAATCCACAATTTTAGCCTCTTTACCAGGAGGTACCTGATGGAGTGATCCACATTCACATCAGATCTTTCATTATGAGATATTGGGATATGTGAAATTTGAAGAGAATCTGAAGCTTATTTCGCATTTTAAAGAGATATAATTATTTAAAATTTTGACACGTTGTGGAGGAGGTACCAGAAGAGGTAGTCCGACATATTCCATCTTCACATATGGGGTTGGCTTGATAAAAATATTGGGAAGTGCCGAGTTTAAAAATAATCGGATGCTCATTTCGCGTTTTATGAGCTTCATGTTTGCTCAAAATTCTGACCCCCTTGTTGTGGAGGTACCAGAAGGGGGTGGTGCGATATATTCCATCTTCACACCAGACCTCACATTAGTACAAATATTGGAATATATGAAATTTTTGAGAGAATCGGATGCTTATTTGGCATTTTCTGAGATATATAATTATTCAAAATGTTGACACGTTGTGGGGGATGTTCCCGAAGAAGTGGTCCGATATATCTCATCTTCACACTAGATCTAGTGTTCTCGGTAATGTTTGAATTTTTGAAATTTGAGGAGAACCTCCTGCTTATTTCGCATTTTATTAGAAACATAATTATACAAAGATTTGACCCGGGGGAGGGTAGAAATGTTAAAAATGGCCAAATTTAAAGACAATCAAACCCTTACTTCATATTTTATAAGAGTTATAATTATTCACAATTTTGACACTTTGTGTGGAAGGTACTTGATGGACTGATATTATTCATATTCACATCCGACCTATTACTGGTAAAAATATTTGGATTTGCATAGTTTGAACAGAATTTGATGATCCGTTCTTCTTCTATAAGGAAAATAATTTTCTGTGAAAATTTTGACCTTTCGTGGGAGTGGTGCCAAAAGGGGTAGGCCGATATCTATTCACACCAGAACTTGCTCTAAAGATGATATATGAACTTTGAAGAGAGTCGGTGGCTTTATTTTCGCATTTTATGTGAGATATACTTATTCAGAATTTTGACCCTTTGTGGGGGAGTTTCTAGAAGCAGTGGTCAGAAATATTCCACTTTCACACCTTTGACAGAAATAATGCAATATTCCGAGTTTGAAAGGAATCAGATACTCATTTCGAGTTTTACGAACTTCATGGCTTGCGGCAAAATGTTGACCCGTTGCGGAGGAGGTGTCACAAGCAGTGAACGTATATATCCCACCTTTACATCAGACCTTTTGTAAATAAAAATATTGGAATGTATGAAATTTGAAGGCAATCGGACTCTTATTTCAAAATTTATGAGAGATATAATCATTCAAAATTTTGATCCTTTGTGGGGGAGGAACTTGATGGAATGGGCCCATATTGAAGCACCGATGTAAATATTACGATTCGCAAATTTGGAGCAAAACCTTCTTTGCAGTAAAATTTTTTTTTTGAAAATGTCGACCTTTTTTTGGGGCAGATATCGGAAGGAGTGGCCCGATATTTCCCATCTCCAAACTCAAACTAAGTTTGATAATCTCTGAATACTCCCTTCGAGAGTTATAGTGCGCACAAGCCAGCCAGACAGACAGACCGACGGACGGACATCGCTAGGTCGACTCCAATGTCTTGAAACTGATTTGGACCAAAGAGACCTAAGGTCTAAAACCGTTCTTTCGATATGCCACGTTTTGGCCGTGCCAAATGATATATAAAAATAAAAATGTTTATCGTTTTAGTTCGACTATGATTCTTTTGGTATGAGCCAAACTCCACTTCGTTTTTAAGACTTTGCAATACACGAAGTCGAGTAATCGAAAGTCTAGTTTCGAATTCCCACATGGGAATCGACTCTGTAACCTAAGTAGGTAAAATCGTTTGTGGAAAGTCGAATTTGCAAAAGTCGAATCAAAGTCGAGTTACGTATTTCCTTAAGGAAATCTACTTTATTTACCAGATTCGATATTTGCGAATCGATTGCGAAAAGTCGAATTACGTATTTCCTTAAGGAAATCGACTTTCTTTACCAGATTCGATATTTGCGAGACTATCTACTTTTTCCAGAGCATAATTTTTAAAGGGTTAAATTTTTGCCACACTCCTACAATTGGTTTCAAATCTCCCCGAATCGACTCTGTATTCTAAGTACGGAAAGTAGAATTTGCAATGCATATTTATATGTGGGAATCGACTCTGTATCCCAAGTTTGCAAAATCGATTGCAAAAAGTAGAATCAAAGTCGAATTACGTATTTCCTTAAGGAAATCGACTTTCTTTACCAGATTCGATATTTGCGAGACTATCTACTTTTCTTCTTTTCATCAAAAGTTTTCAAGTTTTTCCACATACATACAATTGCTTTCAAATCTCCCCGTATCGACTCTGTATCCTAAGTACGGAAAGTAGAATTTGCAATACTTATTTATATGTGAAAATCGACTCTGTATCACAAGTTTGCAAAATCATTTGCGAAAAGTCGAATCAAATTCGAATTACGTATTTCCTTAAGGAAATCGACGTTGTTTACCAGATTCGATATTTGCGAGACTTTCAACTTTTTCAGAGCATCATTTTTAGATTTTTTCCATACACCTACAATTGCTTTCAAATCTCCCCGTATCGACTCTGTATCCTAAGTACGGAAAGTAGAATTTGCAATACTTATTTATAAATTTATAAAATCAAAGTCGCGATTAATATTTTCAAAGGAAAGCGTCTCTGTTTCCAAAATTCGATATTTGCAAAACTGTCTGCCATTTTCAGAGCATAATTTATAAAATGTTAAATTTTTTACACACACCTACAATTGCTTTGGAATCCTCCAGTACCAAATGCCAAGCCCATTACAAATTGTTATACATCAAAAGTCTAGTTCGAATTTCCACATGGAAATCGACTTTGTAACTTAGGTAGGTAAAATCGATTGTGGAAAGTCGAATTTGCAAAAGTCGAATCAAAGTCGAGTTACGAATTTCCTTAAGGAAATCGACTTTATTTACCAGATTCGATATTTTTCTGAGCAAAATTTTAAATTTTCCCAACACACCTGCATTTGGTTTCAAATCTCTCCGAATCGACTCTGTATCCCAAGTAAGGAAAGTCGAATTTGCAATACTTATTTATATGCGAAAATCGACTCTGTATCACAAGTTGGCCAAATCGATAGTCGATAGTCCAATTGGTGGATAAAATCGAAGTCGAGATTAATATTTTCAAAAGGTAAGCGTCTCTGTTTCCCAAATTCGATATTTTCAAAACTGACTACCATTTGCAGAGCACAGTTATTAAAGCTTTCAATTTTTCCACACACCTACAATTGCTTTGAAAACCTCCAGTACCAAATGCCAAGCCCATTACAAATTGTTATACATTTTTTACGCAATTTCCTGTACGATGATTATTTAAATAACTCATAATGCTCCAAATCAAAGAAAAAACTCGCAATGGAATGCAGTTAACCAATCCAAAACGGCCGCTAAACATTTTTTCATCTTTTTCTCTCTCTCTACGAAGCGGTGAAAGATCCCGCAAGAATTTCACAAATAGCCAAAGTCAAAGGAGGAAATACCTCAGTGTATACATTTCGTCCATGCCTGCCTTTTGCGAACTAAGTGGAAAATCTCTTCAAAGCAAACTAATGATAAAATTACACACATAAAGGCAGTTAAAACATATTGTTATCAGCAGTTTATTACATTTGAATTACAGTTCATTTTTTCTCCTTTCTTCCATGCCTTATTTATTGGCGGAACGAGCCATCCACCTACAGTGTAGGAAAGTATTTGAGGCCGCCAAGCCACACAAATGGCCTAGTCAATCCACTTTCGGTGCATACGAGCACGGCAGACATTTGGCAGAATATATTTATTTTCTTGGGGAAAAAAAGAGAAAATGGAAAATAAAAAGCCCTTAAGGTTATTATATTGCTTATAAAGTGGACTATTATCAAGTTTGGCAGGAGCAGCCAGCCAGCCAACCAGCCAGCTAGCTAGTCAGCCAACCCCACACAGAATAGTATGGCCATAAGAGAAAATTTTAGTAGAGTTTAAATTTATGGTGCAACAGAACAAGAACTACTGCAGCCACAACCAGAACACCAACTACTACCAAGAAATCATAAAAAATGATCATAAATCGATTGCTGTTGTTGTCGTCGTCGTCATCATCATCCTGGTCATTCTGCCATTGGGTAATAGCACCCACCAGCACCGACCAGCAAACAGAACATCCATCATCAAAAGTGCTCGAGTTCAAATTGAAGAGTTTAAGTCATAACCCTATAATGGCCATAATCTCACCTAATAACAACATCACCAACATTGGCCATTGCTTCAAAAAAGGGACCCCCAAATACAAATCATTTTGTATTTATGCGAATTGGCAGATCAACAAATTGTTCAATAATTTTTCCAACAAAATACCGCCAAAGTTTTTTTTTCCGAAACTCTCTTTTAACTAAAGGCGAATTATGGTAAAGTGGTTGATGGAAGGGAAAATGTATGGGGAGAGAGATTGGTCGACTTGGTGAAATGCTACAGAGAGGTAGATAAGAGAGCAGTGCTCATGGAGAGGGCGCCCGTGGGTACTTGGGGAGAGTCAACACACAATCTTAGCGCTGTGTATGATCGAAATTCTCATTTGTTTATCAGCTACAAATGTTCAGTTAGTAACTGAAACTATAAAAAAAGTTAAAAGGCAGCAAGTTCGGCCGGGCCGAACTTTGAATAGCCTCCACCATTTGGAACGAATTTGGAAATTTTCAAAAAAAGATCGGTAAAAATGCCTTTAAATCTTAAAAATACAGAATATAGGGATATTTTGGATATTTTGGGGCCTATACGAAGACGTGGACCTGCATAGGCAATTTGCTGTCACAGGCTGTAGTACCCATTACGAAGTGCAAATACGATATTTAAAACAATTCCGTTGAATAATGTCGCTAACATAAAAATACCGAATATCGGGAGGTGCCGTTATATGGGGGCTTTACGAAGACGTGGACCTCCACTAATAATTTCCTGTTTTAGGCTGTAGTATCCATTACGAATTCTAAATTCGAAATTTTGAGACACATCCGGTGAGTATTGTACCTAAAATCGTCAAAATTCCGAATATAGGGAGGTACTGATATATGGGGCCTATACAAAGACCTGGACCTGCATAGACAATTTTCTGTCACAGGCTGTAGTACCTCTTAGGAACTTCAAATAAGAAATTTGAAACAATTCCGGTGAATAAAGTCGCTAAAAACAGCAAAATACCGAATATGGGGAGGTACCGTTATATAGAGACTATACGAAGACCTGGACCTGCATAGACAATTTTCTGTCATAGACAGACATTTTCTATAGTACCCATTACGAACTCCAAAAACGACATTTTGAGACACATCCGGTGAATAATGACGTTAAAATCATCAAAATACCGAATATTAGGAGGTACCGTTATATGGGTTATATACGATAGCGTGGACCTATATGGACAATACTCTTCCAGGGGGTAAATTACTCAGGAGGGACTCCTTGTGTAGATTTTCAGACAATTGAAAAATTTGGCTACAATTATCAAAAAACCGAATATCGGGGGGTACCATTATATGGGGGCTATACGATACAATGGACCGATACCGCCCATCTCCAAATATGGACAAAAGACTGATCTGTGCAAAACTTTAGCTTCCTATCTTTATTCGCCTTGACTCTAGCGTGAATACAACAGACGGACGGGCAGGGCTAGAACGTCTCAGAATTTTACGCTGGTGAAAAATATACAGGGTGAGATAAAAAAAACTGCAACAAGGTCAAAGGTCATAATTTTTAGACTTTTTTTAATTTTATTGAATGAAAACAAAAATGTCGGAACTAGCATCAAATTTTAGAATAAGTTTAGATTTGTTCGAATTGGTCACCTTTGGTACGAATTATGGCCTTCAAACGGCCAACGAAAACATCACACGCTGCCCGAATGTTGCTCTGCGGTATTTGGGCCCATTCCCGGCGAAGCGCTTGGTTGAGGTGATCGACAGTTTGCCACACGAATGATAGCAAAAGATGTCGGAAATATCATCAAATTTTAAAAAAAGTTTAGATTTGTTCGAATTGGCCACCTTTGTTACGAATTATGGCCTTAAGACGTCCAATGAAACCGTCACACGCAGCCCGAATGTTGCTCTGCGGTATTTTGGCCCATTCCCGGAGAACCGCTTGCTTGAGGTGATTGACACTTAGGTAATTTTTTAGTGCCAACCTTGCTTTCCAAAATACTCCAGACACAATAGTCCAACGGATTGGTATCCGGTGATTTTGGTGGCCATTGTGCGCTGGAAATGAAACGAGGAACCTCATTTTCTAACCATTCTTGGGTGGCGCATGCTGAGTGCGCTGATGCTGAGTCCTGTTGGAATGTCCAAGGTCTGCGGCCAAAATGTTTGCGTGGCCAAGGCTTTAATACACCCTCCAGAATATTTTCGAGATAATATTTGGCATTTATTCTGATGCCACGGTTTTCTCATCGGAGCGGAGAAAACCAAATTCGGCAGATCACCACTTTCGGTCAAGCGAAGCAACTCTTTAGCTCTTTTGAGTCTGTTTTCTTTCTGTTGCGTTGTAAGTTCTTGCACTTTTTTGAATTTCGATGGCATTACCACGAGCTCATTTTTCAATATTTGCCGAATGGCAAATATTCAGCTCACGAGCCATTTTTCGGCCACTGCGATGCGGGTTTAGATCAAGTCGCTTTTTATACCCTACACCACAAGGTGGTCAGGGTATTATGTCTTTGTGCATTTGTTTGTAACAGTCAAAGGAGACGAGATAGATCCATAGTTCCTTTTGATGATCTGCATAGAATCACATTCTGAGTCGATTTATACATGTCCGTCCGTCTGTTCGTCTGTCCATGTATTTTTATAAAAAAGTACAGTTCGCATTTATTGCCCTATCCAGATGAAATTTTGCACAAATCATTTGTTTGGACCAAGGACAAACCCTATTGAAATTGGAAATAATCGGTAAAAATGTAGATATAGCTCCCATATATATCTTCGTCCGATTTGCCTTTTATTGTGCACCAAACGTGTAATATCAGCGCGAATAGTATGGAATTTTTCATATACAACCAAATTAGGCCTGAAAATAAGTATGCCAAATTTGATCGAAATCGGTTCAGATATAGCTATAGCTCCCATATATATATATTGTTTATCCGATTTTTTATTTTTGTCCTCCGCAGCTGTAATATGCACCCTGTAACAACAAAATTTGTGGAAATTTATCAAATACAGCTCAGAAATACACTTGCTAAATTTTATCGAGATCGGTTCAGATTTGGATATATCTCCCATACATAACTTCGTCCGATTTACCTTTTATTCTGCACCTAACGTCTAATATTTGCCCAAATGGGATGAAATTTGGCACTTACGACCGAATTGAGTCTAGAAGCTTGTATGTCAAATTTGGTGAAGATCGGTTCAGATATAGCTATAGCTCCCATATATACTGTTCATCCGATTTTCTATATTTGTTACCCACAGCCGTATTATGCACTCCGTAACAACGGTATTCAGGGAAATATATCAAATACAGCTCAGAAATATCTTTGCCAAATTTTATCGACATCGGTTCCGATTTGGATATAGCTCCTACATATATATCTTTATCCGATTTCAAATTAATTGAGCACCAAATGGACAATACAAGTCCGAATTTAAAAGATACAAATGCTTCGGCATATTTAGTCCTTTGAACTTTAAATTATAATCATAGCGTGTATGATGGAATTCTCCAATAAAAAATTTAAATTGTTATGCGGAGCTCCACTAAATTTAGCAAAGTGGTGTAGGGTATCATAAAGAAATCACACTATCCCGCTTAAATTCCATCACGAATAACTTTTTTTTTTGGAAAATTCTCACCAAAATGCTTTTGTACGATTGTAAACAATATAATGAGATGTCACTAGAATAATTTTAACAGCTGTCGGACGAGTGGCTTAGAAATGACAGCAGTCTAAATTTGGTTGCAGATTTTTTTATCTCATCCTGTATAGGTCTAAATTGTATATATAGCACCCATATAACGCTACCGCAAAATATTCGGTATTTCCAGAATTTTCGCAACATTATTCACGGGAATCGCGTCAAATTTCGTATTTGAATTTCTACAGTCTTTGATAAAATCCATCAGAACTTCTCTTAAGGTACACAAAAAATATGACCCCATATAGTACACCATATCCCTTATTACGGACTATAGGGTACCCTCTAAAGAAACCAAAACAACACCTTGAACTCCCACAAAAAAACCCAAAACAATCATCAAAATTAGTTTATTATATGAAAATCTACACTGGCCTCGAACGACAAACAAAAATCCAAAAAGAATATCCATCACAAAACACCACCAGATAAGGACCACAAATTGAAGAAGACGAAGGTATTGAAGTACCCACAATGGAGGTAACAGAAATTATTGGTAATCCTGACAACATCAATGATGGTGATGCGCGAATCATGATGACGACGATGATACCTACACCTTGCCAAGTACATACAGATCGATGTATGTATGTTTGGTTGCCTGTGAACCATATTGATCATT
Source organism: Musca domestica (assembly GCF_030504385.1). NCBI lineage: Eukaryota > Metazoa > Arthropoda > Insecta > Diptera > Muscidae > Musca > Musca domestica. The sequence continues at coordinate 310,702 of NW_026712324.1, read as the reverse complement.
CGATTGCGATAATCGTGACCTGAACTGTCCAAGGCAGTTGCCAAGATAATAATTCACAAAACGAAGAGAAGAAGTTTGGGAGACGCAGAAATATTTGTGCAACATTCCATGTGGCACAATTGCCGGGCCATTGAAGTGAAGCTGCAAAAAAAAATGTGGAAAGAAATTACAGAGTTCACATTGATCATGAAGTTCAGACATAAATTTGTAGCTCTTTTACTTAGCTTCAGCAATAACAAATGCATGTTTATCTGAACTTTGTGGGCTATATGAGTCGGGGGTCTTGGAAGTGTCAATTACGAGGGTGGTGTGGAAGAGGAATAATTCTCTTAAAATTAGAAATTAACAAGAAAAAAAAACCTTAAGTTCGATCGGGCCAAACTATTAATACCCTCCACCTTAGGGTAAAGGAAACATTAGAAGAAATTTGACAACAACCATTAAAATGTCGAATATTGGGAGGTATCGTTATATGGGGGCTATACCAAATCGAGGACCTACACATGCAATGTTTCGCCAACGGAGCTAGAACCCAGGTCATAAATACCAAAACAAATACCAATTTTTAGACCAATCCGCGAAAATATGTGGAAAAATTATCAAAATACCGAATATCGGAAGGTACCCTAAATGGGGACTATACCAAAACGTGGACCTATAATTACAATGACTCGCCACACGAACTGGGACCCATTATGATCTACAACTACCAATTTTCAGAGAAATTCGTGAAAAAATGTGTCAAAAATCATCAAAATACCGAATATTGGGAGGTACCGTTATATGGGGACTATACCAAAATGTGGACCTATACATACAATGTTTCGCCACACGAACTAGGACCCATTACGACCCACAAATACCAATTTTTAGACAAATCAGTGCAAAAATGTGGCAAAAACCATCAAAATACCGAATATCGGGAGGTACCGTTATATGGGGACTATACCAAATCGTGGACCCATACATGCAATGTTTCGCTACCGAAGCTGGAACCCATTATGATCAACAAATACAAATTTTTAGACAAATCCGTGAAAAAATGTGGCCAAAATAATCAAAATATCGAATATCGAGAGGTACCTTTATATGGGGGCTATACCAAAACGTGGACCTATACATGCAATGTTGCGTACAGGGACCCGTTATAACCTACAAATACCAATTTTCAGACAAATCCGTGAAAAAATGTGGCATAAATCATCAAAATACCGAATATCGGGAGGTACCGTTATTTGGGGATTATATCAGAACGTGGGCCGATATATCTCAATTTCAATACCAACCATCCTAGACACAATACAAATTGCTCTGCTAAATTTTGGCGCTCTACGTCAAATAATGTGGGCTGTATCGTGATTTCAACAGACAGACAGACGGACAGACAGACAGACGGACGGACACCATTAAATCGACTTAGAATTTTATGCTGATTATGAATATATATACTTTATGGGGTCTACGACGAATATTTAAGGATGTTACAAACGGAATGACAAAGTTAATATACCCTCCTTTCCAAGGTGGAGGGTATAAAAAAATCTCACCGGTCTCCAATTCTAGCGTTATGTATTAAAAAATAACCTTAATCCTTAATTCATTGTCCCGACAGGAGTCTTCGATCCGTGTTCCACAGATATTGTTTTAACAGCTTCAAATTCCCGCTTGTAACTCCAGGTTCAAAAGTTCGCCTACTTTCGCGGACTGTAACCAAATATATTCTGCAATGAGTTGGAGAGGTTTGCCAGGGCAATTTAAAAGTATTGTGGTACAGGGCCCACACCCGACCACCCTCTCTGGATCATACACGTCCTTGAGCGGGCCAGCCTGGATGGCCCATGCATGTATTGCAACGAAAGCTTATGGTTATTCTAACGTATGGGTAGTACCTTCGCCTCTAAATGTAGATGGTCGGTCTACTGGTGTCATGAGAAGGCACCCAGTTGCAGTTCTCAGAACAGCATTCTGGCAGGTCCGGATGTTCTTCCACTGCATAGCACTTGTATTCGCAGACCACACGGAGGCAGCAATGCTGACCACAGACTATGATAAGAGGTCAAAAAGGCCTCCTTGCCCGCACCCCAAATGTTTGAGCCTTGAGGACCTTGTTTCTACTCTTTATTTTGTTGCAGACATATGTAGTTGTTGTAACCATTTGGGTTTTGGGTTCTGCTAGTCTGGTTCTAACTCCAGATTCAAAAATTCGGCTACTTTAATCGACTGTAACCAGAGTCTGGAGTGAGTGAGGTAGGTTTGGCCGAGCAATTAAAAAGGTGTAGCGTATTGTGCGGGTCTGTATCTCATGCTGGACAGACGTTGCGCACATCTTCGTCAATTCGTGCCCAATACGAATTGAGACGTCTGCGCCATCTTGAACGCAATAGGGCCAAAACTACCCTGGTTTGTATAGGCAACCGACGTTCTTCAGCTACAATGGATGAGGACGGTCTCCGAGGACGGCATTCATGGTTTAATTGTTGATGGCATCTCTAATTGCTTCTGTATGAATGCCTCTCAGACCTGTCTGATAGACTTCTTGACCCAGAGGCTCTCTCTTGTAGCGTTGGACCTCCCTCTCTAGATCATGTATGTCCTTCCTGACACCCCTGGGTGGGGTAGTATTATCCACCATATGATGGTTTGGATGACGCCCACGATAACACTCATGTAGGTATTGCAGCGAAAATATATTTTATGGTGACGTAAGGGAAGAACCTTCGCCTCCTCATGAAAATAGTCTGCTGGTTTCATGAGGAAACACCCATGTCCCAGTTCTCAGAGCAGCATTCTGATAGGTCGGGATGTTCTTCCACTGCGTAGCATTTGTATTCGCACACCACCCAAAGGGTCTTCTTGTTCGCAACCCCAGTGCTGCAGGCTAGCGCCTTGAGGACCTTGTTCCTACTTTTTGTTTTTGTGGCAGATAGCTGTGGCTTGCACGGACGACCTGAAAATTCCATCGAAAGTTTGCCCTAGGATCTTGGGGTAGTTTGTGATCGGAAGTAGTAGAAGTAAGCTGCAAGCTCCATGACCTTTCAACCTTACAGATATGTTATTAACTCCAGGGATCGACGCCTTGATCGTGCACTTATCAGCATTCGTTACCATTTCTATGCCGTTTGGAGGGTGAGGAATTTTGGAACGGTAAAGGCTAAACAGTTCCGAAGATATCACCCTACTTTGGGGAATTCCCTGTTTCGCTCTACGGGTTTGGACTTCTTGTTCCGAAATTTCACGTACAACTGGCTTCCACACATATAGTTGATTATTCCACGTTTCAAACTTGACCGGAGGTTAGTTCCCTCTACGTCTTCAAACAGTGTGACGTGGTTGAGTGTCTCAAATTCCTTTGGTAGGTAAAGGGCTGCCAACACTGTTCTGTGACACCGCTTATTTTGGTTTAATTCTCGACTGATCTGTGAGGATTTGGTGAGTGATAGCCAAAATTTCGGGTAAAAAAGTTCCCGTTACTTCACCGCGAACACGTGGTGGAGTCAGGTATAAAAGGACGGACGACAACAAAATCGGGACAGTCAATAACCTTAGACCAGAAGAGCAGCAACGTCGACCACCGTAGGTGATACCACCTTCAATAGAATCCTCGGACATTCTAGAACATCCTTGAATATCCTAAAGACTTCCTTGGTGAGTCCTGTGGAGATCCATCGACATCCTTTATAAGTGCTGTATGTCTTTTCAATATCCTTGTAGTCTGCTTGAGTACTTATTAAGGTATCTCGCAACCGTAACCTTGAATGTCCCTGTAGTCTGTTTGAGTACTTATTAAAATCTCTCGAAACCGTAGCTTCAAAAATCCCTGTAACCTGCCCGAGTACTTATTAAAGTCTCTCGCAGCCGTATACTTGAATATCCTCGTTGTTTTTAGTACTTAATAAGGTCTCTCGCAAAACGTAAGACCTTCATAGGTTCTGCTTGAGTACTTATCAATCCATCCGATTTTTGACTTGAATAAACCATTCCGAAACTGAGTTTTGAATCCTGCCACGTGTCTCAAGTACTTATCCAGGACTCGGGTCAATGAACAATATCCAATAATAAGATAAGTCATATTTAACAATGGAACGTAATATCAGACGTAAACAACTTTCCCTTTCTGTCTCAAAAGAAATACATTTCTGTACGAACCCTTAGACCCTGACAAGCTATTCCAATCCAAGATGAGAAGTTCTGTAGCTACAGATTGGCAACTGCATAGCTTCCTTTGATGCCGGGCTGGAATAAATCCTCAAGGATCTTTGCTACTGGCGACAAAAGCGAAATTAGCATGTATAATTTACCTTTGCTGGCTCCCTTGGCTGGCTTTAGTAGGGGATCAGCCGTTCTATTTTTCAGGCTTCAGGCACGATGTGGATGCCTAGCGTCAGGTTGAAAACTTGTCAGAAACTCAACTTTCAACATTACCATTGAGATTCAGTCTAGGCCCAATGCATCGGATGACTTAGGGTTTCGGATGACATTTGCATCACCACCAACCATCGTAAAGTGTGGTGGTGTCTCCTCGGCGGGCAGAGATCTGAGTACTTTTCTCCCTGCCCTATCGCTTTCGGGGTGCTCGACAAACTGTGGGTTAAAATGTCTAGGGCACATCTTCGGATCAGTTAACGTTATATCGTTAAAAGCGACTGAGGTTCTATCATCCAGGGTTCGAGAGCGATATAACTGTTACCCACAGCTTACTCATATAGGCATATTGTTTCCCACAGCTTACTCGACGGGAAGAAGTCTGATACAACGTAGTGCTCTTCCCTTCGCCCTGTTGCTCTCGGGGTACTCGACATATTGTTGGTTAAAATATTCGGCACACCGTTACCCACAGCTTGTCCATATCGGTTCCAATGTGACAAAACTTCAGATGGCCAACAACTTTTTCCTCTTATGCTTCTATACCAACCGTTGGGTTGGAACGAAGCAGATCACCAGGCTCATCTGCTGAGAAATCTGATCTTACTTTGGGTATTCGACCAGCAGGTATATAGCGAGCGGCTGCAGATTTGATGATATCTCGGAAAATTGTTTCCGGCCATCAAAAGCGTTGGGCAGTTCTCTGAAGAAAAGGTTGGTGAATTAATGCCACAGCAGAGGTTTCTACGATACCGGATAGACCTACCACCTCAGTGTTCGAGTTTAGTTCCAAAGTAATTTGCTCCTTCTTGTCTTCATTTCGTTGTTCTAACCTGAATTTCAGGTCATTATTGCAACATTAGTCAAAATATTGGTAGTAAATATAGCGGTAGTCTTAATCTGTAATTGTAGTTAGTTCCGACCTCCTAGCCCTTGAAGACGAATACATTGACTACCTCTTATACTTATTACCAATATTTAAGTATAAGAGGTAGTCATAATCTGTAATGGTAGTTATTAACTACCCTTGGAGACGAACCAAACACTTGTTGTTTAATTTTCCAACATTTCCTTCCCTTACCATACGACCCTCATTCACAAACAATTTCTGGCAAATTATTTCTTGTAATATTGTACAATCTCCTGGATGTATGTATGTATGTCTTTCAATATCGCTCTGTGTTCATGTGTTGACTTCGTGGTCAGGATGATATCGATATTCAACGTTGCGTGGATTGATTATTTTTGTACGCGCTTCGCTAAGCCATCAACTTGGCCCCCAATGCGACCCAGGCAATTATGCGCATTTACTTCGCATGTTGACTTCCACCCCCTTCTTCATCTCTCCCACATCATCTCCTTTGCAATTCTCAATAAATAAGTGATTGGTTATTTACGCAAGAAAAAGCAAACCCATCATTGGCCCGTTTAAATTATGACTCTAGAAGTTTAACAAAACCCTTAAAATATCAATATAACAAAATTTAACGAAATGCATGACGTGACCTCGTCGATGCGTATTTACCTTTCTAAAAAAAATAAACAAAATAAATCTCTAAAATAACATCAACGATTTTGTGAGCGATTTTTCTTGTGGCATCAATTTTTTTTTAACAAATTGAAAGGAATTTTTATGAGTTTTCTTAAATTTGGGTTAATTTATTTTTGTTTTGGAATTTTTATTCCTCCCCTTAAGTGTTGTTAATGTTGGGTTCATAATGCGTCTGTAATAAAAGTTAATGCCTTTTGAAAATATTTTTTATTTAAAATGCGATGATATTTATTTAGTGTCACATCAAATGTTTTGGCCATAAATATGCGTGTAATATTGTCAATGGTAATAGCGGTTGGCAACACATTGCCATAAATTGTCCTTTTTAATAGGCTTTTAATTTTCTATAATAAAATAAAGGCACAGTGGTTCTAAAACCGGGAGATAGGGATATACAGGGTGAGATATAAAAAAACTGCAGCAAAGTCAAACGCCATAATTTTTAATTTTTTTTTTTTTAATTTTATTGAATGAAAGCAAAAATGTCGGAAAAGGCATCAAATTTTAGAATAAGTTTAGATTTTTTCGAATTAGTCACCTTTAGCATGAATTATGGCCTTGAAACGGGCAATGAACCCGTCACACGCTTCCCGAATGTTGCTCTGCGGTATTTTGGCCCATTCCCGGCGAAGCGCTTGTTTGAGATGATCGATACTTTGGTATTTTTATACCCTCAACCATATTATGAAGGGTATATTAACTTTGTAATTCCGTTTGTAACTCCTCGAAATACTCATGTCACACCCAACAAAGTATATATATTCTTGACCAGCGTAAAATTCTAAGTCGATTTAGCAATGGGCCATGTAGGTCCACGTTTTCATATAGCCCCCATATAACGGTACCTCCCGATATTCGGTATTTTGATGATTTTAGCGACATTATTCACGGGAATTGTTTCAAATTTGGTATTTGAAATTCGCAATGGATGCTACAGCGTTAGACAGAAAATTGTCTGTGCAGGTCTACGTGTTTGTATAGTCCCCATATAACGGCACGGAATTTTTTCAAATTACGCATTCACCGAAATTGTTTGAAATGTCGTATTTGAAGTTCGTAATGGATGCTACAGCCAATGACAGAAAATTGTCTATGCTGGTCCAGGTCTTCGCAAAGTTCCGATATAACGCTACCTCCCTATATACGACATTTTGATGATTTTAGCTACATTATTCACCGTTCCGAATTTGAATTTGGTAATGACTTATGACAAACAATGCCCGTATGGGTCCACGTCGTATAGACATTAATATAACGGCTATATTCGGCATTTTTAAATTTTAACAGAATTTTTTAAGGATTTTATTTCCAAATGCGTTCCAAATGGTGGAGAGTAGTCAAAGTTCGGCTCGGCCGAACTAAATTTTTTTAACTTGTTTTTTTAGTGCCAACCTTGCCACAATAGTCCAACGGACTGGTATCCAGAGATTTTGGTGGCCATTGTGCGCTGGAAATGACAATCTTGGGTGGCGCGTGCTCAGTCCTGTTGGAATGTCCAAGATCTGCTGCCAAAATTTTTGCATGCCCAAGGCTTTAATACACCGTCCATTTACTCTGATGCCACGGTCGATTAATACAAGCGGAGAGCGATCATCGGCTGTTATTGCGGCCCACACCATCACTATAGACGGCGCTTGAGTTCTGGCAAGTAAAAACGATCATTTTGTTTGTTTACAAACTGCTGGATAACGAATGTTTTCTCATCGGAGTAAACCACTTTCGGCCAAGCGAAGCAACTCTTTAGCTCTTTTGAGTCTATTTTCTTTCTGTTGCGGTGTAAGTACTTGCACTTTTTGGAATTTCAATGGCTTCACCCCCAGCTCATTTTTCAATATTTGCCGAATGGAATTTTGCGAATATGTTCAGCTCACGGTCCATTTTCTGCCACTGCGATGCGCGTTTCGATCAAGTCGCTTCTTTACATTTCGAATCATTCCTGCCGATGTTGCGGTTTTCTTCCGTCCACTTCCTTGACGTCGGGCTACGCTACCAGTATCACAGTAACGAGCGAATGCTTTGTGCCTTGGTACAAGGCACAAACGATTTATTCACATTTAAATGCTGGAGTGCTCTAACGATAGCCACTTGTGGTTTTCAAGCCAAATATAAAGAAATCACACTATCACGCTTGAATTCCATCACGAATAACTTTTTTCTGGAAAATTCTCACCAAAATGCTTTTGTACGCTTGTAAACAATACAATGAGCTGTCAGTGGAATAATTTTAACAGCTGTCGGACGAGTGGCTTAGAAATGACAGCAGTCTGAAATTGGTTGCAGTTATTTAAAATATTTAAAAAAAATCCTAAATGTTGGTAAAGGAAAAAATAAAATAGTGTAAAATATATTTTCAAAAAATCTAAAATTCTCAAATAGTTTTTTGTTTTTAAATATCCTAATACCGGCTTTTAAAATCAAAGATTCCTGTTAGAAATCAGCTCTTTCAACATTATTTTTATAATGCTTGAAAAAATATTTTTAAAATTGTTATGAAAATTTCTTAAAAAATGGCACACTAGGAAAAACATTTAAAAAATGTGTATTTTTAAGTAGAGACTTGGCAAAATTCACACACCTAAAAATACCGGTCAAAAACTAGTTCTAGTAAAGATTTGAAAATTTTGAGTCCTTCCTTCATTTGTTTATATGGATGCAGGCCGCTCTCATTGGAAGACGCTTTACACCAAAAACCTCCAAATCGTAAATTTTTATTTGGCATGATTCTCTTGATGTTCGGAAATATCAAAACCCCTCTTACAAAAAAAAAAGAAATGATTCTTAAATGTCTTTTATATCCCAGTCAGCTGAATCTGATGCGATGTTAGTTTTAGTACCCCCAGTGACCATCCATAGTTTTGTTCATATCTCTTACGGTCATTGTTTTCATTATTTGCGTGTAATCTTCTCTTCGAAATTTTCTGCTAGTCATCTTCCCAATATTTATTTATAGATTGTTTTCGTATTATATTTTTGCGCCTCTTCTTGCTCATATATTTTCGTTCAATTGGAATTTGTGATTGGAGGTTGAGAATTGACTTTGAGTTGTGATTATTTGATGTTAATGATGACAGTAATGATCAACACCTTTTCGCAAAATCACCAGATCAGAAGTGGTATTTGTAACACCATTTCCAATAGAAATGCAAAAAAGTATGTTGGGAGTATTTTAGAGAAAAACTGATTTTTCTCCATAAAACAGAAACAGAAAAACTGGATTTAAAGCAAAAAAGGACCTTAACGGTATTTTTTTTAATATTTTTGTAGGACATCCAAGTCCACAAATGTGGGCTTTTGGTCCAGCAAAAGTCGTTGATTTTTTAAAAATATTTTTTCAAGGTCGTGAATGTTTTAAAAAATATATTTTCAAGTTCGTGGATTTTTTAAAAACATTTTTTCAACGTCCAGCTGAAGTCGTGGATTTTCAAAAATTTTGTCGTGGATTTTTAAAAAAGCTTTTTCAGTGTCCAGCTGCAGTCGTGGATTTTTTAAAAATGTTTTTCTGTCTCCAGCAGAAGTCGTGGATTTTTTAAAAAATATTTTTTCAAGTTTGTAGATTTTTTAAAAATATTTTTTCAAGTTTGTGGATTGTTTGAAAATATTTTTTCAAGGTCCAGCTGAAGTCGTGGATTTTCAAAAATATTTCTTCAAGGCCCAGCAGTAGTTAAGGGTTTTTAAAAATATTTTTCGAGGCCCAGCAGTAGTCGTGGATTTTTTAAAAATATTTTTTCAAGGTCCAGCAGAACTCGTGGATTTTTTAAAAATATTTTTAATGACCAGCTGAAGCCGTGGATTTTAAAAAATATTTTTTTCACATCCAGCTGAAGTCGTGCATTTTTTAAAAATATTTTTTTAACGTCCAGCTGAATCTGTGGATTTTTTAAAAATATTTTTCAAGGTCCAGCAGAAGTCGTGGATTTGCTGAACATATTTTATCTAGGTCCAGCAGAAGTTGGGGATTTTTAAAAAATATTTTTCAAGTTCCAGCAGAAGTCGTTGAATTTTTAAATTTTTTTTTTCAAAGTCCAGCAGAAGTCGTGGATTTTTAAAAATAGTTTTCAAGGTCCAGCAGATGTCGTGGATTTTTTAAAAATATTTTTTCAAGGTCCAGCAGAGTTCGTGGATTTTTAAAAATATTTTTTCAGGTCCCAGCAGAAGTCGTGGATTTTTTAAAAATATTCTTTCAGGTTCCAGCAGAAATCGTGGATTTTTTAAAAATATTTTTTCAAAGTTTAGCAGAAGTCGTGGATTTTTTAAAAATATTTTTTCAAAGTTTATCAGAAGTCGTGGATTTTTCAAAAATATTTTTTCAAAGTTTAGCAGAAGTCGTGGATTTTTTAAAAATATTTTTTCAAAGTTTATCAGAAGTCGTGGATTTTTTAAAAATATTTTTTCAAAGTTTAGCAGAAGTCGTGGATTTTTTTAAAAATATTTTTCAAAGTTTAGCAAAACTTGTGGATTTTTTAAAAATGTGTTTTCAAAGTTTAGCAGAACTCGTGGATTTTTTAAAAATATTTTTTCAAAGTTTAGCAGAACTCGTGGATTTTTTAAAAATATTTTTTCAAAGATCAGCAATAGTCGTGGATTTTTTAAAAATATTTTTTCAAAGTCCAGCAGAAGTCCTGGATTTTTCAAACAATATTTTTTCAAGGTCCAGCTAAAGTCCTGGATTTTTCAAAAATATTTTTTTCAAAGTCCAGCTGAAGTCCTGGATTTTTCAAAAAATATTTTTTCAGGTCAAGCTGAAGTCTTGGATTTTTCAAAAAATATTTTTCCCTGCCCAGCAGAAATCGTGGATTTTTCAAAATTATTTTTCCCTGCCCAGCATAAATTGTTTTTTTTTTTTTCGCCATCCAGCCAAATCCGTGGATTTTTTAAAAATATTTTTTTCAAAGACCCACTGATGTCGTGGTTGTTTTAAAAATATTATTTCAAGGTCCAGCAGATGTCATGGATTTTTTAAAAATATTTTTTTCAAAGACCAGCAAATAATAAAAATATTTCTTCTTTAAAAAATATGTACTTTATAAAAATATCTGTTTAAAGTTCGCAGGAATTTGTGGGTTTTTAAAAAACTTTGAAAACAAAATCTTGAAACGCGATTTTTTAATTTTTTTTTTTTTCAAAACTTTTTTGAAACTCTTCGGAAACGGTGTCATCTTATGTTTACAATTTTATTTGAATTTATTTTGACTTAAATAATCAGCTCTGTGACAGTATTCCACAACACCCCCTGCCCTTCTCCACCAAACTCCATACAATGTATTTGAGCCGTAGTGAGACTGCCAATGTGATACTTAACACTGGTTACTGGTTCTGGCCAATTCACCGGGTCGTGATGGTGGTCTTTTTCAAATTCTCCTAAATTTTCTCCACATAATCGGCTTTAAATATTCTTTTGATTGTTTTACTCTTCACTTTGCGACATCTTCTGTCCGGTGGTGGTCATTATTGTTTGGTTTATGACACATAGGATTGAAGGAGGGATGCTGGGATTGTGGCCCTCGATGGCAAACTGCTCCATGGCAATCTTCTCCTCAAACTTTGTTGTTTCTTGTATTTATAACTCAAAACAGCAAAAAAGTGATTTTCTTTTTATTTTTGCAATGGTTCATTGAAATCGATTAACTTGTGTTTTTTATGTCTCGCTTACTGGCGTTTTGTCACATTTGTTTAGCCGTAATGCTGTCTGTCGTTTGGGACTTTTGGGACTTCTCAAATGAAATTTATGCGGTAATTAAATATCGAAAATATAGTCTACCAACTGTTGGGAGGAGGAGGAATGCTTCCAACTTTCAACTTTTTTTTCAAATAAATGGCATGGCAAGTAGCCAAGGCGACAAATGAGTGGGTTCCATTTTAATAGTTTTTGGCTATTTTAAGACTGTCTTGGGTCATATTTTCACAAATTTATTGTGAAATCTTTTCAGGAATGCCAATAAAAAGTTTTCAATTTGAAATTGCACTTTAGTTGTAGGTTTTTATTAATTGCTTTAAATGCTACTAGAAATGGGAAATTTATTGGATTTTAAGAGAAATAAAAATGTAGTAATTTGGTGGAGATGTGAATATGTAAATTATGCCTCTGTTGAGCCATTAAAGAAGAAATGAAAAATTTTACAAAAATTATAAAAAAATCTTGATTGTTGAAAATAGATATTTTAAGACAGTCCAAAATTTAAAAAAAATACGTTTCTCAATTTTTTTTTTAATTTTTTTAAAATTTAATTTTTTTGTTTACAATTTTTTTAATTTTTTAATATTGTACATTTTACAATTTTTAATTGTAAAAATATATTTTTACAATCAAAAAATCCAAGATTCATGAAAAAATATTTTTTTATTTATTTATTTTAAAATTCGCAATCTTACCTTTTTTATACCCTCCACCATACTATGGAGGGTATATTAATTTTGTCATTCCGTTTGTAACTCCTCGAAATACTCACGTCAGACCCAACAAAGTATATATATTCTTGATCAGCGTAAAATTCTAAGACGATTTAGCCATGTCCGTCTGTCTGTCTGTGTGTCTGTCTGTCTGTCTGTCTGTTTGTCTGTCTGTCCGTCAGTCTGTTGTAATCACGCTATCTTTCGAACAAATTGAGATAGAAGGCTAAAATTTTGCACACGTGTATATTTTGCCAGTAGGCAGGTTAAGTTCGTAAATGGGTTATGTAGGTCCAAGTTTTCATATAGCCCCCATATAACGGTAACTCTCGATATTCGGTATTTTGATGATTTTAGCTACATTATTCACCGGAATTGTTTCAAATTTGGCATTTGAAGTTCGTAATGGATACTACAGTCTAAGACAAAAAATTATCTGTGCAGGTCCACGTCTTCGTATAGCCCCCATATAACGGTACCCCCCGATATTCGGTATTTTGATGATTTTAGCGACATTATTTAACGGAACCGTTCCAAATTTGGTATTTGAAGTTCGTAATAGATACTGCAGCAGAAAACAGAAAATGGACCATGTAGGTCCACGTCTTCGTATAGGCCCCATATACCGTACCCCCCGATATTCAGTATTTTGATGATTTTAGCGACATTATTTACCGGGATTGTTTTAAATTTCGCATTTGAAGTTCGTAATGGATACTTCAGCCCATGCCAGAAAATTGTCTGTGCAGGTCCACGTCTTCGTATAGCCCCCATATAACGGTACCCCCTATATTCGGTATTTTTATGATTTTAGCTACATTATAAACAAATTTTTCTTCAAGTTTCGCATTTAAATGTTGTAATAACTTATGACAAAAGTTGTCTATGCAGGTATACGTCGTGGTATAGTCATTCGGTATTTTTAAGATTTTAACAGATTTTTAAAGGATTTTTTTATTTTATTTATTTATTTATTTTATTTTTTTTTTTTTTGGAAATTGCCAAATTAGTACCAAATGGTGGAGGGTATTAAAAGTTCGGCTCGGCCGAACTTACAGCTTTTTTACTTGTTCGTTATTAGCTATGATGTTTGATATGAAAAATAATTAGTTTTGTCGTTCCGCTGAAAGAATATGGTGTGTATACCCTTAAAATATTACGACATTCCTTTGAAAATTGTAGCAATGTACCAAAATGTGTGCAAAAATTGCGTACAGATTTTGGAAGAATAGACGCACAGTCAGCTGGGTTACGTATACCCTGAAAAGCCAATATACCCAAAACGAGTCAGTGTTTGTTGCAAGTTTTAAGGCCAGAGTGGCCGTCTCCATACTTAAACCCTAAAAACCAACACTCACCCGATTTAGTACCACTTAGTATTTTTCGTACTTTAGAAATGTGTAGTACATTTCTAAAGCCACCTCCATACAGGGTAAGATGAAAAAAATTCAACCAACTTCAGATTTCTTTCATTGCCACTCGTCCGACAGCTGTTAAAATTATTCCAGTGACAGCCGTCCGTCCGTCTGTCCATGTATTATTGTGAACAAAGTACAGTTCGCATTTATTTCCCGATCCAAATGAAATTTTGCACAAATCATTTGTTTGACCCAAGGACGAACCCTATTGAAATTGGAGATTATCGGTAAAAATTTAGATATAGCTCCCATATATATCTTCGTCCGATTTGCCTTTTGTTGTACACCAAACGTGTAATATCAGCCCGAATAGTATGGAATTTTGCACATACAACCAAATTGGGCCTGAAAATAATTGTGCCAAATTTGATCGAAATCGTTCAAATATAGCTTTAGCTCCCATATATATTGTTCATCCGATTTATTATTTTTGTCCTCCGCAGCTGTAATATGCACTCTGTAACAACAATATTTGGGAAAATATATCAAATGCAGCTCAGAAATACCTTTGCTAAATTTCATCGAGATCGGTCCAGATTTGGATATAGCTCACATATATAACTTCGTCCGATTTACCTTTTATTGTGCACCAAACGTCTAATATTTGCCCAAATAGGATGGAATTTGGCACATACGACCGAATTCAATGTAGAAGCTAGTATGTTAAATTTGGTGAAGATCGGTTCAGATATAACTATTGCTCCCATATATACTGTTCATCCGATTTGTTATTTTTGTCCTCCGCAGCCGTAATATGCACTCTGTAACAACAATATTTGGGGAAATATATCAAATACAGCTCAGAAATACCTTTGCTAAATTTTATCGAGATCCGTTCGGATTATGATATATCTCCCATATATAACTTTGTCCGATTTACCTTTTATTTTCTAATATTTGCCCAAATGGGATGAAATTTGGCACTTACGACCGAATTGAAACTAGAAGATAGTTTGTCAAATTTGGTGAAAATCGGTTCAGATATAGCAATAGCTCCCATATATAGTGTTCATCCGATTTGTTATATTTGTTACCCACAGCCGTATTATGCAATCCGTAACAACGATATTCAGGAATATATATGAATTACAGCTCAGAAATATCTTTGCCAAATTTGATCAAGATCGGTTCAGATTTGGATATAGCTCCCATATATATCAAATGGGCAATACAAGTCCGAATTTAAAAGATACAAATGCTTCGGCATATTTAGTTTTTGAACTTTAAATTATAATTATGATTGAATTCTCCCATAAAAACTTTTAATTATTATGTGGAGCTCCACTAAATTAGCAAAGTAGTGTAGGGTATAATAAAGTCGGCCCAGCCCGACTTTAAGACTTTCTTTACTGGATTATTAATAAGTTTTTATTTGCTGAAGTCATTTTGAACATCTTCTATCTAGAACTTATCTTCATATTATCCTTAACCTCTATCACAAATCAAAAAAAAAAAGAAGAACTTACCTTGCGTTCCATTATTATTTTGAATCTTGCACAACTTTTTGAACAGGAGCATTTTGATGTTCGATTTCTTTCTTTCTTCCTCGACTTTTCACACCTGTTGGATTTTTTATTAATTGGATTTTATTAATTCACTGACTTAAAAATGATTTCTTTTTTTTTAATTTATTTAAATCCAATGTTCACACTCTTATTTTCACGCTATTTTTTAATTGATAAACAATACCGATCAAGCTTATAATTACGAAATTTTTAAACTAATTCAAATCACACAACCGGATTGGGATTAATCGATAACGAAGCATTAAATATTGCTCAGGTTTGCTCAGACGAATTTCGACAGCCAGTTGTGGCTTTCAACAGAACACACGTGCTTACGTTTTTTTCATACTAAACACTTTTTTCGGGGGAATTATTTTTTTATGTTGGAATCGATTTGATTTTTAAACGATTTGTATTTGTTTTAATTATGCAAATCTGTAATACACAGCGTGTAGCGAAATTTTATGGTTGAAATTATTCAGAAATTCACATTCGGCAACCTGAAATGAAAAAAAAAGAAAAAAATTATTGCTTTTTTAGAAGCGTTTAAAATATGGCAATAATAAAAGTAATAATAATAAAAATAAGGTAAAATATAGATATTCCTAAAATCGAAGATTTTAAAAATAGTCCTCCTGAAAATCCACAATTTGGAAAATATTTTTTAAAAAACCTATGATTTGAAAAATATATTAAAAAAACATAAATTTTGGATTTTAAATTATATTTTTCAAAACGAAAATTTTTAGAAAATATTTTGAAAATTGTAGATTTTTGATAGAATATATTTTGAGTAAAACAATAATTTTTAAAATTATTTTTAAAATTTTGGATTTTAAAAACGATCACTTGGAAAAATATTTTTCAAATTGTTGATTTTTGATAGATTATGTTTCGAATAAAATAAATTAAAATATTCAAGACATACAACATTTTCTAATATACTTAAAAATTCGATATTAAGAGTTTATAATGGGTTCTTTCTATTGTAGCAGAACAATGTCTGTGCAGGTCAATGTCTTCTAATTGGCCCCATTTAATTTTACGTTCCCATATTCGAAATTTTTAAGGTTTAAGCATCAGTTTCCAGCGGAAGAACTAAAAATAATTTACTTAGAAAATATGTTCCACCTACTACAGAACATTGTCTATACAGCATAAATTTTTGAAATTTTGAAAGGGTCTTCAAAATATCTTCATTAAAAATGTTTGATGGGAAAAACTAATAACTAAAAACTAACTTAACAGGTTTGGGAACGTCGACAGTCAACTCAAAAATATTTTTAAAAATCAACATCTGGACATTGAAGGACCTATCGAAAATATATGCTTTGAAAAATACTGTTGGGCCTTGACTTACTTTTTAAAAATATTTTCTGAAAATCCATTATCGCGGCTTAAAAATGTCTTCTTGCCTTGAATGGCTTCAAAAATGTTCCTAAAAGTCAACATCTGGTCTTTGAAGGACCTCCAGAAATCATATGCTTTAAAAAACCCTTGGGTCTTTAACTGTATGGCCTTGAAGGATCCTCAAAAGTCAACATCTAATCAAAAAAGGACCTCCAGAAAACATATGCTTTAAAAAAATCCTTGAGTCTTTAACAGTTTTTAAGAAATATTCTCTAAAATTTCTTGGTTGTGGTCTTCAAAAATAAGCTCTAAAAATCTACAGTTGTTGCTTTGGATACCTTTCAAAATATTCCCTACAATCAACATCTTGTCATTGAAGATCCTCCAGAAATAACATTCTTTGACCTTGAACTGTTTTTAAAAAATATTCTCAGAAAATCTACACTAGTGTCCTTGAAGGGTCTTCAAAAAATTGCTCTAAAAATCCACGTTTGCAAAAAAAATCAATCTCACCGTTTTTTAAAAATTCAAGTTTGTGACGTATAAGGGCCTTCAAAAAATATTCTTTGGAAAACCTGCGTTTGTGGCTTTAAAGGGCCTTCAAAAATTATTCTTTCGAAAATCCAAGTTTGTGACCTTGAAGTGCCTTCAAAAAATATTTTTTGGAAAATCCACCTTTATAGCCATGAAGAGTCTTAAAAAATATTCTTTGGAAAATCCACGTTTGTACACTTGAAGGAACTCCAAAAATATTTTTTATAAAACCTACGTTTGTAGACTTGAAGGGCCTTCATTTGGAAAATCCACGTTGGTAGTTATGAAGGTTCTTAAAAAAACATTATTTAAAAAATCGATGTCTGTTACCCTGAAGCGCCTCTAAGAAATATTCTTTAAAAAATCCACTTTGGTGGTCTTAAACGGACTTAAAAAATATTATTTGAAAAAACGACGGCTTCTGCTTTGACGGGCCTCTAAGAAATATTCTTTAAAAATCCACTTTGGTGGTATTAAACGGACTTAAAAAATATTATTTGAATAAACGTTGGCTTCTGCTTTGAAGGGCCTCTAAGAAATATTCTTTGGAAAATCCACTTTTATAGACATGAAGGGCCTTCAAAATTATTCTTTAAAAATTCCAACTTGGCGGTCACGAAGGGTTGTCAAAAATATTCTTTAAAAAATCCATGGCTGCTGCCTTGAAGGGTCTCTAAAAAATATTCTTTAGAAAATCCACATTTGTGGCCTTGAAGAGCCTCCAACAATGTTCTTTGAAATATCCAAGTATGTGGCCTTAAAGAGCTGCTAAAAATATTTTTTTAACAAGTTAAAAAGCAGTATGAATACCCTACACCACTTGAACGAATTAGGAAGTTTTCAAAAAGTAAAATCTGTTAAAATCTTAAAAATACCGAATATAGCCGTTATATTGGGGTCTATACGACGTGGACCTACATAGACATTGTTTGTCATAAGTCATTGTCATATTCAAATCCGAAATTTGAAATAAACGGTGAATAATGTGCCAAAATAT
Source organism: Musca domestica (assembly GCF_030504385.1). Classification (NCBI taxonomy): domain Eukaryota; kingdom Metazoa; phylum Arthropoda; class Insecta; order Diptera; family Muscidae; genus Musca; species Musca domestica. The sequence continues at coordinate 292,597 of NW_026712324.1, read as the reverse complement.
CGTATATAGGGAGGTACCGTTATATCGGAGCTATACGAAGACCTGGACCTGCATAGATAATTTTCTGTCACAGGATGTAGAATCGATTACGAACTTCAAATATGACATGTCAAACAATTTCGGTGAATGTTGTTCCTAAAATCGTCAAAATACCGAATATAAGGAGGTACTGATATATGGGGCCTATACGAAGACCGGACCTGCATAGACAATTTCCTGTTACAGACTGTAGTTCCCATTGCGAACTCTAAATACGTAATTTGAAAATACTCCGGTGAATAATGTCGCAAAAATCATCAAAATACCGAATATAGGGAGGAACTGTTATATGAGGGCTATACAAAGACGTGGACCTGCACAGACAATTTTCTGTCATAGGCTGTAGTATCCATTTCGTACTTCAAATCCTAAATTTGAAACAATTCCGGTGAATAATGTCACTAAAAGCATCAAAATGCCGTATATCGGGAGGTATCGTTATATGGGGGCTACATGAAAACGTGGACCTACATGGCCCATTTACGAACTTAACCTGCCTACTGGCTAAATAAACATGTGTGCAAAATTTTAGCCTTGTATCTCAATTCGTTCGAAAGATAGCGTGATTACAGACGGACAGACAGACAGACGGACATGGCTAAATCGACTTAGAATTCTACGCTGATCAAGAATATATATACTTTGTTGGGTCTGACATGAGTATTTCGAGGAGTTACAAACGGAATAACAAAATTAATATACCCTCCATAGTATGGTGGAAGGTAAAAAAATATTCTCTGAAAATCCATGCTTGTGGCCTTGAAGGGTCTTCAAAAATATGTTCTAAAATATCTACGGTTGTTGCTTTGGATGGCTTAGGAAATATTCTTAAAATTCAACATCTGATCAATGAAGGACCTCCAGCTTGAACTGTTTTTAAAAAATATTCTCTGAAAATCCACGCTTGTAGCCTTGAAGGGTCCTCAAAAATATTCTCTGAAAATCCACGCTTGTGGCCTTGATGGGTCCTCAAAAATATTCTCTGAAAATCCACGCTTGTAGCCTTGAAGGGTCCTCAAAAATATTCTCTGAAAATCCACGCTTGTAGCCTTGAAGGGTCATGGAAAGCCTTAAAAAATATTATTTAAAAAATAGACGCGTCCTCAAAAATATTCTCTTAAAATCCACACTTGTAGCCTTGAAGGGTCCTCAAAAATATTCTCTTAAAATCCACGCTTGTGGCCTTAAAGGGTCCTCAAAAATATTCTCTTAAAATCCACGCTTGTAGCCTTGAAGGGTCATGGAAAGCCTTAAAAAATATTATTTAAAAAATAGACGCGTCGGCCTCCAAAAAATATTCTTAAAAATCGATGGCTGGTGCCTTGAATGGCATCCAAAAAATATTCTTTTTTAAAATCCACGATCATGACTTCCAAATGAAGGGCCTTAAAAAATATTACTTAAAAAATCGACGCGTCGGCCTCCAAAAAATATTCTTTAAAAAATCGATGGCAAAATAAATATTCTTTAAAAAATTCACGTTTGTGGACTTAAAGGGTCTAGAAATATATTCCTCAAAAATCCAAAGAACCTTCAAAAATTTCTTTGAAAAATCCGAGTCTATGACCTTGAAGTGCCTTCAAAAACTATGTTTTAAAATGGCTGTTAATATGTTTAACTAAGGGCTGTTCCAAAAAGTGTTCTGAAATTTGGTGAAATTAAATGGAAATCATTAAAGAAAAGGTCAAAAGTCTGGCGGGACCGACAATGGAATACCCTACACCACTAGGTATATTTCGTAGAACTATTCGAGCTATGGGAGATATATCCACCTCTAAGCCGATTTCCACCAAATTCGAAACCCTCCGGGCTATGGGAGATATATCCACCTCTAAGCCGATTTCCACCAAATTCGAAACCCATGTACCAAATAGGATTGCCATATAACAAATTTCTTTTCTTCGAGAGGGGAACCGAGTTCCACGAAATCCAGTAATTGCTCCCACGATTAATTTTATTGAATGGGGAAAAATGTATCCCATTTGGGGGATGAAGATATATATGGGGATTAAATTCAAATATAAACCTTATATAATGATAAAATTTAGCAGAGCTATTTCATAGCTATTTCTGATGTCTTATACCAAATATCATATTACGAATGTGAGGCGCATGGGCAATTTGAGAGGCAGTCGCGGTCAACATTTGTCTGAAATCACACACAATTCGCTTAATAGTACTTCCACAACATCTGGCAACACCGATTTCCGGTAATATCCTTTTTCTGGTTGCCAGACAAATCACTTCCTCTCTCTCTCTCTCGTTTAACACCAAATCGAAAAACTCTACGCCGCAAATAACCGGAATTACGATTAAACTACGGTTTGGCCCAGTGGTGGTCTGTTGCTTGCGATAGGTAGCGAACGAATGTTGCCGCTTCACATAAAACAGGGCTAAGAGTTCTGACTTGTAATAATTACATATGGTGTTGGTGTTGTTGTTGTTGTTGGTACTGTTCTCTTCACTTCACTTCTGACTTCACTTTGTTGCCAATGATAAAACATAGCAGCACGTAACAAATTTTTACACCGCCTGACATGGCAGTGGAGAGAATTGCCCAAAAAAGCGAATTCAGAAGAAAAAACTTTGTAGTGGAGTTGTGTGGCCAAGGAACGATTCATTGCCGGCAAAGATTGTAGTGGCGGTGGTAGGTTTTTTCTTTCTTTTCTACTTCGTTACTAAATATTTCATTGAATGGTTGGCTGAGTGGCTGACTGTCTAGCTGTCTTAAAACCGCCAGTAGTTTTTGTTGTTGTTGTTTTTTAACTACAAATATGTGGCTATAGTTCAGTGATTTCTGTTATAGTATTTGGTCTTATATGCCAAATTACAAAGCCGAAACACAAGCGATTATATGAGTCTAGCAAATGGTCGGATCTTCCCCTAAAACATCGATGCCGGCTTGTTGGAGTAACCCACACATCAAACTTCTAACAGGTGTAAGTACGTATTTCTTAGGTCAGGAATATCAAAATACTATAAGAAGCTATGACGAAGTACGTTTGCCAAAAAGGGAACGCGTCAGAATTGCCGGGAACGACGACGACGACGTGTATGCGATATCAACGCTCGCAACAATAAAATGCAAAGGGGCCAACCAAGCGACTGACTGCGTAATGCGTAAGGTGGCTTAAACCTTCTCTTCTGCGGGTTACATGCATATGTAGGTACATATATAAATCGTAGTTACATCTCCCCCAGAAGAAGAGCAATATGAGCCTTGTTGGAATATGTAAAGGTATGAATTTATTTGGACATTAGGGTGGAACGATGTGGATATAATTATTATCCACAGAAGTGGATAAAATAATTATCCATGATTGTGGATAAAAATATACCCTTATTCGTGGATAACAAGTCAAAAAGTACCGATCGGTTTTTCGAACAGATATATACCCTCATCCAATATTCGATTATTGAAATATACAGGGTGAGATAAAAAACCGCAACAATGTCAAACGCCATAATTTTTAGATTTTTTACATTTTTTTCAAATGAATGCAAACAAAATTTGGGAAAAAAGCATCAAATTTTAGAATAAGTTTAGATTTGTTCGAATTGATCACCTTTGGCACGAATTATGGCCTTCAAACGGCCAATGAAACCGTCACACGCTGCCCGAATGTTGCTCTGGGGTATTTTGTGGGCCATTCCTGGAGAAGCGCTTGCTTGAGGTAATCGACACTTTGGTATTTTTTAGTGCCAACCTTGCTTTCCAAAATATTCCAGACACAATAGTCCAACGGATTGGTATCCGGAGATTTTGGTGGCCATTGTGCACTGGAAATGAAGCGAGGAACCTCATTTTGTAACCATTCTTGGGTGGTGCGTGCTGAGTGCGATGGTGCTGAATCCTGTTGGAATGTCCAAGGTCTGCGGCTAAGATGTTTGCGTGTCCAAGGCTTTAATACATCCTACAGAATATTTTCGCGATAATATTTGGCATATATTCTGATGCCACGGTCGGTTAATACGAGCGGAGAGCAACCATCGGCTGTTATGGTGGCCCACACCATCACCATGGCCGGCGCTTGAGTTCTGGTGGCCAATCGAAGGTGTATATTTTCAGCTGACCTCTATGGCAAGTAAACACGATCGTTTTGTTTGTTTACAAACTGCTGGACAACGAAAGTTTTCTTATCGGAGCGGAGAAAACCAAATGCGGCAGTTCACCACATTCGGCCAAGCGAAGCAGCTCTTAAGCTCTTTTGAGCCGTTGTTGCGGTGTAAGTTCTTGCACTTTTTGGAATTTCAATGGCTTTGTCCCGAGCTCATTTCATTCAATATTTGCCGTATGGAATATTGCGATATGATCAGCTCACGAGCAATTTTTCGGCCACTACGACGCGGATTTCAATCAAGTCGCTTCTTTACTCTTCGAACCATTTCAGCTGATGTTGCTGTTTTCTCTCGTCCACTTCCTGACGTCGGACTACTTTCCTAGTATCACGGTAGCGAGCGATGGTACGAGACACAAATGCTTTATTACCCATTAAGTGCTGGAATGCTCTAACTATAGCCACTTGTGGCTTTCCAGCCAAATGTAAAGAAATCACTCTATCACGCTTGAATTCCACCACGAATAACTTTTTTCTGGATAATTCTCGCAAAATGCTTTTGTACGCTTGTAAACAATATAGCGAACTGTCATTGGAATAATTTTAACAGCTGTCGGACGAGTGGCTGGGAAATGACAGCAGTCTGAAGTTGGTTGCAGTTTTTTCATCTCACCCTCTATGAAGGTGATTTTGGAAATATGTACTAAGTGTGCGACTTGTACCAAATGGTACTAAATTTGGAACAAGTTGGTTTAGGGTGAACGGATAAAGCTGGCGTTCTGAATTTTTGTATGGAAGTCCCTATTGTTGGTTGGTGATAAAGAGGTGGTTTTGTAAACATGTACTCCAAGTGCACGAAAAGTAACAAATAGTACTGTGTTAGGTATTGTTGAACATTTAGTACTTCAAATCTGAAATTTGGTATAAAGATAACAAGAAGTGGTTTTTAAATTGTGTATTATTATTGTACGAAAAGTACTGAATGGTACTTTATTTGGTTTTGGGTGAAGGGATACAGATAAAATTCTGAAATCGTATATTACTGATGGTATCTGTCTTCAAGATCTGACGGTTGTTTGGAAGTGCGTCCTATATTTGTACGAAAATCCTAAATAGTACTAAATTTGGAATTGGATGAAAGACAGGGCTGGAATTCCCAAATTTGATATTGAGGTCTCTGTTGGTATATGGAATTGAAATATGGTTGTGGTTTTGGAAAGGTGTACTAAAATTGTACGAAATGAACTAAATATTACTTTATTTGGTATTTTGGGGAAAAGAATTGAGCTGAAATTCTGAAATTTGACATACATGTACTATAATTGTTCGAAAAGTACTAAGTTGTGCTAACTTTGGATTACTGTTGGTATCTAGGATAGGGGATGTAGATTGTTTTAAAAATGCGTACTCATGTTACTAAATTTTTTATTGGGTAAGGGAATCTCACTGTTGGCTTCTGTGGTTGAGTGAATGAGCTGGTTTTGGATAAGCATTCTACAATTATATTAAATGGTACTAAATATGATAATGGGGGAAATTACAGAGCAGATATCCAGAAATTTGATATTGAGGTTACTTTTGCGATTTAAGGTTTAGGTATGGAGTCGTCAAAATAGTTTTGGGCAGAAAAATTGAATGTGGGTCCATTGTGTAATGGTTTTATTATTATCCTTCTCGGTAAACTTCAAAATTAAGATTTTGAAGACTTTTTGGTGTAAAAGATAACCATTTTCGAATTAGGAAAATAGGTATCATTGCGTCTGAAAATTTATTACGATGTCTGAAGTCTGAAAATTTATTACGATGTTTGAAATTTTGATTAAAAAAAGATTGTCAAACTGAACAAATTGTGCATTTTGAGTAAAAAAAGGCCTATCACGAACTGTAGGACCGAATCTAAAACTTCAAGGTGGATTTTTCGCTGACGAAGTAGCGGTTTCCAATATAAACGTTAATTTGATACGAGTAGCTCTACTAAATATCCTTAATGGTAATCGACCTCGCCCGACTTTTGAGCTTTCTTTGCTCTTTTTTATACCCTCCACTATAGTATGGAGGGTATATTAAGTTTGTCATTCCGTTTGTATCACCTCGAAATATACATTTTAGACCCCACAAAGTATATATATTCTTGATCAGCATAAAATTCTATGTCGATTTAGCGATATCCGTCCGTCTATCCGTCTATGGAAATCACTCTAGCATCCGAACGAAATGAAGTAGATCGATAAAATTTTACAAAATGTATATTATGTCTGCAGAATTTTTGGTATTGAAAATGGACCATGTAGGTCCACGTCTTCGTATAGCCTCCATATAACCAATATTCGGTATTTTAATGATTTTAGCGACATTATTTACCTCAATTCTTTGAAATTTGGTATTTGAAGTTCGTAATGGATACTTCATCCAAAGACAGAAAACGAGGCATGTAGATCCACGTCTTCGTATAGCCCCCATATAACGGTACCCCCCCAATATTCGGCATTTTAATGATTTTAGCGGCATTATTTACCGGAACTATTTCAAATTTAGTATTTGAAGTTCCTAATGAATACTACAGCCTATGACAGAAAATTGTCTGTGCGGGTCCACGTCCCCATATAACGGTACCCCCCAATATTCGGCATTTTAATGATTTTTAGCGGCATTATGCACCAGAATTGTTTCAAATTCGGCATTTGAAGTTCATAAGTGATACCACAGCCAATGAATGATGATTTTAGCTACATTATAAACAGATTTTTTTCAATTTTCGTATTTGAATATTGTAATAGCTTGCGACAAAAGTTGTCTATGCAGGTCCACGTCGTCATATAGACCCAAATATACGGCTATATTCGGTATTTTTGAGATTTTAACAGAATTTTTAACGGATTTTATTTTTTTTTTGAAAATTGACAAATTTGTACCAAATGCTGTAGTATATTCAAAGTTCGGCCCAGCCGAACTTACAGCTTTTTATTTATTTATTTTTTTTTTTTTTGCGAACCACCCCATGTTTCTTTCATATCTCTGCATGCATTTCATATTGCATTTCGAGTGTTATGAATACTTTCCGTACATGCAGTTTTTTACTGAATCGAATTAATGTTTTTAGCTTTGTTGTTGTTTTTATCGTTTAATTTACTCATAGTGCCTTTTTTGGGGGAGTTATTGTGCGAAGAAGGAAAAGATATACGTAAGTAATGGATTTTCAAGTGCTGTGTAGAAGAGTGGGGCAATAACTACGGATGAGTTATAAAAAGGCCCCAATGTAAACTGATGTTATTACCAAGACTGCAAACCGGTTCTGAAATGAACGGGTTTTGAACCGAACCGCTATTACTGTAAATGAACCGAACCATAAACCAAACTAATTCCATAAAAAATCGTTTGAAAAGAACCAAAATCGCATTTCAATACAAAAAAAAATTGTTCGGTTCGGTTCAACAAGTTGTGCCTCCAAAATTGCATTAGCCACAGCGACCAATCCAATGAATTCTGTCAAGCAGTTTGTGTGCGGAACTGGATATGTATGTATTAACATATAACCCTGACCTGAACCAAAACCACGGCTCGAGACTCCTGAAACCCCATTTCAAAACCCGAACCATGGTTCAAAAGGTAGCGTGAACCGCTGAACCGAACCAACCCAAATTGACAAATGGCTTTCACCCTGGCTATTACACATATTTTATTTGGCCCTGGTGTCCGTTCCGAAATAACTTTCAGTTACTTCTTACAACTCTAAAGAAACATCTGCATCCAAACTGGGCAGAGATTTTTCAAAAACTTCTCTTTATTTCAATGATATATTTTATTCTGGGAGGGCCTTTTTAGGCCTTTTTAGGCCTTCTCAAGCCATCTTCCATCCCTGTCTTTGTTTCTCATGCAAACTTTACAAACATATGCAGTTTTGATTTAATTTATTATTACTTCACGCTTTGATACGAATTTTTCTAAAATTTTACTTAGCAAAACAAATTTAAATATACGGAGAGTACTTGAAATTATGATGTTGATTTTCCTCCTGCGATATAAGAAGTGCTCCGGATGGGGTTTGTAATATTTATATAAAAAACAAGTAGAAAAGCTGTAATTTCGGGCGGGCCGAACTTTGAATACCCTCCACCATTTGGATTTGATGGTAATTTTCAAAAAAATAAAATCCATTAAAAAACTGTTTAAATCTTAAAAACACAGAATATAGCTGTTATATTAGGGTCTATACGACGAGGTGAACCTGCAAAGGAAACCTTTGTCATAAGCCATTAAAATTTTCAAATGCGAAACTTGAAAAAAAATCGGTGAATAATGTCGCTAAAATCATCAAAATACCGAATTTCGGGAGGTGCAGTTATGTGGGAGCTATACCAAAACGTGGACCTGCACAGACAATTTTCTGTCATAGGCTGTAGCATTCATTACGAACTTCAAATACGAAATTTCAAACAATTTCGGTGAATATTGTACCTAAAGTCACCAAAATACCAAAAATAGGGAGGTACCGTTGTATGGGGACTATACGAAGAAGTGGACTTGCACTGACAATTTTCTGTCTAGGGCTGGAGTATCCATTACGAACTTCAAATACCAAATTTGAAACAATGCCGCTGATTGATATCGCTAAAATCATCAAAGTACCGAATATCGGGAGGTACCGTTATATGTGGGCAATACGAAGACGTGAACCTGCACAGACAATTAACTGTCTAGGGCTGGAGTATCCATTACAAACTTCAAATACCAAATTTGAAACAATTCCGGTGAAAAAATGTGGCAAAAACCACCAAAATACCGAATATCGGAAGGTACCATTATGTGTACCGTTACAATTTTCTGTCTTAAGCTGGAGAATCCATTACGAACTTCAAATACCAAATTTGAAAAAATTCCGGTGAATAATGTCGCTAAAATCATCAAAATACCGAATATCACGAGGTACCGTTGTATGGGCACTATACGAAGACGTAGACCTGCACAGACAATTTTCTGTCTTAGGCTGGAGAATCCATTACGAACTTCAAATACCAAATTTGAAACAATTTCGGTGAATAATGTCGCTAAAATCATCAAAATACCGAATATCGGGAGGTACCCTTATATGGGAGCCATACGAAGGCGTAGACCTTGGAATGTCCAAGGTCTGCGGCCAAGATGTTTGCGTGCCCAAGCTTTAATAGACCCTCCAGATTATTTTCGCGATAATATTCAGCATTTATTCTAATGCAACAGTTGATTAATACGAACGGAGAGCGACCATCGGCTGTTATGGCGGCCCACACCATCACCATGGTCGGTGATTGAGTTCTGATGGTCAACCGAAGGCTGACCTCTTTTGCAAGTAAACACGATCATTTTGTTTCTTTACAAACTGCTGGACAACGAATGTTTCCTCATCGGAGACGGGGAAAACCGAATTCGGCAATTCACCACTTTTGGCCAAGCGAAGCAACTCTTTAGCTCTTTTGAGTCTATTTTCTTTCTGTTGCGGTCTAAGTTCTTCCACTTTTTGGAATTGTAATGGCTTTATCCAAAGCTCATTTTTCAATATTTGCCGAATGGAATATTGCGATATGTTCAGCTCACGAACCATTTTTCGGCCACTGTGACGCGAGTTTCGATCAAGTTGCTTCTTTACTTTTCGAATCATTTCTGCTGATGTTGCTGTTTTCTTCCGTCCACTTCCTTGACGTCGGGCTACGCTACCAGTATCAGGGTAACGAGCGATGATACGAGACACAAAAAATGTATTCCCTTTTAAATGCTGGAGTGCTCTAACGATAGCCACTTGTGGTTTTCCAGCCAAATATAAAGAAATCACACTATCACGCTTGAATTCCATCACGAATAACTTTTTTTCTGGAAAATTCTCACTGCTTTTGTACGTTTGTAAACAATATACTGAGCTGTCACTGGAATATTTTAAACAGCTGTCAGACGAGTAGCTTAGAAATAATAGCAGTCTGAAGTTGGTTGCAGTTTTTTTCATTTTACCCTGTATATGGGGGCTATATCAAAACGTGGACCTACATGGCCCAATTTCCCATTTTCAAGTCCTGCAGACATAATATACATTTGAGTATAATTTTATCAATCTACTTTATTTCGTTCGGAAGCTAAAGTGATTTCCACAGACGGACGGACCTCGCTAAATCGTCATAGAATTTTATGCTGATCAAGAATATATATACTTTGTAGGGTCTAAAATGTATACTTCGAGGTGTTACAAACGGAATGACAAACGTAATATACCCTCCATACTGTGGTGGAGGGTATAAAAATTGAAAATTTCGTAGTCAAAAGGACAGGACAGAAAATGAAAAAAATACACTAGTCTATTACACCAGATGTACGAAATGTGAATTTTTTTAGAGAAATAAATTCAAATGGCAACAGAACCCACAGATAAGTTCTGTAACTCTACTCCCAAAAGATCAGAGAGCGGATTCTTGTTCTATGAAAATATGAAATGAAAAATATTTTCTTAATAAAATTTTTCATTTGACATTTCTTTCCTTTATAAAGTTTTCATTTCACAGAACAAGAATTGAGGCCCAGGTTTTAGAAAACCTGCAGATCTTCTTTTAATATTTTAATCTTATGCCCTTTAAGAACAAGCTAATTTATGAAACCTATCAGCATGTCGCCACTCTATCTTAAATAGCTCACCTGGAAATCTTTCACCTACAACCTTCTAATTCTCCAACACCAACACCACCATTCTATCCTCATATCACATTCCCTTATCACTCTGATCTTCATCACGATAAATCAACCCGGGTGTTCACGCTACACTTCCTCCACCAACCACATTATCATGCAACATCAAGCTTTTTATGCTAATAAACCAAAAAAAACACAAAAGCAAAAAATCTCCCCACGATAAGAACAACCTCAAATCATTAAAATCTAAAACAGAAAACTTTAAACAAGAGCTTCTTTAAAAAAAAGGGGAACCTTTGCCCAGCCCTCTTCTTACTACCCATTCTAATTATATTCAGTTAAGGTTGATGTAGCCTAGCTTCTACGTCTTCTTCTGTTACTGCTGCCCCTACTGCTGTTCTACCAAGCGACAATATATGGCAGTGGCTCGTGCTACACAAAGCGTGCTACGTGTTCGCCAGACATAAATTTGTGTAATTTGTTAAATTTATAACCCCACAACAAATAAATGTTAAGACATATGTATGTATATTGTACGTGTGTGTGTGTGCCTGTGTGAGTATGTAAAAAATAGAATGCTTGTAGTAACGCTTATTTGAACAAAACCCGCTTGTAATAGTAATTGTAATAATGAGGGATTCTTGGCTCAATGCTCCCCCCTAGCAAAGTTAGGAGAGAGAAATATATTGTTATAATTTACAACAACAACGATGACAAAGCAAGCACAATGCTTTAAAATTATTTAACTAATTTTGTTGTTGTAATCACAAGCACAGCTCTGAAATGAACCTTTTCATGCAGAGCTATCTCTTTCCACATTAGAACACCATAGATATACAATCTTTACCCAGGTCTCATATACACTGCTTTTCAGAATGCCTTTCAAAATGTATTTTGTGTAGAGAATATATGTAGCAGTTCCACTGTACCTGGAAGAAATCTGGTATATTTCTAGAAGACCCATAGGTGTCTTCCATCGATATTTAAGAATTTGTTTTAATTGAAAAAGAGCCATAATTGGTTTGCCACACAAAAATCAACTCGTTGTGAACGATCACACAACGGCATACTGAGAAAACAGTTATATAGGTTGAGCATACTTTTAGGCGTCAATATAAAAAATCCTGCCTAAGTTGTTTCACATGAATGCACGTGGCATGTTATGAATACGGTAAACACTCAAAGCACACACAAAAAATCGATGACAACAAATTAATGTGTCATCAATGACCCATGGTCAGGAATAAAGTTAGTCTCATCAACGCGGCTGCTGGGACAATAAACTGTCAAACCAATTTTGGAATTGAAAATGTTGAATGAAAAATTATTGAAATTTGTAAAATCTGTTGGAAAATAAATATCACATTAGCCTACGATTGATGTCGCTTAAGAACACGTATAAAAATCTACTTATTTTTGAAAAATCATTTTTGACATACCAATGTTCCCAAGCGTTGGTGGATCTACCTGTATTTTTCCACCATGCACTCTACCATACACTTTGTGAGTGAGTAAACACTCAAACATGTTAAAAACAAGCTAAAAAGTATCAGTCGGTTTCGCCGACAGATGTATACCCTCAGCCTATATTTGATTAGTTAAATATATTTTCACATCTGTTATTATTATTCAAATTACTGACCCTCTATGGAGTAGATTCCGAAGGAATGGGCCAATATTGTCCATTTCGCATCGGACCAAAATAAATATGATATAAATGTTGCGAAGTGCCAGGTTTGGAATATATCGACTAGTTATGACAAATAAAAGTATTGAAAATTATAACCCCTTTTGAGTGAGGTACCAGAAGGAGTTCACAGATATATATCATCTGCCCAACAGATATTGCATTATCTAAAATGTTTGTAGGTGTGAAATTTGAAGAGTGTTGAATGCTTATTTCGCTTTCTTTGATAGTTTTGTTTTTCATAATCTTGAACCATATGTGGGGCAGGTAGCAAAAGAAATGGTCCGATCTCTACCATCTTTGTAACAGTTTTTGTGTTGATGGAAATATTAAGATATACCAAGCCTTGCATGAAATCGGTTGGCCACCAGAACTCAAACGCCTGCCATGGTGATTGTGTGGGCTGCCATAACAGCCGATGCTCGCTCTCCGCTCGTATTAATCAACCGTGGCATCAGAATAAATGCCTAATATCATCGCGAAAATATTCTGAAGGGTTATTAAAGTTTTGGGCACGCAAACATTTTAGCCGCAGACCTTGACCATTCCAACAGGACTCAGCACCATCGCACTCAGCACGCGCCACCCAAGAATGGTTACAAAATGAGGTTCCTCGCTTCATTTCCAGCGCACAATGGCCACCAAAACCCCCCGGATACCAATCCGTTGGACTGTTGTGTCTGAAGTATTTTGAAAAGCAAGGTTGGCACTAAGAAATACCAAAGTGTCTATCTCCTCAAGCAAGTGTTTCGCCGGGAATGTGCCAAAATACCGCAGAGCAACATTCGAAACAAATCTAAACTTATTCTAAAATTTGAAGCTATTTCTGACATTTTTTGGTTTTGTTCAATAAAATTTAAAAAAAAATCGAAAAATATTGACATTGTTGCACTTTTTTATCTCACCCTATACAACCTTTACCCAGGTCTTATAGACACTGACTTTCAGAATACCCTTCAAAATATATTTCGTGTAGAGAATATATGTAGCAGTTCCACTGTACTTGCAAGAAATCTGGTATATTACTGGAAGACCCATAGATTTCTTATATCGATATTTCACAATCGGTTTTAATTAAAGAAGAGTCATAATTTGTTTGGAAAGATCACACAATGGCATACTGGGGAAACACTTTAATATGTTGAGCATACTTTTAGGCGTCAATATAAAAAATGCTGCCAAAGTTATCAAATAAAATTTTTCACGTGTGTGCACGTGGCAGATTTTGACTACCGTAAACACTCGAAGCGCACTATCGATGACAACAAATTAATGTGTCATCAAATGGAAAAATACATTAAATTTGTTAACTCTTTTTTTGAGCTTTGAAATTTTATACGGAGATTGATATTGTTCCTAACATGGTAGAAGAATAAAGGTAGTCGCATCGACACAACTGCTGGGACAATGAACTGTCAAACCATTGAATTGAAATTTTTGAATGAAAAATTTTTGAAATTTGTAAAATTTGTTGAAAAATGCATACATTACAGTAACCTGCGATAGGCGTCGTATAAAATAATATATAAAAATCTATTTATTTTTCACAAAATATTTAAAAAAATGCTGACATCACTGTTCTCAAGCATTGATGCCGCCAATTAAAGTCGGGCGGCGTCGACTTTATAATACCCTACACCACTTTGCATATTTAGTAGAGCTTTACATAACAATTAAAAGTTTTTATGGGAGAATTAAATCATACAAGCTATGATTATAATTATAATTTAAAGTTCAAAGGATTAAATTTGCCGATGATTCTGTTTCTTTTCAATTCAGACTTGTACTACCCATTTGGTGCACAATTAACTTGAAATCAGATAAAGATATATTGAAAGCTATATCCAAATCTCAACCGGTCTCGATAAAATTTGGTAAAGGTATTTCTGAGCTGAATTTGATATATTTCCCTCAAATCGTTGTTACGGAGTGCATATTACGGCTGTGGAGAACAAATATAACAATTTGGATGAACAATATATATGGGAGATATGGTCGTAAGTGGCTAATATTACACGTTTGGTGCACAATAAAAGACAAATCGGACGAAAATATATATGGGAGCTACATCCAAATTTGAACCAATCTCGATAAAATTTACCAAAAGTATTTCTGAGCTGTACTTGATATAATTCTCCAAACATCGATGTTACAGAGTGCATATTACGGCTGCGGAGGACAAAAATAACAAATCGAGTTCGTCCTTCGGTCAAACAGATGATTTGTGCAAAATTTCATCCGGATCGGGCAATAAATGCAACCTGTACTTTGTTTACAAAAATACATGGACAGACGGGCGGACATGCATAAATCGACTCAGAATGTGATTCTATGCAGACCATCAAGAGGAACTATGGGTCTATCTCGCTTGGAAGATGTCGATATAGTCCAAACCTGGCACGTCGCAATATTTATATCGTATTTATTTAGGTCCGATACGAAATGGACAGTATTGGCCCATTCTTTCAGAACCCACTCCATAGAGGGTCAACAGTTTGAATAATCATAACAGAAGTCAAAATATATTTAAATAATCGAACATTGACTGAGGGTATAGATCTGTCGCAAAACCGACTGATACCTTTTAACTCGTTTTATTTTTAAATTTTAGGATCACTAGCTATATTAAATTCTAGGAGATACTCAGTTTTCAATAACCTTGACAGTCGAACATATTCCATTGGCCGGATATTTCTCCGAAAGTTAAGGATTACATTATTATTTGTATTGAAATACAATTCAAAATTTATCATCAAATCATCTTCTACATTTGTGTTCAAAATATTGGCGATTCTGATATCAAATCTTTAACGTTTGAATATTGGAGTAAAAAGTACTCCTCATGAGCTTTCTAACGATCACCCACTTGGGTTGGCAGACTTTAGACTTTTAATAATGCAAAACGATTGATCGATCAATCGAAAGCGGACTTACATACCCCTATAACAAATGGAAGCAACATGTTCCAAATGATTTGATTTGAGTAAAATATATTTTTTTGGGATTTATGTGCATCAAATATAGAATAATATTTTTCATTTTAATATTTCAAAACCATGGTACGAAAAGGAGGTAGAACAGCTTCGTAAAACTACTAAAATACAGCCCTGAGGCTATGCCTGCTTCCTGTCAGACTCATTCAAAATTATTGTTTTCATTTTTTTGTCATATATTTCCTCATTTTTTTAAATGAGTTGAATAGCGCGAAAAATGAATAAAATGTCTGGATTTTCTCTCGAAAATATGATCCTAACTGTTCAATCTTTCAATTTCATGGCTATACTGGTTAATGGTTTTAATGCGCGAGTCGTAATTTATGTGTCTTCCAATCATTGGTTGTGAAAATATTTTTTTTTTTCATTTTTCAAACAATAATACATACACAAAATTGGCAGAAGTCGGGCACACTTAGAAAAAAATTTTAATCGGCTGTTAGCTCTACCTTACCTTTAAATTGTACCATGTTCAAAACTCCCAACGTTTTCTTTACGTGTTTTTCGCTCTATTCAAATATATGATTACTAGGTTCGATATGATTACTAAGTTCCATTTATAATTTAATATTGCAAAGTACGCTCAATTATATTAAGTTATTTCTATAAATTCTCCATGAATAACACAAAATTTAGCTTCTTGTCCTACAACAAATCGTACAACCCAAACTTGTGTCAATTTTCCCATTTCATACATACCACACTGTCGAATGGCAACAATTATCGAAGAAATACAACTCTAAATTCTAAACACTTCCCAAAAATCGCCATTGTTTCGAAATTTCGATAATCGAATTTTCGAACAAGAACTTCCGCCCGATTGAAAAAGACAAAAAATTTTCCTTTTCATTTCTTTTTCTCGTAGAAATGCCACCCAAAAAGCCAACCGAGAAATCCGGTAAGAATTTTTCATAGAAATTAACGTGGAAAAATCCAAAAAATTATCACAAATATCGTGGAATAGTGCAAGGAATGCGAAGATAAATAAATGAAATAAAAATTTAAGTGGAAATTGTGAAAAATTTCAAGAAAAATGGTAAACATTTGCGGTACCTCGTGGTCGTCACTCGAGTGTGTTCACATTCTTCGTTGTGTGGTTGTGTGTTGATGATGTCGCAAAAGAAAAACAACAAATGCCATCATGAATGAATGAAATGTGGAAATGATAAAGGAAATACATGATGTATGAATGCCATGGAAGAGTCTTAAGTGTATTTCAGTAAAGTGCATTTGAAAATTAAATAATGATTTGCCTGTTGCCGTGATTGTTTATTAAATTAATTTACTTTGTGGTAACATAACCTCACAATTGTTTTGGATTTTTTTTTACAACGTTTTAAATCTGCTTGATTTTGAAATGTTTGATTGATAACTAATTGTGTTGCTTTGTTTTGTTTAGGCGCTAAGTCTGGCGACAAGAAGCCCGAGAAGAAGGCAACTACTGCTGCCACTTCTGGTGCTAAGAAGGAAACAACAGCCAAGGCTGCTGCTCCTGCCGCCAAAAAGGCCGCTCCAGCTGCCAAGAAACCCGCAGCTGCTGCCACCAAGAAGCCCGTAACCAAAAAGGCTGCCCCCGCCAAGAAGGTCGCCACCAAGGCCAAGCCAAAGACCAAGGATGCCAAGAAGAAGGCTGCCGCTGGCAAGAAGCCCCAATCTGTTTTGGCTAAATTGTCCGCCAAGGCTCGTGCTGCTGCCAAGGGCAAGAAGGTTGCCGCCAAACCCGGCTCTAAGGTTACCAAGGGTACCTCCAAGGCCAAGGCTGTTGCTTTGTTGAAGGCCAAGAAGGCCCAAACCAAGGTGAGTGAGAGAGGACTTGTCAAAGTGGATGTGTTTACTAATAATGGATTTATTTATTGTTGTTTTTAGGTCATCAAGGGTGCTTTCGGTACTCGTACCCGCAAGGTCCGTACCAATGTCCACTTCCGTAGACCCAAGACCTTGAAGTTGCCCCGCAACCCCAAATACCCACGCAAGTGTGTCCCCACCAGGAACCGGTAAGTTCAATTTGAGATCATACATTTTTGTTTACTAGACACACTATCGGGTATGATTGACCCTCTCAGCTTCGTGCTCAGGGGAATGTAGGTTTGTGAAGCCCTAAATGTAAACAATATGAAATATTGCTTGAATTCGTATGGCCGAACACGTGGATTGTTTACATGGCTAAATTAGAAGAGTTGGAGGAGGGGGATACACAATTATGAGTTTTGCCTATCTTCCAGTTTATCTATAAATGGCTGGGCCTTAATGCCACAGTAGAACGCAGCATTTTCTTGATCGGCTAAATTGCAAAATCATTTTAGTTGTGGAAAGGAAATTATCAAATGGACTAAGAACTCAGTGTGCTGGGCTCAGGGCTTATATAGAGTTCGGAGTTGGACAATATCGGCCCACTCTTTTTAGTACCTCTCCCACAAAAGGTTGAATTTTTTCAAAGAAAATAATTTAATGCGCAGAAAGAGAAAAGATAATCCGATTTTGCTCCTTCTCCTTCTTCTACTTTGCATATCCTAATATTTGCATCAGTGCTAGGTCAAATGAGAAAATGGACAATATCGGTCCACTCCATGAAGTACCTCCCCCACAAACGGTCAACATTTGGAATAATTATTACTCTCATAAAATGTGATCTAAGAGTCCGATTGTCTTCAAATTACTCACATCACAATATTTTTATTAACCCAAGGTCTCGTGTGAAGATTGAAAAGATCGGTCCATTCCTTATGGTACCTCCCCCACAAAGGGATGTTAATTAAAACACGAAATTAACATCCTATTCAATCCAGACTTGGCACATCTCAATGTTTCCATCAACACAATATCTGTTATAAAGATGGGAGGGATCTGACCATTTCTTTTGGTACATCCCCCACAAAGGATCAACATTTTGAATACCCAAAACGATCAGAAAATTCGAAATAAACATCCGGTTACCTTCATATTTTACACATCCCATTACTTCTACTAACACAAGATCTGCTATAGATATGGATATGTCGGACCACTCCTACTGGTAACTCCCCCACAAAGGGGGGGAGTATAACCAATAACGAATAGAAAATCCGAAATAAGCATCCAGTTCTCTTTATATTTCACACATCCCATTATTTCTGCCAACACAGGATATGTTGTGAAGATGGGATATATCGGTCTACTCCTTCTGGTACCACCCCCACCAAGGGTTAAAATTTTGAATTTCCGTGAAGCAAATTTGATTCCATTCAGACTTAGTACTTCTCAATATTCCCATTAGCACAAGATCTTTTATAAAGATGGTAGAGATCGGACCATTTCTTCTGGCACCTCCGCCACAGAGGGTTCAAGATTTTGAAAAACTAAACGCTCAAAAAAAGCGAAAAAAGGATCCAACTTTCTTTAAATTTTACACATTCAAATATTTTTGATAACGCAAGATCTTTTGTGAATATGACAATTTTCGATATTTTTAAAAAAATACTGAAATTTATTTTGAAAAATTTCCAATATTTTATATACCAGACTTCCAAAATTAAAAAAAGGAAACTATTTAATTTAAATAATTTTCTTAATCTTGTACAATTGAATTTTAATGTTTCTCTCTTTCTCCCTCTCTTCTAGCATGGATGCTTACAACATCATCAAATACCCATTGACCACTGAAGCAGCCATGAAGAAGATCGAAGACAACAACACCTTGGTCTTCTTGACTCACTTGAATGCCAACAAGAACCACATTCGTGCTGCTGCCCGCAAGTTGTACGACATTAAGGTCGCTAAGGTCAACATCTTGGTGAGACCCGATGGCAAGAAGAAGGCCTACGTTCGTTTGGCTCGTGACTACGATGCTCTTGACATCGCCAACAAGATCGGCATCATATAAATCAATTTTATATTGTGCTACTTGTTATATTGAGATAATTACACACACACATACAAATTTTCTATATTTAAATAGAAATGTTTTACACAATTTATAAAAAAACCAACATGAACCAACACTATAATATAATACTTGAAAAGTTTAACATAAATGCATAGAACCAACAAAACTTATCAAAGAACCACTGTGTAAAAAAAAAGAAAATGTGTTTAATTTCCCTTCGACTTTTTGGGCAAATATTCCTGTACTGTCATCAAAATGATTCATTTCGAATTCTATTGAATGTGGGAATCCATAACCATTTCCATACATCATTTTTCTCTTAGATCTTTTTCAGCTTTTATTTAAGGCAGAATATTTAGGTGAACTCAGAGGCCAGATGATGTCGGATTTCCCCTCCCCTTTAAAAGGTAATTATTAAACAATTTTTTAAATTAAAAAAAACATAAAGGTGAGGGTACATAAGCAGCTTGACATCATATGGCTAGGCATATTAATGTCAAATTATAAAGGAAAATGATGGCAGAATATGAATGCTGCTCTGGCATCCCTTTATATGTCACAAAATATACCACGTGAAGACTTCAAGCTGTTTATGTACTCTCACCTTAAAAGGGTATCGACTTTAAAAATCAAGTACAAAATGTGGAGCAAATTTTTTCAAGTCAAAAATAGGAAACCATTTCAAGTTTATTTGCCATAATAAAAAATACTGTTTTTTTTTTAATGTTTAATTTTGATCAAAGACAAATAGTGGTCCATTCCAGAACCTGCAAGAATCTACTAGTTTTGTATTTTTTTCTGTTCTGGAACACCATAAAATATATTCTTATAACTCTATTGAACTTGATAAAAATGTTTTGAAATTTCAATTAAAAAAGAAATGCTTCAGGATTTTGAATTATGGTACATTCTCAAGGACCCTTTTATCTATGTCGAAAGAAAATGAATCCGGAAGGAAAACAATTATATGTCTTTTCAAATCTTTTAAATTATTTGAATTGAATAACATTTTGAGAAACATACCTGGAATTGGTGTTTTTATTTCGACCTACATACACAGGGCTCTAGTTTGATTTTGTTTCCAACCACAATTCTTGATTATTGTTCCTTATCAAAATGATGATATATTTAGTAGGAATCTCATTGATTTCAAAAATATGAAAACAACTTTATTAAAACTGATAAATCTGTAAAGATTTTATTATATATCTAAACTATAAAAACAAATATTAATTTTTAAAATTTCTCTTTTATTTCAGTTTTAAAAACTTCGGATGAGGAACAATTTATTTCACTTGAACTCAAGGTAAGCATTTGAATTTAATAAAAGAAAAACTTCAGTTCTAAAATGATGATATATATGTAGGAATCTCATTGATCCATTTAAAAACATGAAAATAACATTCATAACTGAAAATACTTATAGAACCATTGTTGTAAAAAAAGAAATAATTTGATTAAAAAACTAATTCAACTTTTTATTCCATTTTAGTTTAAAAATCGGTGCCTCCTGAACCAGAAATAGATGATTTCTATAAATCGCCAAAGGTAAGAATCTCCAAACGCCATATCTAGATAATTTATTTAGTGTGATGATATATATGTAGGAATCTCATTGATCCATTTAAAAACATGAAAAAATTTGTTATCACTGACACATCGTTTACACATCATAATGATCTCTAATTAAATTCAATTTTCTAATGATAATTTTTCTCTTTTTTTTTTTTGCAGATGTTCCAACAGGGTTTCGGAAGATGTGAAAATGGGTCATTTTTACCCTAGTGTTAAATTTTATTTTTTTACGGTTTTTATTAGAAAAAAAATCATAAACAATTCAATAAAGCAAAGTGCCTACAAACAATTGTGTTTTATTTTTATTAATCTCATATAACAACACTGGGCCAATCAAATCAACATAGGCGATAGGAAAATCGATATTTCACACTTTGGGCCAAAAAGTTTTTAGAGGTAGGTTTTTAGAAAATGTTGCTTCCAGGTCTATGATGATTATTAGAAAGAGAAATTGGAAATTACACGTAAACCATACAAATCGAAAATTAAGTAGACCAATTATGTGTCCCAATATGTTAAGGTATTCGGTAATAATATTCCAAGGGTATCACGTCCACAGAATATTTACCGTAAACTGTGAGTGAAAAGGAGAAACCTTCATTAGCGAGAAAGAAGTCAAGTTTTTAATTAAAAAAAAAAAAAAACTTGAAGAGTTTTTTTCCGTATATTGCGATTTTCTATTTGGATACATTGAACAAAAGTCACTTAATACAGTCCAAAAATATAGCCCATTGAAAGAACGGGGACCAAATAACGGCATTCGATATAACAAATTCCGATAAAGATAATTTGAAAATTTCCATTTTAGGTTGTTTAGAGACTAAGATGTATTGACTAGACAGCATTGAGAGCCAAAAAATATCAAAAAGGACTAGGAATGTTTAAGCTTTTCCACTATTTGAATTGATAGTAATTTGGTATGTGTTATTTTTGTGGATATCAACATGGGCTCATGTTGAAGTCTAGCTCCCTATTATTTTGCCTTTGTGAACATACAAATAATTTTAAGTTTTCCCACCAGTTGAATTGAGAGTAATTTGTTATGTGCGTATTTTGTGCATACCAACATGAGTTCATGTTTTAGGATAGCTCCCTATTATTTAGCTTAGTTAACATACAAATATTTTCATTAACAAAAACTTATATGGGCAGAAAGAGGATGATCTCAACAATAGTTCCAGTCCAATAAAGCTGAAATTTAACTTAAAAAATATATTAATTTGTGGTAACGCTATATCAGCAATAACTTTCGATAAATGAATGCAACTTTCAGAAATTAAAATCTTGCTAGCTATTGATATCTGCAAGCTCTGGGAGGACGAGGGGACCATAGAGCAACTTATATGTCAGAAATAATAAAGAAGTAAAAAAATAATTCCGTTTATATAAGAGGTGTGCCTGTTCCAGGATCTGTTAAATTAAACGGAAATTTTGTCGAAACCTTCAAGATACCGAAATTCGGAAGATTTCATTGTATACAATTAATATTTGTCAGCGAGTGCATTACTCCTCACCCGAAGTATCAAATATCAGTAACTTTGATTGGAAATTGCGGACAGAAAAAGACCAGAAAAGTAAGTGATATCCTTTGTTCAATGGCAAGCATCCGAGGATAATATCATTGTTCAAAATTTTCCAAGTTTTATCTTAAAAAGTATGAGTTCCAGAACTGCAAACATGGAAAAGTTTTTCCTTTGATAACCGATTTTCCCTTTATGATATCTAAGAAAATTCAAAAACTAGTATATTCTCACAGGTACTGGAACTGAGCAAAACTTGGCTAAATGGACATACAAAGATAAAGAGAGGGCGTTGTTCGCTCCTGTCTTAAATCTGAGATGAATATCGCCACGGACCAAATTTGGAATTTATATAAGATGTTTGTACGATCTTTCTTTGAAACTCCTGTGGCGAAGGTACAAGAATTGGTGGACAAATATTGTCCATTACAATGTGGCAAGTTTGAACTATATCTGGTACTCCATTCGCTCAATATGAGTTTTCTGTGTGGTATGCAACATTTTTTGTAACTATTTTGGATGAGGTAGCAAGAAAAAGTGGACTCATATATTTTACTTTCTCACTTGTCCATATATGGACAAAAAAAAATGCAATGCACCAAGACTGATTAAAATAGGATCCGATTTTACGAGAGTAATTATTACTCAAAATTTTGTCTCTTTGTGAAAGAACACCGAAAGAAATGGACAGATATATTCAAATATTCATATTATATCTATATATGACAACAGTATTGAGTTGTACAAAGTTTGAGAAAAATCGTTGACTTGTTTTGCATGTTATAGAGGATTATAATTGTTCAAAATATGTACCCTCTGTGGGGAATGTAGCAGAATGAGTGGGCCAAGATCCATATTCATACTAGATCTAATGTAATGTAAAGAGAAGATTCTTTCTGCTAAGCTTGAATTTTATAA
The DNA here is from genome assembly GCF_030504385.1 of Musca domestica. Classification (NCBI taxonomy): domain Eukaryota; kingdom Metazoa; phylum Arthropoda; class Insecta; order Diptera; family Muscidae; genus Musca; species Musca domestica. The sequence continues at coordinate 269,297 of NW_026712324.1, read as the reverse complement.
CACTCGTATTTATTTTAAATGTTGAACCCTTGTAGCGGAGGTACCAGTAGGTGAAACGATTTTTTTATTTCTTCATCGGGACTAAAGCTGATTCAAATATTAAGATGTGTAAATATCGAAGGAAAACGAACAACCCATTTGCTTTTTTAATCGATTTTGGGGAAGTACAAGGAGTAGGCGGAAGTTACACAATTTGGAACTCAGTCTGAGCCTTAGAAATATTACGATGTATTGCATGGAAAGTTAACGTGCGTACACAAAGTCGGACGTGGCTAAATCACTTCCTAATATCCTGAAAGGGATTTTGCCTAAAAATGTTCAGGCCGTTATTTTGATGAGACACAATTTGGTATGTATCATTTAATACTAAATATAACCGCTGTAGCCATATGGCTGATGGCATAAAAATGGGCGTGAGTATCAATAGACATCTCAACATGATTTTATATTGATTTAATGATAGATTTTACGACATATTTTGTGGGCAACTTCCGAATTGAAGGACAAGAAGTAGAAGACTCGCAAAAATTAATTATTCTCTTATATATTTTGTAACCAAAAGGAGGTGCTCACTATATTATTGGGAGACCTTCAAATAATGATACGCATTCATAAAATGCTCAATCCATACTTCCCATATTATTTCAGATCTGTAGACAATATCTGTATTCAATATCAGATCTGTAATCCATATCTTCCACAGTAGAAGGCCTCTCTTATTAAAATCTCCTAATCTCCATTGAAAACTATCAACAATATAATTTGAACTGTAAAACAAAGACAAAATAGGAAAAGAATGGACTGAATTATAAAGACGTTGTACATGAACTTACCACATATTTGCTGTTTGGCACACAGGCGAAATCGCAACACACCTAAGACCTATTATAACACACGCACTTCACATTTAATATTAAATACACGCATTTTAACACAACTTCCTGTTTTTTAACGCCAATTGCATGAATGCCTTCTTACTTTTTCTACAATTAAACTTTTCAACACAATTTTCATTTATTTTAATTTGATAACTACTCATAGAAGACATTTTTTGCAAAACAACACATTTACTTCAAGCAAACACTCCTTGAGGGAAATAATTTAACATATATTTTGTAAATACTACACTTTTGTAACACTTTTATGCATTTTTCTTAAATATTTTATCTAACAACAGAATTTGCGCGCAAACGTAATCTTTAAAGCCGAGATCGAACGAACATTTTGCAAGGAAGCTGCAAAACGAAGAAGAACATAACGGAACAAATTCATTGGCATTTATCGTTATCGAAAGCTTAAAACTGAAAGGGACTCTGTGTGCATGACTTTTTGGCGGGGAAATGAAAATAAAATGTGGTACACACTACCGGAGGTAAAGTAAGCCACTATTAGCAGGTGCATACGGTACTTGATTCGGGAGTAAACGTGTGCTCTGTTACTATGATAACTGATTTTTCTTGCATGATTAAGAAAAAAAAAAAAAACAAGGAGAAAACGATCCTTGATCCAATGTACGATTGTTGCCCAAGTGTATATGTTTGCGTTTAAACGTAAATGCGAATGTTTGTATCAAAAAATAACTTTGACATGTTATGCTAGGAACACAATTGGAGCGAACGACGAATTTTTTCGCGGCGTATGTTCGTCGTCAAAAATAAAACACATATGTGTATATGGAAGTGCACACAATCACGGCACCGGCGAAAATTTCGTCGGTCGCCGCGAACTCAATTAGCTTTATTTCTATTTCATACGCCGGCGACCGGCGAACAAAACAGTACAAGGTGGCCATACTTGTACGAATTTTATGTGTTTTAGTAAATAAAGTTACTTTTTACATTAAAATTTGTTATGGTCACTCTACTATCTGTTACTCGTATAAAAAAACATAATTAATTTGTTTATTTATTTGTGTATTTGCGCCTGAGTGAAGATGGATATCAGTGAATTTATAATAGAGAAGATGGACATAAGTGAAATTATAATAGAGAACGTAAAGAATTATGTGTTCTTGTATAATTCATTGTAGTCAACAAATGAGCAAAAAGTAAACAACTTCATCAGCTGTTTTATAATTTCGTCGGTATTGTGTTCCATACGACGAATTTTCGCGGCTCATTTTGTCGCCGCGTAGGGCGAAATTCGTCGTTCGCTCCAATTGTGTTCCTAGCATTAGTTTTTGCCGATTTCAGAAATAAATATATTATAAACACATAGCCTAATAGAAAAACGCTAGACTTGGAACGAATTTAGCACACGGGTATATAGCATTTTCAGATTAAATGAAACCTTTTGCAATTCAAATGAAACTTTTTGCAGCGGAAATGAAACCTTTTGCAGTGGAATTGAAACCTTTTGCAGTGGAAATGAAACCTTTTGCAGTGGAAATGAAACCGTTTGCAGCGGAAATGAAACCTTTTGCAACCGAAATGAAACCATTTGCAACCGAAATGAAACTTTTTGCAAATCAAATGAAACTTTTAAATTTATAGAAGGAAAAATAACAAAACATTTTTATTTTTAGTAGTTTTTAAATTAAATCAATTAATTATAACTAATATATTGACAACGAGGATTTTTTATTGATTATAAATATCTACATTTATTTATATTATTTCTTACATTTTCAATTATTGTAATAACAAACGGTTCTTTATTGATTTGATATAAAATGCTTCCATATTATTAAATTCCAAATGCTTAACGCTAAAAAGAGAAATTTAAACAAATTTTGGCCATATCATACCTATGCCAGGACTGAAATGTGAAATTAAGCTTTACCACAATTTTTTATAGTTATAGTATACTATTAATCTTACCTAATAAAGGATTCCCGCTTCGCAGCTTTGTTGATTATGGAGATAGAGCAGTCGAGATTTCAATAGACAGATAAGTGGAAATCATTAAATCAACTATGATCATGATTGCATATACTGTATGGGATCTACGACGAATATTTAGAGGCGTTACAAACCGAATGACAAATTTAATATATCCTCCTTTCCATGGAGGAGATTATAAAAGATACCTAATTCGGGTCCTTAAAAAAAAAAACCTTGAAAAACTTTTTTCAATCTTTCTGCATCTACACTTGTGTTTTAAGGAAGCTTTAAGAAAAAAATTTATAAAAACATAAATATTAATAATCAATAAAAATTCCTCTTTAACTATATATTAGTTATAATTAGTTGATTTAATATTAAACCTACTAAAAATAAAAATGTTTTGTTATTTTTCCTTCTTAAAATCTAAAAGTTTCATTTGATTTGCAAAAAGTTTCATTTCGGTTACAAAAGGTTTCATTTCGGTTACAAAAGGTTTCATTCCCGCTGCAAAAGGTTTCATTTCCACTGCAAAAGGTTTCAATTCCACTGCAAAAGGTTTCATTCCCGCTGCAAAAAGTTTCATTTGAATTGCAAAAGGGTTCATTTAATCTGAAAATGCTATATTTTGTCATGTTTTGAAATACGTTTTCGTTTTATATATATTTTTATATATATAAATTTTGTTTTCGTTTTCGTGTATATATAAATTGTGTTCCCGTGCTTTTTTAATGGTTAAACTAGTAAAGGATGGAATAGTTGAATTTGCTCTCAGAGAACTTTTTTGCCAAAAAAAGTACGGGGACAAAATAAGCAAACATGTCGTAATTATATGGAATTCCTTCAAAGTAAACATATAAGCCAAGTAGATAAAGAAATCCCATCTTCGTGATTTTCAGGTACAGTAAACGTTTTTAGTAAAAAGTAGCAACAAATGTGAAAGTGGTAAATTCTTGCACATTCTGGAACAAAAGTATAGAGGCTAAAGCAGATCGAATCTTAAATCGGCGTTAAAATACAGCACTGGTGACACTTGTAACTGACAACAAATGCCATTCAAAAATGACAACAGTGTTGTATTTTCTCTCCGAAGCATGGTAGAAGAATACAGGAAGTCGCATTGACATAGATTCTGGGACAATGAACTGGCAAATCAATTTTGGGATTGAAAAATTTGAATGAAAAATCAAATGAAAAAAATAACTCCGTTCCAGTATCTACAAGAATCCATGGTATAATAAAAAGGTAAGGCTACCAGTTGATTACAATTTTTTCTAAGTGTGCCCAATTTTGTGTATGTATTGGTTGTTTTGAAAATGATGATTGAAAATGATGATTACATTGCGGGACGAATTTAAAGCTATTAACCAGTTATGCCATGGAATCGAAAGATTGAACAAGTTTGAAGTTTAAATCATATTTGTGAATGAAAATCTAGGCATTTCATTCTTTTTTCGTGCTTTTTAGCTCATTTTAAAAATGAGGAAAAATATCAAATTAATGAAGTCAAATTATATGCAACAAATTTGAATGATTCTTACAGGAAGCGGGCATAGCCTCATGGCTGTATTTCTGTAGTTTTAAGTTGCTTTTCTACCCCCTTATTGTACCATGCAAGAATCTACAACCTTTGTGATTTTCTTTAATATCATATTGAAAAAAAAAAAAAAACGGTTATTGTGGTAAGTGGTGTATATCTGCCCACGCTCGCTATCTTTAGTTATTCAGTATTTTCATGATAATGGCCACATTTTTAACGGAACTATTTCAAATTTCGGTTTAGATGTTCGCAATAGACCACAACGTATCTTCACTGTGTCATATAACTGTCTACATAGGGCATTACTTTCATATAGGTCCATAAAGCGGTGCTTCTCGATATTATATTATCTGATTTTAAACATTTTTACATTTGCTTCGATCCAAAAACTGTTAGAATGTAAAAATTTTACAACTATAACCGGTTTTTAGTAGATTCTTGCAGGTTCTTGAACAGATCAATTACTGTTTTCAACAACAACAATAAATCAAACTTGCACAATTTTTGTTCATGATAGAGGTTGTTCATATGTCAACGTTGAAAATGTTCAACTTTGAAATTTTGTGCACCTTACGTATTTGTGTGGTGAAAAACGTCGAATTTTAGGTAACGCCGTTATATATTTTTTAATTTGACATTTTTCTCCATTATAAACTTTTTCATTTAAATAAAAATTGAGCCCCAGAGCTTATTTGAATATTAAAAAATTCTTCAATTAAATTTGACCAACTGTGGTATTATGAATAGTCCAATTAGATTTGTGGTGTCTACACCACTTAATTAATAATCGATACAAACTTGCAAACGGAGCAGCAGCGACATTTTACAAACGATTTTGTCATCGGCCGATTGTCAGGCCTAACACACACATTTTTTCTCGTGAAATTGCAAAAGTTTTGTTTTGCGTGTGTTTTAATGGCTAAATCCGGGCAATTTTAGTTATATTTAACATCAACATTAACTAAATCATATCAAACACCAGCAAATTCAATTGTATGTCGATGAAAACAAGAAAATTGCGTATTTTATTTAACGATTTTTATTATGTTCTCGTATAGATCTTGAATTGTGTGTGGTTGTTTGCAGTGGACGACGACGCCGAAAAATTAATCTTTGAAGAATAAACGTTTAGAGGCCATTCATCATGTATAATGGAATAGGTTTAACCACACCTCGTGGTTCCGGCACTAACGGTCATGTACAACGCAACTGGGCTTTTGTACGACCCGGTAAAAAGGACAATTCCAATTATCGCTCCGAAGAGGATATTAAGAAATTGGATGCTACATTAAATCGGCCACCCAATAAGGAGATTTTAGATCATGATCGTAAACGTAAAATTGAAGTGAAATGCTTGGAGTTTGAGGAGATTTTGGAGAATCAAGGGTAAGTGTTGGATGTTTCGGCGTTTGTTATTTTCATCGAATTCGGTTTGAAGAACTAGGTTCGGACCGCGTAAAATTTGGTGTAGAGAACTTTGCCTATAAATTCCTAATAATCAGTTAAGCACATAACTTATTTAATTTTAGTGATGGGATTTGAGAATCTTGGCTAGAGTCAATTTAAGATATTATTTTTTGAACTACTGCAAAAAAATTCAGACTTGATGTGCTCTACATATCTAGAGGTACGGGTTGTCCATCACCCAAAAAAATATATATGTAATTATTTCCAGTGGTACGACTTTTAAAACGGGCTGTCTGTTCCATTGCCTATTTGGTTTCTTACAGCGGCTAAACACTAGATTAGTAAAAAGGCTCAGATTTTTTTTTGAAATTTTTTTTCGAGAGGATGTTATTGTTGTTATTTTAAAGGAAAGTTCAGTTCCCAAACCATAACCGCATCTCAGATCATTTGAAAGCTAATGAAAATATCTATCCAACAAGTGGTTTTTCCACGCAATCGGGAAATATTTAATAATGTCACAAACCCCATTAGAACCGTAACAGTATGCCTCCTTATATGAACTGTCGATCAATCCCCATGAGGAGGTGAAAGGTAGACATTCACGATCTAGAGAGATATAAAGAGGTACAAGAGAGAGATACAGGCATATCAAGCAGGACTGAATGGTATTCTCTCTGAAGCGATAACAGAAGTCATGAAGAAATATGGGGTGAATACCGTACTCGGAGACCATGTCCACAGCTGAAGAGCGAGGGCTGGCCCGACAAACCTTAGTTGTTTTGGCACAGTTAAGATCTGGATGGTGCAACCGCCTCAATTCGTATTGGGGCCGTATTGACAGCAATGTGTAAAGCATCTGCCCATCGTGTGGCACAGGTCCACATGACAAGCTGCACCTCCTTCAATGCCCAGCCAAACATACTCACGTAAATCTGGTATCGTTATGGACTTAAATTATAAAGGTTGAGTCCTTCTTGAATTCAGACTTAGAAGTAGAATTAGGTTGAGAAGAATCAGAACGGACACAGCAGTATGAGCTGTTGTTGTTGTTGTAGCAGTAGTGCATGTGTGTGTTTGTGTTCTGCTAATCTGGTTCCAGCTCCAGGTTTAGAAATTCGGCTACTTTAACGGGCTGTAGCCAGAGATCCTCTGGAGTGAGTTGGGTAGGTTTGGCTGAGCAATTAAAAAGGTGTAGCGTATTGTGCGGGCCTGTATCGCACGCCGGGCAGGCGTCACGCACATCTTCATCAATTCGTGCCCAATACGAATTGAGGCGACTACACCATCCTGAACGTAATTGCGCCAAAACTACCCTGGTTTGTCTAGGCAGCTGACGTTCTTCGGCTGCAATGGATGGGGGGTGGACTCCGAGGACGGCATTCACTTTATAACTGCTCATAGCATCCGCGACTGCATCGGTGTGAATGCCACTCAGACCTGCCTGATAGGCTTCTTGATCTAGAGGCTCTCTCTTGTAGCGCTGGACCTCCCTCTCTAGATCATGTATGTCCTTCCTGACACGCCTGGGTGGGGGAGAGTTATCCACCATATGATGGTTGGGATGACTCTCACGGTAACACCCAAGCAGGTACTGCAACGAAAGCATATGATTATGCTGACGTAAGGGAAGGACTTTCGCCTCCTCATGTAGATGGTCCACTGGTGTCATGAGGAGGCACCCTGTCGCAGTTCTCAGGGCAGCGTTCTGGCAGGTCTGGATATTCTTTCACTGCGTAGCACTAGTATTCGCAGACCACACTGGAGCCGCATAGTTGACCACAGACCGACCTATCGCGTTATAAGAGGTCAACAAGGTTTCTTTGTCCGCACCCCAAGAGCTGCCGGCTAGCGCCTTGAGGACCTTGTTCCTACTTTTCATCTTGTCGCAGATAGCTGTGGCTTGCGCGGACGACTTAAACATGCTGTCGAACGTTACCCCAAGAATCTTGGGGTAGTTCGTGGTCGGTATTAGATTCCCCTCGACCTGAACATTCAGCTGTGTTCTCATCTCCGCAGACCATGTGGTAAAGAGTGTGGCCGTTGATTTCGTGGCGGATATTTTCATATTCCTCGCGTGGAAGTATGCGGCAAGCTCCGCGAGATAGGGGTTCAACCTTTCGCATATGTCATCGACCACTGGACCCGACGCCATGATCGTACAATCATCCGCATACGTTACGATCTCAATGCCGTCTGGAGGGCGAGGAATTCCGGAAAGGTAGAGGTTAAACAGTTCCGGAGATATCACCCCGCCTTGGGGAACTCACTGTTTCACTCTACGGGCTTTGGACTTCTTGTTCCGGAATTCCACGTACGACTGGCGTCCACACATATAGTTGATTATCCAACGTTTCAAACTTGGCCGGAGGGTAGTTCTCTGTACGTCCTCAAACAGTGTGGCATGATTGACCGTATCAAATGCCTTTGATAGGTCAAGGGCTACCAACACTGTTCTGTCACACGGCCTGTTCTGGTTCAGTCCTCTACTAATATGTGTGGAAATGGCGTGTAATGCTGTTGTGGTACTATGTTGTGGACGGAATCCATGCTGGTGGTTGGCAACTGTATAGCTTCCTCTAATGCTGGGGAGGAGTAAAGCCTCAAGAGTCTTTGCTACTGGCGACAAAAGCGAAATCGGCCTGTACGATTCGCCTTTACTGGCATCCTTGCCTGGCTTCAGTAGCGGGACCACCCGGCCCATTTTCCAGGTTTCGGGCACTATGTGGGTGGCTAGCGACAAATTGAGAACTTTCGTTAAGTACTCGACTCCCGGCGTATCCAGCTGCTTCAACATTACCATTGAGATTCCGTCCGGGCCCAACGCTTTGGATGACTTAGCGTTACAGATGACATTTGCAACATCACCCATCGTAAACTGTGGTGGTTCCTCCTCGGCGGGAAGAGATCTGATACGACGTAGTACTCTTCGCTTCGCCCTATCGCTCTCGGGGTGCTCGACAAATTGTCGGTTAAAATATTCCGCGCACCTCTTCGGATCAGTCACCGTTACGTCGTTAAAAGTGACTGAGGTCCTATCATCCTTTTTTCCAGGGTTCGAGAGCGACTTAACCGTTACCCACAGCTTACTCATATCGGTTCCAATGTTGCAGCACTTCAGATGGTCTAGCCACTTTTTCCTCTTATGCTCCTGTACCAACCGGTTGACTTCAACTGTCAAATCACTGATTCTAGGATCAGTAGGGTTGGTACGACGGAGATCATCACGCTCGTTTGCTAATCCCGCTGCCTCTGCTGGGAAGTTTGGTCTTATCTCGGGTATTCGACCAGCAGGTATATAGCGAGCGGCTGCAGCTCTGATGATGTTTCGGAAAATCCTTTCTGCTACCCGAACATCAGAAGGGTTGGGCAGTTCTCTGAAGCGGCGGTTGGTGAATTCTCTGAACTCTGGCCAGTGAGCTTTCCCATGGTTAAGGAAAGTGCGGCGTTCAGAGGTTATGAAATCGGGCGACCTGCTTATGGAGACGATTATCGGGAGATGGTCTGAGCCAAGAGAAATGACGGGTTGCCAAGTCACGTCATTTATCAGACCGGGTGACACTATGGTTAAGTCTGGCGAACTGTGACACTCTCCTCTTATTCGGGTGGGGGCATCCTCGTTAACCGTGCAAAATGTGGAGCAGTCAATCTGCTCTGCCAGCGCTGATCCCCTCTGGTCATTACCTAGGACGGAATGCCACAACTCATGGTGGGCATTAAAATCCCCTAGTACCAGGCGGTTATTGCCTACCAATAATGGGCTAATATCAGGCAAATAACGCGGTTCACAGCTATTAATCGGCGGGATATACACATTAAGCACCTCTACCTCGGCAGTTCCACACTTGACTGCTACCCCCATACATTCCATGTATGGGTCACTAGAGACTAGCTCAAGCGAGATAGGTCTGTACTGAACAGAATGGTGTAACAGGAACGCTAATCCCCCACCTCCACTTCTGGTGCGATCCTTCCTTAGTACGTTGTAACCATAACAACGTTGTAGGCTGCAATTTTCATTCAGCTTGGTTTCCTGCACCGCTGCGATCTTAATATTCCTCCGACTCATAAATTCCACTATCTCATCTATTTTGCCTCGAAGTCCGTTGCAATTGAATTGCAAGAATGATGCACAATCCGGAGTTGGAACAGCAACATGTGGCGTTAGGTGCTGCGGTGTTGGTTGCTGTTCTGGAGACTGCGGTGGAGTGCCATACTCCGACGACGTCTCTGACGAGGACGACGAAGAAGAGGACTCGCTGGGGACTACGTTACTGCAGCAAGTCGCAACATAATCCCTTTCGCTGTAGTCTCGCAAACGCCTTAATCCGGAACAGTTCTTGAAGTGCACCCACTCTCTGCATCCATTACATCGCACCGAGACAGATCTGTGGTGGATGACGTTCTGACAAACCGAGCAGAACCAAGGTCCGGGGTTTTCCTCAATCCCGGCACGGACCAATAAAATCCGGAGCAAGCATTCCGGGATATGCTGCTCCCAATGCAGAAAAATAAACAAACACAAACATGTACATACTGGGTTGGCAGCCGCTGGCCGAAACTGGAATCTTGTTGTTTCGGGTCAATCCGGTATCGTAGAACCCGCTGCCGTGGGATTGATACCATCTGTTGGATAAACAAACTTCACCCAGGCATGATCTAGAGAGAGGGGTACCGAGGTATAATAGAGAGCCTCTATATCAACATGCGTATTAAGTAGGACTGAATAATAATTACTCTGACGGGATCATAGAAGTTATGGAGGAACATAGTGTGAATACACTCCTCAAAAATCATCGTAGCTTAAAAAACCGGATTAGTTTTGGCGAAGTCATCTCAATTCATATTGAGTTCGAATTGAAAGCAGTGCGCAGAACATTTGCCCAACGTGTGACCCAGGCCCAGCTAAAATCTACTCTCCAACATCTTATAGAGGAATACCTACCCGTAGACCGATTTAGCCCATTTTCATTGTCAAACTGTCAAACAAAATATTGGGGCCTGTTAGTATCCCTTTTGTTATCCATAACGTTAATTTATTCATGCATAATAGAGGCTGAGTTCTAAGAAATATGTGACCAGATTTGTTATGATACCTTGCACCGTGTTTCGTTGGTTTGGTTTTGCGGGCTTATCTTTGCCAATTCGGTAATTTCTGAAAATGTATGACTCAATATGGGTCAATTTTTTTTACATATAAGATTTCATTTGCCGTTAAATGAAAATGTAAGGCTAGAAAACCTTAAAATCATCGGAAAACTTTCATAACAAACAACGAGATTATATCCTTGAATCACAACACAAAACCAAACATGCTTCTTAATTACATTAATTGCATATAAAATAAAATGTCATCACTATCAAGTGTTATTCTCCGGAATTATACCTACATCAATGTCAATTAACTGCATGCATACTTATGTGTGTGTCGTTATTTTTGTTGTAGGACTTCTTACTTAGTAACATATTTTGTAATTTAAGGAGAAACTATTTTCCTGCAACACCAACCCTCCATTACTGGGTGAATGGGTGGTTAACATTAATTCTCTCTTTGCCTGAACCGTTGTCTGTAACTCTCCCACAAGAAAGTACGACTCTTGTCAATGAACACCAAATAATAAGCTCTTCTCTCTCTTTGTCTCATAAGTTGTTCGTTCTTGTTTTCTGTTTCATGGCTGACAGTAAACACAACACATTATACTCTTCCGGTCGTTTGTTAGCATTTGATTTTCCTAGCTATTGTTTTCAACCCTCAAACCAGGCAATGGTCTGTCGGTAGGTCGGTTGTTGGGTCGTTCGTTCGTTTGACGAACAAAACAAGCAAGAGGAAACCTGCAATATCCATTCTGCTGTTGAGTTGCAAAGGGTGGATGGCTGGATATAGTGCAATTTTCTGATGTTTATTTTCAACTTAACTCTCCTCGTGAACAACAGCAGCAGTAGCAGACGAACGGAGACTCCGAAAAGAAAATCAGAAATATTAAAAAAATCACTTATTGTACATAAAATTGTCAACACACCTCACTATTGAAGAGAACGTCAAACGTACAACACTGCAACATACATATATTATTTAATAGTATATCATTTTAATTATTGCAAAAGAAAAAGAAACTAACAATAAGTACCAGAAAAAGGATATTTTTTAAATAGACGGAAAAAGTTTTTTAATTTCTAGTCAGCAATATTTTAACTTCTAAAAGAAAATTTCAACGAAATTTATACAAACCAAAAATAAAACTAGCAACAAAACTAGCAAATTAAACTTTAATGGTATGTTAATACGTTTTAGTATATACACATTTTTCAAATTGTAATGGTATAATTTGCTACCTTAAATTTACATTAATTTAATTTTATTTCCATTCTATTTTGCAGACTATCACCTGAAGAAATCAAGGCCAAAGTTGATTCGTATCGACAGAAATTATTGGGCACAGGAAAGACAGATATACCAAAAGATGAATTTGGTAGAGTAGCGTAAGTAATTGTTTTTCAATAATTTTGTTTCATATTTTTTAAGAGACGTTGTGAAGTTGGAATATTTTCTTCAGCCACCCATTGGGAGTGTGTTTTGATTATGTAATATTTGGGAAAGTCAAAAAAGCATTTACTGCCAAATTTCACGCAATGTCATTACAGTGTAATGCATTTTTTGTGTGACCCGAAACTTACAAAATTTGACATGGTATGTTACAGAATTGTGTGTGTGTGCATGATGTGTTTTCATGTGCTTGGAATAATCAATAATTTGAAAGGTCTTCGTCTCTTCCCATTTGCAATTGCAAACTACATTGAGGGCTTGTTTAACGTCACACGAAAACATTGTGGGAACAGTGATTGTGTGGTGACATGAATATATGAAATCAAAGTAATAACAGCTGTGATTTAGCTAAACAAATGGCAGATCATAAACAGTTTCGTGTAAATAAAAATGTATATATTCCGAAATGTAACGGCAAGAGTCATTTTACAACATTTAACAATAATAATGATGAGATATCCGTTATATTTAGTAAAAAGTAATGCTACAGAAAATTATCAGGATTTTATAGAAAATCTACTTATGTACAAGGGACTAAAGGTCCGGAATTTTTGAAGTACTACTATAGCTGAATTGTTGTTTATGAAGATTTGGAAAAAATACGTATTGAAAGGATGTTTTTTTATTTCGCATTCACTTTGAATCATTATATATATTTGGGAAGAGTAAAATCATAAATTTTTAAAAATATTTTAGGGTGGGTCTTATTGGGAATTTAAAAAAAAAATCTTTACGATTTTAAATATATGTTAGAATTTACGATATCTTTTCAAGAAAAATTTTCCCATTTTTTCATTACGATTTTTTAAGAATATTATCGTGAATATTTGTATTCCTTTTTTGTATATATTTGTAATATGCATTTTGAATGTTACTATTGTAGATTTTTTATTCGTTATACATATCGACTACATGTATTTGCTTTCTATAAAAATTACACGTTCTTATCATCGTCCATAGTTACAAAGTTGGATCTTTTTGCTATCTCTAGAACTTTAAAACGGAATTTAATACTGTGTATTTTTATACCCTCAGCCATATGGATAGTGAGGGTACATCATTTGATACGGCCAAAACGTGCCTCATCGAAATAACAGTTTTAGACCCTAGGTCTCTTTAGACCAAATTCGTTTCAGGCCATTTGGAGTCGGTCTAGCGATGTCCGTCCTTCTATCTGTCTGTCTGGCTGGAGCGCAGGATAACTCTCGAAGAAAGTATCCGATTTGGTCCAAACATGGTACATCGTAATATTATTATCAAACTTAGATCGAGTTCGACCACAAAAAAATCGAAATAAAAAACAAAAATAATAATACTGCACAGAAGGGGAAAGGATACTCCGACTTTGCTTCAATTTTGCCAATCCTAATATTTGTATTAGTGCTAGTACCTCCCCCAACAAAGGGTCCACATTTTGAATAATTATAATCAAATTTTGAATAATTATAATATTTGTATTAGTGCTAGGTAAGATACGAAAATGGACTCCATCAAGTACCTCCCCCAACAAAGGGTCAAAATTTTGAATAATTATAACTCTTATAAAATGTGATGTAAGTGTCCAAATGTCTTCAAATTGCACATATGACAATATGGAATATATCGGTCTACTCCTCCTGGTACCTCTCCCACAAAGGGTCAACATTTTGAATATCCATAAAGCTAATAAAACACGAAATTAGTATCCGATTCTATAACGATTCTATATAAGCATCTGGTTTTCGTAAATTTACACACATCACAATATTTTTATTAACCCAAGGTTTGGTGTGAAAATGGGATATATCGGTCCACTTCTTCTGGCACCTCCCCCACAAAGGGTAACAACTTTGAACATCCATGAAGCTCATAACATGCGAAATTAACATCCGATTCCATTCAGATATGGTACATCTCAATATTTCTATCAACACAAAATCTGTTATAAAGATGGTAGAGATAGGACCATTCCTTCTGGTATCTCCCCTACAAAGGGTCGAAGTTTTGAATAACCAAAATGATCATAAAATCCGAAATAAGCATCTGGTTTTCAAATTATCAAATTACACACACCACAATATTTTTATTAACCTAAGGTTTGATTTGGGATATATCGGCCCACTCTTTCTGATACCACCCCCACAAAGGGCAAACATTTTAAATATCCACGAAACTTATAAAATGCGACATCTCAATATTTCCATCAACACAAGATCTGTTATAAACATGGTAGAGACATGATCATTTCTTCTGTTACCTCCCCCACAAGAATTTGAAAAACAAAACCCTCAAATAAAGTGTTGTTAGTACATTTCAGTATTTTTCGTTCATTTCATTTTAAAACCCAATATTGTAGGTATCCCATATTCGCCCCGCTTGTATTTAGGATTTGCTTACTTGTTTCAGAGAAGTTTTTAAATATTTTCGAATTAAAAATTATTTTTTCTAAATATCTTTTGGTTTTTTTTAAAGATTTGCAGTTTATGAGTGACTATAAATCGGCATTTCGATCTAATAAGTTATGATTCATCCTTTAAGAATCAAACAATGATTAACGAAGCTATAACTTCGAGTTTTGTAGTAAATTTTAGTAAAATCTCCCAGATGCAAGGCGTTCCTTCCAAATTATAATCTTTGAAATAAAATCATCTTCTTCGTAATATTTTTTCCAAGGAGTTTCGTTCCTGTAAAAATGTTAAACATGTCCTCAGTGTAGAATTTTCCACAACTCTCAGAGAGAGCAATTACAGTTAATATGTATCCTTGTGAGAATTGTGTAATAACTGCAAGGAAATCTCACAGCATTCGTCGGTAGCCATAACTAATGAGACAAACTGGGTGGTTGAATTCCGGTTTGTGGGTGTTGGGGGTGGAAAATGAGAGCAAATTGGTCTACTCTAAGCCATTTTTTTAACTTTGGCTGCAAGGAATAGATAGAGAAATTTGGCATATAAGAAAATTCTTCTCAGTTATCAAGTGTCTTCCATAAGCAAAGGATGTTCGAAGGGTTTAAACAAAAATAAAATAAAAAAAATTAAACAAAACGGAAAAAAATATATAAATTGGGATGAAATGCTAAAGAAAAACGTTTTCAATATTAATATAAAAAAATATAAAAAAATGGATTATAATTGAAAAAATAATGTTCAAAAAAGTTATCAAAGAAAAACCAAAACGCTGAATAGTAAAGGAGAAAAAAGTCATCTTTGTTATAAAGAAAATCTTGCTACAAATGATACATTTTTTTAATAATTTGCAAATGACAAATTTTGCAATAAAAAAAGGAATATAACAAAATATCCTATAATCAAGGACCAAAAATAAATACGACGAAAAAATTTGTGTTTTTATGCAAAATTTCACATTTCACGGCATCAGCCAAAAACCACCCACCACCACCACCCTTTTCAACATGGCGCTGCATTGCTTCCTTAATATACACACGCTATTCTTCTTGGCATTTTAACTTGGCTTTTAATCAACGTATAAACCAACTATTCTAACCCCCCATTGCAACGAAGAGTAAATTGACGGCAGGCAGGCATTTCATTGGCTAACAATGTTAAGTGGATTATTTTGTATTGGAATTGTGTGATGCTTATTTGGCAAAAAAGGGAAAATAGGGTACATTGACTGGAAAAGTAGAATAGAATTTATATTCTCGTGTATTTTATAAAATAAACAACAAAACGCTAATTAACTCGTCTTCCATTGGTTTTGTTTTTCTGTGCTTTTTATCAGAAATTAGCCAATATTGAATTGAAAGTGTTTATATGTCAGTAATCAATCGAAGTAATAGCTAACTAGTTTAAAGAGTTGTAACGGAAAAGAATTGCAAATTTTTTCTTATTGAAATTGTAAAGTGTTGCGTGAAAAATTGAAAGAAGACTTGAAATATATACCCAAAAAAGGGGAGAACTTATACTCACCAAGTACAAAAAACTACACTTAATAAACATTTTAAGAAAAAGACAAGCATAAATAGTTTAAAAAAATTTGTGAATGAATAAAAATTATTGTGTCTAATGAACCTGTTTTGAAAGATCTATATTTTTAATGTTATATGAACATCAACAAAAGAGAACCAATAGAAAATAAAATAACGAAATAAAAACACATAATTTTGAAAAGTTATAAGAGATTGTCCATTTCATCCGTTTCAACTAAATTTCAAAAAAACACGATTTTCTTACCAATATTAGATGATGAGAAGAAATGGAGGCAAATATAGGAAACTGGAAAATAATTACATAGGATGGAAATCTTCCGCGATGTGTTTAACAAGTTGATTACAAAATTCGGCCTGATTTCTTATTAGAATACCTTTGCTATGGGTACATCTTTTTTACAAAACTTATCCAGGAGAATGGTTACAGATAGTAAAATTTGGCATGACTATTTGATTAATTCAGCAATACATTTGACTGGGATAGAAATTATATGTCATGTGTAAAAAAAATATCCTGCGAACAATTCTGCAGATTGTGAACCAACACAAATACAAATCAATCAAATCAATTTAAAAAATTTCATGTACATTCGTATGTTGTCGGGTCTTTATAAAGGACCGAAATTATTTCCTATTACCACTTGTATTCGTGGAGTAAATAACACAAATTCCAATTCGAATCGTTATGGAAGTCCACTGTTCTAGCTCGATCATACGAGGTATGAGTCTATGAACCAGAATTCCCTATCTTACATTTTACCTGGGAATATTGTCATAGCTATTTCTGTAAACACATTAGGCTTGCTAGTCATCAACGAATTTCCCATTTATTTATGGAAATTTGGCAAGGTATTACTATAATTTGAATAAGGTATTAATCTATGTGTTCCAGATAAAAATAAACAAGAAAAATATACTATTTCAAAAAAAATACTTACTGTAAAGTTTCGCAAAGACGTTGATCAAGTTTAATTTGGGTATGAATAACTTTGTTCTGTGTCTATGAACCCGAACCCCCTAAGTTACGTTATACCTTGAAAAGTTACCATCGCCAATTTAAAATTAAGCTTGCAACTCATCCACGAATTTCCGAGTTTATTATCGAAATTTTGGCACTGTTTTACTAGAATTTGAGTAAGACATCAATCTTCGTGATCTGGGTATAAATTAACATGAAAAACAAACTATTTCAAAAGAATTTATACTAATTTTGCAAGACCATAATAAAATTAAAACTATATGTCATTGATCGCTCCATATAGGATTTTAATAAAATCTACACCCAAATTTCTGATTGACTTATATTGTCCCATAATGGATTTAATCTGAGAAAGATATGTTTAAAATTTAAAATATATTAAATTAAAATTCCTAAATTTTTGGAAAACCCAAATAATCTGAGAGATTTTTTCCATTTTCATGTCCTTTACAAAATAACCATTTTGAAGGCAAAACACGTATTTTCTCATCGTCTGAGTATTGACAAGTTTTCCGGACTAGTTGAAATTGTCATTTTAATTGAAATATTCTAAGATTCCATACTACAATATAAATTTCAATTCCGACAACCATTAAAAAAACTGCAAAAATACAAATATTTTGTAAATATAAAATAAAAAATTTTATAACAAATATAGTTTAAATAAATAGCATTTATTTAAATGTAAAAAATTGTATTCCAAGTATGTATTAGAATATAATTTTTACGCAAACTAAACACATTTATTCAATCAATGTAATAGATAATGTAATAGATATATACAGATAATGTAAGTAATATACATAAGATTTATATATAAACACCAAGTCTTCCATTATCCTCAGGATATAAAACTTAACTCAATAAGAAATCATTGTCTTCCTATCTTCTTTGGTAAAAGGAGATAAAAATCGTCTTAAAAACAAAATCACCAAAGATAGCCAGAAATCAAATAATACAGATTATTTTTGAAAACAATAATAATCTCATAATTTTAAATTAGAAAAATCCATTGTCAGCCGCTAGTAGTTTAGTAGATACTCTTATTTTAGAAAATAAATATAATTTAAGCGGGTGTATTAATTCACGTTTTAAAACAAATTGACACTACTAATCACTCGGAATTCAAAAACTTAACCAATATTCAATAACTTAATTTCAGAACCATTTATGATTTAAGAAAAAAAATAATGGTTCAAAATAAGAAATAACAAGGTAATTCATTGTATTCATTTCCACTATTGTCATAATACGTAGTTTTCAATAAAATTCCGATCATTCGGTATCGAATTCAGAATAATTAAAATCTCTAAAACAGGAATTTATTTGAAAGAATCTGAGTTGGTATTTTAAAGAAATTCATAGTTTCCACATCTCCTCATAACACTCCCGTGTTTTCGATTGAAGCAAAAAGAAATTGTTAAACTTAATATTAAAAAAAACCACAACACGACATACTATTTAAAAATTAAAAATATATTTTTTGTAGAGGAACTGGATACCCTTCGTAATTTTAAAATAGTCATTTTTAGATATTCATATTCTTTCTTCTTCATATAGACTCCGTGTGAGATAAGGTTTTAAATCCAAAGAAATTCATAGTGATACCGTCTTTTCATAACATTTTTTTTTTTTCTTATAAAAAATGACCTTGTAAAACTCAATATGGGACACTTAAATTAAAATACTCAAAAAAGTATCAACTAGGTACGGAGTTAGTTTATTGGGAAACATTTCGAATTTTTAAATAGTTATTTTTAGAAATTCATAGTCTTTCTTCTTCAAATAGTAATCCTTGTGAAATAAGCTTTTAAATCCAAAGAAATTCATCGTCTTCCCATCTCCTCATAACCTTCCCGTGTTTTCTTATAAAAAAAGTTCCTTGTATCAATATGTGGCATTGATTTTAAAATACCCAAAAAAAGTATCACCTAGGAATAAAATTTTAAATTAAAAATATATTTTAAAATCGATGAAAAAATATCTATGTAACCAAATTTATTTTTGGTAGAAATCCATAGTTTTCCAATCTTCATATAAGGAGAGATCTATTTATTATAGAAGCAGATGTTTAAAATCTTCTTTGACCACAGAAAATCCTAATCATCTATTGCTGTAACCGAATTAGGTTTGGCAGGAAAATAAAATTTAACCATTGTCTTCCAATCTTCTTTGGTAAAAGAAGATCCAGCAGCGATTAAAAAATATCTATGTAACCAAATGTATTTTTGGTAGAAATCCATAGTCTTCCAATCTTTTCATATAAGGAAAGATCCATATATTTTATAGTATAAAAATTAAAAAAAAAAGAAAAAATAGTCTTAAAATCGATTAAAAATATCTATGTAACCAAATTTATTTTTGGTAGAAATCCATAGTCTTCCAATCTTTTCATATAAGGAAAGATCCATATATTATATAAGCAAATAATTATTTAATGTTAATAATAGCAAAAATAAAAGTAAAAAGAAAAATATTCTTGCATCAATTAACTAAACATTTCATATGAAAAAAGGAGAATATAATATGAAAATACTAAAATAATTCAAAAATAAACTAAAACATTTACGACAAAAGATATATTAAATTCAGAATCCATCGTCTTCCTATCTCCTTTCGTTAAAGGGTATATAAATCTAGTATCGTCAACAAAAAACTGGATTTTGTTTACAAATGTATTAATAATTACAAAATTATATACCAAATAAATGGTATTATTTACCTTTAAAGAAACAAATAAGCAAATTATATTACTTTGTAAAGAAGAGGCTCATTTCATAGCCACTAACCATGCAAAACTATTTAGATATAATTAAAAAAATAAAAACAATAAATAATAATAAACGTAAAAAAGTAACGACATAATATAACAAAAATCCAATGTCTTCCCATCTCCTTTGGTAAAAGGAGATAAAAATCGATTTGTTTTTAAATCACCAATAGCCCATAACAATAACTTTGTTATGAAAATAGAACAAAAACGATATATAAAAATTAAATATATAATTATAAAAAAAATATTCTAAAAAAAAATTATATATATAATCCACTGTCAACCATAGTTTTTAAGGAATTACATTGTCCAAAACGTAAAGCAGAGATCATTGTTAGAAACAGCAAATTTCAAATTTGTCCCATTTGTTCCTCTGTTGGTAAAAGAGAAAAAATCGAAAACTATATATTTTCGTATTTAATTTCAAAATTTTATAAAAGAAACTGAGATATAGTTTTTAAGAACTTCCTCTCTATAAAGAACACAATTTACAAATAGTTTTTACAGAAAATTAAAAAAGTCCAACTATGTTGTCCTCTGCCATACAACAACATCAACATCCACAATTCCACACCTTACATGCCAATGCCGCCACAACATCGGCCATTGCAGCAGCAGTAACCTCGTTAAAAGCCAAGAAACGACGTAAACGCCGTAAAAAGCCTCACACTGCTGATAGCCAAATGCCAAGTGCCACATTTCTAAGTGCCAACAAAAAATCTCAGAAATTAATGCAAACAACAAATACCACCAAACAATATTTTCAACACGACAATCGATTGATTTCTTCTTCTTCTTCGTCTTTAAACACCCAAAAAGAACATGGCAATAACATTACTACCATACACCATCATCATCACCACCACCAAAATACAACGACGGCAACAGTAGCCAGTGTATTTACCAAATATGTCAGCGAAAGTCAAATGCTCTATGCAGAGGTGGCGAAAAAATTCAAACCCCTAAAAAGTGTAACAAAACAAACACGGATAGCAAAACAGAAATCAAAACTTTTACAAAAGCAAAGGAAGCAAAAACAGCAGCAGCAACGATTCTCTCAGAGAAAGCAAACATATCAAGGGTTGGTGGTTGGAGGGCAAAAGAAACAACGAATAACTCAACAAAAACAAATGCTACCGGCTCAGGCTCTCTTACAACAACAACAGCCGACAGCATTACAACATTGTTTATGCTCCTGTGCACCACAAAGTGGTGTAACAGAAACAGCTGCTTTGGTGGCCCACAAGGCATCGTCATCATTATGCTCTAATACTTCCACGGCCACAACCACCACCACCTCCAATAATAACTATTTAAGTTGTTTTAATTTTAATAATACCCCAGCATTGCCAAAACTCTGGGGTATTTTACAAAATTCCACACCCACTATGCTCTTGGAGACTCTCATGAACAATGCCCAAATGTTAGAAACCAAAATTAATACTGGGCAGAGGTAAAGAAAAAACTGACTTCACAACAAAATCCATTCTATAAATTATTTAAACATAAATATTTTTCATATTAATTGTTTATTTTCCATTTATTTCTTTCAGTGTCCGTGATACCCATCAAATTGCCGAAGCACAACAGGAGAAAAACGCCAAGCTACGTGAAGCCTTCAACATATCAGAGTATTTCGTTGAAGGTTCCAGTTTCGATTCGGATCGCAAAGCTAAAGAAGATTTAGCTAAAAGTTTGGCATTACAAAAAGAACTGGACGCTCAACGTGAACAGGCGGCCGCAGCAGCCTCTGCTGCAGCAGCTAAAGACAAGGAATCATCGAAACGTTATGCTTTAGTACGGACACCGTCCAGAGAACGTGATGTTCCATCATCTGGTGGAGGTGGTGGCGGCGGTGTTGATGGAGTTGGACTAGGTGGAAATGGAGATAATGATGAGCATTCCATTAAAAAGAAGAAAAAGAAAAGAACACGTGAGAGGTAAGAAAATGTATTTCTAATATTTGTTGTTTGTGATTGTAGGGGAAATTTATAAAAATGTATTTTCAGAAGTCTTTCTGAGAGACGACCTTCAAAAGGTATCATGAAAAAAGTTCTACTATGTTTTTAAAGGCTCTCGGAGGGATTTATGTGTATGAAAAACCCTTAGAAAGTTTACTTTTGGTAGCCCGAGGCTTCATGAAAGAAGGGCTATAAGGCTAATACACCTTTAGAAGATTCCCAGAAGGGAGATTTCTAGGTGGTATTTTTGTTGCAAATAGATAATGTAAAGAAAACCTTCAAAAAGTCTTCTAAGTGGGAAAAATCTAAAGATCGTCTTCAATGTATAGAAGGCGTCAGAAAGGATGGTATCTGAAGAAGATCATCTCTGTGTTGAAGACTCCAAGAAAATCCTCTAAAACACCTCCACAAAATCTACTTTGTATAGGGTATATAAAGACTTCTGAAAGGGTTATAGGTTGTCTATCAATAAAAGACCTCCAGAATGAAGATTTTTATATGGTTTTTCTTGTATGGAATACTGTCAAATGGACAGTGTACAGAAGACCGTCGTCCAAGAGCAGTAGATCTTAGATCGTTTTCTATGTATAGAATGCCTCAGAAGGATCGTCTCTGAAGAAGGTCTTCTATTTGTCGAAGAATTTCAAAAGGTCCCATATGCTTTGAAGATCTCATTTTCCTCTATATTAAGTACGACCCATGAATAGTTTATATAGAAAACTTTTTGAAAGGGCTTGCCTCCATGAGGTATTTTGCTTGGGCTGCTTTATCTTCCACAAAGGCAAGTTTTCCAGATGGTATTTTTTTGTGTAAAATACAGCCAGAAGGACAAGGACCTTCAAAATGTCTAGAAGTCTAAATGTTCTAACAAATCGAAATCCAAAATAAATTTTAGGTATCAAATATTTCCGGAATATATACAATAATTATGGAAACCTTATGGAAGTTTTATTATGTGTCTTCTATGTTTGAAAGACCCACAAAAGGTTTTCTAAATATAAAAGAACTCCAGAAAGTCTTCTGTGTATAAAAGGCCTCTAAGTGCAGAAGACCTCCAGAAGGTATTTAGTGTCATCAAAAGGTCTTCTATGTATATAACACCTCCTAAGGTCTTATGCTTTTCAAAAAGCTACAGAAGGTCTTTAATGTGTTTAGAAAACTTCCAGATGCCTTCAATTATGGGATACTCCTAGATAAGCTAAATATAGAATATATCTAAAAAGTTTTCTGTGTATAAAACATTTCTAAGTCAGAAGATCTTAAGAAGGTAGTTTGTTCATAAAAGGCCTCCAAATGTCTTCTGTAAATAGAGGGTCTTATGTGTTTAGAAGAAACCCATATAGAAGACCTATGGAAAGTCTTTTGTATAAAAGGCTTCTACAATGTCTTCTATGAATAGAGGTATCCCTGAAGACCTTCAAAATGTACCATGTGTTTAGAAGAAAAGGTCTCCGTGTATATTAGATCTCACAAAAACCTTTCTCTCACAGGAGACCACAAGAAAATCTATTATTTACTGAGGACACAGAGATTCGATGATAGGATCTCCAAGTTTTTCTATGCATAGAAGATCTCTGGGATATATGCAAAGTATGAAATAGCTTCAAGGGGTCTTCTTCTATAGAATAACTTCAAGGTGTCTTAAGTTGTCCTCTTTTATTAAAAACCCCTTGGGGTCTTCTTTTATAGAAAAATCCATTGTTTTCCTTATAGAAAACTCTTTCGGCTTTTCCATTATAGAAACCCTTTAGATGGATTCTGTAGATGATTTGAAAGGGGATTTTTTTCTTGTCTTCTTTTATAAAAAGCCTCTAAAGGGGCTTTTTTTAATGAACCACAACGGTTAGCTTCAGTAATACCACTGTGGGCAGAGGTTAAAATTTTTATACCCTCCACCATAGTATGGAGGGTATATTAAGTTTGCCATTCCGCTTGCAACGCCTCGAAATATAAATTTTAGACCCCACAAAGTATATATATTCTTGATCAGCATAAAGATTTTTCTATGTCGATTTTTTGATGTCTTTCCGTCTGTGGAAATCACTTCCTTCCGAGCTTCCGAACGAAATGAAGTAGGTTGATAAAATGTTACTCAAGCGCATATTATGTCTTTTGGGATTGAAAATGGGCCATGTAGGTCTAGGTTTTGCTATAAACCCCCCCGGTTTTTGGTGATTTAGGCGACATTATTCACCGGAATTTTTTCAAATTTGGCATTTGAAGTTTGTAATGGAATATGACAGAAAATTGTCTGTGAAGGTCTACGTTTTGCTATAGCCCCCATATAATGGTACCTTCCTATTTTCGGTATTTTGGTGATTTAAGTGACATTATTCACCGGAAATGTTTCAAATTTGGCATTTGAAGTTCGTAATGGATACTACAGCCTAAGACAGAAAATTGCATGTACAGTTCAACGGAATTCGGAATTCTAATAATTTTAGCAGCAATATTCAACGATTTTCTTTGCATTTTTCAAGTTCCATCCAAATGGTGTAGGGTAATACCCGGCCCGAATTTAGCTACTTGTTTCCTCTACAAAGGAAGACAACTTTTTCCTCCAAGGGTCCAAACTTTCTCTAGTGCAAAAATTTGTTGTTTTTTTTTCTTAAAATGTTTAAATTTAATTATAAGAAATTCTTCAAAATTGGGTTGAATACAAAAAAAAAAAAAAAAAAAAAAAACAGGAGAGCATGGTCTTGCTTTGGTCTAAAACTACAATTTTCAAACCTTGTAATTATGTAATCCTTTTTAAAAAAATATTTAAAATATGCTTAACAATCCACTTTTTTATTCTTCTTTGCAGCTCCAACAGTCCCGAACGTAAAAAGGATAAAAAGAAAAAATCCAAGAAACACAAAAAAGAAAGGTATGTCAAACAAAATTAATTCGAACGCAGCCATATTTTGTGTTGTTGTATATTATTGTACTAGATTTTCTAGGTCATGTGTTTCTAAAAAAAATAATGTAATGATAACCTAACTTTTAAGTTTATTTATTATGATTTGTCTTTTATTTGTAGAACAGAACCATATATTTTAATTTGTTTTAACTTTCATTTGTTTTTGTATTCTGTAGTGGATTTTCCTTTTTTTCGTTTTTAATTATTTAAAACATCATCGTGTATTTTTTTTAGTTCTTCAACTTAATCTTAAATCTATCAAATAATCCAAAAAACAACCAACAACAAAAAAATCAATTTTAAATGAATTCTTTCTTCTTTATCAATTGCTTCATATATTTTTTATTCTCTACTTTCTCTGCATTTTTTTAATTAATACCGAAAAATGAAAACAACCTTTCAAAACCAATAATTAATTACCGATTCAAAATATGTATAACACACACAATCCCAACCAACCAACCAAACCCCCCACCCGAAACGAAGCAGGAATTCTTCTTATGAAAAAGAAAGAAAAAAGAAACGAAAACATTAATTAAATAATTCGTTTTTGTGTGGTATATATTTTGTTTTCTTATATAAGATATTTATACAACAAGAACAAAAATAAATACAAAACATTGACTATTTTGCCATTAAAATGAGAAGACAACAATCTAGAATAACGAATCAACAAACAAATTTAATGTACAAAAAAGAAACCGTTTTTAAAAGAACCAAAAAACAAACAACAAAAATTTTCTACATCACAAAGAACATTTTTTTATTAGTAAAGCGTAAACGTCGAAATTCAACCAAGTTGTGATTATTTGTCAAACAACTTTAAGAGAACGTCATTAATACTTTTCTATCTCTCCCTTTAAACCAAAAAAAAAAGATATATATTTTAACAAAAAACAACCAGAAACAATTATTAATCCATCTTATCTTTATTATCTGATATACATTGTATTTTATTTTGAAATATTTTTTTACAATAATTATCGATTTTTTTGAAAAAAACCAAAAAAAAAAAATTACTCGGCTTTAACCATTTATAACAAAACAAAATAATCCTATAACGACAACGGGGTAAGTAATCAACATTTTGTTTTGCATTTCATTCCATTTTGAGATCATAATTTTAAGTTTAAAACACACCCACACCACCTAACTTCGCATACATATGTTTTTCAATTGCAGTTGTGTTTGGAAATTGAAGTTAGATATTAAAAAAAAAATAGGAATATCCAATATCCAGCTTCAATTCGCCTAGACATTTTTTTGTGTTCCTTAGAAATTATTCACTTCACATTGTTATTTTTAGTATTTTTATATAGTGCTTCGTTTTTATTTCTTTTAACCAACCCCCTTTCCTCCCCCCTCTATCTTTCTCTACATATGATTTCAAAAAATACGATTTACCGTAAACCCTCTTTCCATTGCAAAAAAAAGTTACATAAATAAAACCAAAGTCTGTTTGTTGCCTTGTTGACGTTTTTTTTTAATCAAAAATATGAAAATTAAATAACACAGAACTTTAGTTAAATTTATACCTATTCTCTTCTTCTACTACTTCAACAACAACGTTGGTTGAACATTTTAAAACAATACAATTATTTTCTCATCTTTCTTTTTTAATTATTTTCGTAAAGACTAACCAGTAAAGAAGTATTTTCATTAAGGTAAACCAACAACAATAAAAGTGTGTTAAGAAAAATTTCCCAAAAACAAATAAATAAACGAATACAAAATATTAGGAAAACAATAAAATATAGTGTATGGTAACATAAGGATGTTTATATACAAGAAGCTAAGATTCAGTTGATTAAAATATGCTACAATTTCGAATTCATATTTTCTGTCGATTATTTCAAATATCATATTTTTTTTGCACATTTACTCATCGATGAGTGTTTGACAAACACAATATATGTGGGTATGTTTAGTTAAGGAAATGCCGCCATTGTTTTTGAATTATGAAGAAATTTGCTATTATTTTAGTTATTGAAACATTTAAACTAATTCCTAATCTAAACCCATATTCATGACAACAAAAACATAACTCCCCTCTTGTTTCTAAAACAATTGATGGAAGTTTATTTATAGATTTTTAGTGAAGTGATTACTTTAATGACATTTTTGAATATTTGACACGGAAAAGTTAATTTTATTTAGTTTTGAAAGTCCTGATATTTGGTATAAGAATCGATTTGAATGTCTTGAAAATTCTACTTTTTTGGGGTAAAAATGTGCAGAGATGGGCCAAGATTTTAAGAGCATTCTTTCTAGAGGTTTCAAAAAATCTCCTTTTAGCGTTTTTGAACCTCAATAAATAAATTGGCAGCCAAAATATACCCTTATTAAAAAATTTTAGATATGCTCGACGATTTTAGAACTATTTTGTGAAAATACATTTCATCAACTTCACTGACGAATATATCGACCCAGCCTATAGCCGAGGAATGAGTTTAATGGGCGGCATCAGAGCGCAGCACCCAAACTAACGAACGAAGCCATATATCACGAACTGTAGCATTCAAATAATTGTCCCAATCAGCAGATCTCCAGATTTCTGCAAAATAAGGGTTTAAGGAACAGAAAAGTGTTGAGATATGGACGTAGAAGCAAAATTTTTATATTACGCCAAGCTGGCAGACCTGACATCGAAACGTTGGTAACCATTTACAAATATGAACAAGTAAGCAAAGGCAAATGATGTCATAGGGCCCTGAAAAGATGTTACCATTAGTTTTTGACCGGGGTCATTTGCCCAATATTAGATCCCTCACAATAACATTAGGCCTTAATTGGACGGTATTAAAAATATTCGTGCAGGAAATTTTTCTGTTTTTGTCCACTTTATTTCTTAAATATTTTACGATCATTTCCAAAAAGAATAGGGTTCTATACTGGCCGTATTCCCACCCCCATTGATTTTTGATTGATTACAAATTAACATGGGCAGACGGACATACACAGCTAGATCGGCTCAGCTCGGCGAGATAGGAAGATCCATATAGTTTCCTATGTCGGGGAGCAATATTTCAAAGTGTTACATGCTTTTGGCCCAATCAAACTTATAATACCACCAACATATAGTGTTGTAGGGGATAAAAATCGTCTTAAATCACTTCGAAGTTTCAAAAATTCTACAAACTTGTACAAACGTTGTGTTGTTAAGCACAAATGTGTAGGGTTGACCCTTTATCTTACCTATAAGAAATATTCACCACGAATCCAATGGCTTAAATAAAGCCTGGGCTGACGAGGAAAATTAATATCAAAATGCAATAGGTGTCAACATTTCTGGTTTGGTTTACCTGCTTCACTCGCAGACCTTTGACCCATTGTGTTTATCCTAGGAAGATTAAAGTTTTGGGTAATAGGAGATATATAGAAGGAGAAGAAAGGGTTTATAGATAGACATACAATTTGGAGGGTCGTTTGGTTAGCTAGAGAATATTTTTAGCAAACATGTAGATGATGATGGGATCTACGTTTGAAAAGAACGTTCGAATTTCTTTTTCCCAACTGTCAAATAGACTATGTCTCTTCTTGGATGACATGGGACATCAGCATAGTAGGTGTCTTGCAATCACATTTTGAGTCGATTCATATATATTTGTCCTTCAGTCTGTCCCTGTATTTTTGTAAACAAAATATAGGTCGCATTTATTGCTCGACCGAATTGAAATTCTGCACAGATCATTTGTTTAGCCCAAGGACGACCTCTATTGAAACAGGAGATAATCGTTCAAAGTTAAGATATGACTCCCGTATATATCTTTGTCCAATTTCTATTTTGTTGTGCACCAAATGTTTAATATTAGCCCAAATAGGATGGAATTTGTCATTTGCGACCAAACTGACCCAAAAATTTAATAAAAAATAAGAATAAGCTCCCATATATATTTTTCATTCGATTTGTTGTTTTTTGTCCCCACAGCCGTAATATGAACTTGTTAACAAGGATATTTGGGAAAATATATAAAATACAGCTTAGAAATACCTTTGCTAATTTTTATAGAAATCGGTTCAGATTTAAATAAAACTCACCCAAATTGAATGGATTTTGAAACACCTGGCAGAATTCTAACTAGAAAAAACTGTGTTAAATTTCATGAAAATCGGCTATATCTATAGGTCCCGTATATATGTTTCACTTGATTTTGATATTTAATTCCCTCACCCCCGTAAAATTCACTCCCCAACAACGATATTTGGTGACTGTAATCAAATACAGAATAGAAAAATTCTGCAAAATTTTATGAAGATCGGTTCAGATTTGGATATAGCTCCCATATATATCTTCTTTCGATTTCATGTTTATCATGAGAGGATTTTCATAACAGTTTTCACCCTTTCATGTTTTCCTAAAGAGGTGTTCGTTCCTCTTTTCTTTTTAGGTCGATATTTTTTGTTAATTTGAATAATTCGGAAGGCGGTGTGTTTCCTTTCCAGATTCTTAAGAAACAATTTTGTAAATTTTTTTTCAAAGGCAAAATAACTATTATTTCTTTAGACTATAGCAATTGTTTTATAGAGTAGGATAACATTTATATTATAAAAAAATATGTGTTACTCGGTATACGTCTACCATTTCAATTTTCGTCCCGTTTCTTCACATTGAATGAATGATTCGTCATAAAGAAGTATATCGTCGTATTGTCAAAATATGTGGAATAGACACTTAGGAAACTTAAAAACTTGGTTATATTAGAATACTTACTGTATAATTTAAAATGTATCTAAAGAAGTATATGTTATAAGTAAATTTGCAGCGATATTTTTTAATAATTAACGGTACAATTAATGTAACAAACTGTTTAAAACTTTTTTCGTATCTTCAAAAAACACACCATGTAAAATACAAAAATTATTAACATGTTGTAAAACCCCCCGTTTACTTGCAGTAAATCCAAAAAGAAGAAATCACGTAAACGTAAATCCAGCGAATCGGATAGTGATGATGCTGACAATCGCAAAGATACGGGCGATGAGAATGATTCCTCGGATTCCGAAGGCGAGGTGAAGAAGAGTCGCAAAAAATCCAAAAAGGATAAGGTGAGTAGAAGCTATGACATGACAATACACCATAAAACAAAGACAACTACATTTAATAGAGTTGACTAAACTACTGAGATTAAAGAATATATAAATCATGCACTGTTTGTTTATTTCCAAAAAAATATGTATTAAAAAAAAATAATCTTTTCTAAATCTATTACCTATTACTACTTCTACTATAATGGATAATAATAACAAAACAATAAATTCACATTTATTCTAATTCAGAAACAAGTAAAAATTAAAATTATCATCATTACTTCTTCTTGCTTGATATGTTTGTTTTACTTTTTCTTGTTTTTTCCTCAAACTTCAATGAAATCTTTTCCAAATGAATTTTTCTCCTAAATAAATGAAAAATATCTAAAATCAATATTTATAACCACATCAATCGATCGATTTTCCTTAAAATCTAAATCCAAGGTAATCATTTTATTTGATGTTTTTTGTTTGATTTTCATAATTTCCTTTTTGTAAATACAAACAAAATTGCAAAATAATTTGGAAATTCAAATTGTATTTAACACCCTTTTACTAAAAAAGCATATATATTGGAATTCTTAGATCCGTAGTGAGAAATTTGGAAAATCATTGTATTTCTAATTGATTATTAAAATAACAAGCATTTTATATTCGAGAAAAATATATTTCCGAGGGTTAACAAAATGAATAATGGTCAATAGAACGTCCTAATCCCTATGATCGATAGGAATTTTCAGTACATTGTCATTCGAAATATTCCATATTTTGGAATTGAGAAAATTATATCGGTGCACCATTTGAGAACTCCAGAAACAAGAGACCGACAATGGAAGCACTAGGTCAGTCAGTGAAAAATGCAAGCTCTTTGGGGACTTAACCAGAATAAGCTGTTTTACTTTGGTGCTTGATAAAGTTAATCCCTAGGAAATAAACATCGGTCGATAAACTCTAAAAAAACCAAAAACAAAGGCTTTACAATGGTAACTTCCAAGGGTTAGTCAGTGAAAAAATGTAGCGTTTTAGGAGCTTAAACAGAACAAACTGTGTGATGACCGAGTAATGATCTTTAGTTCACCAATGAGATAATCACCATATGTGGTGAGCCCATAAGGAAACATTGTAAGACGGCAAGCCGATGTGGTATGCAAACGTATTTCTATTCACCCCTGGCACAACGTGGATTAAGAACGGCAACATGGTATCTCCCTATGACCCCTTCTAAACGAGGGATTCTTATCCAGCCTCAAACTATCGTTCAAGGCTGAAAAGTATTTATGTGGGTCAACAAACTAAAGCCGAACTGACGACTTTGCCATAGGCTGTCAAATCGGCATCTTTCGTGATCACAATTGGGCAACAAACCAATTATGATCCACAAGCATAGTATCTGAATTAACGGCACAACCTCAACCATTTTGTTTGATTGTTATGATCTGCAAATTACATTTGTTTTGGCACTATTAAGATCGACTTGTATTGGACACGTCATGTGGTTTGGGGTTCAATTTTTTTTGATATCCAAGTGAAACTATTTTAACAACTTCGTTATGGACCCATCCTATACAGGACGATCCTATTGGGATTTTGAAATTTCCAGGCAATTGGAAGGGCATATTTTTGGGCCTGTTGTGTAGAAAAAGGGCTGCCAACAGGGCATCTGCAATATGCTATCCATATTACAAAGTTGCTCGTGAGCTCGTCAGCATTCTTTTAGTTTTCGGGTTGGATCTTGGGCAATAGTGCTGGAGTCTCAACTGGGAAATTTTTTCTGGAATCTTAATTCCCCGCCAACGTCTACCTGTGAAACCCTATGGTTGATTTCTGTTTTTAATTTTTACAACCACCTTGAAACTATCTATCTGTTGTGTAAATAGATGGGCTAGAGCCAGAACATTTCCGTCCCACTTTCATTGCCACCAATACCACCGAATATCAGTTTCCAGTTTTAACGCCTGTTGTAGCCAAATGGCTATTGGAAAAAAACTTCCTAAACGACGAATGAACGAGTTTTTAAGCAAAATGCTCAACAAATTTCTTAGCATATTAGAGCACAGCCGGGCAGAAAGTCGCAATTTTTATATCCTCCACCTTGAAAAGGAGGGTATATTAACTTTGTCACTCCATTTTTAACATTCCTAAATATTCGTCGAAGACTTTTAATACATTCATAATCAGCATGAAATTCTAAGTCGATTTAACGACGTCCGTCTGTCTGTCCGTCTATCTGTGGAAATCATGATACAGCCCACATTATTTGACGTAGAGCTTCAAAATTTGGTACAACGATGTATATTATGTCCATGGTGGTTGGTATTGAAAATCAGATGTATCGGTCCACGTTTTGGTATAGCCGCCACATAAAGGTAACTTCCGATATCCGATTCTCGCCACATTTTTTACGCACATTGTTTTCCGGTGAAGAAACATTATATGTATAGATCCACGTTTCTGTATAGCCCCCATGTAACGGACCGCCCCACGTTCGGTATTTTGATGATTTGTGTCACATTTTCCCACGGATTTGTCTAAAAATTGGTATCGCAACATTGTATGTATAGGTCTTTTATAGCCCCCATATAACGAAACCGCCCCATATTCGGTATTTTGATAATTTTTTTTCACATTTTCCCACGGATATGTCCAAAAATAGGTATTTGTAGTTCGTAGTAGGCCCCACATAATGGTACCTTCGAATATTCAGTCATTTGATTATTTTTACCACGTGTTTTCACGGATTTTTCTAAAAATTGGCAGATGTAGTTCATAATGGGTTCTAGTTCTGGTG
The DNA here is from genome assembly GCF_030504385.1 of Musca domestica. Lineage (NCBI taxonomy): Eukaryota > Metazoa > Arthropoda > Insecta > Diptera > Muscidae > Musca > Musca domestica. The sequence continues at coordinate 236,628 of NW_026712324.1, read as the reverse complement.
GCAGAACATTGAATATTTAGGTCCACGTTTTCCTATAGCGCACATAATCCTAGTCACATTTACCCACGAAATTGTGTCAAATTTTGTTTTACGAAGATTTGGTTTGAATTTAGATACTTTTATACAAAAATGTTTTCTTTTCCAAAGGTGGAGGGTATTAGAAGTTCGTATGTGTGCAGAGAATTACGCATGTCTGCTTTTGTCTGACCCTGTATTGGAGCTTCCCTAATGCTATTGTTGCTCTCAATCACTACTTTTACTCTGGGATAAAAGTTGGGCCAACAAAACATATTCTGTAGCTTTTAAACCTCTGTGTCTTTTTAGAAAGTATGTAGGAATCTGTCTTCTAATATTTGTCACCATTGGTTTCGTTACAACGGAGCCACCTGATTGAGGGGTTTCGAAAGTAAAGGGTGTTAAATATTAATGGAAACCATTTCTAACTCAAGCAATTCTAAATTATTTTATTTTGTTAAAAGAAAAACTATTAAAATTAAAATATGATAACCTTTATTTACGACAAAAAATTTTATTTGTGTGTATATATATACTAAAAATATATTTGAAAAACAAATCCCTGGCGCTTCATTTAAATAGGATAGCTTTCGAAAGGCTCTCTAGTAGTTTTGTAAGTACTTTCATTTAGAACTTTAAAAATCTTGATTTTTTGTTTTATTATTTCTCATATAGATCTAACTTGAGTTTATGCAAAAAAAAGATAATTTTAATTAAAAATAGTATAAAATGAATGCATTTTTAGTGATATTTTCAAAACCCCCCCAAACAAAAAAGTTGCATCCAATAATGAATGCATTGTTTAAAAATAAAACATCAATATATTATTTATTTTACACAAAAAATATGTTTCTTATTTTTAGGATGTAACACCACACCTTTTGTAGAGTGTCAATATTTGAAGTATTAATTATTACTTTCTTCTTCTTTCCCATACAGAAAAAGCGTGAGAAAAAATTGAAACGGCGAGAGCGATCATCATCTTCGGAAAAATCAAGATCAAAGTAAGTTTTCAGAAACAATTAACCTGATTCTGTAATTATTACAATCGAATCGCTTCAATAGGGATTTTATGTATACAAGAGAATCTTAAAGGCTTCTCTAAAAAAATAGTCTTTTAAAATTTCTTCTACGGATAAAAAACCTTTCAACAAGTCTTCGATTGAAATGCCTTAATTATGTCTTCGATCAAAAGAAGACCTTTAAAAGGTCTTCATCCAAAAGAAGTCATTTAAAAGATCTTTGATCGAAAGAAGTCTTAAAAAGTTATCAATAGTAAGATGATCTCTTAAATATTCTCCGCAGAAAGAACCCTTTTTAAAAGATCTTCAATTGAAAAAGACCTCTGAATATATTCCCAAGATTAAATTTATTTATCTAAATATTAATATTTTTCACAAATTTTCTTTTACAGCTCTCCCGTAAGCAAAGCTGCAGATTCCAAGAAGGAAAGCTCGGACGTGAAAAAGGCAAATCCTTTCCGTAGTCGCTCGAAAGAACGTCAAAACTCCTCCAAACCTAGAGAGAGCAGTGGAAAACGTCAACATGATTCATCGCAAGAGAATCGCCAGCGACGTAGCCGTAGTCGCAGTCGCCATGAGAGGAATACTAGAAATGACGATCGAAAACAACGTACCAATGACAGTCGAGATTCACATCAAAGACGTGTCTCCCCCGACCATAGGAGCTATAGTCGTGCTGATGGTGGCGGTGATCGTCGTGACCCTAATAGGGATTCTCGGCGCCATTCACCTACCTCCCGATCAAGGCGACGTGATGGCACCACACCCGAACGTTTACAAGAACGTAAACGTAAATATTCCGGTGATCGTCAATCGCCAAGACGTCGTGAAAGTCGTAGCATGGAAAAGAGACAGAAATATTCAAGGTCACGATCCGTACATCGTGATGTCAAGACCAAAACAAATATTTCTCCAAAAAAGAGAAATAGCATTTCAAGATCTCGTTCCAGGACACCGCGACGACGAAGTGTGGAACGTAGTAAAGTATTACGAAAAGAAAAATCTAGATCCAAATCTCCCATTCGCAAAGAGAAACGTAGAACTTCATTGTCCCGGGAAAATAGGAGACGTTCTAGGTCACCATCGCCGAGACATGAAAGCGGAAAATCTAAGACGCCCGCTATGAAGGAGAGGCGTAGATCTAGATCTCCGGTATTAAATGAAAGACGTCGTTCCAAATCTCCTAACTTGGGTGAAAGGCGTCGATCCAAGTCGCCTGTGGCTTCGTCTCAAAGACGTAGATCCAAATCTCCAATTGGAAAAGAAAGACGTAGGTCAGTATCTAAAGCTTCGGCAATTAGAGAGAGGAAAAGATCTAGGTCTCCCATGACAAGGGAAAGGAAGTTATCTAGATCTCCTGTTGCCGAAAGGAGAAGAAGCAGATCAAAGTCGCCTGTTGTCAAGGGCAGATCTAAATCTCCCCTTTCCAGAGGAAGGCGACGATCTCGCTCGCCCATTTCAAAGGCTGAATCACATGAGCCGGCCAACAAACGTAATAGATCGGATGAAACCCGAAATAAAACTGAACGCAAAACCCGGGATATATCAAATGAGAGGCGGACTAAACGAGCCCCATCCGAGGAGAGCAAAAAGTCAAGTTCCTCTAAGGTAACTAGAGGTGAACATACAAAGAGCACAAATGCGGTGGTTCAAAAAGAAAAAGAACGATCCCAATCCAGCTCATCCACATCTTCAGATTCTGCCTCCTCTTCGGGTAGTGAGAGTTCTCGTTCACGCAGCAGATCTCCTCAGAAGAAAAAGAAAACAAATAATAAGAAATCCAATCGTAAATCCAGATCAGCTAGTCCCAAAACAGCCTCCACATCCGATAATCCGGAAAGGTTAAAGTATTTGCGTTCCCCTGTACGGCCTTCGTCTAGAACATCACCTGCGGCAAGGCAGGAGAACAAACCCAAATCACGGGAACGTGATACCTCAGCTGAAGAGGGTAATAGACATGAGAATACTCCACCCAGATTGGAGAAGAAGAAAAATTCTCCACGATCCTCTAGGGATTCATCGGAACTTAGCTATTCTCCAGCTCTGCGCAACCCGGAACGTTATCGCGATATTTTAGAAAATGCCAATAAGCAAAAGGCCGAAAAACATCACAAAGAAACAGAATCAGAGTCGTCGGGTAAAACTCAAAGAAAATCCTCATCGTCGTCGTCGAAACGTCAACAGGACGAACCATCGACAGATGGCAAGGAACAAAAACGTAAAGATGGCAGTGAAGCCACTAAGCGGGATAAAAATCACTCGCTCAAACCCCGCGTCCACCTACAGTCTCAAAGCGAAGACGAGAACAGCGACACTGCTGAGCGCAATACGGAAAAAATTCTCGAGGAATTCCAAGAATCAAAACGTGGTCGTGAATTGAAGGATTTGAAAATGTTGGAACAGCTGAAGACCGGCATTGCCGCCAAAGCCAAGGAGAAAATCAAAACAATTGAAAAAATGGCAAATTCATCGACGGCCATGTCAGCGGCCTCCACCTCGGCTGGCGGAGATGTAAGTGATCAAAGTTATGCTGCCTCGAAACGAGGCATACGCAACTCTCTAAATGACTTTTTGGCTGCGAATAATAAAGCGCCAGCTGTAGTAGCGACATCATCACAAAATCTAACGGCCAACTCACCGGCTGGAGCTATTTATCCACAGACTTTAGAAGAAATAACCAAAGAACAAAAGTCTCAAACACAGACAAACAAAGTTAGTGAGCGTGAGGAAGTACAGACCACAACAACAACGACGACGACCACGACCTCGACGGAACGAAGAACGGACACTGAAACGCAGGCTGATTGCAAAAAGCCTCCAACGGCTGCAAATGGCCATGCGCACACAAGTCCAAAAGTAAATGCCAGACCACCGCCACCGCTTTATTGCAGTGGCGTGGAAAGGGAGCGTAAACGTGATCAATATCATTATCATCGTGAGCGTGACGCCAAAGATAGTAGGGACCTTAAACCACGTGAACCTCTTAACCACAACAAAGAGCGTTTCAACGATCGCCGTCAAAGGCAGTCGCCTTCCGCTTATGGAGGTGGTGGTGGTGGGGGCGTAGGAGCAGGGGGTCCCCGGCGGCCCAATAATCTCAACATGCATCCGCCACACAATCACAATCATCGACAACCGCGTATGAATGGCAACATGGTGGGTGGCATGGGAGCAGGTGGTGGTGGGCCACATCATCATCACCATCACAATCATCACCTAAATAATCATCACAACAATCCCAACTCCCCATTTGCTAACTCAAATGCTAACCACTCTCTTAACCCTAACAACAACAATAACTCTATTAACCTTTCTTTCAATCGTCCTAGTCGCATTAACAACACCCCCCTTATAACAGCCACTCAGTTCAATAACCAAATGCTTAGTAAGCAATCGAACAGTATTCTAGTCAATCGTCGTGATCATCGTACCGCTTTAACAATGGGTCTCAGTGCCACCCCCTCTACTAACTACTCCAATACGAATTTGTTGCTAACCAAAGCTAATCTTAATAGCAATCATCAGCTACATGGTTTCCAACACCAGCACCACCTTCCGCATCATCACCACCACCACCATCATCATCATCATAGCAATTCGAATTCGAACACTAGTAGCTCCCAAATAACCGATCGTATTTTGATGGCCGCCTCTATAGCGGCGGCCCAGCGTCACAGTTTAGGACTGACCGCTGCGACGTCGAATAGTTTAAATCTCTTGCAACAGCAAACGAATGCTAAGCCCAAAATTGTAATAAAACCTTTTAAAATTAATGATTCACAGCCTTTGGTCGCACTGGCGGACTCATCGCTCGTAGATGCCATTGTGTCGAAAGTGTCGACGGCAACGGTGGCAGCGGCCGAGAGTGCGGCTCGACGAAGTCGCAGTCGGTCGCGACGCAGCCGCAGTCGTACACGCAAGGATGATGGCAACGGTGGAGGAGATCGTTCGGAACGTGACACAACCGGTGGCAGTGGACGTGGTCGTTCCAAGTCGCATTCAAGATCATCGTAAGTTGAATGAAAATGATTTTTGGGATTTTTTTTTTATTTGGGTCATGAGTATTTTTTTTTTCGGGCATTTTCATATTCTTATTGCTATTCCTTTTTTTGTATTTGTAGATCTTCTTCAAGTCGCAGTCGTAGTCGTAGCCACAGTCGACGTAGTTCACGCTCACGTTCTCATTCCTCACACTCTAGTTCATCGTCCCGCAGTTCATCGAGGAGTTCATCTAGGTAAGTTTGGGGATAAAATGGCAGATATATCCGCGAATTTGTAGAAATGGTTTTTAGAGACTTATAGCTATTAACCTTGAATCATTCAAAATTTTTAATGTTCGGCTGGGTCGATTTTTTATGCCCGAGGGGGTATCGAAACGTGACCATAATTTGAATACCTTTAACGAGGAGTTAAATACTATGCTACTCATTAAAAAATTTGATGAACCATAATAGAAAACTATTAAAAAACGACTGAATCGAGTTTTTTATGTCCTTCGCCATGTGAAAACTCGACGTGTAGCACAAATTCCTACAGTTTAGAGTTTTTTTATATTTAGGATTTAACAATTATTTGAGAGCAATCAAAATATTAGAATTACAATTGATTTTTAAGAGGGAGCTCTTTACAGATTTCCACAAACGAACTGATGGATATGAAGTACATACGTTTTCTAGATAAGATAGACTTATTATCAACATTATCTAGATAATGTAAATACTTTATTCACATTATCTAGGTGTCATAAATACTTCATCTACGCTATCCAGGTAACGTAGTCACATTGTCCAGGTTATGTACTATGTAATATAGATAAATTATTCACGTTATCTAGGTGACTTACATACAATATCTACGTTATCTTGATAACATATATATTTCATCCTCGTTATCCACATGACTTAGATAGATACATTATCGGCGTTATTTGGATGATATTTTGACAATTTCGATAAAATTTTATTTGTCATCATAATGACATACATATATGCCTGTTTAAATTACTCCACGTTATCTAGAAAATATATCCATTATCGCCGGTTTTGATATTCATTATTTTGTTTTTTTTTTTTCATTTATCTGAATGACGTAGATATAGTATCCACATCATCCACAGTTACTCAATCCAATTTTTCCAGATACATTAGATCGTATAGATACTTTACCCATCCTTTCTCCACAGTATAAACCGTATTACATGTTATCTTAATGGCAAACATGGCCCTCAGCTATATGGCTAGGAAGGGTATATATCATTTGAAACGGAAAAAACGTGCGCCATCCAAATAACAATTCTAAACCCTGGGTCTCTTTGGACAAAATCCGTTTCAGGACATTTGGAGTCGATCTAGCGTTGTCCGTCCGTCTGTCTGGTTGTTGCGCACGATAACTCTCGTAGGAAGTATTCGCTTTGATCCAAACTATGTATATCCTAATATTTTTGTCAAACTTAGATCGAGTTCGGAGATAGGCTCCTTCTGGTAGCTCCCCCAAAAAATGTCAACATTTTCAAAGAAAATAATTTACTGCACAGAAAGGGAAAGGATAATCTGATTTTGCTCTAACTTTGCAAATCCTAGTATTTGCTAGGTTAGGTGCGAAAATATCGGTTCACTCCATCAAGTACCTCTCTCACAAAGGGTCAATATGTTGAATAATTATAGTTCTTATAAGATGCGAAATAAACATCCGATTGTCCTCAAATTACACACATCACAATATTTTTATTAACCCAAGGTCTGATGTGAAGATGGAATATATCGGTCCACTTCTTCTGCCACCTTCCCCACAAAGGGTCAAAATTTTGAGTATCCATGAAGATCATAAAACGCGAAATTAACATCCAATTCCATTCAGACTTGGTACATCTCAATATTTCCATCAACATAAGACCTGTTATAAAGATGGAAGAGATCGCACCATTTCTTCTGGTACCTCTCCCATATAGGATTCAAGATTATGAAAAACAAAACGCTCAAAAAAAGCGATTTAAGCATCCATCTCTCTTTAAATTTCACACTTTGAAATATTTTTGCTTACGCAAGATCTGTTGTGAAGATGATATATATCTTTACAACTTGCTATATCTAAATATTTCTCGTAGCCAGAATATGTAATTTATCGAAATTTATAATTTCAAGGTAAACATCTGTCGGCAAAACCGACAGATACGATTTTACTTGTTTATTCACAATAACATATTATATCCAGCAACATTCCGTAATCTCGACGTATTTTCCTAAAATATAGTAATTTAATATACATTTTTCTCTCTTTTCCCTTTCAGCAGCAGCAGTAGCTCTGGATCCTCACGTTCGGGCACCCGCTCACCATCAATACCGCGACGAAGGGGTTCGCCCAGCTTCCTAGATCGACGACGCATTACCAGGTATATATTTTTTAAGAAATATATGATTTAAACGAAAATTATTAATTTTTTATTTTCAATTTTAATTTATTAATTTCATATTATTTTTTAATTTTTTTTGTAGCCGTCGTACCTCAAATCATCGTGAACGCAGAAGATATTGATTTCATTTTTTTAAATTAAATTTTGATAAATTTATGATTTCTATTTTTTTTTTCTTTTCTTTTTATTTTAGTTTTATAAGCAAATTTTTGATTTGTGAAGAAACCCCAAATTTCTTTGTGTGTGTTCTTTGCTCTTCTCCTGCTATCTATCTTTTCAGTTCAAAATTTGGGTTCATTATGCTTAACATTTTGTTGTATATCACCCCCCATCCCAAGCATTATTTTCCTATCGCCATATTATTTTTCACAAATAAAACGAATGGAAATTACAGAATATAAAACTCTGGATATCTGTAGACAAAAGCCAAATATATGTAAATGATTTCTTTTTGGTTATTATGGTAATATTTATTGTAGTTGTAATTATTATTATTTTTTTAATTTTTAAAATATACCCTCGCCCAGGAAAGATACTAAACACTTAAAATATAAGAAAATTTCCTTTTCAAGTAAATTAACAGATTATTATAATTTTTGAGGCCGGTACACAATTCTTAAGTATGAATTAAGTTTAGTCCTTGATGTAGCACAACCAATAAGCTGTGGTAACAGTGTTTGTCCGAGTACAACTCGAGTCGTATCAGATTGTGGATCAGGCTGTAGTGTAGCAATAAAACTAAAAGTGTGATCGTCATTTATAATTTTTATCAGTTCTTTACTACTTTCTATTTTATATCAGCGATTAATATACAGGGTGATATGAAAAAAACTGCAACAAGTCAAACGCCATTATTTTTACAATTTTTTTTAATTTTTGAAACGTCACACGCTGCCCGAATGTTGCTCTGCGGTATTTTGACCCATTCCCGGCGAAGCGCTTGCTTGAGGTGATCAACACTTTGGTATTTTTTAGTGCCAACCTTACTTTCCATAATACTCCAGACACAATAGTCCAACGGAACGCTATACGAAGATTTTGGTGGCCATTGTGCGCTGGAAATGAAGCGGAGAACCTCATTTTGTTACCATTTTTGGTTAACGCGTGCTGTCCAAGGTCTGCGGCCAAAATGTTTGCATGCCCAAGGCTTTAATACACCCTCCAGAATATTTTCGCGATAATATTCGGAATTTATTCTGATGCCACGGACAACGAATGTTTTCTTATTGGAGAAAACCAAATTCGGCAGTTCACCACTTTCGGCCAAGCAAAGCAACTTTAGCTCTTTTGAGTATATTCTCTTTCATTTGCGGTGTGAGTTCTTGCACTTTTTGGAATTTCAATGGCTTTACCCCGAGCTCATTTTTCAATATTTGCCGGATGGAGTATTGCGATATGTTCAGCTCACGAGCCATTTTTCGGCCACTGCGACGCGGGTTTCGATCAAGTCGCTTCTTTACTTTTCGAACTATTTCTGCTGACGTTGCTGTTTTCTTCCGTCCACTTCCTTGACGTCGGGCTACGCTACCAATATTACTGTAACGAGCGATGGTACGAGACACGAAAGATTTATTTACATTTAAATGCTGGGGTGCTCTAACGATAGCCACTTGTGGTTTTCCAGCCGAATATATAACGAAATCACACTTGAATTCCATCAAGAATAACTTTATTGTGGAAAATTCTCACCAAAATGCTTTTGTACGCTTGTAAACAAGCTGTCACTGGAATAATTTTAACAGCTGTCAGACGAGTGGCTCATAAATCCGAGCAGTCTGAAGTTAGTTTTTTTTTTTAATTTTTTCATCTTGCCCTGTATTTTCGAGCTTCTCGATTTGTGATACATTTTATAAATATTTAGGATTTGTTGTTATGATAGCATCTCTTCAACTAAATAGGGTGAGGGTTATACATGGGTCGTTTTGAACGACCAGTAATATTAATTTCATTTATATTTAATATTCATTTATTTTCAGTATATTTGGTAATATTATGATTTTTATTTTCCTTTATTTGGTAAGTTTTATGAGTTCCTTTAAATTTCGAATATATTTTTTCGGAAAAAAAAAATACAAAAAAATAAATTTTTCCTCAATTTGATATAAAACAAAAAAATCTAATTAAAATTTCTTTCTCCCTTTAGTGCCCGCAAACGACCGATACCATATCATCGCAAAACGCCTTCAGATGTCTCCAGTTGCTATTGTTCCAGCTGCTGCAGCCGTGAGAGTTCACCACGCTCCCGTTCACGTTCTCCATCGCGCAACAGTCGTAGTCCGTCGCGAATTTTCTGAGATTTACAATGGCAGTTCAATGATATTTTGCCGCCTCATCTTTGCCATCCTTGGATATAGTTTTTCGTTTCCTTTCTTACTCTAAGTCGTTATTTGTATAGGTCTATAGAGAGCATTCGTCTAAGTCTAGTCATTCTTTTTTGTTTCTCTTTTAAGAAATTGTTGATATTTATACCAAAAAATATATATATTTTTTTTGTTTATGAATCTTTTTTGAAAAAATAAATACTCTGCATTTACATTGTAATTACTCTAAGTACACAATTTAATTTTTTTGTAATAATTCCAATATGATATTTTTTTATATATATAAGAACGTAACGTCGTATATTATTTAGTGCAATTTATTTATTTATAAACTTTTTCTTTTTAAAAATCGAGAGTAAATTGTAAGGAAAAAAGAGAACATTTTTGTTGCAAACATAATAAATACATATATATTTAAAAATAATGTAAACTGGTGTGTTTTATTGAACAATTCCTTGATGTTTAGCAAAGCAGACAGTCCCAAGTCTCTAGCATAAGAGAAAAAAGGTGTTGGGAATCACCCGGAAAGTTGTGGCGTATTTTAAAAGTTTTCCTCAGAGTAAAGAAAAATGTGTAGAGCGAGTCACACCAATGGGTCTGGAAAAATATTTTCAATTTTAGATATCGACAAAATCGGAATATCTTGTAACGAAAAACTAGAATGCCGACCACAATAACTACTTTTATGGGTTTAACCAATAAGTCGTACTTTTAGGGCATATGTGTGTATAACGAATGCGAAAAAACACTATTCCAAATGGAGTTTTTACACTTTTAATCTAACCGCATTCACTTTCGTATTGTCATACAAAAACAGTTCCGAATATTTTACAGCTCCCCAGAAAAAATTAAAATAGAATTAGTTCAGCACGAAGTACTACTTACTTTGCATTTTCATATTTCATTGAATTTACTATGGGTACACATTTGCTTTGTAATAACAGCCCTTAACAGTCCTTAAAATCAAACCAGTAAGGAAAAGTCATAAGTCGGGCGGGGCGACTATATGATACCCTACACGAATGTGCATATTTAATAGAGCTCAAACCAGTAAGGAAAAGTAATATGCCGGGCGGGGGCGACTATATGATACCCTACGCCACTATGCATATTTAGTAGAGCTCCCGTAAAAAAAGATTAAGTAGATCATACCACCTATCAACATTTGGCTTTAGAGCAGTTACCATTTGGTTTCAGAGGGAACTAATATATAGGAGTCATATCCAATTCTGAATCGATTTTCACTAAATTTGACGGACATTTTAATCTTTTATACTAAACAAAATTGCTATAGAGTGTAGGATATCACTTCGAGAAGGATTTTTTTAAAAAATATATACCTCGGAGCCGAGTTCCACAAAATGGAAATATACATACGTCCCGAAATTCACTCCATTTGGGCTGATATTAGCCATAATTTGCCCAATAAATCTGAAATCGGATTAAGGATGTATACGGAAGCTATATCCTAATCTGAACCGATCTCGATAAAATTTGGCACAGGTATTTCCGAGCTCTATAAGATATCTGGTACCAAATATCATTGTTGTCGAATTCATTTTACGAATATGAGGGACTTAAACACCAAATCGGATGAAACATATATATGGAAGCTATAGCTATATCTGAACCGATTTTCACCAAATATGATGTACTTGCTTCTAGACCGAATTCGATCGGATGTGCCAACATTCAGGTAATTTGGACTGATATTGACCATTTGGTGCACAATCAACCCGAACTCGATTGAAGATATACATTGGAGCTATATCCAAATCTGAACCAATCTTGATAAAATTTGACATAGGTATTTTTGAGCAATATCTGATGTCCGGTATCAAATATAGTTCTTGTGGAGTGCATATTACGCATGTGAGGGACTTAAAACCCAAAACTGGATGAAACATAGATATGGGAGCTGTAGCTATATCTGAACCGATTTTTTCCAAATTTGATATACTTGCATCTAGACTGAATTTGGTGCGATGTACCAAAATTAAGGGTCATTTAGACTAACTTATATTGGCCATTTGGTTCATAATAAACCCGAAATCGGTTGAAGTTATATGAGAGCTATATCTAAATCTTATCCGATTATCGTCCTTGGGACAAACTAATATTGATTGGAAAATTTCATCATAAACGGATAATCGGATTTTGTTCACAAGAATACATGGATAGATGGATGGACAGACGGCTCAAAAGTAACTATGGGTCTATTTCGCTAAAGGTATGGTATCCCAAATAAAATACCAACACAGTTCTACTAAGTGCCAATTTTTCCATTTCAGGATATAATTCTGTTTTTTAGGATGAAATGAATTAGTATGTAGCCTCTCGAACTCAACCTTAATTTTGCAAAAATTTGTCTAAAATCGATTGCTTGACTTCTATGTCGTATTTGCTGGCTGCGCTCGATTGAAACCTAAGTGTCTGTCTTGTGGTGATCCTAATAACAGTTTTCTTTTAAAACCCACCAGAATCATTAATAAGCGACTCATTCCTACTTATGAAGTAAGGCCATGGATGAGAGGCTTTATTTTTTTTGGGAAACACTTTACTCGGACACTGATGGTCCATTCTGTTCACCCAGAAAAGAGAAGAAGAAAGAAGAAAAGGGAGTTACAAATCCGTAAAAGCTAACGTTCGGATAACGGAATTGAAAATTGCCTGTTTTACTCCATAGCTATTTCAAATACTTGGTGAAGTTCGTTGCCCTGAAACCTTTATATCAGATCCAAGAGACGGGGACGCACTCACACATTTTTCCCAAATGACAACCTTTTTTCGTCCATAGACTGCAGAATCCGATATCGTTTTCCCCCAGTACCTAGACATGGGTCTTGTGCAACAGCGGCAATTTTTATCTCGTATTTACTGAGAGGGAGAGAGTATGAAACCGAGAGAAACCATCACATTTACCGTGATACCCAGAACTTTTATGACACTCTTGCTAATCACCAATCACCGGACCAACTGGTTGGCTTCATTGCCTTAAGATCAGCCTGACTTCTTAATAGAGCGTCCATACTGTCCGTACTGAATGACTCGAGTTTTGTTTCACCTATTCAACAGCCTCTAGCATAGCGCTATAAATATATATTTTCCCTGGAATAAAATTCTTCAGATGTTTGTCGAAGGTATAAAAACTTTTTTGATAGCCTCATTGATCGGAGACGGAAAAAGTATTGTATATGTTCCTTTCCGGTGGTTCTCCATCGGTAACGTTTTAACGCTAGAAAACGGGCTTTTTAGATTTGTCCGATATTAAACACTTTTTGACGCTAGACCTCATTTCAGAATTTTGGGATAACTTAAGTTGTCTGGGCCGATCCATTTTCGCATATCTTCATTGTTTTAAATAAATGTTAAACTTTGTAGAGTTAAGCTTTTAATTGGAATAAAAAAACTCCAAATAATTTCATATTAACTTTATTTTTTTCTCTTCACACCGATCCACATATTTATCATTTACGCTGTTGATTAAATGATAAATACGAGTTCGTCGATGTTTTACTTGTTTATTTGGTGGTAGACAAACTTCTTAAGTTTAAATACATTTTCTAACATACATCGCATTTAAAATATTATAAATATGTTTTGCATTAGACAAAATGTGTGTTTCAAAAGGGAGCTAATAATACAATGCTTAGAGTAAACTAAAAAGAAAAGAAATGAAAACAATAAATTTAAATCCAAAACTAAATAAAAAACACGTCGATAACAAAGTTTTTGTTGATTGATTTATTTATGTTGCTAAGCTATGCGGTTATAGCTCGAAAAGTTGTTAAGCCTATTTATGTAGCTGTGGGTGCTGGCTTCGAGGGTGTCTCCGATGAGGGAGGGTTCTGTTCTTTATTCCAATCTTGCAAGCCCTTCGGCAATGAGGTATCTTCTTCAAAGGAACCAGTGCCTTCAACGAATTCCTCATAAGTGGACTTCTCTTTGAATGGTCGCTTGCCCAAAAGTTCAATCATATCATCACGGCTGAGTACCTCATTCTTAAGCAAACGCTCGGCCACCTTTCGTACATCTTCTTTGTGTTTGGTTAGCAAGGCGGTTGTACGGTCATGGGCCTCTTTAATTAGAGATCTTACTTCACGATCAATTAATTGGGCTGTCTCCTCGGAATAGGGCTTGGAGAAATTCATCTCACCCTGCTGGCCGTCAAAACTAACTTGCCCGACCTTTTCGTTCATACCGAATCGTACAATTTGGGCATAAGCACTGTCGGTGATTTTCTTCAAATCATCCTGTGCTCCGGTGGTAATGCGTTTGAAGAACAGCTCCTCTGCCACACGACCTCCAAGTGTCATACACATGCGGTCGAATAACTGCTCCTTGGAGAGTAAATATTGATCCTTGGGTAAGTACTGGGCATAACCCAAACCCTTGCCTCTGGGTATAATGGATACCTTAAGCAGGGGATCTGCATGTTCCAAGAACCAACCAGCTACTGCATGACCGGCCTCATGATGGGCCACAGTATTTTTCTCTTCAGGAGCCAAAACATTTGTTTTCTTCTCCATGCCAGCAATGACACGTTCAATGGCTTGTTCAAAATGTTTCTGCACAATGGAATCATTGGAATCTCTGGCCGCAATCAAGGCAGCCTCATTACAAACATTGGCAATATCGGCACCAGTAAAACCTGGTGTCAAAGCGGCCATTTTACGAGCCAATTCGGTTTTATCTAAATCAGTTTTGAGGGGTCCCAAATGCACCTTGAATATACTGGCCCTACCCTTGATATCGGGTGCTGGCACAAAGATTTGCCTATCGAAACGACCGGGACGTAAAAGGGCTTTATCCAGAATATCTACACGATTTGTAGCGGCCAGCACTACAACGTTGGTGGTGGTATTGAAACCATCCATTTCAACCAGCAATTGATTCAATGTGTTCTCCTGTTCAGAGTGGCCACCAAAGGACTTGCCACCACGTTTACGACCAACGGCATCAATTTCATCGATGAACAGAATGCAGGGGGCATTTTTACGGGCCATGGCAAACATATCGCGGACACGTGATGGACCAACACCCACAAACATCTCCAAAAACTCTGAGCCAGAGACAGTGATGAAAGGCACATTGGCTTCACCGGCAGTAGCCTTGGCCAACATAGTTTTACCCGTGCCGGGTGGTCCAGTCAGCATGGCGCCTTTGGGAATTTTAGCACCCAAATCGATGTACTTTTGTGGATTCTTAAGGAAGTTGACAAATTCCATGATTTCGATTTTGGCTTCTTCGCAACCGGCAACATCCCTGAGAATAGGAATTAAGTTAGCAACTGAAATAAAGCAGTCATATTTGTAGAACTTACTTGAACCTAACACCAATTTCATTGGAATTAATCAATTTGGCAGTGGACTGCATGACACCACCAAACAGACCGCCACCTTTACGTCCCTTGCCACCCATCATGTCGGCCGAGCGGCGCATCATATAAACTAGGAAACCAATAATCAGCAAAGTTGGCAAGAGCCCAGTTAGACTGGAAGCCTCAACTTCGGTACGATAAATAACAGGAACAAAATTAACCGGCTCTACACCCTGTTCAACTTGGGCATTCTCCAAGTTACGCTCAAAGGAATCCACACTGCCAATGTTGAACCACAAAACACCGCTGGCATCTTGAGCATTGCCGGGCAATAGGCGAACACGTACCCATTTCTTGTTGACCACTTCAAGCTTTTCCACAATACCACGGTTAAGATAGCTGAAAGAAGGAGTTCATCAGATTTGAAGGAACCATGAAATTCAATCACTTACCTTGTGACAAATTCCTTCCACGAAATTTCTTTGTAGCCCATTTCAAAGAAAGCCAATGTGGCAATGATACCCACGGCGGCCAAGGCACCAAATAGAACCATTTTCTCTTTATTGCCATCACCACCATCTCCGATCGGGCGGCCTTGGCCGCCTTTGCCACCACCTCCACCAGACTGAGGTTTGGCGGTATTGTTAAACATACCGAAATTCCATTCATTGCTCTTTGGTTGAGATGATGCCTTTGGTGCCGCGGCGGGTTCTTCGGATTTGGCCGACTTTCCCGCAGCTGCAGCAGCCTCACTGGCCGCCGGCTTGGCTGCCTTGCCTTCTTCAAAATACTTTTCAAAGCCCTTTGGTGGTTTCTTGCAGAAATATCTGATTTGTTCCACTAAGTAACGTATCAAAGGCACCTGTTCTAATGCCACCGCTCCACGTTGTATCTATTCAAAAATAGAAAAGGACAATTACAACAACCACATGAGGAATTATTATCACACCAACAAACATACCTTATCTGTTGCCGGTGAGGCATTATGTTGGCTCATATAGGTACGTCGCATGCAACGTTCCATAGCCTTTGCTGAGCTCAGCAAACGATGGGCCATTATTGGGGAAATGCAAATTGTCCAGTTGCCGTCGTAAAGGTGTTATTTAACTTTTGCACACACAATGATGTTACACGCCGCCGCCGTATTGTAAGTCGTTTTTTCGCAAATATTTATGAAATATGATATCTAAATAGCGGAGAGTGATAAAAAGTTATTCAATGTTTTATTAATTTAACTCACTTTCAACTAATTAATTTATAAATTGGTAGAAAAAATACTCTCTGATTGGAAAATACCGATTGTTGTGAAATGTTCAAGTGACAGCGGTAAAAGATGAATGGTGTAGTAACGGCTCACAAGTGACAGCAACAGCTGTTTGATGAAGTGAAAAGTAATGTTATCGATAATATGGTAACATTGGAGATAAATCGTTATCGGAGGCGAATAAACACATTGGGGAAGCAGCGATATGGGTAAATAAAGAACTAATGGGAAGAGATTAGAAATATGAAATAATTGAATATATATATATATATATATATATATATATATATATATATATATATATATATATATATAAATTAAGTAGTGTTGGGTTTAATTTATTAAAAGAGACCAGTAAACATTATGAGTTAAATTACGTAAAGAAAATGAATAAAGAATATAACCCAAGAATTTTGCTTTAAATTTTATAAAAGTTTGTATTGAATAAAACATAAATGTTTCACAATTAAGGTGTGGCTACATAAGCAGCATGGCATATTGTGACATATCATAAAGGGATGCCAGAGCCGCACTCGAAACAATAGCACTTTCTCATTTTGCAAATAAGTTATCCAAAAAACAACTAAACAATTTTCAAAATATATTTTTTTTCAAATCGGTTTCATAAAAATAATAATTGCTCAGTTCCAGTACCTACCTGCAAGAATCTACTATTTTTCTTTGATATGATAAAGGGAAAAACTTTTACATTCTTGCATTTCTGGAAAAGACCAAAAGCTGATAGATGACGAATAATAACAAGACTTGTAAGGAATTGCAAGTATAAATCCGGCATGAAAGTGCAAATTCTCAGTAATTGAACTGTCAAATTTGCTGAAATTAGACCATTAAAATTTGTTTGCACGTTTTAACACGCTTTCGAGTAAGATAACATTTTAGACGAAAAAAGTTACAAATATCATAAAAAAATGTATAGGAACAGAGCTATGCTAAATTTCCTATTGACATCTTGTGGAAATTAGTCTGCACTAATATCCAAGGGTTGTTGTCCAAGCGGATATTTATGAATGTAGTGTCATCTAGTGATGCATAGACAACAGTAAATATCAATTAAAGAGTCGATAAAACTGTTTTATATGTAAGCACGGCAGTAAACTTGTAACGGTGGATTTACATGTTATTTCAATTCTTCTTTGGATAGAATATTTCTACATCTGTTGATGGGAGTTTTATTAGATCTCCATAAATAATATATAGAAGTCCTTTCGAGGGTCTTCAACTGCTAAAAATAAAGCTTTAATGGCACATCTTTGATTTGTTTTCCCTTGCTAATTTTAATAGCAACCCCATCCACAGAAAAGTTTCCCAACCTGCACAGCAATCAAAGTTCATACCTAACACGAAAAAAAACTTTTTTTCTAATGACTTTTCAATTATAATATCATTAAATTAAGAGAATTGATAGCATTCGTACAACGCTTTCGGCATGCTCTACACAACTACTCAATTCTCTCGTGATGCTGTCGACAATGTTGGTTGGTAGGTATTCCCTGAAGTTTACAATCAAAGATGTCATTAGAGAAGATGTCAAATACTGAAGCACCACTCATTAATCATTACATTCATGCTACCATTCATGAACACACAAACATAACAACAGCAACAATGACATTAACATCAACAACAAATGAATGCATCAGTAGCAGCAGCAGCATCAGTCAACATACAATCTATCAATTAATCTCTTCGCTCTTTCACAAAAAGAGAGAAAGACAGGCACTCTGTGTTATGTTTGTAATTCGGTAACGTTTTGATGTCGGTAATCGATGAAATGAAGTAATGAAAACAGGTAGTCGCGACGAAATTAATTATAGCCATCATTTTGGAGACATGTAACGGCCAACAGACAGCGAGTATATTTGACATTTCAACAATTGGCGGGAAAAATCGTGTGTGTGCTTTACTTTTGGGGGCTGTATGTGTGTGGTCAAATTGAATTCTTGATAATGTTCTTTAATGAATTGTTGGCATGCATGACAAAGAAGGGGAAAATGTTTTAATAGGGAAGAAATTGAAAGAGAGTAGGGCGAGGAGAGGCAATCTATTTTTTTTTAGAGAGTGTCAAATGTGTTGTTTTAAGGAATATTTTGTGAAGAATCAAATGTGAGTGTTTTCTGTTAAAAATAAAAGCAGATTTATTATTTCAAAATAATATCTATAAAAACATTTTTTAAGAATATTTTTTAACGGGAATTTAAAATGAAATGTTTTTGAAGATTTTTTTTCGAAACTTTCTATAATGAATTGTTGGCATGCGGAGTAAAGGAGGGAATAAGTTATAATAAGGAAGGGCATTAAAGAGAGTAAGGAGAGTAGAGAATATGCAATAGAGAGAGAGAGAGAGTCAATAGAGTGATGAAAATGTGCTGTTTTAATGAATATTTTGTGAAGAACAAAATGTAAATCTTTTCTGTTAGAAATAAGAGTGAATTTATTAGAAATATAGAAACTGGATTTAATTAATATTTTCCAAACGTAAATTTATTTAAAAATATTACACATACATTGATTTTTTAAGAATATTTTTGAAAAGCGTTTTTTTTTTAAATTTTGTCTAATAAAGATTTTTCGAAGAGTTTTTTCTAAACGCTGAGTTTTTTAAAATAATTGTTAATCGAGTATATTTAAATAAAAAGATCTAAACTTTTATTTTAAAAATATTTCCCAAATGTGAATGGCTTTCACGAATATTTTTTGTCATTTTCCCGTGTTAACAAAAATGGAAAAAGAAATTATTGAATGTATTCCCCCAATCCCATGATAGACATAAGCGTGACCAGGCGTAAAATTTATTAAAGATTTCATTTGAATTCCCTATGGAGATCCTATCTCCGACTTGAATTAAAAACAAAACTGAAAGCATTTTCCCAGTTGTCATCATCGTTAGCATGCCCTCAATGAATGGCGATGGTGATAATAGATCTTCGTATTATTCCACCTGATCTAAGCCATTTGATATTGCCTTGGTCGGCCCATTATAACATGGCAAACAGCCAGTCAACCTCCAGAGAGGTGATAAAAAGTTGTAACATTTTGTTCTTAATAAACTACTTGTGTTACGTAATTTATTACAAACAACAACGACAACAAAATAACGACACTTGTTTCAGATTTTCTTCAATTTAGTTCAGATCTCCATCCAAATGTTTTTTTTTTTTTGAAATTTGCCCCCAACAATTGCGACAAAGAAACGAGGTTATCTTTTGGACAAAATCTTTTCTTTCATTAACTGTTTCTTTTTTCTGTTTTTGTTTTTCCATAGCTTTCTGCTCTTTCTGCAAATATGCTTTTCGGAGACACCAATAGCAGAAGATGGTGAAGAAAAACCAACCTACTAAATGCAAAGAATGGAAGAGAAACTCGCCAACATTCAATGGGAAATAAATGCTGAGGGAAAAACTGAAAACGCATCTATGGTGCGTGTTAAACACTATAAATGGCAATATCATCGCCTTCATCAGCGGCGACGACAGCAAATAGTGCTGCTGCAGCTACAGCAGCAGCATCATTGGCCAACATCAGGCCATGTCAGTCAGTAGCTGAAAGTAACTGAAAGAAAAAAATGCTTCGGCAATAGAAAAATATGCGACGAGGACAAAACAGCAATAATAACACCTGTATTGAAAATCGCAAACATTAGAAAAGGAGGAAAATGTGGAAGCAGCTACATGGGCCTGAGGAATTAGAGGCCCAGGGGATTGAGTTTTGAATTTTTCTCCCCAATCTTGGATTTTATTAAAGAATATCATATAGTCTCAAAAATACTAAATGAGAGTGGATTTTTTTTTGAATTTTTTAAGATATTTGTAAACTTTAAAATAATTTTTTTTTGGATTTTTTAAAAAGTATTCATTTTTTACCTAGATTTTTTATTATATAAAAATATTTTTAATTAAAAAATTAAATTTTTTTTTTATTTTTTTAAGGGACTATTTTATAATTATTTATTGGTTTTTAAATTTTTTTTATAGTTTTTTTACATATTTTAAATTTTGTTTTAAATTATTGAAAAAATGTAAATTTTTTATTTTTTTTTGTTTTTATTAATATTTTGAATTAAAAAAATTATTTGGGTTTTTTTTTTTAAAAACCTATTTTGTTTTAATTTTTGTACATTAGTTTTTTTTTCTAAAAAACCGACTTTTTAAAATATTTTTTTATTTTATTCAATATTATTATATTTTTTTAATGTGTTTGTAAGAACGATGATAAGAATGATATTTCTTAGATTGTTAAAAAATATTTGGGTTATTCACAAAAAAAACTGATTTTTTTGGAGTTTTCCAATGCATTTCTCGGATTTTTATTGTTTTTTATATTTCTTTTAGATTTTTTTAACTTTCTTAAATTATTAAAAAAATAGGATTTTTTATATAATTTTTTAATATTTTGAATTAAAAAAAAACGATGTGGGGTTTATAAAAACTTATTTGGTTTTAATTTTAATTAATTTAATTTCTTTATTTCATTCAAAATTATTATATTTTTTATTGTTTTTAAATGTGTTTGGAAGAACGATTTTTTAAAAATATGTCTTAGATTGTTAAAAAAAATATTTGGGTTATTCACAAAAAAAATCTATTTTTTTTAAGTTTTTCGAGGCATTTATCGGATTTTTAATGTTTTTTAGATTTTTTAACTTTCTTAAATTATTAAAAAAAAATTAAGATTTTTAATATATATTTTTTATATTTTGAATCAAAAAAAAAAAAAAAAAAAACGAAGTGGGGTTTATTAAAACTTATTTGGTTTTAATTAATTTAATTTTTTATTTTATTCAAAATTATTATATTTTTTATTGTTTTTAAATGTGTTTGGAAGAACGATTTTTTAAAAATATTTCTTAGATTGTTAAAAAAATATTTGGGTTATTCACAAAAAAAATCTGATTTTTTTTGGAGTTTTCCAAGGCATTTCTCGGATTTTTATTGTTTTTTATATTTTTTAGATTTTTTTAACTTTCTTAAATTATTAAAAAAATTAGGATTTTTAATATATTTTTTTATATTTTGAATTAAAAAAAAAAAAAAAACACGATGTGGGGTTTATAAAAACTTATTTGGTTTTAATTAATTTAATTTTTTATTTAATTCAAAATTATTATATTTTTATTGTTTTTAAATGTGTTTGGAAGAACGATTTTTTAAAAATATGTCTTAGATTGTTAAAAAAAATATTTGGGTTATTCACAAAAAAAAAAAATCTAATTTTTTTTAAGTTTTCCAAGGTATTTCTCGGATTTTTATTTTTTTTTTAGATTTTTTAATTTTCTTAAATTATTAAAAAAAATTAAGATTTTTATAAAAACTTATTTGGTTTTAATTTTATATATTTTTCGCAAAATGGATCTTTTAAAACGTGGATTCCTTAAAAATATTCCTTAGATGTTTTAATAAAAATATTTGTATTATTTATAAAAAAATGTATACATTTTTTATTTTATTTTTTAAAAGATTTTCCTGGATCGTTGACATTCTTTTTTAAATTTCATAATTTTTTTTAAAATATTTTCTGATTAAGAGGTGTTGAAATAATCTTCTGAAAGAAAAAAATCCAATAATTTAAATTCTGATCGTGTTTTTTAAAATATTTTTACAATTCGTATATATTTTTTCCAATATATTTTACGATGGCAGATTTTTTCAAACTTTTTCTTGATTTAGTATCCGTAAATCATGGAAACCCTTTAGAATATCTTCTAAGGCCCTTTGCACAAACTCTTCTCCTACTCCTCTCACAGTTTCATAACGCTTTTCAGCATCACCTGAGGCACTGATAACACAAACTCACTGGCACACACACACACTAATACAACATCACAAGCATATGGTTTCGCACGGCGCAAATAAAGGTGTTATCACTGTGAAAGGATCTGATTGTGGAACAAACAGCTCTATAAAATAATCTTAGCAAAGCACTGCGTTACTTAAACACACGCACACACACACTCACATCATCCTGGCGTATTCATCCATTACGAAACGCAAAAGATAGACAGGCGAACAAACAGAGAAACAAACGGGCAGACAGACAGCCAGATAGACAGTGCTAAACGAAACGAAAATGAATGACGTTAGCACGCACTAAAAATAACAAATGCTGTGGAGATGTGGCCGCAACCATTTTCCAGCGAAACTTTGGTGTTTTGAATACGACGACTAGTTCATCTTTTATAAAAAGGTGGTGAATTGGTATTTGGTGTGTGTGTGTGTGTGTTTGAATGTGTCTTAAGGCCATTTCTTTTCCAGCATTTGCTATTTTTGCAAATTGCCAAAGTCATGCCATATCCAAAAGCATCGTTTTCGACACTCTCTCCCTATAGCTTTTAGGAGTTTAAATAGCTACCAGATTTAAAGTGGACAGTGGTATTGGGGGAAAATAGAATCCTAGTATCTCTATTGTTGTAATATCATCCAATGATGACTCAATCTAAATCGAAATATGTAGATCGCTGTACAACATGGTGAGTCTAGAACCAGTATTTCAAGGTGTTACAAATTTGTGGACACAATCAGGTATATAATAAATAGGGTAGAAAATCCATGAAAAATATTGCTAAGGATTTTAAGAAAAGAATTTTTAAAAAATCTTTTCCATTCCTCGATAGAAATTTCTAAAAAATTTGTGAAAAATATTTCTATAAAATAATTAAAATATTATTAAAAAACCTTTAAATATTATGTTTAAAAAATTCATCAACATATACTCTTATATTGTTGAAGAATCCTTGAATAGAAATAGAACACAACACAATTATATATAAAAAAAGTTCTTAAGAGAAATCCGTGAAGAATATTTTAAAAAAATCTTGATTGATGTTTCTAAAAAAATCTGTGAAAAATATTTTTATAAAACATTTCAAAGTAAATAAGGAATATTTTCTGAAAATTCTTGAAAAATATTTAACAAAAAAATCCTATAATTAATATAAAAAATAAAATTCTAAAAAAATCCTTAAAAACATGTCTAAAATCCATGAAAATTATTTTAAAAAAATCTGAAATTATATATGACAAAATACTTTTAAAAACTTATTTGAAAACCATTGAAATACTTAGAGAAAGCCATTAAAAAATCCAAAAAATCCTTAACACCATTTTAAAAAAGTTCGAGAAAAATTTTTATAGAGCCTTTTCAAAAAAAAAAAAAAAATAAATAAATAAATAAATAAATAATAATAATAATAATAATAATAATAATAATAATAATAATAATAATAATAATAATAATAATAATAATAATAACAATAATAATAATAATAATAATAATAATAATAATAATAATAATAATAATAATAATATAATAATAATAATAATAATAATAATAATAATAATAATAATAATAATAATAATAATAATAATAATAATAATAATAATAATAATAATATAATAATAATAATAATAATAATAATAATAATAATAATAATAATAATAATAATAATAATAATAATAATAATAATAATAATAATAATAATAATAGTAATAATAATAATAATAATAATAATAATAATAATAGTAATAATAATAATAATAATAATAATAATAATAATAATAATAATAATAATAATAATAATAATAATAATAATAATAATAATAATAATAATAACAATAATAATAATAATAATAATAATAATAATAATAATAATAATAATAATAATAATAATAATAATAATAATAATAATAATAATAATAATAATAATAATAATAATAATAATAATAATAATAATAATAATAATAATAATAATAATAATAATAATAATAATAATAACAATAATACTAATAATTACAGGGAAAATGCAGCAGCTTATGAAAGTAGAGCTAAAAATACGAACCACGTGTATCGGCGTTTTGAAAGTTTCCAGCACAAAGTAATCTAACTAGAGGGGCCAGATCCTCTCTCTTCCCCATTTCTTTTAAATTTTCGAAATACGAAAACCTAACCCTCAATCGGGTCACCAAATTGGGATTTTTGCTCATTTTTCAAAAAAGTTAATAAATTTTTTTTTATACATATAAAAATTTTAAATCTAAATGGTATCCGTGCAAGTCAAAATATTATACGAATTTATTTGTCATTAAATTGTACTATAGGTCCCTAAGTATTACCTAAACGTTCGGAATTAATTTATATATATAAAAAAAAGTTTTATACCCTTCATCACATAGTGTCTGTAACGTGGAGAAGGGAGACCCATAGTTACTTTTGAGGATCTTCATGGAATTACTTTCAGAGTCGATTTATGCATGTCAGTCCATCTGTCCATGTATTCTTGAAAAAACGCAAGTCGCATTTATTATCAGATTGAGATAAAAATTTTCCAAACAATATTTATTTGGCCCAAGGATGAACCCTACTGAAATTGGTGAGAATCGGTTCAAATTTAGATATAGCTCCCATAGCTATCTTCAACCGATTTCGGGTTAATTGTGCATCAAATGGCCAACATCAATCCAAATTACCTGAATTTTGGCACATCCGATCGAATTCAGTCTAGAAGCAAGTACATCAAGTGTTTCAAATTTTGTCAAGATCCGATTTCGGGATTTTTTGCACCAAATCTCTAATGTTAGCCCAAATGGACTGAATTTTGCTACTTGCGATGAAATGCAGCCTAAAATCAAGGGCCTCCGAACGAAATTAAGAAGGTTGATAAACTTTTAATCAAATGTGTATTATGTCTGCAGAACTTTTGATATTGAAAATGGGTCATGCAGGTCAATGTTTTGGTATAGCCCCCATATAATGGTACTTTACTTCTTTCGGTATTTTGGTGATTTAAGCGACATTATTCCATTATTTTATTGTTTTTAAATGTGTTTGGAAGAACTTGTGTTTGGGTTATTCACAAAAAAAATCTAATTTTTTTGAGTTTTCCAAGGCATTTCTCGGATTTTTATTGTTTTTTATATTCTTTAACTTTCTTAAATTATTAAAAAAATTTAAGATTTTTAATATATTTTTTTTATATTTTGAATTAAAAAAACGATGTGGGGTTTATGAAAACTTATTTGGTTTTAATTAATTTAATTTTTTATCTTATTCAAAATTATTATATTTTTTATTGTTTTTAAATGTGTTTGGAAGAACGACTTTTTAAAAATATGTCTTAGATTGTTTAAAAAATATTTGGGTTATTCACAAAAAAAAATCTAATTTTTTTGAAGTTTTCCAAGGCATTTCTCGGATTTTTATTGGTTTTTATATTTTTTAGATTTTTTAACTTTCTTAAATTATTAAAAATATTAAGATTTTTAATATATTTTTTTTAATATTTTGAATTAAAAAAACGATGTGGGGTTTATAAAAACTTATTTAGTTTTAATTTTATATATTTTTCGCAAAATTGATCTTTTTTCCTTAAAAATATTCCTTAGACGTTTTAATAAAAATATTTGTATTATTTATAAAAAATGTATACATTTTTTATTTTATTTTTTAAAAGATGTTCCTGGATCGTTGACATTCTTTTTTAAATTTCATAATTTTTTTTTAAATATTTTCTGATTGAGAGGTGTTGAAATAATCTTCTTAAAGAAAAAAAATCCAATAATTTAAATTCTGATCGTGTTTTTTTAAATATTTTTAAAATTCGTATATATTTTTTCCAATATATTTTACAATCGCAGATTTTTTCAAACTATTTTCTTTATTTAATATCCGTAAATCATGAAAACCCTTTAGAATATATTCTGAGGCCTTTTGCACAGGCTCTTCTAAATTGTGTTCTTATATGTTTAGCCAAAAAGTTATTGAAAAGTATTTGAAAAATATCTGAAAATTTATACTAAAAACGTTGAAAATTTAAAAAAAATCAAAAATATTTCTAAAAAAAAACACTAAAAATATAATTCAAAGTAATCCTTGAAAATGTTTCGGTAAAATATTTTCTACATATTCTTGAAATGTTTTTTTTAAAGACAATCCCTAAAAAGTTATTGAAAAATATTTGAAAAAAAAAAATTCAAAAATTAATGCTAAAAATCGTTCTAAAAAAAAGAAAAGTCCTTGAAAATCATTTCTAAAAATCCTTAAGGGTCCTTGAAAAATATTATGATGCTAAGAAGTAATTGCAAAATATTAAAAAAAAAAATAAAAGAATGTAGGCTATTTTGCTTATTATTTACTGAATACGTTGGGCGCCATCGCATATCGTTGTGTGTAAAATGCATTTTATGCATGTGCTGTTTAGCGGGTATCTATCTGAAAGTTTATTTGCAAAAGGAGTTTCCGTATAGTTTTTACTTTTTTTTATTTCTATTTTTTTTCTCCAAAACTTTTGATAACAACATATTTAGCAAATATAGTAGCTTCTTCCCAAACCCCAACCGAGACCACTGTCTTCATATTGTTATTCATTTGCTATTATAAAAATGGCAATGGAGTCTTATCGCGGCTCCATACTATGGTGGAGGGTATAAAAAACATTTCTGAAAATCCTTAAAGGTCCTTGAAAAATATTAAGATTCAGATTAAGTCATTGGAAAATATTAAAAAAAAATAATTAAAATAATGTAGTGTATTTTGCTCATTGTTTGCTGAATACGTTGGGCGCCACCGCGTATCGTTGTGTGTATAATGCGTTCTAGGCATGTGCTGTTTAGCGGGCATCTATCTGAAAGTTTAGTTACAGGAATATTATTTAAATAACAGAAGTTTCCGCCGAGTTTTTAATTTCTCTTCTTTTTTTCTGCAAAACTTTCGATGAGACTAGGAGAGATCGACTGAATCAAATATATTTTGCAAATATAGTATCTTCTTCCCAAACCCCAATCGAAACCACTGTCTTCAAATTGTTATTCATTTGCTATTATAAAAATGGCAATAGAGTCTTATCGCGGTTTTCCTCCAAAAAAAAAAAAAGAAGAAAACTTTGCATAGAATAGCCGAATTCCGATGGTCGTTAAGAAGACTCTCTACTTTAAAGAATAAATATCTATGCAGGTTGTGACTAAGTGAGTTGGTATGGTTGGCAAAAATACAAAAAAAAAACAACTGAAAAGAAAATCTCGTGGTGTGATTTCGCTTGGAGTGTCACAGCTATTAATATTCAAAAATTGCGTTTTTATGCTAATTTTCCCAGGAGCAGCACCAGCAATGGCATCGACAACGGCAGCGCCATCTGTCTGATATGGAGATATGTCAATAATAATGACGACGACAGCTTCAGTAGCTTAAGCTCGATCATATCACGGCATTACAATCTAAGAAGTATGACAATGAATGGTGGCGGTATTACAACATGGAAGGAGTTTGTTTGGTAGTGGTTGGCTGGTTGGTTGGTTGACTCAGTGTGGAGTGGAAGTTGGTGTTGCAAAACATGGTTGGCGTTTTTTTTTGTGGTGCTGCGTTCCTCCATTGATTGCATGTCGTTTATATTGTTGTACACAACAATAATAATCTTAATGCATATATTGTGAATGCATTTAGCCGAGTCAATGCGGTTGCCGTGATTCAGCTGGAGTTACACCTTGTAGTTTGAGTAATAATTAAGTTGTAAAAATGTAAAGGTACAACAAGAACAACAACAACATAAAGGATACTTACTTAATATGTGGTTTTGTTGTTATTGGATCATCCTCTAACCCCCTCTTGATTACCTTTTCTCCTCGCCTGCATTCAGGGTCTCCATTCTGGATCGGTGATTGTATGGCGTGGTAAAACATTTCGTTACGTTGTATCGTACTTACCGTAGCACGGCTAATAATAATAATGTTTTTTTTTTTTGCATTTTTTTTTGTTCGCCTTGCGATCGTGTTGGCCTGCCAATTGCCTATGGCAATACGTCCTTGAAATCACTTGATATATGAGATACTTAAAGTATTTATTACAACTGATCATTATCTTAACTTCGGCTACTACCGCAACATTCGACCAGCATTAAATGGCACCTTTTTTTTGCATTGCAGCATGCAATGGAAATAATGAGGGAGTTTTTAAAATTATGTGAATTTTTCCTATTTGGAAAATTTAGTTTAAAAAAATAAAAAAAATGTTTCGGCGCACGAACTAGGACCCATTATGATCTACAAATACCAATTTTCAGACAAATCCGTGAAAAAATGTGGTAAAAATCGTCTATATACCGAATATCGGGAGCTACCGTTATATGGGGGCTACACCAAAACGTTGACCTACACATGCAATGTTTCGCCAAAGGATCTAGAACCCATTATGACCTACAACTACCAATTTTCAGACAAATTAGTGAAAAATGTGGTAAAAATCATCAAAATACCGAATATCGGGAGGTGCCGTTATATCGGGAGGTGCAGTTATATACCAAGGCGTGGACTTATACATACAATGTTTCGCCGCATGAACTACGACCCATTATTACCTACAAATACCAATTTTTAGACACATCCATAAAAAAATGTGGCAAAAATCATCAAAATACCGAATATCGGGAGGTACCTTTATATCCTCTCCAAGGTGGAGGGTATAAAAATATCAGTCGGTTTTGTCGACAGATGTATACCCTCAGCCAATTTAATTTTAATATATTTTGACTTCTGTTATTATTAGTATTCAAATTGTTGACCCTCTATGGAGTAAGTTCCGCAGGAATGGACCAATATTGTCCATTTCGTATCGGACCTAAATAAATATGATATAAATATAGCGGCGTCCCAGGTTTGGACTATATCGGCTATATCCTTTACTTTCTTTGAGATATGTGATAATTTTTAGAAAATGTTAAAATGTGCGTAAGGTCCAGATATAGACAACCGAAGTATTCCATTTTCATACTTCATCTATTACAGATGAAAATATTTGTATGAGCCAAATTGCAAGAAAATCTGACATTTATATCCAATTTTATGGGAATTAAAAAACTCCCTATTCATCTCAGGATTCTGGTTGAGAGAAATACTGAGATATAGCAAGTTGTAAATAATTGCCGACTTGTTTCGCAAGTTATGAAAGATAAAAGTATTGACAATTGTGACCCTTTCTTTGTGGGTGAGGTTCGTATTCATAACAGATCTTGTGTTATCACATATGTTTGCAAGTGTGTGAAATTCGAAGAGAGTTGGATGCCTATTCCGGTTTATTTTTTTTTTCAAAATCTTGAAACCTATATGGGGAAGTTACCAGAAGAAATGGTCCGATCTCTACCATCTTTATAACAGATCTTGCGTTGAAAGAAATATTGAGTCGGATGTTAATTTCGTGTTTTATGGGCTTCATGGATATTCAAAACTATGATCCTTTGTGGGGGAGGTACCAAATGGAGTGCGCCGATATATTCCATCTTCACAGCAGAACTTGCGTTAGTAGAAATAATGGGAAAAATGAAGAGAACCGGAAGCCTATTTCGGATTTTATAATCGTTTTGGTTATTCAAAATTTTGAACTTTTCTGGGAGAGGTACCAGAAGGAATGGCCCGATCTCTACCATCTTTATAAGAGATCTTGTGTTGATGAAAATATTGAGATGTCTGAATGGATGTCGGATGTTACTTTCGTGTTTTATGAGCTTCATGAATATTCAGATATTTTGACCCTTTGTGGGGAGGTACAAGAATGAGTGGACCGATATATTCCATCTTCACAGCAGATCTTGTGTTAGTAGAAATAATAGGATGTGCGGATTTTGAAGAGAACCGGATGCTAATTTCGGATTTTATAGTTGTTTTGGTAATTCAAAACTTTCACCCTTTATGGGGGAGGTACCAGAAGAAATAGTTCGATCTATAACATCTTTTTAACAGATCTTGTGTTTACAGAAATATTGAGATGTACCAAATTTGAATGGAATCGGATGTTAATTTCGTGTTTTATGAGCTTCATGGATATTCAGAATTTTGACCCTTTGTGGGGGAGGTACCAGAAGGAGTGGACCGATATATTCCATCTTCACACCAAATCTTGGCTTAATTAATACAAGTAAAAAAACTGTTTAGTTCGCCCGTGAGGATCTTTTTATGCCCTCCACCATTCGGAGGAAACTTGAACATTAAAAAAAAACGTCGAAAAATACCGCTCAAATGAAAACCTTTATATGAGCCTATACGAAGACGTGGTGGTGGAAAATTTTTTGTGATAGGCTGTAGTTAGATTCCGAATTTCAAATACGAAATTTGACGCAATTCTGCGAATTATGTAGCTAATATCATCTAATATACTAAGACGTGGACCTGCATAGACAATTTTTCGTTGTAGGTTGTAGTGCGCATCACGAACCTTCAAATACGAAATTTGATGCAATTCCAGTGAACAATGTCGCTAAAATCCTAGAAATACAGAATATCTCAGGGTAGCGTTAAATGGGTGCTATGCTAAAACTTAGATCTATGTAGACAATTCTTTTCCAGGGGGTAAAGTGATCAGATGGAACTTCTTGTGTGGATTTTCAGATTATTCCATTGAAAAATGTGGCTAAAATTATCAAAATACCGAATATCGGGTGCTACAGTTATATGGGATATCGTGGACCTATAAAGAAAATTCTTTCTTTCAGGGGGTAAAGTACTCAAAGAGAACTCCTTATGTAGAATTTCAGACAGTTTCATCAAAAAAATGTGGCTAAAATCATCAAAATACGGAATATTGGGAGGTACAATTATAAGGTGAATATAGGTACCTGCAGACAAAAGACAGATCAGTACAAAATTTTAGCATCCTATCTTTATTCGTTTTGACTCTAGCGTTATTACAACACACTGACGGACGGGCAGGGCTAAATCGTCTTTTTCACGCTGATCAAGAATATATTTCGATGAGTTACAAACGGAATGACGAACTTAATATACCCTCCATACTATGTATGGTGGAGGGTATAAAAATATTGTGATGTTTGTAATTTAAAGACAATCAGACTCCTAAATTCCATTTTATAAAAGTAGTAATTATTCGAAATTTTGTCGGGGAAGTACTTAATGGAGTGGACCGATATGGTCCGATGACCTAGCCCTGATTCAAATATTAGGATTTTCAAATTTGAAGCAATGTCGGAGAATCCTTTCTCTTTCTGGGCAGTATTTTTTTTAATTCGACCTTTTGTGAGCGGCGTACCAGAAGGAGTGGATCGATATTGCCCATCTTCGAACTCGATCTAAGTTTGACAATAATATGAGAATGTACCAAGTTTGGATCAAGCCGGATACTCCCTTCGTGAGTTATCGTGTGTACCAGCCAGCCATTCAGACAGGCGCACGGACGGATAAAAATCCCTAGATCGACTCCAAAACAGATTTGGTTCAAAGAAACTTAGGATCTGAAATCGTTCTTTCGATGAAGCACGTTTTGGCCGTATCAAATGATATATGTAGCTATATGGCTAAGGGTATACAAATATAGGACCTTCCGAAGGAACAAGTATAAAAATTTTAAAAATAGTTTTCAAGGATCCTTCAAAAATTTTTCGTAGGACTTTTATAACTATTTTCCAAGATCTTCGAAAGGCACAGCCGTGGATTAGACATTTATTAACACCCTTTGGGAAATACAAACGTGATTTTTATGGAAATATATTTGAAGACCTTTAGGAGGCTAAAAAGTGGATTTTAAAAACCCTGTTCCATGGGCCTTTTAGAGAAAGAAAAGTGAATTTTAAGAAGATTTTTTAGGGATCTATTCCAAATAGATCTATTTTCCAAATATTATCCAGTGGCAGATTTTATAGGGACCATAGATTTATTTTCCAAATATCCTCCAAAGGCACTTACGTGGATTTTTTAGACATATTTTAAAAGGCTTGTACTTTTTTGTAAGACATTTAAGAGGGACATTTAAGGGATTGAAGTAAATTTGGTTAAAACGAACGTTGATTTTTTTTCAAAAATTATTTAGCCAGGACGTTCAAAAATATTTTTAAGGTCTTTCGGAATTAACAAATGTGGATTTTTAACAAATATTTTTAAGGTTCTTTGGTAGATATAACCGATAATTTTTTTAGAATAAAATTTTCAAAAATCTTCGGCTGAATCAAAGGAATAAAACGGAGAAACTAAGAATTAAACGAGGATTTTTTGAAAGAGCCCATTTTTTTTATTAAGATTTAGCGGAAGACTTAAAGTCAATTTTCTTGGATTTTTTGAAAATATTTTTCAGGATCAAACGACAATTTTCTAATGACATATTTTTCGTTGAATTATTGTTGTAATATTTCCCACTTCCCAATTCCACCTCGTATTCCGCCCAGCATAAAAATTATCATTCCACTATCAGCTATGACAACAACTAATCGCTTTTAAATGCATGCGAGTGGACGGATATCTCCGATGATATTTCGTTTTGCTTTAGTTTCCATGTGAGATTGCTTCTCAAATATCTTCAGTGGCTGAACAGGAATGGTCGTCGGAGATAGATTCCGCTTTGCATAGTTCATGTTCGCTATTATTAATGGCGTGAAATAATGTTGGTGCAAGGGAATACTGCTTTCCTCACTCCCCATCCCCCCCCCCCCATTTTTTCCATTCTTTTCACGTGGCCTTTGGCTATGCTGCTTGTTTCGTATTCATAATCGCAAATTTTGTTTCATTTTGATTTAGAGCGAAAATTATTCAACATATTGTGCTTGAGGTGTTGGTTGGTTGGCACTGGTGCTGGAGCTATTCTCATCGTGGCACTGACTGGACAACAAAACAAGAACAACAACATCGACGTTGAGCTAAACGGAGCTGGAACTTTTTGTGAATGTCAATGAAGTTGACGAAATTACACAGTCATCAGTGGTTTCGTGGTTCGTTTAGTTGCTCCGTCCGTCCGCCGTCCTCCACTTCGTACTCGGTTGTGAAAACATTTTTTGAAAGGAGTTATTTAGCCAGAATTGAGTTGTTAAATGGTGGTCTTTACTCGAGGACTTCGACATCATTTGTCATTTATCTTGGACTAGCATTTCACAGTTGCTTATCTTTCGGATGAGATGTGAAAGGATAGACGGAGAGAGAATATAACAATGAGACATTTTGA
The DNA here is from genome assembly GCF_030504385.1 of Musca domestica. NCBI lineage: Eukaryota > Metazoa > Arthropoda > Insecta > Diptera > Muscidae > Musca > Musca domestica. Next base: position 203,339 of record NW_026712324.1, on the reverse strand, counting down.
CACGTTATTATGTCGTTGTATCGCCTCATATTTTTGTTTTGAATGTGGCAATGAGGATTCAAGTGGGATTGTATGAGTGCGGAATTAGTGGGAATGTAAGTGGAATGCAAAGCAAATTGCCTTCATGCATCCACCAAGTCAAAATTAAATGATTTGGAAAATTGAAATGATGTGAAATAGTGTTTTATAATTATATTTACATAAATATAGATTGAAAACCAAAGACAATTATTTAGAGATTTCTGTGGGATTTTGAAAGCTAAAGTCGGAGATTTTAAGCAAAATTTTTGTATGAATAATACAGTAATACGCATGGATATTTTCGAAGGGAGTATTCGATTTGGCCCAAAACTTGGAACATCGTAACATTATTGTCAAACTTAGATCGAGTTGGGAGATGGGCAATATCGGTCCACTCCTTCTGGTACCTCCCCCACAAAATGTCGAAATTATAAAAAATATATATTTTACTACACAGAATGATAAAGGATATTCCGATTTAGTTCCAACTTTGCAAATCCTAATATTTTCATTAGTACTAGGTGAAGTGCGAAAATGGATAATATCGGTAAATTCCATCAAGTACCTCCCCCACAAAGGTTCAAAATTTTGAATTATTACAACTCTAATAAAATTTGATGTAAGAGTCCGATTGCCTTTAAATTTCATACATCCCAATATTTTCCTTAACCCAAGGTCTGGTGTGAAGATGGAATATATCGGTCCACTCCTTCTGGTACAACCCCCACAAAATATCGTAATTTCCAAAAAAAATATTTTACTGCACAGAAAGGGAAAGGATACTCCGATTTTGCTCCAACTTTGCAAATCCTAATACTCGTGTTAGTGCTACGTCAGATGCGAAAATTGACAATATCGGTAAACTCTATCAAGTACCTCCCCACAAAAGGTCGAAATTTTCATAAAAATATTTTATTGCACAAAAAGATAATGGATAATCCGATTTGGCTCTTACTTTGCAAATCCTAATATTTGCATCAGTGCTAGGTCAGGTGCGAAAATGGACAATATCGGTTGCCTTCATCAAGTACCTCCCCCACAATGGGTAAAAATTTTGAATAATTACAAATCTTATAAAATATGAAGGAAGAGTCCGATTGTCTTCAAATTACACACATCACAATATTTTTACTAATCCATATTCTAGTGTGAAAATTGAATATATCGGTCCTCTCCTTCTGGTACCTCCCCCACAAAACGTGAACATTTTCAATATCCATGAAGCTCATAAAACGGGAAATTTACACCAAAACCATTCATACTTGGTACATCTCAGTATTTTCATCAACACAAGATTTGTTATAAATATGGTAGAGACCGGACCATTCCTTTTGGTACCTCCCCTACAAGGGGTCAAGTTTTGAAAAACCAAAACGATTATAAAATTGTAATAAAGAATCCGGTTCTCTTCATATTTCAGAAATCCCATCATTTTTACTAACTGAAGATCTGTTGTGAAGAAGGGATATGTCGGTCTACTCCTTCTGCTACCTCCCCCACAAAGGGTCAAAAATATTGAATATCCATGAAGCTCATAAAACGCGAAATTTACACCCGATTCCATTTAGGCTTGTCACATCTTAATATTTCCATTAACACAAGATCTGTTATAAAGATGGTAAAGATCGGACAATTTTTTCCTGTACCTTCCCCCAAGGTAAAAGATTTTCAAAAAAAAAAAAAAAAAAACTCTTAAAGAAAGCGAAAAAACATCCAACTCCAACACACAGAAACATTCTTACTAACACAAGATGTGTTGTGAAGATGATATATATCTGCGAACCCCTTCTGGTACCTCACCCACAAAGTATCACAATATTCAATACTTTTATATGTCATAATTGGTGAAACAAGTCAGAGATTCCTTACAACTTGCCAAATCTAAATATTTATATCAACCAAAAATCTGAGATTAATATTTATGATTTCGCAAAAAAAAAATTGAATATAATTTTTCGATTTTCTTGTAATTTTGTCAATACCAATATTTGTATCTGTATAAGATGAAGTATGAAAATGGAATACTTCGATCGACTATATCTGGTATCTCTCGCACATTTTAACATTTTCTAAAAATTATCACATAGCTCATATAAAGTGAAGGAAGTAGACGATATAGTCCAAACCTGGCACGCCGCTATATTTATATCATATTCATTTAGGTCTGATACGAAATGGACAATATTGGTCCATTCCTGCGGAACTTACTCCATAGAGGGTCAACAATTTGAATAATCATAAGAGAAGTTAAAATATATTTAAATATTCGAGCATTGGCAGACTTGTTAATGTTGATCTTAATCATAGACTGGCAAGTATACACGCTACGCTAATGGTTCTGTCTCTTATTCTCTGTCATGAGTAAAACATCAACAAACACACAAATACGAATAATTTTAAGAATTGTTTTTATAAATTAGCTTATTTGTATTACGTTTATGTTTAAAAATATTAATAAAGTAAAAAATCGTCACAAGAAATTAAATTTCTTTTTCATTACTTTGCCCACCTATGATCTAATATTTCGCTTCTCGTTAATATTTCGTTTGAGGTTCTCCTCTCCTTCTGCATTGCATAGAGAAAGAGCGAGAGTGCAAGTGTGGCATCTACTTTTTCGGCTACAAAGGTTAATTATTTAACAACATTTTATAGTCTATCCCTATCTCCATTGCACTCATTAACTCCTTACACTATTGCTTACAAAAGGCATTTGTTTGCCAAAATTAGTTTAACAATCGGTGTCGGTGCGTGAGGTCGCAGTCGTGGTTTATTTGACGAAAATGTAGTGCAAATGTCGGGTTTGCTTATTAAATGTGTGAAATTCTATTCTATAATTCTTAATAATTAAATTTTTAATAGGAAATAGATAATTTACACATTACTTTTATAATAACACCGGATAAAGTTAATCTCAATTTCTACATTCTTCTATTTTGTTGGGGCACTCTCTCCCCAAAGAAATACGATGAGAAAAACGGTGAGAGGGCAAAGTGGGCACCAAAAAGTTGTTTTTATTTGACAATAAATCATTTCCTAGTCTATTTGTTTCTCTATTACACTCAATAACTCCTCACACTAATACTAACAAAAATCATACGTTTGCCAAAAATTAGTTTAAAGAAATTATGGTTAATTATGGTTAAAACGTCGGTTTTGTGTATTAAAGGTGTTAAATTCTATTAAAATAGAAATTAATAATCAAAATATTAATGGGAAATGAATAATTTATACATTACTTTTATTACAAACGCTGTATAAAGTTTATCTTAATTTCTACTTTGTTCTATTTGTTGGGGCACTTTCTCCCCAAAGAAGTACGATGAGTGGTTTTTATTTGACAAAAAATCATTTCATAGTCTATTTCTTTCTCTATTGCACGCATTAACTCGTCGCACTAATACTTACAAAAGGCATTTGTTTGCCAAAAATTAGTTTAACAGTCGGTTTCGGTGCGTGCGGTCGCGTTCTTGGTTTAATCGAAGAAAATATGGTGAAAACGTCGGTTTGGTGTATTAAATGTGTGAAATTCTATTAAAATATCATATAATTATTAAAAATGCGATGGAAAATGAATAGTTTATACAATGCTTTTATTAGAAACATCGTGTGAAGTTCATCTCAATTTCTATTTTGTTCTATTTGTTGGGGCACTCTCTCCCAAAAGATGTACGATGAGAAAAACGACGAGGGGGCAAAGTGAGGCACCAACAAGTGGTTTTTATTTAACAAAAAAATCATTTCATAGTCATTTCTTTCTCTATTGTACTCATTAAGTCCTCGCACTAATACTTACAAAAGACATTTGGTTGCCAAAATTAGTTTTACAATCGGTCTCGGTGTGTGCCGTCGCAGTCGTGGTTTATATAGTGAAATTATGGTTTGTTTTTATTAAAATAGCAATTAATAATTAAAATATTAATGGGAAATGAATAATTTATACATTACTTTTATTATAAACGCCGTATAAAGTTTATCTTAATTTCTACTTTGTTCTATTTGTTGGGGCACTCTCTCCCCAAAGAAGTACGATGAGAAAAAAGATGAGAGGACAAAGTGAGGCACCAACAAGTGGTTTTTATTTGACAAAAAATCATTTCATAGTCTATTTCTTTCTCTATTGCACTCAAGAACTCCTCGCACTAATACTAACAAAAGTCATATGTTTGCCAAAAATTAGTTTAACAATCGGTTTCGGTGCGTGCGGTCGCAGTCGTGATTTTATCGAAGAAAATATGGTGAAAACGTCGGTTTTGTGTATTAAATGTGTGAAATTCTATTAAAATATTAAATAATTATTAAAAATGCAATAGAAAATGAATAATTTATGCAATACTTTTATTAGAAACATAGTGTGAAGTTCATCTCAATTTCTACTTTGTTCTATTTGTTGGGGCACTCTCTCCCCAAAGAAGTACGATGAGTAAAACGGTGAGAGGGCAAAGTGACGCATCAATTGTGTCAGGTACAAGAGTTTTTTATTTGACAAAACATCATTTCCTAGTATATCCCCTTCTCTATTGCACTCAAGAACTCCTCGCACTAATACTAACAAAAGTCGTATGTTTGCCAAATTTAGTTTAACAATCGGTGTCGGTGCGGGCGGTCGCAGTCGTGATTTAATCGAAGGAAATATGAAAAAGCGTAGGTTTTATGTGTCAAATGTGTGAAATTCTATTAAAATAGTAGATAATAATCAAAAAATCAGTGGGAAATGAATTATTTATGCAATACTTTTATTATAAGCACCGTATAAAGATGATCTTAATTTCTAATTTGCTCATTTGTTAACCGGAGAAAAACGGCGAGAGTGCAGTATGAGACATATATTGAACAAGTGCTTTTTCTTTGACAAAAAAAAAAAAAATCAGTTCCTAGTCTATTTCTTTCTCTATTGCACTCCTCGCACTAATACTAACAAAAGTCCTATGCTTACCAAAAATAATTCAACAATCGGTGTCGGTGCGTGCGGTCGCGGTTTAATTAGAGAAAATATAGTGAAAATGTCGGTTTTGTGTATTAAATATTTGAAATTACTTAAAAATAGAAATTTAAAAAAAAAATTAAAGTGAAAATTAATTATAAATGCATTATTTGCTAAATAAACACCGTTTAAAGTTGATCTTTCATTTGTGCTTCACGAACAAAGAAGTCCGTTGGCTCTCTCTCGTCGATGCAAATCAAAGAAAAGAGTGAGAAAGAGGGAAACATGACGTTGTTCTCTTCCCATGTACCAATAGTTAGAATGAGTCAGCAAAACCAAAGGAAGTGTTGTCAGTTAAAAAGTGCAATACCTACAAGTAATTATTAGAGAAATTGAAAGTGTTAAATATTAAGATCTGCAAATAATAAGCATAAAAGGTATTAAAATTTAATAATTGTGGTGAAATTTAGCAATTTTTAATTTCCGGAGAGAAGAGAACAATTTATAAAAAAAAATATAATAGAATGTGGTTTCAATGAGTGTTCGTCGTTGCACGCACTTCCGTTCTGTGTAAAGTAATAAATAATAAAATCACAAAATATTGATGAAGGTTAAGAATCCAAACTAAAATTTTATATTAAAATTGTAAAATAAAAAAAAAAAGCATTTGAGGTTTTTTGGTGGAGCTTACAAATTAAATGAGAAGAAAAAGAAACAGAGAGAAAGAGAGAGAGAAAGAGAGCTCAAAACAAACGAGTGTCAATCTCCATGCCATTGCAATTGTTGATTTTACAGCAATCGAAGAAGCCTTTTAAATTAAAATTTTAAGTCCAATTTGACAAAAAAAAAAAACATGTTTAGAAACATTTTCTTTTTCTTCGATTTTCTATATATTGGTTTGAAAAAAGTGCAAAAATTAGTGAAATTAAGTTCCACCGGAAACAACGCCTGCAAAAAAAACAAAGCTCACAATTTAAAGAAGAAACGGAAACAGAATCACAGATTTCGGTTGGTTGATAGGTATGTGTGAAATACTAAATTGACAATGATTCTTGGACAAAATGTGAAAGACAAAGAAATTTGTAAAGAAGAGGAGGAAAACGTGAAGGAGAATTAAATCAAAATTTGAACTGATATGAGGTAAGATATTTTGAGATTTTTTACATTTCATATGGTTTTTGTCAATACTTTTATTTATTTCGAATGTTTTTATACTAAGTTTGTCATTCCGTTTGTAACATTTCAAAATATACATTTTAGACCTGGCAAGGTATACTTATTTTTCATCAGCATAAAATTCTATGTCAATTTAAAGATGACCGGCCGTCTGTTTGTTCGTCCGTTTGTAGAAATCACTCTAGCTTCCGAACAAATTGAAGTAGGTTGATAAAATTTTACTCAAATGTGTGTGTTCTCTGCAGGTTTGAAACTGAAAGTGTCTGACATTAAAAATGGGTTTACGTTAAGTTATAGCCCCCATATAACTTTACCTCCCTAGATCCGGTTTTTTGATGATTTTAGTGACATTACTCACCGGAATTGTTTCAAATATCGTATTTGAAGTTACTAATACAATCTACAACAGAAAATTGTCTGTGCAAGTCGGTACCTCCCTCTGTTCGGTATTTTGATATATTGGTTATTTTCAGGATTTAAGCGACATTATTTACCGGAATTGTTTAAAATTTCGTATTTGAAGTTAGTAATGCGTACTACAGCCTATGACAGAAAATTGCATATGCAAGTCCAAGTGATGGTATAGCCCCCATGTAACAATACCTCCCTATACTCGATATTTTGATGATTTTAAATACATTTCTCATCGGAATTGATTCAAATTTCGTATTTGATGTTCTTAATGGGAATTTCAGTTTGGGACCGAAAATTGCATAAGCAAGTCAAGGTCTTCGTATAGCCCCCATATAACGGTACCTCTCTATATTCTCTATTTTTATGATTTTAGCGACATTATTCACCGCAGTTATTTCAAATTTAGCAGGAAGCGAGATAGACCCATAGTTACTTTTGAGGATCTTCATAGAATCACTTTCTGAGTCGATTAATGCATTCAGTCAGTCCGTCCGATTAAGATGAAATTTTCCAAAAAATATTTGTTTGGCTCAAGGTCAAACACTATTGAAATCGGTGAGAATCGGTTCAAAATTTTTGTTGATTGTGCACCAAACGGTCAATATCAGTACAAATGACCCACCCAAGTTCAGTCTAGAAGCAAGTACATCAAATTTGGTGAAAATCTGTTCAGATATCGCTATAGCTCTCATAGATATATTTTATCCGATTTAGTGTTTAAGACCCTCACAATCGTAATATGCACTCCAAAAGAATGATGTTTGGATATCAGGTACAGATTTGGATATTACTCCTATGCATATCTTTAACCGATTTCGGGTTAATTGTGTACCAAATGGCCAATATCAGTCAAAATGACCTGAATTTTAGCACTTCCAACCGAATTCAGTCTCGAAGCTAGTACATCAAATTTGGTGAAAATCGGTTCAGATATAGCTATAGCTTCCATATACATGTTTCATCCGATTTTGTGTTTAAGCCCCTCACATTCGTAATATGCATTCGACAACAATGATATTTGGTACCACATACCCTATGGAGCTCTGGCATACCTTTGCCAAATTTTATCGAGATCGGCTACGATTTGGATATAGCTCCTAAATAGCCTCAATTCGATTTTAGGTTTATTGTGCAAACAATGGCTAATATCCGCCCAAATGGAGTGAATTTCGGGACGTGTGTCCATTTTGTGGAACTCGGCTCCGATACATATTTTTTTAATATTATCCTTCTCGAAATAATATCATGCACTCTATAGCAATGTTATTTGGTATAAAAGATTGAAATGCCTCCGTCAAATTTAGTGAAAATCGATTCAGCATTGGCTATGCCTCCCATATATTAGTTAACTCTGAAACGAAGCTATGACTGCTCTAAAGCCAAATGTTGATAGGTGGTATAATATACTTCAAATAAATTCTTTTGTTACGGGAGCTCTACTAAATATGCCTGGTGGTGTAGGGTATCATATAGTCGGCCCCACCCGACTTTTGACTTTTCCTTACTGGTGTAGACATAATTTTGATTAATAAGAAATTAAAATTAATAGTAGTGAAGACGCTATGAAAAGTAATATTTGACCTGTTCCGGAACCTGCAAGAATATACAAGTTCTGTATTTTTTTCCGATATTATAAAGGACAAATCGGTTATCGTTGTAAACATTTTTTATTCTCCATTTCCGGAACAGAGCAATTTTCAGACTTAAGTTATCAATTGACTGATCAGAATCTCCGAAACCGATATTTTGGCAAAATTCAGACATATTATTGGAGAAAAAATATTAACTTCTACAGCTAAGTTTATAGTTTCCCAATATTTCCCTCCATTTGAAATGCAATGGATATTCCAGGGCAAGGTGGTTTTTTCCCATCATCTCGATAATATTTCACATTAATATTTTTCAATTTCTGTTCTGTTTTTCATTCCTTCGAACTTCTGCTGCATCTATATATTCCCTATTAATAGTAGAAATCAACTACATTTATCCTCTCCTTTCGCTTTAATGGTCATATTTGATTAACAAATTAATATTCGGTAAATACTCTTGAGCATATTTTCCAAGTCTTTCTTGTGCAGAAAATTACGAAATTATTAGAACCCATACATTTCTTCACCATTACTTCCAAGCTAAACTTGATTACGATATGCCAGTGCAGAATGGAAAAATGGCTGTGCTTATTTGTTTATTTCCATGTCCTTGGTTTAACTTTCATTATCCTGTTAAACTTAGTTAAACACATGTTAAGACTACATTTAATGCTGAGTAATTTTTCCTTACGCCAGATGAGTGCCAGGAAACAAGGCAGGCAGGCAGTCAAGCTAACTGAGGGAAGGACAGACCGACAGACAAGCTGTCTGGTTGGCTGGCTGGCAAGCCATGGTTGAATGTATATTCTGGCTGGTTGTATTTATTGCTCGTTGTTCATACCTTTGAGCAAACAGAGGATAGAGCGTTAATCACTTCAACTCCGGCTCAAGACTACGGCACACTATTCCGACCGATGATATGGCGGTGAATGTTCGCAACACACAATTCATAGGTGAGCAAATACCTATGCCAGGGCATTGCAGGTCTTATGAACTCAATGATATCATATATTAACGTGGCACATATGAACCCCATGGCCCGACATAGGATATGTTGGCGGCTCGTTTGGAGCCCAAGACAATCACACATGCAAAAGTACCTCGTGGTGGTGCCAACGAATGACGGCAGGCAGAATAGTCAAAAGGCAATATGGGCGAACATTAAAGTTTTTGCACTTTGCTCGGCAACATAAAGAACAAACAGCAAAACAAAGATGCCGAGAGTGTTACTTAACATAATCACACAAATACAAGAGCACCTAGACGCACAGACACACACATGCAAACACACACACTTGAAATATGAAAATGGATTTATGATACCCACTCGTCTGCTCGAATAGTCAGTCCATATTCGAGCAGGTAAAGCTGGCAGCATCTGTAGTTCAAGAAAATATTGCATGAAAACTGCAACTATAATTTCTGTTGTTCTTTATTTGTTCGCTTTTTTTCCTGGCAAGAAGAAGAGGAACAACAACAGCAACTTTTCCCAAAGCTAAGGGCTGAAGAAACCTATGTTTGAATAAAGAGCATTTGAAAGGGGAGGGGAAAATGATCATACAGCAATTTGTATGCGGAAGTCAAAGAAATAAAACATATACCGACTAACTTATAATTCTGCAGAAGCAAATAGGGAATTCCTAGGATATTGTCCTGGGTCGGAATTATTTTCCAATTTGAAAGAAACATATTGTTGTGACCCATAAAATTATTTGGTTTTTTAATTTATTAAAAATAAATCCATTGCAAAGTTCTGAATCCGGGAAACTATTTTTTTTCTTGGGGGACGTACCCGGTACCCCAGATTTTTGACCCGATAGTCCGGGTTCAAGACCCGGACTGGACCCGGATCCACTTATCCGATATAGACAATATGGGTATCGTTGGAAAGCTTATGAAAATACGTATCCAACAATTGGTCACATGATTTATGTCAAATTATTGCTGACGCTGTTACCTACAACGGTTTTAGACCCTAGGTCTCTTGAACAAAATCCGTTTCAGGACATTTGTAGTCGATCTACCGATGTCCGTCCGTCTGTCTGGCTGATGCGCAGGGCTCGGAGAGATTTTCCCATTTTGTCCAAAATTGGTACATCGTAGTATTATTATTAAACTTAGATCGAGTTCGGAGATGGGCAATATCGGTAAACTCCTTCTGGTACGGCCAACCAAAATGTCGACCTTTTAGAAAAATATATTTTACTGCACAGAGAGAGAGAAAGTATAATCCGATTTTGTTCCAACTTTGCAAATCCTAATATTTGCATCACTCCATCAAGTACCTCCTTCACAAAGGGTCAACATCTTAAATAATTATAACTCTTATAAAATGTGATTGTCTTCAAATTACTCGCCTCGCAATATTTCTGTTAACCCAAGATCTGGTGTGAAAATGGAATATATCGGTCCACTCCTTCTAGAACCTCCCCCACAAAGGGTCAAAATTTTGAATAACCGAAACTATCAAAACATCCGAAATAAGCATCTGGCTTTCTTTAAATTTCACACATGCCATTATTTTTACTAACACAAGGTCTACAATGAGAGATAGGACCATTTCTTCTGGTACTTCCTTCCAAAAGGGTTCATAATTTTAACAAGTAAAAAAGTTGTAAGCCGGGCCGAACTTTGAATACCCTCCACCATTTGGAAAGAATTTGACAATTCTCAAAAAAAAAAAAAAAAATGAATAAAATCCTTTAAAAATTCTGTTAAAATCTTAAAAACACCAAATGTAGCCATTATATAAGGGTCTATACGACGACGTGGACCCGCATAGGCAACTTTGGTCATATGCCATTACAATATTCAAATGCGAAACTTGAAAAAAATCGGTGAATAATGTAGTCAAAATCATCAAAATACCGAATATAGGGAGGCACTATTGTATGGGGGTTATACCAAAACGTGGGGGTTATACCAAAACCAGACAATTTCCTTTCATAGGCCGTAGTATCCATTACGAACTTCAAATATCAAATGTGAAACATTTCCGGAGAATAATGTTGCTTAAATAACCAAAATACCGAATATCGGGAGTTACCTTTGTATAGGGGCTATACGAAGACGTGGACCTGCACAGACAATTTTCTGTCATAGGCTGTAGTATCCACAACGAGCTTCAAATGCCAATATTGAAACAATTCCGCTAAAATCATCAAAATGCCGAAAATCGGGAGGTACTGTTATATGGGGGCTATACGAAAGCGTGGACCTGAACAGACAATTTTTTGTCATAGGCTGTAGTGTCCATTACGAACTTAAACTACCAAATTTGAAACAATTCCGGTGAATAACGTCGCTAAAATCATCGAAATACCGAATGTCGGGAGGTAACGTTATATGGGGGCTATACGAAGACGTGGACTTGAACAGACAATTTTCTGTCATGGGCTGTAGTATCCATGACAAGCTTTAAGTACCAATATTGAAACAATTCCGGTGAATAATGTCGCTAAAATAATCAAAATACCGAATATCGGGAGGTACAGTTGTATGGGGGCTATACGAAGGCGTGGACTTGCACCGACGGTTTTCTGTCATAATCTGTAGCATTCATTACGAACTTCAAATACCAAATTTGAAATAATTCTCGTGAGTAACGTCGCTAAAATTATCAAGATACCGAATATCAGAAGGTACCGTTATTAGGGGCTATACGAAGACGTGGACCTGCACGGGCGGGTTTCTGTCATAGGCTGTAGTGTTCATTTCGAACTTAAAATACCAAATTTGAAACAATTCCGGTGAATAATGTCTCTAAAATCATCAACATACCGAATATCGGAAGGTACAGTTATATGAGGGCTATACGAAGACGTGGACCTGCACAGACAATTCTCTGTCTTAGGCTGTAGTATCCATTACGAACCTCAAATACCAAATTTGAAACAATTCCGGTGAATAATGTCGCAAAAATCATCGAAATACCGAATATCGGGAGGTACCGTTATATAGGGGCTGTACGAAGATGTGGACTTGCACCGACGGTTTTCTGTCATAGTCTGTAGTATCCATTACGAACTTCAAATGCCACATTTGAAGCAATTCCGGTGAATAAAGTCGCTAGAATCATAAAAATACCGAATATCAGGAGGTACCGTTATATGAGCGGCTATACGAAGACCTGGACCTGCACAGACAATTATCTGTCATAGGCTGTAGTATCCATTACGAACTTCAAATACTAAATTTGAAAAAATTTCGTTAAATAACATCGATAAAATCATCGAGATACCGAATATCGTGAGGTACCGTTATATGGGGGCTATACGAAGGCGTGATCCTGCACAGACAATTTTCTATCATAGGCTGAAGTATCCATTATGAGCTTCAAATACCGATATTGAAACAATTCCGATGAATAATGTCGCTTAAATCACCAAAATACCGAAAATAGGGAGGTACCGTTATATGGGGGCTATACGAAGGCGTGGACCTACATGGCCCATTTTCAATACCTACAGACATAATATATATTTGAGTAAAATCTTATCAATCTACTTCAATTCGTTCGGAAGCTAGAGTGATTTCCACAGACGACAGAGGGGCGGACGTCGCTAAATCGACATCGAATTTTATGTTGATCAAGAATAGATATACTTTCTGGGGTCTAAAATGTATATTTCGAGGTGTTGCAAACGGAATAACAAACTTAATACACCCTCCATACTATTGTGGAGGGTATAAAAAAATACCCCTGAAGGAATTTTCATACAGCGGTTCAAGCCAGCACCTCTTCGGCCGTGCAAAACCAGGAACTGATAGCCATTAAATTTAAAAAAATAGAACAGTGCTGGCTTGTTTGTTCGAGATACCATAGTATTTTGTTGTTGCAAAATGGTCAGGCTTAATCCCTTTATTGTTGTTTTTATAAAAACAACGTTTGTTTATCAGTGGAGAACGAAGCTAATATTTACCAGGGGGTAAGGTAGGGAATACCTTGGTTTCGGAAAGAGCCACCAATCCTCATCAGATCCCTTGTTTTTTGTCTGGGATATTCTCCCCAGAAGTTATTTTAAAAATAACTTCTATGACAAAAAACATTTTTTTTTACCCAAGTGACGGGATCGTAAACTCAACAGAAGAGGAACCAAAGAATTAAATAAAACCAAAATTCTTTTGGAAAATCTTCTAAATCTTACAACCGCACATATAAACATTTTCATCTTTCTCCACTATATATATTTCGAAAGAAACTATGTTTTATAGCACTAGAAATATATTCCATTCAAACTTTCAGCTTCAAATGCAATCACAAATTTCCACCAGTAATCGGGATCGACATCTCTAACCACCACATATGCATACACTCATAAATTCCTTAGCTTTCTTTCCATGGTGCATAACAGAATTCTTTATGTAATTCATAAGCAATGACGGGCGGCAAAACACCACACACCACAGCAGGAGCTGCAGTACCAGCGAAGAGCAGCAGAAAAAATATTGACAAAACAAGTGCGAGCCAAACGTGTTAGATTGCATGTAATAAATTAAATTTCCGTCTAGGGCTATGGTGGAAATTTTCGGAAACAGCCGAAAAAGTTCCAAAGAACCACAAAAACAAAAAAAAAAAAAACAATAACAAAAAAGGAATCCAGAAATTTTGCCTAGCTTAGAATATGTGCCCGGTTGTCTAATTCGGTATATGGCTTTCGGGGAAGCGTACACAAGGCAGCATCTCTTTGCTGCATCACTAATTGATGCAATGAAAAAATTCCAGCCCTTCACATGCAACTTGACGAGAGGAAGTCGTATATTGGTCGGTTGTAAATTGGAGACAACCGAAATCTTTGACACCATATTTCAAGTTGTAGTTGTGTTTTGTGGTTTGGTTGTTATTGGGGAAGGACATTTGAATTTGTGTGTTTGCAGCAACACATACTTTGTGTTTTCGTTTCTATTCTCGTATCCTATTCTGAAAAGAAAAGGAAAACTCTTCAATGGCCCCTTCGGTCAAAACTGGGGAGGTCACGTGAAATTTATATCACAGCGTTGTCGTTGCCTCGTTGCCCGAAAATATTTATTATGCCATTGATGATGTTTTGTTAACGATGAAAGTCCATGAATATTTGACGGAGTTGGCAGTTGGAGCTGCACTTAACATTTCACAACAGGCATGACATGGCAAAACTGGAGAGTGTAATTAAAATCAATTGCCAGTTACAAGATTTGTTTTGGGTTCTCGGGATGATGAAGAAAATATTTATGGCTCACACGGAAGCAATGTCAATGGTTGACATATTCTGCGGTACTATGCGGTCTCGGCAATCATTTGCTAACGGCATTAATTTTGCAAATTTGTGATGGGGAATATTAAATAGTCCTTTAAAATGGACAACATATTTCGTAGACGCTATAAGAACCATGATTTGTTAGTCTGCTCTTAAAATTAAGTCGAGGGGGATTTACATGATTTTCGCCTTGCATCTGCGTATTTTCTTATATGTCTTTATAAAGAACGTGAGATAAAAGAGTTCTTATTGAAGACTAGCTAAAGGTTATGTCATATATAACCAACTGAAGGGGTTTAAGTATATATTATGTGAAGATTTCTCAGCTTGGAGATCCTGATAGAAGATCATATGGAGTATCGCCAGAAGGGCTTTATTTTAAAGGGCAGGAGAAGGCTAAATGAAGGTTTCTGATAGAAGTGCACCTGAAGGTCTTTTTTAATATACTAGAAAATGCCCGTTAATTTGTTAGCGGAAAGTCCACCTTAAAATTTTAGATTCGTTCCAACAGTTCGTTTTAGGCATTTTTATAGCCTCCACCATAGTATGAAGGGTATATTAAGTTTGTCATTCATTTGATGATATTAGCGACATTATTTACCGGAATTGTTTCAAATTTGGTATTTGAAGTTCGTAATGGATACTACAGCCTATGACAGAAAATTGTCTGGGCAGGTCTACGTCTTCGTATAGACCCCCCTATTAACGGTACCTTCCTATATTCGGTGTTTTGATGATTTAGCGACATTATTCATCGGCTTTGTTTTGGTGTTTAATGTTCGTAATGGATACTGCAGCCTAATGCAGAAAATTGTCTGTGAAGCTCAACATTTTGGTATAGCCCCCATATAATAGTACCTCCCTATATTGATGATTTTAGGTACATTATTCACCGATTTTTTTTAAGTTTCGTATTTGAATATTGTAATGGCTTATGACAAAAGTTGCCTATGCAGGTCCACATCATCGTATAGACCCTAATATAATGGCTACATTTGATATTTTTAAGATTTTAACAGAATTTTTAACGAACTTTATTTTTTTTTGAAAATTGCCAAATTCGTTCCAAATGGTGGAGGGTATTCAAAGTTCGGCCCGCCCGAACTTACAGCCTTTTTACTCGTTATTTGTTAAAATTCGTTTTAATTTGGAATTAGGATCTATAGGTTCGGTAAGAAGAAGTGACACACATAAGGATTTCAGAAGAAACATGTTTGGGATGCATTTCCAAAAATATGCGCCGATATAAGCCCAACCAAAACAAGGTTCAGCAAATACAAATTACGGGAGTAGGACTTTATTTAATTCTTTGGTGATCCGCTCATTTTAGCGTTCGTTATAAACATACGGGGGAGATAAAGAAAACTGCTACAAAGTTTTTTTAAATTTACTGAATGAAAACAAAAAATATGGGAAATAGTATCAAATTTTAGAATAAGTTTAGATTTGTTCGAATTAGTCACCTTTGACACGAATTACATCCTTCAAACGGCCAATGAAACCGTCACACGCTGCCCGAATGTTACTCTGCGGTATTTTGGCCCATTCCCGGCGAAGCGCTTGCTTGAGCTGATCGACTCTTAGGTAGTTTTTAGTGCCAACCTTGCTTTCCAAAATACTCTAGACACAATAGTCCAACGGATTGGTATCCGGAGATTTTGGTGGCCATTGTGCGCTGGAAATGAAGCGAGGAATCTCATTTTGTATCCATTCTTGGGTGGAGCGTACTGAGTGCGATGTTGCTGAGTCCTGTTGGAATATCCAAGGTATGGGGCCAAAATGTTTGCGTGCCCAAGGCTTCAGAATATTCGGCATTTATTTCGATGCTACGGTCAATTCTTACGAGTGGAGAGTGACTTTTGCCTGTTATGGCGGCTCACACCATCCCCATGACCAACCGAAGGTGCACATTTTCAGCTGACCTCTTCGGCAAGTAAACACGATAATTTTGCTTGTTTACAAAATGCTGGACAACGAATGTTTTCTCATCGGAGAAAACAAAATTCGGCAGTTCACCGCTTTCGGCCAATCGAAGCAACTCTTTAGCTGTTTTGAGTCTATTTTCATTCTGTTGCGGTATAAGTTCTTTTACGTTTTGGAATTTCAATGGCTTTTCCCCGAGTTCATTTTTCAATATTTGCCGAATGGAATATTGCGATATGTTCAGCTTGCGAGCCATTTTTCGGTCACTGCGACTCAGGTTTCGATCAAGTCGCTTTTTTACTTTTCGAATCATTTCTGCTGATGTTGCAGTTTTCTTCCGTTCATTTCCTTGACATATGTCGGGCTACGCTACCAGTATCACGAGCATCACGGTAACGTGCGAGGGTACGTGACACAAATGATTTATTCACATTTAAATGCTGGGGTGCTCTGATGATAGCCACTAGTGGTTTGCAAGCCAAATATATAGAAATCACACTATCACGCTTGAATTCAATCACGAATAATTTTTTTCTGGAAAATTCTCAGCAGAATGCTTTTGTACGTTTGTAAACAATATAATGAGCTGTCACTGGAATAACTTTAACAGCTGTTGGATGAGTGGCTTAGAAATGAAAGCAGTCTGAAGTTGGTTGCAGTTTTTTCAGCTCATCCTGTGGAAGCAGCGAAGACGAACATTCTGAACACCATATCTTGGCTTATGATTGGACTGATCAACCTCGAGACAGGAATATTGTTCGATATTCATTATCGCTATGACTGTAGTGGTCTAATTCTAAAATTTTTAATGAAATATGAAGATTACAGTTTCTTCAGGACCTACCAGAAATATAATTACGTAAAATAAGAAATGCCTTCAAAGGACTTTTAGAACCGTATTATTTGGCCTTTGTAAAAAATATTTCTCATTAGAATTCTTAAACAAACACAAATGGTAGCAAATATTCTTCCTAAATTGACATTTTCCACTTCCAATCGTTGCTACTCGAAATTGAAATTAAATTCGCCATCAAAGAATTCTTTTTCGGGGGGAAGACATTGAATAATGTTGGCATTAAATTGCAACAATGTTGCAACGATTGTGAGAATTGTATTGGAAATTTCGGCATTACAATGATATGTGTTGGGAAAATGTTCAGCATAGCTGGCCAGTGGTCAAGCGTACTCTAGCTGGTAGCTTTCATCTGCCATTGGAGGAAAAAAAACTCAGCCAAAAACTCTCGAAAATATCAAGCGGTATTTCAACGGAATCTGATGGGAATTCAAAAGCCGAAAAACAACAGACAAACAAAAATATATCTAAGTTTCTACAATCCTTGGCAATTGTATAGTTGAGTTGTATTCACAGGTAGTAGCAGCAGCCATGGCTAGCAAAACAAAAAGTGGCAATAAATTTAAACTAAAAGTTATACTTCCTATTTCCAAACAAAACATCTATTGAATGGTTTCCTTCACCCTCTCTCCACAACCAACTGCCGCCACCATCATCACTTGATGATGGTTCTGTCACCATCATCATTGCAAGTCCATACAATAATGGCCAAAATAATAGCTCTTCTCCTAACAGCCAAACCGAACTTCCAACCTACCTACCAACCTACCTACCGACAATTGCAAAAGCCATTTGTTCAGCCATGGCTTCCAGCTGAAACTATTCCACTTTGTGTGGTGTTCCTCACAATTCACAATGGATGAACAACAACAACAACGCCGACGACGATATTGAAAGTCACTGAAAGGGAAAACTCGTAACTGTTGAAACGATAAGTTGAGTATTTTTGGTTTTTGTTGTTGTTATTTCCACTAGCTAGCTTGTATGTCTTATTGTTGTTTTTGTAAAAATTGTCCATTTCGAAGCGACCAAAAGACCATTCAAATGGCCGTTTGCATTGTTATTGCCGAGAATTAACAACAAACTACAAATAGCAAAAGTAGTGACAATATATCCTGGATACAGTGGTCAATTTTATGGTAATGATTGTTTAGGTTACGGAAGTCGTAGTTCAATTGGGTGATTCACTGAAATGGGCAACGGAACTAGTTTTTTGAAATCTTTACCGACTCAAAGTCTTACGCAGACCTGTCTTGTAGATCTTGTTTAAGTACTTATTAAGGTCTCCTGCAGAGGTATCTAAATCTGATTAGTGTCGATTAGGACACGTTCAATTGTGCGATTCACTGAAAAGTGCAACTAAACCAGTTCACTGAAGAACGGTATTACCATCTACTGATCTGTAGACGTTGCCTTACATATCCTTGTAGATCTTGCTTAAGTACTTGATGTCTTCTGCAGAAGACGTAGCCTTGCATATCCCTGTAAATGTTTCTTGAGTACTTAATAATGTCTCCTGCAGACGTATCCCACGAAAGTCCTAGTTCAACTGACCGATTCACTAAAAATTTCGACTGAACTAGTTCATCAAAAAACGGCCGCTCTGTGTACTGATCATTAGTCGTAGCCTTCCATAGCCTTGTAGATCTTGTTTGAGTACTTAATAAGGTCTACTGTAGACGCATCCCAATCTGATTTATGTTGTTTGGGGGCACGAAAGAAGTGGTTCAACTGACCGATTAACTAAAAAGTTCAACTGAAAAAGTTCATTAAAGGACGGACGCTCTATGTACTGATCATTAGACGTAGCCTTCCATAGCCTTGTACATCTTCCTTGAGTACTTAATAAAGTCTCCTGATCTTTAGTAGTCTTGACCTTTTCCTTGCTTTTAGACCTTTGCCTGGGTACTTATTAAGGTCATTTGCAGACGTATCCAAATCTGGTTAATGTTGGTTAGAGCACGAAAGTCGTGGTTAAATTGAGCGATTTACTGTCAAGTTCCACTGAACTAGTTCATCAAAGGACGGCCGCACTATGTACTGATCATAAGACGTAGCCTTCCATAGCCTTGTAGATCTTGCTTGAGTACTTAATAAGGTCTCCTGCAGACGCATCCCTATATGCTTAGTGTTGTTTAGGCTACGACAGTTGTGGTTTAATGGAGCAATTCACTGAAAAGTCCCACGGAACTAGTTTGTTGCAGGATGACCGCAGTATGTACTAATCTGTAAACATAGCTTTGCATATCCTTGTAGATCTTGCTTGAGTACTTAATAAGGTCTCCTGCAGACGTATGCCAATCTGATTAGATTCTATTAGGACGCGAAAGTCGTTGTTCAATTGAGCGATTCACAGGAAAGTGAACTAGTTCAACTAGTTCATTGAGAGACGGCCGTATTATCTACATTCTTGTAGACCTTATTATGGTCCCCTGCAGACGTAGCCTAATCGATGGCAGAAAAATCCTTAAAAGCTGGAGCTGGGGAATCTATTTCACATAGCGGATTCATTTTTATCGTTCCTAGCTTCAATTGTTCCTTTCATTGAATACCTCTTTGAACTGAATTCCCCCCGAACGAGACATCTCTAAAATGCGTTTTGTAAATAAGTTGGTATTCTTAAACAACTTCTCCACCGACATTTACTCGTTGAAAACAATCCAATGAGAAAAAAGGATATTTTCTGAGGTATCAATGGTAAAAACGTGGATTCTTGAGGATATTTTCTAAAGAACTATCAGAACCGCAAACGAAGTTTTTGTTAGGAATATTTTTCGAAGAGCCAGCTGTTCCAGAAACGTGTTTTTTAATAATGTTTTTCGAAGGATAAGGAAGACACCAATAGAAGAATTTCCACAAGGTTTTTGGAGGCCTATCAAAGTCAAAAACGTGGATTTTTGGAGCCACAAATGACATTTCTTAAGGATATTTTCTTAAGCACTACCAGAGTCACAAACGTGGATTTCTTAAGAAAGGCTTTCGAAGCATCAGCATAACTACAAACGGGCGTTTTTGGGAATATTTTCTGAACGTCGCCTATCAACGCAAAACACGATCGAGGAATTTCTACAATATTTTTTGGATGCCTATCAATGCCAAAAACTTGGATGTTTTATGGATACTTTCTGAAGGACTATCAGAGCCACAAATGAGGATTTTTTAAAGATATTTTATGAGGGAATACCAAAGCATATTTTCTTAAGGTTTTCGGAGCTACAAACTAGTAGTTTTTAAAAGTTTTCTCTAAAGGGCTATCAGGGCCACAAATGCTGTTTTTGAAGAATATTTTCTGAAGGACTATTATTGTGGATTTTTAGACAAAATTTTCCTGAATAACATTTTCTACAAATTTATATTTTTAAGTATATTTTCTGAGGGACTATTAGAGCCGCAAATATGGATTTTTTGAGAATATTTCCTAAGGGACTGTCAGAACTTCTAACGTCAATTTTTGAAGTTTTTTTTGGAAGGGCCAGCTCAGCTTCAAACCTGGATTTCTTAAGAACGTTTTTCGAAGGATCAGCAAGACAATAATCGAAGAATTTTGACAATATTTCTGGAGGCCTATCAAAGCCAAAACCATTTAAGATAATTTCTGAAGGACGTCGGAGCCACAAACGGATTTTTTTAAGGATATTTTTTGAAGGAGAATTAGAACCGAAAAAACATTTCGAAATAATAAACATGAATTTTCGAGAATATTTTCTGAGGGACTATTTGAGCCTCAAATATGGATTTTTTGAGAATATTTTTCAAAGAATCAGCAGAACTACAAAGGGACATTTTGAGAATATTTTCCGGATGCCAGATCAAAGGGAAAAACGTGGATTTTTGAGGATATTTTTAGATGGACTATTGGAGACACAAACGTGATTTTTAAGGTATATTTTCTTGAGCACTGTCGGAACCACAAACGTATGTATCTGAAGAATATTTTTTGAAGGACTCTCAGTTCCATAAACATCCATTTTCCTAAAACAAATTTTAAATTTCTAGCTTGGATTTTTTAAAAATATTTTTAAAGCTGCAAATAATTATTTTTATACCCTCCACCATACTATGGAGGGTATATTAATTTTGTCATTCCGTTTGTAACTCCTCGAAATACTCATGTCAGACCCAACAAAGTATATATATTCTTGATCAGCGTAAAATTCTAAGACGATTTAGCCATGTCCGTCTGTCTGTCTGTCGGTCTGTCCGTCTGTCTGGTTGTCTGTCTGTTGTAATCACGCTATCTTTCGAACAAATTGAGATAGAAGTCTAAAATTTTGCACACATGTATATTTTGCCAGTAGGCAGGTTAAGTTCATAAATGGGCCATGTAGGCCCAAGTTATCATATAGCCCCCATATAACGGTACCTCCCTATATTCGGTATTTTGATGATTTTAGTGACATTATTCACCGGAATTGTTTCAAATTTGGCATTTGAAGTTCGTAATGGATACTACAGCCTAAGACAGAAAATAATCTGTGTAGGTCCACGTCTTCGTATAGCCCCTATATAACGGTACCCCCCGATATTCGGTATTTTTGATGATTTTAGCGACATTATTTAACGGAATCGTTCCAAATTCGGTATTTGAAGTTCGTAATAGATACTGCAGCATAAAACAGAAAATGGATCATGTAGGTCCACGTCGTCGTATAGGCATTCGGTATTTTTAAGATTTTAACAGAATTTTTAACGGTTTTTATTTTTTTTTTTTGGAAATTGTCAAATTTGTACCAAATGGTGGAGGGTATTAAAAGTTCGGCCTGGCCGAACTTACATCTTTTTTACTTGTTATATATTTTTTTAAGATCTGTAAACGAAAGATGTTTAACGATTTCAAATGGGAATTTTTTTCAAATGTTTTGAATAAATTTTTAAAAGCATCGAATGTAGATTTTTTGAAAAATATTTTGTAAGGATTTATAAGGAATGTTGAACACTTACAATACTGAATTTTTACAAATATTTATGATGGATATTAAGGACCTTCAAATGTGATTTTTTTTTCAAATAAATTTGATGAAATTCTTAAAAAATCCCAAACTTATCCACTGTCAGTTCCCCATTGAAAACAACTCAACGACAATAGGAAAAGGGATTGTGGAAAACTAAACAGTGACCAAAAACAATCACAACAACTGTTTTGTGCAAAAATGCCATAAGCACGGAACAAAGAAGTGAGAGAAGCAGAAAGAAAGAAAAAACAAACAACTAACTGAATTGAAAATTGAATGGAAATCAATTGAAATTTTTATAAAAAAAGAGCTAAAGAATAAAGTCAAACTTGAAAAAAAAAAAAACAATTCCCTTGCCCTGTTGGGGACAAATCGACTACAAAAAACCACAGAAAAGAAGCTTTTTACTGAACATAACCTCAACGAAGGGGGGGGGGAGGGTTTTTCCTGCAATTCAGCTTCAATGAAAAACCCAAAGTACCACTCCCAAGTACCTAGAACTGGACAATCTCCTATTTTCAAAGAGGAAAATCATTGTCTTCCAAATGGGGCGAAAGAGGGAGGGGATGGTTTCCACATTCATTCGAAGGTGTATTGCATGGGGCATGGATGGCGTTACTGCATCTGTAACCGATTTCATGACAACTCTCATTTTTGTTGTTCTCTGATTGTTCATTACCGAGTTCCAAAAAAATGAAAAATCTTAGGGTTCTTTTTTTTTGGTAATTTTGTCATTTTTGTACGTTTGTACTTAGTTATTTTTTGAAAGGTTTCCAATGAATTTTTGTACAGATTTCAATGTTCCTTTTTGGGCTTTATCATTTTTCGTTCTCCCCTTCCTCTAGCTCTCCATTAGCAAGAAATTGCCATAGTTCCATGTTAGTCGAGAGGTGGTATTTGTTGTTTCTACACAAACCTTGTCTGGTGTTGACATTATTAAGAACTAAATATGATTTTGGCTATGAAATCCAATTTGAAAAATTGAAACAAAAAAAAAAAAAAAAAACTCCAAACAAATATTTTGTCAACTTTTCCAATTCGTAACCCAGAGATAACAACACCAAGTGTTGTACAAACTTCCATAGCTACAAAGTTGTTCATTCATTCCTTCAGCCAGTCATTCATTCAGTCACTCATTTGCTGTTGCCAGTTCATCGTATCGTAAGACTAAAGTTTTATTGTTTTTATGAGTTGCCATTTGCTAACGAGGCAAGTGTTTGAGAATAATTTTGAAAAAGGAAACAGGTGGAGCTCTATGACCAGAGAAGAACTTCTTTGAAGAATATTTTTTTTAATTTTTTTTGGAGGACCACGAAGGTCACAATCGATTTTTTCTAAAGGACCAGAGCTTCAAATGTGGATTTTTAAGGATATTTTCTCAATTTTTTATTAACATTTTCTAAACGACGACAGATGTACAAACATGGATTTATTTTCCACAAATGTGGATTTTTTAAGAAAATATTCAGAGCCAAAAACTTGGATATTTAAGAAGATTTTCTGAAGAACTATCAGAGCTACAAATGGGGATTTTTAAGGATATTTTCTGAAGGAGTACCAAAGCCTATTTTCTGAAGGTCTTCGGAGATAGAAATTTGGAGTTTTAAATAATATTTTTAAGGAATATCTGAGCCACAAATTTCGTTTTTTAAAGAATGTTTTATGAAGGACTCAAAGAGCCATAAACGTCATTTTTTAAAGAATTTTCCGAATAAAATTTTTCAAAAATGTAGATTTTTTAAGGAAATTTTCTGAGGTACTATCAGAGCCATAAACTTGGATTTTTAAGGACATTTTCTGAGGGACTATCAGAGCCTCAGAAGCAGATTTCTGAAGAATATTTTTAGAAGGGCCAGCAGAAGAATTCGTTTCAAAGGATCGGTAGAACTTAATCTAGAATTTTCGTGAATATTTTTAAAGGCCTATCGAAGCCAAAAACGTGGATTTTTAAGCATATTTTTTTGGAAGGACTATGAGAGCCAAAATAATATATCTGAGCCATAAACGGGTGTTTTTACGAGGTTTTTTTTAGGGATATCAGAGCCACAAACAAGTTTTTTTTAATTATTTCTTAAAGGACTATCATATCTAAAAAAGAAGTTTTTTGAAGATTTTTTTTCGAAAGGCTAACTGAGCCATAAATGTGGATTTCTTAAGAATGTTTTTTTTAAAGATCAAGAACATAACAGTCGAGCAATTTCGACAATATTTTCCGGAGTCCTATTAAAGCCAAAAACGTAGACTTTTTTAATAAATTTTCTGAAGGACTTGGGAGCCAGAAACGAAGATTTTGTTAAAGATATATTCTGAAGAACATTTGGATTTTTAACAATATATTTTGAGGGACTATCCGAGCCAAACATGTGGATTTTTTGAGGATATTTCCTAAAGGACTATTAGAGTCATAAACGTAAATTTTTGAAGATTTTTTCCGAAGGACTAGCTGAGTCACAAACTTGGATTTCTTAAGAATGGTTTTCAAAGGATCAGCAAAACTACAAATGGGCTTTATGAGAATATTTTATGGATGCCTATCAGCACCAAGGATATCCTCTGATTATCACAGTCACAAATGAGGATTTTTACGGATATTTTCTAAAGGAATACTAAAGAACATGCCTGGATTTTTTGAGGAAATTGTTTGAATAAAATTTTTTAAATTTTCACAAATTAGTTTTTTTTAAGGATATTTTCTGAGGTATTATCAGAGCCATAAATGCGGCTGTTTTGAGGATATTTTATTGATGGACTATCAGAGTCACAAACGTATCTTTTGAAGAATATTTTTGGAAGGCCCAACTGAGCTACAAACGTGGATTTCCTAAGAATGTTTTATTTTCCGATGGATTTTGTGCCACAAACGATTTTTATGGTTATTTTCTGAAGGACTATCAGAACAACAAATATGGATTTTTGGGAATATTTTCTAAAGGACTTACAAAGCCACAAACAAAAGTATCAATGAAGCTAAAAACGAGGAATTTTTTCCACATATTTTTGAAGGACTATCACATCCACAAACGTGAATTTTTTTCGAAAATCTTCTGAAGGACCAGCAGAGCTATAAACTTGGATTTTTTAGGATTTTTTTCCAAATATCAGCAGAACTAAAGCCGAAGATTTTTCGTGAATATTTTCTGGGGGGATATCTAAGCCAAAAAAAACTTGAATTTTTTGAGGATATTTTCAATTGGATTTCGTTGCTACCAGAGAGAATGATTTTAAGGATATTTTCTAAAGGACTAATAACCGAAAATGTGGAACTTTTAAGAAAGTTTTGTGAAGGGCAAAAAACATAATTTTTTAAAGTACTTTTCGAAGGATGAGCAGAGCTACAAACTTGGATTCTTTCACGTTCACACACGCATATTTTAGGAATAACTAGCTGAGCTACAAACTTTTAATTCCCAGAGGCTTCAACGTGGATTTTTTACAAATGTTTATTTAAATAATTTTTAAGGCCTTTAAGGAGATTTTAACGATTTTAAATGGAGATTTTTATTTTTTTATTAATAGGAGGAATTTTTAAGTTTTCAACTCGGATTTTTATTTACAAATATTTTTGATAGATTTTTAGGGCCTTCACCTGTGGATTTCTTAAAATAATTTTAGTGGAATATTTAAAAATATATTGACGGGAAGGAAGGACTTTTTTTGGGGCTACATAAGTGATTTTTTACAATTATTGGAGGTATTTTGAGGCCTTTAAACGCAGATTTAATTTTAATTTTTTTCAATGAGGTTTAAAGGGGTTCACAAAATATTTTGGAAAGATTTATATGGCCTTCTAAAGTTGATTTTTTCCAATTGTTTAAATATTTCGCTTAAAGATTTTTTTTTTAAATGATCGAGGAAATGTTAAGGATTTTTAATAGTATAGAACGAATTTTTAAATCACGGCTAAATCACAAACATAGATATCATCAATAATCTAAAGATCAACTTTCACACTTCACACACACACCTTCAAATAATACAAAATTTAGTACTTTTCGTACAATTATAGTACATATTTCCAACCAACTCCATATCTCAATCCCAGATACCAACAGAGACCTCAATATGAAATTTAGGGATCCAGCCCTATTATTTCATCCAATACTCAATTTTGTACCACTTAGTACTTTTCGAAAAATTACGGTACATATTTTCAAAACCACGTCCATATCTTAACCACAGGCACCAACAGTGGCATCTATATCAAATTGCAGGATTTCAGTCCTATTCCTTCATCCAACACAAAATTTAGTACCATTTAGTACTTTTTGTACATTATAGTACACATATCCGAAACCACCTCCTTATCTCAATCCCAGATACCAACAGAGAACTCAATGGGAATTCATCCAATTATTGGGTATTTGATGAAGGTGCCATTGTGTACTTATAGGACGCATTTCCGAAACATGGCCAAGTTTCACAACTTTAGTACCTTCTGTACAATTATAGTTCACATTTCCGAAACCACCTTGAATAGCGACCTTAATAGTAAATTTCAGTTTTCAAGCAATCTCGGTTCATCTATTACCATATTGTACCAAATATAGTACTATTTAGTTTCCAAAACCACCTCTTTCTTTATCGCAAACCTCCCACCAAAAGGTACCCCAATACCAATTTTTCAAATTCCAGCTCAATTCGTTCACCTAAAACCAAATTGTTCCAAATTTAGTACCATTTAGTACAATTTGCACACTTAGTACACATTTCCAAAACCACCTTCATATATAAAACACACGATCCAGCCATGATCTTATACCAAATGTTTAGCTCCCATGTACCATTTTAGAACTTTTCGTAACCTTAAAGTTCGAATTTCCAAAAACCTTTTGGTACATCTATCCTGCGCTCCATCAGTGTCTCTCATTCCGTTTGTCCAATACAAAGTATTCAATTTTTAGTACATTTTATTACTTTTCGTATCCTTTTAGTACGAATATCCAAAAAAAAAAAAAAGAAACAGCCTTATCACACTCCTACGCACATAGACTGACTCTCGCGCGAAATTTCAAGATTCTAACTTTAACCGTTTCGTCTGGGCTTTGGGTATACATCTGTCGCAAAATCGACTGATTTTTACTAACTGGTTTTTGGATCATCTAGACTCCAAATTATAAGAATAATTTTAAGTACTTCAACGATATTTAAAAATATTTTGCAGGACTCATAGCATTCCAAATGTGGATTCAAAATTAAAAAAAAATATTTCCAGTCCAACTTGAGTTTTGAGTTTATATGAAAATATTATTTATTTGAGGGCGGTACGAAGGATATTTTATTGAAGAGACCTACCTGTATTTCCCTGAACGTATTGTCTGCAATCATTGGAAAGAAATAACACCAGCAGTTTTATGCCAACAACTGACTTCGAAGATGATTCAATGGCGTAGCTGTGGACTCGTATATCCCCTACAATTTATCCTGGGGATACGGAACATAAATTTTAGTTTTCAAAACCTTTTAGAAAAACTCAATTTCCCTATAGGGACTTTGAAGATAATTCAAAGCACTAAAACACCCAATCTCCTCTTCCTAACTACGCTGCAGAGTCTCCGGCTGTTTGTGTATTTTCTACGTCTGTCTGTCTGTGTGTCTGTTTATTTGTTTGTTGTCTTACCAATTTTTATGATTATTTTTGATGACAACTTTGTGTGTGGGGTCTGGGCTTCGATTCGATTCAACACCGAAGACCAGCCAACACCAGCTAAAGACAATCAAAAAACAAAAAAAAAAATCGCATCCAAATGAAAATCGGGTTCAGAGTTCAATCGATGCTTGACTTTTGGGCCCTGGAACCCAAAAAGGCACTTAAACGATATTATGACAGACGAAGCAAGGCTTTTCCAATGGTACCTCATCGCCATCATCATCATGAGCGTCATGGACGCTGCCATAACTTGCGACGAAGGCTAAATGAAGGTGGCTATGGATGTGGGCCACGGCTGGCTGACTCGCTGCCTGCCTATACGCCACGACGATGATGATGATGATAAATGCCATAACTGGTGTTATGGTTTCGAGGCAAAGCCATCCGAAAAACTAAAACAAAAAAAAAAAGGAATTTTAAATAAGTTTTCGATCATTGCTCTGTGATTATGCAATGTTATCGATCGCATTTGTGGATTTTTGCTCCAGTCCAGGTTGCTTCCTTAAGTCAGTCAGGCTAGCCTGCAAGGGCTACAGAAAGTTTGGCACCCACAACCACAAAATAATTCCACAAAACCCCCTAACCAAACCAAAGATGGAATAAAATGCTAATTTCATTGATACTCCCGCCGATAAACTTTGATCGTCAACGATCCGCTTTTGTGCAACTGTCGGTTGCATATTTCCTTTTGTTGACTAAATTTAGGGAATATTTTTCACAAAATATTAGAAATATTTTTTGTGGCATTTTTTCGTCGTTTTTTTTTCTTCCTTTGGTTTGGTAATTGGTTGAAGTTGAAAGGTCTAAACGACTGCTATCTTCAATATCTGGCGGCAGGGCAAATAATTGCCGTTTGGCTATGAAATTTAATTTGGAGGCTTTTTTGCTTATTTTGTTTCGTTTTTCTCTGTTCGCTGGGCTATCGATGACTTTCCATCAAATCTAGGCCAAAAATGTGATGGAATTTTATTTATGACATTAGAAATTGAAGTTCATTGAAGATTGGCTATCTTTTTGGAAAAAAAAACTGAATAGATAAAATTTCGTAGAATAAATTTGGGGAATTTTAAAAAGGGTTTCGTTCACCTATATATTTGGAGAGGTTAGAAGCTGGGATAAGCTTATAATAAAGACTGATTGTTGGTGCTTCTTTGTATCTATGATTGCGATTTTTATCAGTTTCAGAAAAAAGTTTGAATTCGTTGAGGCTTGAACTCACATTCATGGATATTTAAAATTTTGATCCTTTGTGTGAGAGGTACCAGAAGGAGTGGACCGATGTATTCCATGTTCATAGCAGATTTTGTGTTAGTAGAAATAATAGGATGTGTAAAATATAAACAGAACCGGATGCTTATTTCGGATTTTATAGTCATTTGGACTATTCAAAACGTCGATCCTTTGTGGGGAAGGTATCAGAAGAAATGGTCCGATCCCTACCATCTTTATAACAGATCTTGTGTTGGAGGAAATATTGAGATGTGCCAAGTCTAAATGGAATTGGATGTTAATTTTGTTAGCTTCATATATATTGATTATATTGACCCTTTTGTGGGGGAGGTACCAGAAGGAGTGAACCGATATACTCCATCTTCACACCAGACATGCGGATAGTAAAAGGATTGTGATGCGTGTAATTTGAAGACAATCGGACTCTTATATCACATTTTATAAGAGTTATAATTATTCAAAATTTTGACCCTTTGTGGGGGAGTGGACCGAAATTGTCCATTGGAAATATTAGGATTTGTAAAGTTGGGGCAAAATCGGATCATCCTTTTTCTTTATGTGCGATGAAATATTTTTTTTTTTGGAAATTTCGATCTTTTTTTGGGCGATGTATCAGAAAGATTGGACCGATATTGCCCATCTCCGAACTCGATCTAAGTTTGACAATAATATTATGATGTACCAAGTTTGGATCAAATCGGACAATCCTTTTGAGAGTTACCTTGCGCACCAGCCAGCCAGCCAGCCAGCCAGACAGACAGACGGATTTGGTCCAAAGAGATCTTGGGTCTAAAATCGTTATTTCGATGAGGCACGTTTTGGTCGTGTCAAACGATATATACCATCTGTAGCCATATGACTGAGGATATAACAAGTAAAAAAGCTGTAAGATCGGCCGGGCCGAACTTTGAATACCCTCCACCGTTTGAAACGAAATTGGCAATTCTCAAAAACAAAAAAAAAATCCGTTAAAAATTCTGTTAAAATCTTAAAAATACCGAATGTAGCTATTATATTAGAGTCTATACGACGACATAAACCTGCGTAGGTAACATTTGTCATAACCCATTACAATATTCAAATACGAAACTTAAAATAAAATTCGGTTATAATGTCGCTAAAATCATCAAAATACCGAATATCGAGGGTTCCGTTATATGGGGGCTATACGAAGACGTGGACCTGCACAGACAATTTTCTGTCATAGGCTGTAGTATCCATTATCCATTCAAATACCAAATTTGAAACAATTCCGGTGAATAATGTCACTACAATCATCAAAATACCGCGTATCGGGAGGTATCGTTATACCGGGGGCTATACGCAGACGTGGACCTACATGGCCCACTTTCAATACCAAAAGTCCTGCAGACATAATACACATTTGAGTAAAATTTTAGCAGCCTACTTCAATTCGTTCGGAAGCTAGAGTGATTTCCACAGACGGACAGACGGACGGACATTGCTAAATCGACATATAATTTTATGCTGATCAAGAATATATATACTTTGTGGGGTCTAAAATTTATATTTCGAGGTGTTACAAACGGAATGACAAACTTAATATACCCTTCATACTATGGTGGAGGGTGTAAAAATATATCGGAGCCGAGTTGCACAAAATGGAAATTCGCTGCATTTGGGCTTATATTAGCCATTATTTGTACAATAAACCAGAAATCGGCTTAAGCATATATATGAGAGCTATGTCCAAATCTGAACTTATCTCCACAAAATTTGATACACTTATTTCAGAGCTGTATCTGATACCAAATATCATTTGGTATCTGGTGGCCTACCGAAGGTGTACATTTTCTGTTGACCTCTTTTGCAAGCGAACACGATCATTTGGTTTGTTGACAAACTGCTGTTTTCTCATCGGAGACGGAGAAAACCAAATTCGGCGGTTCACGACTTTCGGCCAAGCGAAGCAACTCTTTAGCTCTTTTGAGTCTATTTTCTTTCTGTTGCGGTATAAGTTCTTGCACTTTTTGGAATTTCAATGGCTTTATCCCGAGCTCATTTTTCAATGTTTGCCGAATGGAATATTGCGATATGTTCGGCTCACGAATGATTTTTCGCCCACGGTCTACGCTACCAGCTACCAGTATCACGGTAACGAGGGATGGTACGAGACACAAAAGATTTATTCACATTTAAATGCTGGAGTGCTCTAACGATAGCCACTTGTGGTTTTCCAGCCAAAATATAAAGAAATCACACTATCACGCTTGAATTCCAGCACAAATAATGCTTTTTCTGAAAAATTCTCACCAAAATGCTTTTGTACGCTTGTAAACAATATAATAAGCTGTCACTGGAATAATTTTAACAGCTGTGGGACGTGTGGCTTAGATATGGCAGCAGTCTGAAGATGGTTGCAGTTTTTTCATCCCACTCTGTATATTGGACCCGTAGCTATATTTTAGCCGATTTTCATCATATTTGACACACTTTCTTCCAGGCTGAATTCATTCGTATGTGTCAAAATCCACTAGATTCGGGCTTATATTAACAATTTG
Organism: Musca domestica; assembly: GCF_030504385.1. NCBI lineage: Eukaryota > Metazoa > Arthropoda > Insecta > Diptera > Muscidae > Musca > Musca domestica. The sequence goes on along the minus strand of NW_026712324.1, from coordinate 171,855 downwards.
CTGCATAATAAACTTCAAATCGAGTAATGCAATATGTCGGAGCCATATTCAAATCTGATCTGATCTTAATACAAATCCCAGAATATCGTTGTCATGGAGTGCATATTACGACTGTGGAGGACCAAACAGCTAATCAGATAAATAATAATATGTATGGATGCTAAAACTATATGAATCAATTTTCCCCAGAGTTGACATACTTCTTTCTTGGCTAAATTTGGTCGTATGTGCCAAATTCCATCCTATTTGGACTAATAGTGCACAGTTGGTAAAAGGAAAATCAAAGATATATATGTGAGCTATATCTAAATTTTGACCGTTTATCTCCAATTTTAGTAAGGGTTCTTCCTCGGTCCAAACAAATGATTTGTACAAAATTTCATAAATAAATACAATTACAAAAATACATTAACAGATGGACATGCATAAATCAATTCAGAATGTGATTCTATGCAGATCATCAAAACAAACTATGGGTCTATCTCGGTTCCTTCTCTACAGGTTGAGTTAAAAAAACAGCAACCAAGTTCAGACTGCTGTCATTTCTAAGCCACTCGTCCGACAGCTGTTAAAATTATTCCAGTGACAGCTCATTATATTGTTTATATTGTATAAAAGTAATTTGGTGAGAATTTTCCAGAAAAAAAGTTATTCGTGATAGAATTCAGGCGTGATAGTGTGATTTCTTTATATTTGGCTGGAAAACCACAAGTGGCTATCGTTAGAGCACTCCAGCATTTAAATGTGAACAAATCTTTTGTGTCTCGTACCATCGCTCGTTACAGTGATACAACTGAAATGGTTCGAAAAGAAAAGAAGCTACTTGATCGAAACCAGCGTCGCAGTGACCGAAAAATGGCTCGTGAGCAGAACTAGAACTCAAGCGCCGGCCATGGTGATGATGTGGGCCGCCATAACAGCTGATGGTCGCTCTCTGCTCGTATTAATCAACCGTGGCATCAGAATAAATGTCGAATGTTATATAAAGCCTTAGGCACGCAAAAATTTTGTCCGCGGACCTTGGACATTCCAACAGGACTCAGCACAATCGCACTCAGCACGCGCCATCCAATAATGGTTACAAAATGAGGTTCCTAGCTTCATTTCCAGCGAACAATGGCCACAAAAACCTCCGGATACCATTCCGTTGGACTATTATGTCTGGAGTATTTTGGAAAGCAAGGTTGCCACTAAAAATTCGACAGTGTCCATCACCTCAAGCAAGCGCTTCGTAGGAAATAGGCCAAAATACCGCAGAGCAACATTCGGGCAGCGTGTGATGGTTCCATTGGCCGTTTGAAGGCCATAGTTCGTGCCAAAGGTGACCAATTCGAACAAATCTAAACTTATTCTAAAATTTGATGCTATTTCCGACATTTTTGGCTTTCATTCAATGACATTAAAAAAAATAAATAAAAAGTACCGCGTTTCACTTTTTTTGCAGTTTTTTTATCTCACCCTGTATATGGGAGCTGTTTCTAAATTTTGACTATTTGTCTCCAGTTTTAGAAGAGTTCTTCCTTGGACCAAACAAATGATTTGTACAAAATGTCATCTCGTTCGGACAATAAATACGACCTTTGTACAGATGGATGGTAGCAGATGGACATGCATAAATCGACTCAGCATGCTATTCTATACAGATCATCAGAACTAACTATGGCTGAATCTCACTTCCTTCCCTATGTTACAAACAATTGCACAAAGACTTAATACCCTGAAAACAGTGTGGTGTAGGGTATAAAAATTAAGATGTACTGCTTCAATCTTTCACAATCCATCAAAAACAGGCTTCGTCTGTCCCAAAGAAATATTGTTTTAACATTTGAACCAAAATGGAATTCGATTCGATCCGTCGATCGATCTTAATTCATATGACTAAATTAATATTAATTAATCGATTTGACTTTTCGAGATAGCGAAACGATAATGATTGAACACTTTATGAGAATCTGAAACTACATCGAAATCCACCTCATCATTGCAAAATGGAGAACAGATGCAATGACAAAGCCATTAAATTTCGAATATTTTTTTCGCTGTCTGATGGCCAAGCCTGAACTCCAATCGAAAGGTTTTTTTTTGTTGTTTACTTTGGCATAAATGACAATTTATGATGTTCCGAAGGTAGACAACCACAAAAAAAAGAAAAAAATGGAAAAAACAATGATCAATGAATGGGCCAAAATTTGCATACAACCGTTGATCAGCCGAATGATGACGCCGTCGAACAACGGTATCGTTGGATTTTTTTTGATTTTTTTTTTGGTTTGAATGTCATTTTTCATGAGAGGCCATGGAATGGAGGAAGGAAAACAACCATTGGAAAACTGCGAAATTTTGGTGTTGTTTCGGTGAAATCTTAAAACAACAACAACAATTTGGAAATGCCATGCTTGAGTGGCTAAGCAAATACAAACATTTTGTAAAAGTGCAATAAACGGTAGCCAAAAATGGAGTATGGCAAAGAAACAACGTCGTGTAATACAAGTAACCGCTAAGAATCAGTTGTTGTTTGGTTTCCCCTCCTTTGGCCCTTCCCACTTTTGGTTTGGATGAAAACAATCGTTTACATCAGACATGGAAAACGACGATCACCTCCCCAACCCTACCCTACCTCCTCCACCCTCACCTTCAAATGATTGCCTGACTCTTTATCTCTTCTCAGTTGGGTGGGAAGGCAAATGGCCGGCCAACAGACATTTATCCACCATGTATCCCGCCAGACAGACATCCAACGGAAGAGTCAGTGCCTGCCTGCCTGCCCGTCAGCCAGCCAGCCATCCAAGTAGATAAAGTTATAATTTCATTGAAATCGGAAGCTCTTTTCGCAACAGCATCAGCTGCCATTATCTTTATGAATATCAACGAACGGAAATCAAACAACTTAATAAGGCCCACAACAAACCCCAGAAGAAAAGGACTACAACGACAACAACAACAACAACAACAATTCAAAACATGAGATGAGATGTTCGGTGTTGTTGATTTTTTTGGGCAGTAGTTCTTGTATCTGTGATTATTGTTTTGTTATTCTCATCGTTCCGAATTGTGTTGAGTCGAGTCGACGAGTGCCAGTCCCCGTTTTGTTTTACGTCTGAGAAGGATTTCTGTTTTCTTTTTTTTTTTTTTTTCATATTTTCATTTCTAAAAAGGGCTTTGAAACGTGAATTTGTGCTGAAGTGAGGATCATACGAAGGTGATGTGATAATTGGGGATCATAAGGATCGACATCGTGTGCCTAGTGGCATCTAACGAGGGAAAAACAAGTTAGAAAGTTTTGGTCCAGGATTTGCAAATGAAATGATGACCTCCAATTTTTATGGTATGTTGAGGTGCTATATTTAGCATATATTTATACCCTACATCACAAGGTGGTCAGGGTATTATGTCTTTGTGCATTTGTTTGTAACAGGCAAAAGGAAACGAGATAGACCCATAGTTCCCTTGATGATCTGCATAGAATTACTTTCAGAGTTGTAACAACAATATTTGGGGAAATATATCACATGCAGCCCAGAAATACCTTTGCTAAATTTTATCGAGATCAGTTCAGATTTGGATATAGCTCCCATATATAACTTCGTCCGATTTACCTTTTTATGGTGCACCAAACGTCTAATATTTGCCCAAATGGGATGGAATTTGGCACATACGACCGAATTGAGTCTAGCTAGTATGTCAAATTTGGTGAAGATCGGTTCAGATATAGCTATAGCTCCCATATATATTGTTCATCCGATTTGTTATTATTGTCCTCCGCACCCGTAATATGCACTCTGTAACAACAATATTTGGGGAAATATATCAAATGCAGCTCAGAAATACCTGTGCTAAATTTTATCGAGATCGGTTCAGATTTGGATATAGCTCCCATATATAACTCGTCCGATTTACCTTTTCTTGTGCACCAAACGTCTAATATTTGCCCAAATGGGATGGAATTTGGCACATACGACCGAATTGAGTCTAGAAGCTAATATGTCAAATTTTATCGAAATCGGTTCAGATATAGCTATAGCGCCCATACATATTGTTCATCCCATTTGTTATATGTTTTACCCACAGCCGTAATATGCACTCCGTAACAACGATATTCAGGGAAATTTATCAAATACTGTTTAGAAATATCAAATTTTATCAAGATAGGTTCAGATTTGGCTATAGCTCCCATATATATCTTTATCCGATTTCAAATTAATTGTGCACCAAATGGGCAATACAAGTCCGAATTTAAAAAATACAAATGCTTCGGCATATTTAGTCCTTTGAACTTTTAATTATAATTATAATCATGGAGTGTATGATTGAATTCTCCCATAAAAACTTGTTATGTGGAGCTCAACTAATTTAGCAAAGTAGTGTAGGGTATCATAAAATCGGCCCCGCCCGACTTTAGGACTTTCTTTACTGGTTAGGTATATTGGAGTGCAGTCGGAAGTATTTAGTCGATGTATCAGGAAATCTAAGAGGAGAGATATACAATTAACAGTTTTTAAAAGTATGGGTAGGATTTTGATTTCGGAGACGAACCAGTCTGGTGGGGCTCAAACTTCATAGGCAAAAATAATTTCGGACCTCCCAGTTTTTCGAATTTTCCTAGAATCTTTTCGGTGGCCCCTTTTAAATATATCTTCTGAAATGACTGCCCGAGACTTTCACTTGATCCCCACCTCATTCTTAATGTTTGTTCAGTAGACTCAAGATTTTCAAGATTTTTCGAATTTTCCTAGATTCATTTCAGTGGACCCTTTTAATTATATATTCTGAAATTATTCCCCGAGACTTTCATTTGATCCCCACTTCATTTTTAGTACCTGTTCAGTAGACTCATTTGACTGTAATTATCCTGAGGTTAAGCGATATATATATATGTTCAGAAAATTCGACAAATTCCCAAGTCCGAAATTCTTTTTGCCTATAAGGTCCATATATTCTGAAAGTACTTTCCGATACCTTTTGTTGGAGCCCGGTCTCAATTAATTAATTTTTAAATCATTTATTCTGGGCTTTAGATGAGGAGTTAAGTGATTCCAACTTTTTATACCCTCAGCCATATGGCTAGAGAGGGAATATATCATTTGATACGGCCAAAACGTGCCTCATCAGAATAACGGTTTTATACCCTAAGTCCCTTTGGACCAAATTCGTTCCAGGACATTTGTCTGTCTGGTTGGCTGGTACGCTCGATATATAGAAGTGTCCGATTTGGTTCAAATTTGGTACATCGTAAAATTTTTCTCAAACTTAGAGTTCGGAAATGGGCAATATCGGTCGATTCCTTCTAGTACCTCCCCCACAAAATGTAAACATTTTCAAGAAAAATAATTTTTGGCACAGAAAGAGAAAGGATTATTCGATTTTGCTCCAAGTTTGTAAATCCTAATATTTGCATTAGTGCTACGCCAGGTGCGAAAATATACAATATCGATCCACTCTTCACTCAGGTACCTCCCCCACAAAGGGTCAAAATTTTGAATAATTACAACTCTTATAAAATGTGTCTTAAGAGTCCGATTGTCTTAAAATTTCACGCATCCCAATATTTTTATCAACAAAAGGTCTGGTGCTAAGGTGGAATAAATCGGTCTGCACCTTCTGGTACCACCCCACATATGGTCGAAATTTTTAAAGAAAATATTTTACTGCACAGAAAGAAAATCTATAATCCGATTTTGCTCCAAGTTTGCGAATGCTAATATTTGCGTTAGTGCTACGTCAGGTGCGAAAATGGAGAATTTCGGTCCACTCCATCAAGTACCTCTCCCACAAAGGGATAAAAGTTTGAATAATTACAACTCTAACAAAATGTGATGTAAGAATCCGATTGTCTTCAAATTTCACACATCCCAATAATTTTATTAACCCAAGGTGGAATACATCGGTCCACTCCTTCTGGTACCTCCCCAACAAAAGGTCGATATTTTCAAAAAAAAAAAAAAAATAAAAATAAATAAATAAATAAAAATATTTTCTTCGCAGAAAGATAAGCAATAATCCGATTTTGTTCCAACTTTGCAAATCCTAATATTTGCGTCAGTGCTACGTCAGGTGTGAAAATGGACAATATCAATCCACTCCATCAAGTACCTCCCCCACAACTCTTATAAAACAATTTAACAATAACAATTTTGAATAATTACAACTCTAATAAAATGTGATGAAGGAATCCGATTATCTTCAAATTTCACACATCCCAATAATTGTATTAAACCAAGGTCTGGTGCCAAGATGGAACACATCGGGCCACTACTTCTGGTACATCCCCCACAAAAGTTGGAAATTAACATCCGATTCTATTCAGATTTGGTACATTTCAATATTTTCATCAACACAAGATCTGTTATAAAGATGATAGAGATCGGACCATTTCTTCTGGTACCTCCCCCACAAAGGGTCAAAGTTTTGAATAACCATAACGTTTATAAAATCCGAAATAAGCATCCGCTTCTCTTCATATTTCACACATACCATTCTTTCTACTAACACAAGATCTGCTGTGAAGATGGTATATATCCTTCCACTCCTTCTGCTACCTCCCCCACAAAGGGTCAAAATTTTGGAATATCCATGAAGCTCATAAAACGCGAAATTAACATTCGATTCCATTCAGGCTTAGTACATCTCTATATATTCATCCACGCAAGATCTGATATAAAGATGGTAGAGATCGGACCATTTCTTCTGGTACCTCCCCCACCAAGGGTCAAAGTTTTGAATAATCAAAACGATTATAAACTTCGAAATAAGCATCCGGTTCGCTTCATATTTCACACATACCATTGTTTCTACTAATACAAGATCTGCTGTGAAGATGGTATATATCGATCCACTCCTTCTGATACCTCCCCCTCAAAGGGTCCAAATTTTGAATATCTACGAAGCTGATTCTATTCAGATGTGGTACATCTCAATATATCTATCAACACAAGATTTGTTATAAAGATCGTAGAGAACAGATCATTCCTTCTGGTACCTCCCCCACAAAGAGTAAAATTTTTGAATAACCAAAACGTATATTAGATATGAAATAAGCATCAGGTTCTCTTTATATTTCACTCATTCCATTATTTTCACTAAGAAAAGGTCTATTGTGAAGATGGGATATATAGGTCCACTCCTTCTGGTACCTCCCCCACAAAGGGTCAAAATTTTGGAATATCCATGAAGCTCATAAAACGCGAAATTAACGTTCGATTCCATTCAGACTTAGTACATCTCCATATATCCATCAACACAAGTTCTGTTAAAAAGATGATGAAGGTCGGACCATTTCTTCTGGTAACTCCCCCCCAAAGGGTCAAAGTTTTGAATTACCAAAACGATTATAAAATCCGACATAAGCATCAGGTTCTCTACATATTTCACTCATCCCATTATTTTCACTAAGAAAAGATCTGTTGTGAAGATGAGATATATAGGTCCACTCCTTCTGCTACCTCCTCCACAAGTGGTCATAATTTTGGAATATCCATGAAGCTCATAAAACGCGAAATTAATATTGGATTCCATTCAGATTTGACACAATCAATATTTTTATCAACACAAGATTTGTTATAAAGATGGGAGAGATCGGGCCATTTCTTCTGGTACCACCCCCACAAAGGGTCAAAGCTTTTATTAACCAAAACGATTATAAAATCCGAAATAAGCATCCGGTTCTCTTCATATTTCACACATACCATTATTTTCACTAAGAAAAGATCTTCTGTGAGAATGGATTATATCGGTCCACTCCTTCTGGTACCTCCCACACAAAAGGTCGAAATTTTGAATATCCATTAAGCTCATAAAAAGCGTAAATAACATCTGAATATTTCTATCAACACAAGATCTGTTATAAAGATGATAGAGAACAGATCATTTCTTCTGGTACCTCCCCCACAAAGGGTCAAAGTTTTGAATAACCAAAACTATTATAAAATCCGAAATAAGCATCCGGTTCTCTTTATATTTCACACATCACAATATTTCTATTAACCCAAGGTCTGGTGTAAAAGTGGGATTTATTGGTCCACACCTTCTGGTCCCTCCGCCTCAAAGGGTCAAAATTGTTAATAACCATGAAGCTCGTAAAACGCGAAGTTAACATCCGATCCCATTCAGACTTGGCACATTTCAATATTTCCATCAACACAAGATCTGTTATAAAGATTGTATAGATCGGATCAGTTCTTCTGGTACCTCCCACACAAGGAGTCAAAGTTTGAATAACCAAAACGATTATAAAATCCGAAATAAGCATCCGGTTCACACATACTATTATTTCTACTAACACAAGATCTTCTGTGAAGATGGTATATATCGGTCCACTCCTTCTAATACCTCCCCCTCAAAGGGTCCAAATTTTGAATATCCACGAAGCTTATAAAGCTGGAACCTTCCCCACATAGACTTCAAGATTTGGAAAAACAAAATGCTCAAAGAAAGCGAAATTAGCATCGAGTTCTCTTCAAATTTCACACATCATATTATTTTGACTATCTAAAGATATGCTGTGAAAATGTGATATATCGGACAACTCCTTCTGGTACCCCCCCACAAAGGGTTCAAAATTTTGAGAAACAAAACGCCCATAAGACGCGAAATAAACAGCCAACTTTCTTGAAATTTCACACATCCAAACATTTTTGCCATCGCAAGATCTGTTGTGAAGATGGTAGATATCTGCCAACTCCTTCTGGTACCTCATCCACAAAGGTTCACAATTTCCAATATCTATATCTGTCAAAACTTGCGAAACAAGTCGGCGATTCTATAGAACTTGTTATACCTGAATGAAGTGATCGGAATTTACGATTTCGCATAAAATTGGATATAAATGTTCGATTTCTTTTAAACATTGCTAATACCAACATTTTTATGTGCATTGGATGTAGTGTGAAAATAGAATACTTCGGTCACTTCACTTTATCTGGTACCTGGGCCACATTTCAACATTTTCTAAAAATGATCACATATCTCATATAAAGTAACCAATAGAGTCCAAACCTGCAAGTGATCGGAATTTATGATTTCGCATAAAATTGGATATAAATGTTCGATTTCCTTTAAATTTTGCACATACCAATATTTTTGTCTGTATTAGATGAAGTTTGAAATACTTGAAATACTTCGGTCCGCTATATCTAATACCTCACTTATATTTCCACATTTTCCAAAAATTTGCTCAATATATCAGATTTAGGTCAAATACGAATTGGACAATATTGGCCATCTATGTCGGAACCTCCCCCACAAAGGGTTAACAGTTTAAATAATCATAACTCAAGGCTGGGGGTATACATCTGCAGCAAAACCGACGGATTCTATTTAACTTGTTTCTGTCAATTTTAAGTCATCAAAATTATATTGAGATTGTCTGAAGAATCTTACCTTCAAGATTTCTAATTAAGCTTTAAATATACTCCAACGAATTAATTCCCCTTAACTCCCTAAACCACCCTCCTTAAACGAAGGGCCGCATAATTTTCGCAGAGGCCAATTCGATGTACTCTCTATACAACAGCCAAAATGTATAATTTTATGATTATAGTGTGCCATGGCTGGCCTCTGCAAGAATGTTGCTCCTCGATGGCTTGGCATGGCTTGCCAGCCTAGTACAGCACTTACAAGCGCCAGAACCGTTTGATCTTGTCCAAGTGGCGCCACAATAATGACTTTATTACGTTTCTCTCTTTCAGTTTTTTTGTGAGACTGTGTGTGTGTGCGCGCACTCAAGAGCTGTTATTGTCCTCCTGATTGTTTCCGACCTATTCTACCCTTCCACCAATTGCATTGACGTTGTTCCCAATCTCTCTCTGTGGCAGTGATTGGTTTTGCATTTGCTGTTGCAAATGTCATTTGATTTAAAAGATCGTCAGTGATAAAGTTTGAAAAGAAAAAAAATCGAAAATTATATGGACACACAAGCCAGCCTCTTCCTTTCAAGATGTGGGTATTTAAATTCCGTATTCTTTTCTGGACTGCATTGGAAATTTACATATCGAAGGGTAATGATGATGATGACGACGATGACGATGGTGGCCACGTGTTATTATGTCCCTTGTTTCGTTATTGCCTTCGTTTAGGAAGGAAGGTTCCAGGTTTGAAATAAAAACCTTAAATTGTTTTTTAGGTAAATGTCATAAATTTAAAGCAAAAGACCTATCAGTGAGATGTCAAGGAATAAGGACGATACGAAAGGAAAGGCAGCTTCGTTTTTAAATGGCAAATTTGGGTTAAGGGAAAAGTTTGTCGTTGAGAACACAGTTGATTGATGGAGAATTTTTTTATTTTTGTGTGGGGTCTTGAGTGAGCTCTTAATGATCATTTTATGGGGAATTTATTTAATTTTTAGAGTGGCAGCACTGGTCTATAATTGTGTCCGAGAGCAATCGGAAAGTGGAATGTTTACAGTATACACTGCCATTTTACCACAAAGAAAATAGCAAGACTGCAGGTCATTTAAATTGATACGGCATCGGTCCTCATAATCGACCTAGTGAATAAAAAATTGGTGTTGTTATCACCAAAATATATACCTTCCATTTCAACAAAACCACGACAGATTGTGGACAGTTCGAAGCACCAGGACATTATCGTATAAGCCGACAGAAGCAGCTGATCGAGTTCGGATGTGGGCAACATCGGTCCACTCCTACTGGTACATATCCCACAAAAGGTTGCAATTAAAAACGTGTATCAGTCGGTATTGCCGACAGATTATTCAAACTGTTGACCCTTTATGGGGGAGGTTCCGAAACAATTGGCCAATTCATATCTGACCTAAGACTGATATAAATATTACAAGGTACCAGATTTGGACTATATCGGCTACTTCCATTATTTTATATGAGATATGTGCAAATTTTTGGAAAATGTGGAAATGTACATAAGCTATTAAATATATCGGACCGAAGTATTCTATTTTCAAACTTCATCTAATACAGATAAAAAAAATTGGTATATGGAAAATGATCTGATCTCTGCCATCATTATAACATATCTTCTGTTGATAAACATATTCCGATGTATCAAGTCTGAATAGAAACGCATTTTCATTTCGCGATTTATAAGTCTAATGGATATTAAAAAAAATTTGAGCCTTTGTGAGAGAAGTAGTGGACCGATATATTTCATCTTGACATCAGACCTTGTGTTAATAAAAATATAAAAAATATAAAAAATATACCTTGGGTTAATCGCAATTTGAAGACAATCGGACTCTTATATCACATTTTATAACAGTTATACTTATTCCAAATTTTTACCCTTTGTGGGGGATGTACCAGAACGAATGGTCCGATTTCAACCATCTTTATAAGAAATCTTGTGTTGATAGAAATATCGAAATTTGTCAAGTCTGAAATGAATCGGAAGATAATTTCGCATTTTATGAGCTTCAAGGATATTATAAAATTTGACCCTTTGTGGGTGAGGTACCAGAAGGAGTAGACCGATATAGCTCATCTTCACATTAGATATTGTGCTGGTAAAAATATTAGAATGTAGGTAATTTGAAGACAATCGGACGCTTACATCACATATTATTAGAGTTATAATTATTCACAATTTTAACCCTTTGTGGGGGAGGCATTTAATTGAGTGTGCCGATATTGTCCATTTTCGCACCTGACTTGGCATTGATGCAAATATTAGGATTTGCAAAGTTGGAGGAAAATCTTATTATCCTTTCTCTTTCTGTGCAGTAAAATATATTTTTTTGAAAATTTCGACCATTTGTGAGGTAGGTACCACAAGGTGTGGGCCTACAGGGTGAAATGAAAAAACTGCAACAAAGTCAAAAGCCATAATTTTCACATTTTTTTAAATTTTATTGAATGAAAGCAAAAAATGTCGAAAATAGCATCAAAATTTGGAATAAGTCTAGATTTGTTGGAATTGGTCACCTTTGGCACGAATTATGGCCTTTAAACGGCCAATGAAACCGTCACACGCTGCCTGAATGTTACTCTGCGGTATTTGGCCCATTCCCGAAGAAGCGCTTGCTTGAGGTGATCGACCCTTTGATATTTTTTAGTGGCAATCTTGCTTTCCAAAATACTCCAGACACAATAGTGCAACGGATTGGTATCCGGAGATTTTGGTGGCCATAGTGTGCTGGAAATAAAGCGAGGAATCTTATTTTGTAACTATTCTTGGGTGGTGCGTGCTGAGTGCGATGGTGCTGAGCCCTGTTGGAATGCCCAAGGTATGCGGCCAAAATGTTTGTGTGCCCAAGGCTTTAATACACCCTCCAGAATATTTTCGCGATAATATTCGGCATTTATTCTGATGACACGGTCGATTAATATGAGCGGAGAGCGTCCATCGGCTGTTATGGTGGCCCACACCATCACCATGGCCGGCGCTTGAGTTCTGGTGGTCTACCGTTGACCTCTTTGGCAAGTAAACTGACCTCTTTGGAAAGTAAACACGATTATTTCTGTTTGTTTACAAACTTCTGGACAACGAATATTTTCTCATCGGAGAAAACCAAATTCTGCAGGTCACCACTTTCGGCCAAGCGAAGCAACTCTTTAGCTCTTTTGAGTCTATATTTTTCTGTTGCAATGAAAGTTCTTGCACTTTTTGGAATTTCAATGGCTTTACCTCGAGCTCATTTTACAATATTTGCCGAGTGGAATATTGCGATATGTTCAGCTCACGAACCATTTTTCGGCCACTGCGACGCGGGTTTCGATCAAGTCGCTTCTTTACTTTTCGAACCATTTCTGCTGATGTTGCTGTTTTCTTCCATCCACTTCCTTGATGTCGGGCTACGCCACCAGTATCACGGTAACGAGCGATGGTACGCTTTATCGATAGTCACTTGTGGTTTCCAGCCATATATAAAAAATCACACTATCCTGCTTGAATTCCATCACGAATAACTTTTTTTCTGGAAAATTTTCACCAAAATGGTTTCTTACGCTTGTAAACAATATAATGAGCTGTCACTGGAATAATTTTAAGAGCTGTCGGACGAGTGGCTTAGAAATGATAGCAGTCTAAAGTTGGTTGCAGTTTTTTCATCTCACCCAGTATATTGCCCATTTCCGAACTCGATCTATGTTTAATAATAATACTACTATGTACCAAGTTTGGATCAAATTGGATGTTCTCTTCGAGAGTTATCGTGCGCACCAGCCAAAGAGACAGGTGGACGGATGGACATCGCAAGATCGACTCCAAATGTCCTGGAACGGATTTGGTTCATAGATATCTAGGGTCTTAAACAATTATTTCCATGAGGCACGTTTTGGCCGTATCAAATGATATATACCCTCTATAGCCATATTGCTGAGGGTATAAATATATGCTTGGCTTCTCTGAAAGCATTTGCAAAAATATTCTAAAAATTCCGCCTTTTATGGCTCTGAAAGTCCTTAAAAATCCACGTTTTGACTTTGGTCCTTGTATAAATAATTTAAAAAGGAAAGCAAAACCTTTAAAAGAAAATAATCTGTAAATTTACGTTTTGTTATTATGTAGGTCCTTGAAAAAATATATTTGCATAACCCACAATTTGTAGCTCCGAACGTCGTTGAAAATATTTATTTATATATGGAGAAATATTCTGAAAAGTTCACGTTTGGGGGGCTCTGAAGGTTTTTGAAAAGATTCCGTTTATAACCCTAAAATATTTTTCAAAAATATTTTTCGATAGATTTTTTTTATTATTTTTTTTTTAATTTTGAATAAAATAAAATCCTTGGAGCACCTTTTCATTAACCATTATTTGTTTATTTTCAGCATAAATGTTGATAAATGAGGGTAAGTTTATGTCAATATTGGCGATATCAGAAATTATTTAATTTTCATAGATTTGTTGCTAAATATTTGTATAGATAAATTTTCTCTAATATGGTTCGATAGTCGCACATGTTTCCACCGAATTCATTCGACTATTCCAAACTCCTCCTTTAACCCACCAATTTTGAATTGGCCACAATTGCATGAAACCGCCGTTTTCATTTCATTTTATTTCTGTTTTTGTTTTGTTGTCTTTCATTTAATTGCCATTTCGCTGCTTGTGAGATTTTAGCGATAATTAAAACGAACTTTAAACGCATTCCTCGCTTCGATTAAAATTCCCAGGCAATGTTCTGCTGCCATGGTGGAATGTAGGGTGCCAATGTCGGCAAAAAGCATAAAATATGGCTTAAATGCAATAAAAATCTTTTAATTTCGCATTGGTATCGCAACCTCCTGGAAGGAGAAGGACAACAGGCACGCAGTAACAACAAAAACAAATGGCAATGAAACGCAAAAGATCGCTGGCTCGCTGGATACCGTCCTCATCTTCGTATCTCTTTGTATTGATATGAGACCAATTAAAGCTGCACGATCAGTGAGGAAAATCTTAATGCGATCTTGTTATTTATTTGTAGCGCCACATTGGCAGCAGTAAGCAGAGTGCATCATCGCCCCATCCCTCCGCAAGCGATGATATTCTTGGCTCTGCTTTATACCACCAACAGGAGTTGGGGACTTGGTGATGTCTTCCATTAAATGCTTGGCCATGCCGCTTTGGTATGTTTGCTTTTGCGAATCGAGCATGATTATGTCAAACTACAACCAATACGCTGAACTTTTCGATATTTTACTAGCAATGCAGCACAGCCGCAGCCGCACAACAGCGGCTTAACATCTGTTGCTGCTGACGGAGTTTCACCTGTTTTTTCTGCCGTCCTACGTTATTTGTGGAGAGAGAATTGAGTGGCTTATGGACAGTGAAAATGTTTGGCAGGAATAGGAATTGTTTTAAAATTAAATATTTGAAAAAAAAAAATCCTTTCAAGATCCTTGAAGAAATATTCCTTCTTTAGTCATGTGGGTCCTGGAAATAAAATATTTTTAAACAATTTAAAAATCGGATCTGAAGGCACTTGAGAAATATCTAAAAAATCAACGATTTGTGGATCTTCAGAGACATAAAATCGGAATTTTGTCAACGGAATTTTTAAAGACCTATACAGACACAAAAATTAAATTTTTAAACGGTATTTCAAGGTCCTTTAGAGCCACAATAAGTTAATTTTTTGAGAATATTTTTCAAGGACCTTCAGAGGGACGTGAATTTTGCAAGAAGATTTCTCAAGGACATCTAGAGAAACAAAAAGTGTATTTCTAAGTAGAACTCCTGAGGACCTTCAGAGCAACGAATCTTCGATTTTGGGAGAATGTTTCTCAAGGCATTTCAAAGATACAAAAAGTGAAATTTTTGAGAATATTTTTCAAGGACCTACAGAGCCACTAAAAGTGAATTTTTCGAGAGAATTTTTGGGGATCTTTAGGGCCACAAAACGTGACTTTTTTAAAAGATTTATTTAGGCGACAAAAACGGGATTTCTTGAAAATATTTTTCAAATACCTTTAGATCCTCAAAACAAGAATTTTTAAGAATATTTTTTAAGGACCTAAAAAATATTTTTCTAGGACCTTAGAACAGTGTTGGCTTGGTTTGTTTGGGATACCATAGTATTTTGTTGTTGCAAAATGGTTAGGCTTAATCCCCTTTATTGTTGTTTTTATAAAAACAACGTTTGTTTATTAGTGGAGAATTTTTTTTCTAGGACTTTCAGAGCCACAAGCCGTGCATTATTCAGAAAAAAAATCTAGAACATTTAGAGCTTCAAACAAGATTCAGGGAGAATATTTTGAAAAACCATTTGCGCATATTTTCCAAGGATATTTAGAGCCACAAAAGTACGATTTTTTAGAATACTTTCAAGAGAATAGAATATTTTCAAAAAAATTATCCAGATATAAAAAAAATAATTTTATGAAAAGTTTGTCAAGGATCTTCAGACCCACAAAATGTGGAATTTGAAGGAATATTTTACAAGGCCTTTAGAGACAAAAAATTGATTTTTGTAAAATATTTTTCAAAATCTTTCTCAGGGACTTTCAGGGCTAAAATCTTCCGAGCCATAAATCATGGATTTTTTTGAGAATATTTTCAAAGGTCCTCAAAAACGTTTCCTTAAAAATCCACGTTTATTGGTCATTGGGTCCTTGAAAAAATATTCTTTAAAAAAATCCACGTTTATTGGTCTTTGGGTCCTTGAAAAAATATTCTTTAAAAAAACCACGTTTATTGGACTTTGGGTCCTTGAAAAAATATTCTTTAAAAAATCCACGTTTATTGGTCTTTGGGTCCTTGAAAAAATATTCTTTAAAAAATCCACGTTTATTGGTCTTTGGGTCCTTGAAAAAATATTCTTTAAAAAATCCACGTTTATTGGTCTTTGGGTCCTTAAAAAAATATTCTTTAAAAAATCCACGTTTATTGGTCTTTGGGTCCTTGAAAAAATATTCTTTAAAAAATCCACGTTTATTGGTCTTTGGGTCCTTGAAAAAATATTCTTTAAAATATCCACGTTTATTGGTCTTTGGGTCGTTGAAAAAATATTCATTAAAAAATCCACGTTTATTGGGTCCTTGAAAAAATATTCTTTAAAAAATCCACGTTTATTGGCCTTTGGGTCCTTGAAAAAATATTCTTTAAAAAATCCACGTTTATTGGCCTTTGGGTCCTTGAAGAAATATTCTTTAAAAAATCCTCATTAATTGGTCTTTGGGTCCTTGAAAAAATATTCTTTAAAAAATCCACGTTCATTGGGTCCTTTAAAAATACATATTTTGGGGCTATGTTACTCCACTGTTGTTGGAGTTTCTGTAGCTGTGCTGTCGCCGTCTTTTTTATCCTCTGCCGTTGATGACGATGCCCTTTTGCAGATAATTTGCATGAATTGCCGATTAAGTATCTCGTAATGTGGCAATCGATGAAAATCGAAACGATGTAGTGTGGTGATCATCATGCTGATATTTCAGCTACAATACTCTGAACTTTTCACCGAACTCCTCCCCACGCTACCACTCCCTACTTTTTTGTCAACATCTGAAGTGGGCGAGGGGAATAAAATTGTGTCTTTTTGCGACAACATTATCGCCGAAGCATGCAAGCAATGTTTGCATGTTTGGCGTAGTTAAAGATGCAAATGGATATTTGTTCTTGTTGTTGTCATTTTAAAGTTTACGGTCTTTTGTTGTTGTTGTTGTTGTAAGGTATTTTACCAGCTTACGCAATTCTGTTGTTGTTACAAGCTTTCAGGGTATATTACGCTTTATCGTCTTAGGCTGCGGGCTACTCAGGTGCAGGGCGTGTGGGATTCGAATCAGACAAAGAGGAGAATTATCTTTTTTTCTCTCTTTTCTGTTGCTTTTTCACTTAGCCCTCCACTTAGCGGCATTTACAAGGTGAATTTATTCCTTGCCATCCATTTGATGGCATTGCGTTCGTTCTCTTCCGTTTTCACAACATCATTGATCCGTAAGCGATATGTATCGATCGCTTGCATGGTTTCACTTCGATACACTTTATCGCTTCCCCAGTGCCTGGGTCTCAGGCAGGTTACCAGGAGAGTGTGTAGGTTGTGGCAAGGTATGAGGGAACGAAGGCGAAGAGAAGAAAATGGTTGTTTTATTCAATTTAAGTGGTAAAAACAAATAAAGAAGTCATCTGCCAAATAGTCAAATGCCAAAGAGATGCTTATCGCTACGGAAAAATATGGTGATGTTAAAAGATTGCGCTTTAAAATTGTGCAACAAAAAGAGGTCCCAAGTGGCGGCGGTGTTGCTGCGCCTTGCCAATGGGAATCCTTTTTTGCTCTGGCTGTGCTGCAGTTTCTTTTTATGTGCGTTGTCATTGTAAGCTTGTTATCAGCAAAAGAGTAATGCATATATTTTATTCTATTTCATTCCCATCCTCCCTGTCGGCTTCTCCATTGGGTTCCATCTGATAAGCGAAAAGAAAACGCTACAGCAACTTTGGATAAAAGATAAAAAGTGGCCATAATTTAATCTCAAAATCACCATCGTATTGAAATCGATTTTTATTAAAATGCGAATCAGAACCACAAAACTATTGGAAGAGGGAAGAATATTTTTTCAAGGACCCAATAAATGTGGATTTTTTAAAGAATATTTTTTCTAGGATCCATTAATCGTGGATTTTTTAAAGAATATTTGTTCAAGGATACAATAAACGTAGATTTTTTAAAGAATATTTTTTAAGTATCCATTAATCGTGGATTTTTTAAATAATATTTTTTCAAGGACCCAAAGACCAATAAACGTGGATTTTTTAAAAAATATTTTTTCAAGGACCAAAAGACCAATAAACGTTGATTTTTTAAAGATTTTTTTCAAGGACCTTCAGACCAATAAACGTGGACTTTTCAAAGAATTTTTTTCAAGGACCTTCAGACCAATAAACGTGGTTTTTTTAAAGAATATTTTTTCAAGGACCCAAAGACCAATAAACGTGGTTTTTTTAAAGAATATTTTTTCAAGGACCCAAAGACCAATAAACGTGGTTTTTTAAAGAATATATTTTCAAGGACCCAAAGACAAATAAACGTGGATTTTTTAAAGAATATTTTTCAAGGACTCAAAGACCAATAAACGTGGATTTTTTAAAGAATATTTTTTCAAGTACCCAAAGACCAATAAACGTGGATTTTTTAAAGAATATTTTTTCAAGGACCCAAAGACCAATGAACGTGGATTTTTTAAAGAATATTTTTTTCAAGGACCCAAAGACCAATAAACGTGGATTTTTTAAAGAATATTTTTTCAAGGACCCAAAGACCAATGAACCTGGATTTTTTAAAGAATATTTTTTTCAAGGACCCAAAGACCAATAAACGTGGATTTTTTAAAGAATATTTTTTTCAAGGACCCAAAGACCAATAAACGTGGATTTTTTAAAGAATATTTTTTTCAAGGACCCAAAGGCCAATGAACCTGGATTTTTTTAAAGAATATTTTTCAAGGACCTTTAGACCAATAAACGTGAATTTTTTTAAAGAATATTTTTTCAAGGACCTTTAGACCAATAAACGTGGATTTTTTTAAAGAATATTTTTTCAAGGACCCAAAGACCAATAAACGTGGATTTTTTAAAGAATATTTTTTCAAGGACCTTCAGATTTTTTCTAGAATTTTTTTTCAAGGGCCCAAAGACCAATAAACGTGGATTTTTTAAAGAATATTTTTTCAAGGACCTTCAGATTTTTTCTAGAATTTTTTTTCAAGGACCCAAAGACCAATAAACGTGGATTTTTTAAAGAATATTTTTTCAAGGACCTTCAGATTTTTTCTAGAATTTTTTTTTCAAGGACCCAAAGACCAATAAACGTGGATTTTTTAAAGAATATTTTTTCAAGGACCTTCAGATTTTTTCTAGAATTTTTTTTCAAGGACCCAAAGACCAATAAACGTGGATTTTTTAAAGAATATTTTTTCAAGGACCTTCAGATTTTTTCTAGAATTTTTTTTTCAAGGACCCAAAGACCAATAAACGTGGATTTTTTAAAGAATATTTTTTCAAGGACCTTCAGATTTTTTCTAGAATTTTTTTTCAAGGACCCAAAGACCAATAAACGTGGATTTTTTAAAGAATATTTTTTCAAGGACCTTCAGATTTTTTCTAGAATTTTTTTTTCAAGGACCCAAAGACCAATAAACGTGGATTTTTTAAAGAATATTTTTTCAAGGACCTTCAAATTTTTTCTAGAATATTTTTTCAAGGACCCAAAGACCAATAAACGTGGATTTTTTAAAGAATATTTTTTCAAGGACCCAAAGACCAATAAACGTGGATTTTTTAAAGAATATTTTTTCAAGGACCTTCAGATTTTTTCTAGAATATTTTTTCAAGGACCCAAAGACCAATAAACGTGGATTTCTTAAAGAATATTTTTTCAAGGACCCAAAGACCAATAAACGTGGATTTTTTAAAGAATATTTTTTCAAGGACCTTCAGATTTTTTCTAGAATATTTTTTCAAGGACCCAAAGACCAATAAACGTGGATTTCTTAAAGAGTATTTTTTCAAGGACCTTCAGATTTTTTCTAGAATATTTTTTCAAGGACCCAAAGACCAATAAACGTGGATTTCTTAAAGAATATTTTTTCAAGGACCTTCAGATTTTTTCTAGAAAATTTTTTCAAGGACCCAAAGACCAATAAACGTGGATTTCTTAAAGAATATTTTTCAATGACCCAAAGACCAATAAACGTGGATTTTTTAAAGAATATTTTTTCAAGGACCTTCAGATTTTTTCTAGAAAATTTTTTCAAGGACCCAAAGACCAATAAACGTGGATTTCTTAAAGAATATTTTTCAATGACCCAAAGACCAATAAACGTGGATTTTTTAAAGAATATTTTTTCAAGGACCCAAAGACCAATAAACGTGGATTTTTTAAAGAATATTTTTTCAAGGACCCAAAGAGCAATAAACGTGGATTTTTTAAAGAATATTTTTTCAAGGATCCAAAGACCAATAAACGTGGATTTTTTAAAGAATAGTTTTTCGAGGACCCAAAGAGCAATAAACGTGGATTTTTTGAAGAATATTTTTTCAAGGACCCAAAGAGCAATAAACGTGGATTTTTTAAAGAATATTTTTTCAAGGACCCAAAGACCAATTAATGAGGATTTTTTAAAGAATATTTTTTCAAGGACCCAAAGACCAATAAACGTGGATTTTTTAAAGAATATTTTTTCAAGGACCCAAAGACCAATAAACGTGGATTTTTTAAAGAATATTTTTTCAAGGACCCAAAGACCAATAAACGCGGATTTTTTAAAGAATATTTTTTCAAGGACCCAAAGACCAATAAACGTGGATTTTTTAAAGAATATTTTTTCAAGGATCCAAAGACCAATAAACGCGGATTTTTTAAAGAATATTTTTTCAAGGACCCAAAGACCAATAAACGTGGATTTTTTAAAGAATATTTTTTCAAGGATCCAAAGACCAATAAACGTGGATTTTTTAAAGAATAGTTTTTCAAGGACCCAAAGAGCAATAAAAGTGGATTTTTTAAAGAATATTTTTTCAAGGACCCAAAGAGCAATACACGTGGATTTTTTAAAGATTTTTTTTTCAAGGACCCAAAGACCAATAAACGTGGATTTTTTAAAGAATATTTTTTCAAGGACCCAAAGACCAATAAACGTGGATTTTTTAAAGAATATTTTTTCAAGGACCCAAAGACCAATAAACGTGGATTTTTTAAAGATTTTTTTTTTCAAGGACCCAAAGACCAATAAACGTGGATTTTTTAAAGAATATTTTTTCAAGGACCCAAAGACCAATAAACGTGGATTTTTTAAAGAATATTTTTTCAAGGACCCAAAGACCAATAAACGTGGATTTTTTAAAGATTTTTTTTTCAAGGACCCAAAGACCAATAAACGTGGATTTTTTAAAGAATATTTTTTCAAGGACCCAAAGACCAATAAACGTGGATTTTTTAAAGAATATTTTTTCAAGGACCCAAAGACCAATAAACGTGGATTTTTTAAAGAATATTTTTTCAAGGACCCAAAGACCAATAAACGTGGATTTTTTAAAGAATATTTTTTCAAGGACCCAAAGACCAATAAACGTGGATTTTTTAAAGAATATTTTTTCAAGGACCCAAAGACCAATAAACGTGGATTTTTTAAAGAATATTTTTTCAAGGACCCAAAGACCAATAAACGTGGATTTTTTAAAGATTTTTTTTTCAAGGACCTTTAGATTTTTTCTAGATTATTTTTTCAAGGACCCAAAGACCAATAAACGAGGATTTTTTAAAGAATATTTTTTCAAGGACCCAAAGACCAATAAACGTGGATTTTTTAAAGAATATTTTTTCAAGGACCTTTAGACCAATAAACGTGGATTTTTTTTAAAGAGGAGAGCTATTGTGATATTGACTATCAAAAAAAAAAAAAAAAAAAAAATCAGGGACTAATGGGGGGATATTTAAAAGAATATTTTGGAGGACTAATGGACGAACGTTGATTTAAAAAAATATATTTTAGGGATCAAGTGGGACTCAAAAAGTGGATTTAAACATTTTTTTCGACGACCAATTGATCTACTTAATGTGAATATTTAAGAATTATTTTCTGCTATCTTCCTCCAGAATACCTTTACCGAGGCTGAAAGGCATTTTACAAATATTCTATGGATAAAACGATCATTACTTTCTATGAATGGAAAATCTTTTACAGATCTGCTATGACTAGAAGACACTTTGCAGGTCTTTTGTGAATAGAATAAATTTTAGATGTCATAGGCTAATAAATAAAATTTTTGCAGGTTAACTTTGGCCAAGAGACCCTCTCCAAATCTGATATTGGTAGAAAAAATTTTAAATATCTTTAGTGACTAGAAGGCCTTTTATGGTGTTCTAAAGTGAGAACAACCTCCTCCTCCTCTTCTTGCCAACCTTCTAATTAAACAAATCTGAGTAACACCCAAAATGATCTTTTGACCTTCACTCCGTTTTTCAAATGCAGAGCGTGTGACAAGTTTTTTTTTCAGAACCAATCAAATGCCTTAACCATCACACCATCACATGCCACACGGCTAGACAACAATGTCATAACACGATTTCATGTCGGAAATTTGTTACAAAGTATTCACAAGCTGTGAAAGGTTTGTCACAACCATCTGACCCCCGGCAACCAACAACTCGGGCTCTAAACACCCTGACACAAACATTCTACATATTAATTATTACCATATTTTACCATTGATATCGATCGATTTACTCCTTCGATGTTATGCCGCAAGAAAAAAAACTCCATTCATTAGTCGACACACCACACAAATGAAATCGAAACAAAGTGCATGCTCAATATTTAAACTAGCCAAGTTTGAAACAAAAACAAAAAAAAAAAACGCCAAGAAATATGTCGTAGCTAACTACCATAACCCAGCCATGCACCAACTCGGCTCAATATGGGCTGATTAATAAACCGGCAGAAATTACGTAACGACATTAATTAACACGCTATTTTTACATAAATCTCTTAAATACAATCGAATAAAATAGCTATAGCAAACACACTAACAGCGCATTTAAAAAATGACAACAATAAAAACAAAATAACTTGTATGACATTAGGTATTGGGCGCCACTTGGTGTCGAGCCAGGTCGAATGAGAAATATACTTCTACCCGCTATTGTAGGTTGGAAAAAATTTTTTTTTTCTGTAATGAAGATCCCTCGAATGAGGTCCAAAGGGATTATTTGCAAATACTCGGTTTGATATATTAACCATCAGTCATTCAGTAAAGAGATGTCAATAAATGAAGTTTGGTGGCTCGTAGTTATAATAGGCTGAAATGCAATAACATTTCCGAATTTTCAAATATATAAAACAGGAAAAGTTGGAAAATCAAGAATTAACTTTTAAACCAAAATCCAACCTAGCTTTCGAATAAAACAGCAACTTCTTTCGGGGAACTCAAGATTCATTCAGTTCATCATATCCTAAAAATAGAAAGTAAAAAAGCTGGAAGTTAGGCCGGGCCCCCATTTGGTACAAATTTGGCAATTTTCAAAAAATTTAAAATCCATTAAAAATTCTGTTAAAATCTTAAAAATACAGAAAAATGCGACGACGTGGGCCTGCATACGCACAGACAATTTCCTGGCATAGGCTGTAGTATCCATTACGAACTTCAAATACCAAATTTGAAACAATTCCATTAAATAATGTCGCTAAAATCATCAAAATACCGAATATCGGGAGATACTATTGTGTGTGGGCTATACGAAGACGTGGACCTGCACAGACAAATTTCTGTCTTAGGCTGTAGTATCTATTACGAACATCAAATACCAAAGTTGAAAGAATTCCAATGAATTTTGTCGCTAAAATCATCAAAATATCGAATATCGGGAGTTACCGTTATATGGGGGCTATACGAAGACGTGGACCTGCATATAAATTTTCTTATCATAGGCTGTAGTACCTATTACGAACTTCAAATGCGAAATTTGAAACAATTCCGGTAAACGATGTCGCTAAAATCATCAAAATACCGAATATCGGGAGGTACTATTATGTGGGGGCTATACGAAGACATGGACCTGCATATAATTTTTTTTGTCATAGGCTGTAGTACCTATTACGAACTTTAAATACCAAATTTGAAACAATTCCGGTGAATAATATTGCTGAAATCATCAAAATACCGAATATCGGGAGGTACCGTTATATGGGGCTATACGAAGACTTGGACCTGCATAGACAATTTCCTGTCATAGGCTGTAGTATCAATTATAAACTTCAAATACCAAATTTGAAACAATTCCGGTGAATAATTTCGCTAAAATCATCAAAGTAACGAATATCGGGAGGTACCGTTATATGGGGTCTATACCTAAACGTGAGCCTACATGACCTTTTTTCAATACCAAAAGTCCTGCAGACATAATATACATTTGAGTAAAATTTTATCAATCTACTTCATTCCGTTCGGAAACTAGAGTCTAAATCGACGTAGAATTTTATGCTGATCAAGAATATATATATATACTTTGGGGATTCTAAAATGTATATTTCGAGGTGTTACAGATGGAATGACAAACCTAATGTACCCTCCATACTATGGCGGAGGGTATAAAAAGGATTGTAGAGAGAGGGAAAGAGTTTGCCCGCCGATATCAACACTTTTCATGGGTCTAGATACTACACATTTTAAAACTTAGCCGGTCAAAAAAGGGCTAAAACTATTTGATGTGTGGGCGTGGCGTCTTCGGACAGGCAAATATTTTTATTGCTTTTGAAAAATGTAGAGGCTGGGCCCCAATGAAGGGTCTGAAAGAGTACTTTAAAATACCGTTTATTTTTCTCTGGTTTACTACCTCTTTCTTTCTCTCTCTCTCTCTCTCTCTCTCATTTATAACCCTTTCATAACCGGAGAAAAAATCACATTGGACATAAGTCTTTGCTAATTAAACTTGAATTTATCTTGACGGACATGTGGGGATAGGGGACACATCGATCCACTCTTTCTAATAAAATTAGGAATTATCGTTCCTCTTATAAAATGTAAAATAAGGGTCATACTTTCGTTAGAACTGGCAATTGATATCTTCCCCCCTAATAAAATGTGAAATGAGGAGTCGATTCTTTTCAAAATCCCGATGTAAGATCGTGGGACCTGAAGCTCCTTCCTTTTGGTTAACATTTTGACATTTGCTTATTCAAATTGTTGACCGAAGGAATGAGCCAATATTGTCCATTTCGTATCGGATCTAAATAAATATGAGATAAGTATTGCGACGTGCCAGGTTCGGACTATGTTGGTTACTTTCTTCACTTTATATGAGATATGCGATAATTGTTAAAAAATGTTAAATTCGGACATAGTTTTATGCGAAATCCTCAATTCCATATCATCGGTTTCTGGTAGAGAGAAACAGTTGAGACATAACAAGTTGTACAGAATCGCTGACTTACTTCGCAAGTGTGTTGAAAATTGTGACCCTTTGTGGGATCAGAAGGGCTCCGCAGATATATATCATCTTCACAATAGATCTTGTGTTAGTAAAAATTATGAACCCAATGTGGGGGAGGTACCAGCAAAAATATTTCGAACTCTACCAACTTTATAACAGATCTTTTGTTGATGGAAATATTGAGATGTACCAAGTCTGAATGAAATCGGGTACTAATTTCGAATTTTATAAGCTTTATGGATATTCAAAATATTGAACCTTTGTGGGGGAGGACCCGAGGCCGGACAACCACAAGTGGCTATCGTTAGAGCACTCCAGCAATTAAATGTGAATAAATCTTTTGTGTCTCGTACCATCGCTCGTTACCGTGATATTGGTAGCGTAGTCCGACGTCAAGGAAGTGGACGGAAGAAAACAGCAACATAAGCAGAAATTGTTCGAAAAGTAAAGCAGCGACTTGATCGAAACCCGCATCGTGGTGGCCGAAAAATGGCTCGTGAGCTGAATATATCGCAATATTCCATTCGGCAAATATTGAAAAATGAGCTCGGGTTAAAGCCATTGAAATTCCAAAAAGTGCAAGAACTTACACCGCAACAGAAAGAAAATAGACTCAAAAGAGCTAAAGAGTTGCTCGCTTTGCCGAAGTTGGTGAACTGCCGAATTTGGTTTTCTTTGATGAGAAAACATTCGTTGTCCAGTAGCCAGCAGTTTGTAATCAAACAAAATGATATTGTTTACTTGCCAAAGGAGGTCAGCTGAAAATGTGCACCTTCGGTTGGCCACCAGAACTCAAGCTCCGGCCATGGTGATGGTGTGAGCCGCCATAACAGCCGATGGTCGCTCTCCGCTCTTATTAATCGACCGTGGCATCAGAATAATTGCCAAATATTATCGCGAAAATATTCTGGAGGGTGTATTAAAGCCTAGGGCACGCAAACATTTTGGCCGCAGACCATGGACATTCCAACAGGACTCAGTAGGTTCCTCGCTTCATTTCCAGCACACAATGGCTACCAAAATCTCCAGATACCAATCCGTTGGACTATTGTGTCTGGAGCAATTTGGTCAGCAAGGTTGTCACTAAAAAATACCAAAGCATCGATCACCTCAAGCGCTCTGCCGGGAATGGACCAAAATACCGCAGAGCAACATTTGGGCTGCGTGTGACGGTTTTATTGGCCGTTCGAAGGCCATAATTCGTGCCAAAGGTGACCAATTCGAACAAATCTAAACTTATTCTAAAATTCGATGTTATTTCCGAAATTGTTTGCTTCATTCAATAAAATTTAAAAAAAAATAAAAATTATGGCGTTTGACTTTGTTGCAGTTTTTTATGTCACCCTGTATAAGAGCTATAATTATTCAAAATGTTGACCCTTTGTAGGAGGAGGTACTTGATGGAGTGGACCGGTATTGTCCATTTTCGCACCTGAATGATGGAAATATTAGAATTTGCAATGTTGGAGCAGAATTGGACAAGTGTTCTGAAACATATTTGGTCCAAAGAGATCTAGGATCTAAAACCGTTATTTCGATGGGGCACGATATATACCTCTCTAGCCATATGGCTGAGGGTATAAAAAATCGTCTTATCCTTTCTGAAGCTAAGGCGGTTAACAAAGTATAATTTTAAAATCTTGAAGTATTTCATACAAAACACACCAACTACTCTGATTTTAAGCAAACTTCCATGTCAAGGGAATTATACCGCCCCCAAATGTTGCCAAAACAAAAGCTAACGAAGCCCGCAATAAGCAAGCAAACCAACCAAACTGACGACAAACATTTAAAACCTATATCTAATAACTGAAAAAAGAAACTCCGCACAAACTTTGACAGGTTAGCGCATTAGATTTGACTGTGTTTTTATTGTACTGCTGCTATGGCTGTTGTTTTTGTCCTCCTCTCTCTATCGCGCAAGTTTACCATGTTGCAATAGCGAAATGAATGCTTGGTGGAAAGAAAAACAAAATTACCTCGCAATTCGATGATGACGACTACGAAGTCGATGTGGAGTTACTCCACAAAAGCCACTAAAATTTACCCACCACAAACCGTTCATTCGTTCGTTCACTCGCTAAAAGTTAATTGCAATTATTGATTGTGTTTAGTTATGGTTGACATTTTCATAAGAATTAAAAAAAAAAACCACCAGCAACAACAACAGCGCAGAGAACGCAAATAAAAACAATAAAAAACTAACAACAATGACACAACTTAAACAACTTCGAACAATTACAAAATCTGAGCAAAAAGATATCAAAATCGACATTGACGCCAGATATTTTGTCACACTGGAAAGCAGGCAACAGGGTGGCAGATAAACAAAAAGTGGAAAAAACAAACACTCACACTCGCTTACTCACAATTCTTGTAAGGTGCGGTAATGTGTTGGATTTTGGAGTGATGGGATTTGATTATGGGACTAGCAGCCAGGTTAAAAGTCAGTTATAAATTGGGGTATTTGGGAATATTTTCCCAAGGATTAACAGGTTGAAAAAACTTGGATTTTTAAGATTTATTTTTAAGACGCATTCGGAGACCTACAGCCGACGATTTTTAGTAAGATTTGCAATACCAGACAATTGAACTTTTTTAAGAATATTTTCTGAACCATTATCTTTTTAAAAAGGATTTTTCAAGGATCCATGGAGTTGTAACTACAGATTTTTGTTTTTTTTTTTTATTTCTTTAAACCACTTTTTTAAGGACTATTAAAGCCACTGATAACCCATTAGAGAATGTTTTATAAAAAATCAATGTTTGTAGTTCTGATGGTCCTTGGAAGGACGTTTTTGAAAAATCCTCAAAATTTAGCTCTGATTGTCTTTTGAAAAATATTTTTAAAAATCTACAAATTTAAGCTCTAATGGTCCTTTGAAAATAATATTGAAAAAAGGAAAGATTTTTGGATGTTATGGTCTTTAAAAAAACGAGGTTAAATGGCTTAGAATGTCCTTGAGAAAAGACGACGGTCCATGAAAAACATTTTTTAAAATTCTGCGTTTTGGGGTTCCGACAGTCTTTGGAAAAATATTTTTTTTCAAAATCCTCGTTTTATGGCTTTTAAGGTCCTTGAACATTTTTTTTTCAAAATTTGAACTTTGTTACTCCGATAGTTTGCAGCTGTAATGGTTCTTGGAAAAATATTCTTAAAAAATCAACATTCTATAATTCTGAAGGTCCTTGAAAAAATATTCTTTAGAGTCCTCACTTTATGACTCTGTAACGTGACGATTTCTTCACATACCTTAGTCAGAACACACAACCGCACCCATAAGACAAATAATTCTCGTTCTCTTTGTAATGGCGGTGACATATAGTGTTCCGTTTGGGTTACGATGAGACTGGCTTGCAACTACAGGGGCTTGCAAAAAGGTAGTTAGTGACTTTCTGAAGAATTCTATACTACGACTAACAGAATTGTTAGCTGAGAATAGTTATTGAACTGGCTTTCGTTTAATTGAGTGCTTGTTGCTGCCGCTGGAGCTTCAGCTCGTTGTCCCACAGGAGTCTTTGGCTAATTGTTCAGCAGGCGCTTGTGCTCTTTGTTTCTCAGGGGTTTTCGGTTCGTTGTACGACAGGAGCATCGGCTTGTTGTACAGTACCATAGCTCAAACATTGAGTTAGTGCTAGCTAGAATAGTTCCCTAGCCATTGAAGGCGCCTCAAACAGCTACCCCAAAACATACCCGCAGTGAGCTGTTGAACCTGAATGCGTTCCAATCCACCTGCGTAGGCCTAGACATCATAGACTTAGTGATCTGCCGAACCCGAACGAGCCGGACCCATCTCAGAAAATCAAGTCATCCGCTCTCGAATATACTCACAGTGAGCTGTCGATCTCGGAATAACCCAAGTGACCTGGACATCTTCCCCCAGTATCTCTACTCTGAAAGTCTGTTGACCTTTAAAAGTATTCTTAAATATCCACGGCTTATGGCTCTGAGGGTCCTTGAAAATATTCTTAAAAATCCACGGTTTATGGCTCTGATAATCCTTGAACTAATATTCTAAAAAATGAAGGTTTTGTGGTTCCGAAAGGACCTGGAAACTATTCCTTCAAATTCATAAATTTATGACCATGAAGGCCCTTAAAAATGCTCTTAAAAATCACGCTTTTGAGTCTAGATGTCGTTCCACAAATATTCTCAAAAATCCACACATCAAAGCTTTGAGTTTATTTTTTTTTTAAATTCTTGTCCTATACTAGTCCTCGAAAAATATTCCTAAAAATGCAAATTTTATGGCTCTGAAGGTTCTTGAAAAATAGTAATTAAAATCTAGGTTTCATTTCTCTGAAGTTCCTTGAAAAAGTATTCTTAAAACCCTTGCCTTGTGACCCTGAAGGTGCTTCAAATTGTGTTATTAGAAAGGTCTTTTATGCCAGGAAATTTCGTAAAAATCAGGTTGGCCCTTATAAAATCCACGTCGTTTGGTCCGTGGAAAATATTTTTAATTACCTAGTTATATGGATCAGAATGTCCTTGAAAAATATTCTTTAAAACTCACTTTTTATGGCTCCTTGAAAAAATATGCTTCAAAAAATTCACCTTTATTTGGTCCTTGAAAAATGTTCTTTTAAAAATCCACGTCTATTGGTGCTTCAAAAAAAATCTTTTTTAGTCCATCAAAAAAAAAAAAACAAAAAAAAGAAAAAAAATTCTTTATTGATCCTTCGAAAAGAATATTCTTTAAAAAATCCACGGTTATTGGACCTTCGAACAAAATACTCTTTCAAAAATCCACTTTTATTGGACTTTCGAAAAAAAATTCTTTAAAAAATCCACGGTTATTGGACCTTCGAACAAAATACTCTTTCAAAAATCCACTTTTATTGGACTTTCGAAAAAAAATTCTTTAAAAAATCCACTTTTATTGGACTTTCGAAAAAAAATTCTTTAAAAAATCCACTTTTATTGGACTTTCGAAAAAAAATTCTTTAAAAAATCCGCGTTTATTGGTCCTTTGAACAAAATATTCTTTAAAAGATCCAATTTTATTGGTCCTTCGAAAAATAATATTATTTAAAAAATCCAATTTTATTTGTCCTTCGAAAAAAAAATATTCTTTGAAAAATCCACGTTTATTGAGTCTTTGAAAAAAATATTCTTTGAAAAAATCCACGTTTATTGAGTCTTTGAAAAAAATATTCTTTGAAAAAATCCACGTTTATTGAGTCTTTGAAAAAAATATTCTTTGAAAAAATCCACGTTTATTGGACCTTCGAATAAAATATTCTTTAAAAAATCCACATTTTTTGAGTCTTTGAAAAAAATATTCTTTGAAAAATCCACGTTTATTGAGTCTTTGAAAAAAATATTCTTTGAAAAGTCCACGATTATTGAGTCATTGAAAAAAATATTCTTTGAAAAATCCACGTTTATTTGTCTTTAAAAAATATTCTTTGAAAAATCCACGTTTATTTGTCTTTAAAAAATATTCTTTGAAAAATCCACGTTTATTGGACATTCGAATAAAATATTCTGTAAAAAATCCACGTTTATTGGCCCTTCCAAACATATTCTTTGAAAAAATCCACGTTTATTGATCCTTTAAAAAATATTCTTTGAAAAATCCACGTTTATTGGGTCTTTGAAAAAAAATATTCTTTGAAAAATTCACGTTTATTGGTCCTTCGAAAAAATATTTTTTAAAAAATCCACATTTATTGGGTCCTAGAAAAAATATTCTTAAAAAAATCCACGTTTATTGGTCCTTGAAAAAATCTTCTTTCAAAAATCCACGTTTATTGGTCCTTCGAAAAAATATTCTTTAAAAAATCCTTGTTTATTTGGTTCTTGAAAAAATATTCTTTGAAAACTCAGCTGTTATTGGTCCTTGAAAAAAATATTCTTTGAAAAATACACGTTTATTATTTGTTTAAAAATAATAAATTCACTTTATATCATGCCAAAACACAAAAACAAAAAAACGATTTCTATACTTAAACTGAATCTGCCACATCAAACCATTCATGTTCCATGATATTCAATAAAAAAGCGTTAAAACTTGGTTCAATTACAAAAAAGTGGTTGGATTGTTTTTCCAACTCAAGTTTGTAGTTCTGTAGCCAACTCATTAAGACAATTTATTAATTTAAGGAATTTATTGTTAAAACATGCAATATATTTTTCTAATAAAAATAAATATTTTTTATCTCTTTGATAAAAAAACCAAACTGTCTCAGACCAGCCTCAAAAATTGGTCATTCAAGAAAAAAAAAAAAAAAAACAAGAACTTGGTATCTCTATTAGGAGCGTGATTTCATTACAATAAATAATAATTTATAATCGCTTGAGAAATGGTAAAAATCGGGTAGAGAAGAGGTGGAGGGGTCCACAGCTCTTTAATCTAAAAAGATATATAGTTTTATTGAAAGTAATATGATCTGTTGTGGAAGAAAAAAATTAAAAAAAATCTAATTTCAAATGAAATAGAATGGTGACCCATTCCAGATGGACATTGTAACATTCACATGTGTTTTTCAGTTTTTTTTTTCATATTTTTTCTTTTTGTATGACTGTCCACATGAATAATCATGTTAACCATTTTAAATTTTCATTGAGTTTTTGTTTGCCAAATTGATGTTGGATTTGCTTTGACTTTTACCAATTGATTCCGATTTAAGAGTTGCTTTCAGAAAAAAAAAAAATTCCAAAAAAAAATCTTCCAGAATTAAGCCATAAATTATTGTGTCTATATAGATTTTTTGTGTGTCTCTATATTCGCCGAGGAATTGGCATTTGCCATTTACTGATAGTGTTTCTTGGTGACTGTGCCGTCCGCCATAAGTTTTAGTCTCGCTGATTGAGGCGTCAAATATTGGCAATTAATGATTTTAATGCGAATGTAAGTATGTTAATCATTTCTAACAGATTTTTTTTTTCGCAATTTTCTCTTAATACTCTGGGATACCATATGAGATAATGGAATATGTCACAGAGATGCCATACTGGAAAACTGAAAAAATACGGGGTGAAATAGAAAAATCTGCAACAAAATAAAACGCCATAATTTTTACATTTTTTTTTTAATTTTTTGAATGAAGGCAAAAATTTTCGGAAATAGCATCCACTTTTAGAATAAGTTTAGATTTGTTCGAATTGTTCACCTTTGGCACGAATTATGGTCTTCAAACGGCCAATGAGACCGTCACACGTTGCCCGAATGTTGCTCTGCGGTATTTTGGCCCATTCCCGGGCGAAGCGCTTGCTTGAGGTGATCGACACTTTGGTATTTTTTAGTTCCAACCTTGATTTCTAAAATACTCCAGACACAATAGTCCAACGGATTGATATCCGGAGATTTTGGTGGCCATTGTGTGCTGGAAATGAATCGAGGAACTTCATTTTGAGTGCGATGGTGCTGAGTCCAGTTGGAATGTCCAAGGTCTGCGGCCAAAATGGTTGCGTGCCCAAGGCTTTAATAACCCTTCAGAATATTTTCGCGATGATATATTCATATATTCGGCATTTATTCTGATGCCACGGTTGATTAATACGAGCGGAGAACTACCATCGGCTGTTATGGCGGTCCACACCGTCACCAATATATAGAAGTCCAATTTTTAAGAATATTTTGCAAAGAACGCTGGGAAACCGGAACGACAGGACATCCAGGATCACAAGAATAGAAGAATATTAATGTAATAGTTTTTTTTAGAATAGTTTTTTTTAAGCACTTCCCGAGCCATAAAATATGAATTTTTAATAAAGGACCTTCAGAGTTTTATTTTTTTTTATATATTGGATCTTCTTTGAATTTTTAAGAAAATATTTTCAAGGATCTTCTGTAGAGGTTGGATCATAACATTCCGATTTTTAAGAACATCAACACCGAAAAAATTGGATTTGGAAAATAAAAATCAAAAGGGTCATCACGGCCACGAAACTTGGTGTGGACATTTTTACCACCTGAGAAAACCAACCTATTTTTATATCCTCCACCTTGGAATGGAGTTATTGTGTTTGTCACATCCCTAAATATTCGTCGTAGACCCCATAAAGTAGGTCCACGTTTTCATATAGCTCCCATATAACGGTACCTCCCGATATTCGGTATTTTGATGATTTTAGCGACATTATTTACAGGAATCGTTTCAAATTTGGTATTTGAAGTTCGTAATGGATACTATATTCTAAGTCAAAAAATGAGCCATGTAGGTCTACGTCTTCATATAGCCCCCATATAACGATACCTCCCGATATTCGGTATTTTGATGATTTTTGCCACATTTTTTCACGGATTTGTCTGAAAATTGGTATTTGTAGGTCATAATGGGTTCTAATGTTTCCTTTACCCTAAGGTGGAGGTTATAAAAAGTTCGGCCCGGCTAAACTTAGTGTTTTTTTACTTGTTTTAAATAACAATAAATTTCCAAGGGCGTTCCGAGCCATAAAATGTAGATTTTTAAAAATATTTTTCAAAGGACCTTAGAGCCACAAAATATGGGTTTTTAAAAATATCTCTTTAGGACCTTTAAATGAATCAAACCTCGGTTTCAAGAATATTTATCGATGACGTTGCCATAGCCATAAATTGTAGATTTTCAAGAATATTTTTCAAGGATCATAAGTGCCATTAAGCCTCGTTTTTTAAAATTATTTTCTAAAGATCATCAAAGCTATAAAATCCTGATTTAAAAAAAGATCCTTCAGAGCCACAATATTTAAATTTTAAAATATATTTTTTTATAGAATAGAAAAAAGTAGGATTTATAATAATATTTTTGCAATGATCTTCAGAGCCATAGAATGGCGAGATTTAAGAATATTTTCCATCAGAGCGCCAATCGTGGAGTTTGAAAAATATTTTAATATTAATTTTTAATATTCTACGGAATAAAACATGGATTTCTCATCGAATATTTTTTGAAGGACCACCAGCGTCTTAGAATCTGGATTTTACCAATGTTTTTCAGGGACCTTCAGCTGAATCTGAGTTTTAAGAATGGTTCGAAGGACATCCAATGACTTTTGAAGAACTAGTACCTGGAATTTCAGAGCCATTAAATGTATATTTGTAATAATATTTTTCCAGGGACTTTCGGAGGAAGAAACCCCGAAATTTAGAGAATATTTTTTGAGGATTTTTGGATAGATTTTTAATAATATTTTTTCAAGGACCTTCAGAGAAAAAAAAAACTGGTCCAAACCGTGGATTTTTCAAAGAAGGGCGTTTAGCGCTCCTTAAAATGTGGATTTTTAATTATATTTTTTAAGGGCTTTCAGAAGATAAAACTTGATATTTAATCAATTTTTTCAAAGGATTTCAGAAGAGAAAAAAACTGAATTTTTAGAAAGAATCTTCAGATTTTTTCTTAGATTTGCAATATTACTTTTTCAGAGACTTTCAGAGAAATAAAGCCTGAATTTTCTGGACCTTTTTCGGACTTTTTATCTTTTAAGGACCTTCAGGGCCCTAAAACATGGAGTTTATAAATTTTTTTATATATAAAACCAGGATTTCAATGAACATTTTTAGAGTTATTAAATGTGTGTTTAATAATTTTTTTCAAGGACATTCAGGGTTGTAAAATGTGGATCTTTCAAAAATAAGGACTGCTCGGTCGGTCACATCTTGGATGTTTTCAAATATTTTGCAAGTTCTTTAGAGCCATAATACGTTTTTAGAGAAGACCTTCTGGTCTTTTATGAGAAGACATTTCTGTTCTTCTACGAAACAAAATGTTAGTCTTCTATTAGAAGTCTTTTTGGATTTCTATGAAAAGACCTTCAGGTATTCTAAGAAAAGCCCTACAGGTCTTCCATGAGAAAACCTTGTGGTTCTTCTATGAAAAGACCCTCTGGTATTTCAATGGGAAAAACTTTTGGCTTTTTGTGAGAAGACCTTCTTTTATGAGAGATCTTCTGGTCCTCTACGAGGGGATCTTTTGAGCCTTCTGCTCTTTTATAGTTGCGCCTTCATTGCTTGCCTTGGAATCACCTTCTCGTCTACATTTCAATAATATGGCATCTCCGTATTACCAAATTTTGTTTTGAGAAAAACTTTTGGTTTTTTGTGAGAAGACCTTCTTTTCGGAGAGATCTTCTGATTCTCTATGAAGGGACCTTTTGAGCCTTCTGCTCTTCTATAGTTACGCCTTCATTGGTGGTATTTGAGTCACCTTCTCGTCTACATTTCAATAATCTACATTACCAAATGTTGTTTTCATCCTGTCCACGCAAATCATGTGAATTATGAGCTCTAGATTTATTGTCTGTATGTCTAGCGCTGGCAGTTGGTATTAACCAATCGCTTTATATCCAAAATGAGAAGTTTGTCCAAAATGATTGTATGGTCGGTCGTCCAGTCTCCCCACTACCATCTGTCTGTAATTGTGTGGCAGTGTTAACGCTCTACACCCTGCTGGGCACTATGAACAACTCAATTTTACGGTAGAATTAAACAAATCTCCTCGCTTTGCCAGCCAACCAACATTGCAAAGCAACAAAATCAACTGCAAAACAAAACAACAGCTGATATGTGTGTTTGTGTTCGACACAGGCTGTAACAACATTTAAAATCACATTTTGGTTACGAAAATGTTGTTTTTTTTTTGTTTTTGCATTTGACTTTTCTTCTCCTGCATGTTGTGTGAATTTGGGGAGAGAGGTGTAAGGGGCCATTGGTCAGTGATTGTTGTGTGATGTTGTTGTTTGTTGTGGTCCAATGTTGTTGCCTGGGGCCAGTTTGAGGCTGCTGCATTGCTGCAAATGAAAACAAGTCGAAAAGGCCCAGGGTGGTACCCTACAGTACAGCATAGAAGGCTATACAAATAATTATGATTATGGATCTGATGGTCCGTAGTAAATATTTTCAATCATAAGCCAGGTTTTATGAGCTGAAAGACCTATTAAAAATTGCCCTGAAGATTCGTGAAACAATTTTAGAAATCAAGGTTCTGTGGCTTTGTTGGTGCTTCGAAAAAAATCTAAAAACTTAATTTCTAGTGGCCCTGTTTGTCATTGAAAAATATTTTAAAATATCAAGGTTTTGTGGGCCTTAAAAAAATAATTTTTTTTGTTCTTTGAAAAAAATCCCATTTTCTGGGATCTCACCCTGTGAGATGAAAAAACTGCAACCAATTTCAGACTGCTGTCATTTCTAAGCCACTCGTCCGACAGCTGTTAAAATTATTCCAGTGACAGCTTATTATATTGTTTACCAGCGTACAAAAGCATTTTGATGAGAATTTTCCAGAAAAAAAGTTATTCGTGATGGAATTCAAGCGTGATAGTGTGATTTCTTTATATTTGGCTGGAGAACCAAAAGTGGCTATCGTTAGAGCACTCCAGAATTTAAATGTGAATAAATCTTTTATGTCTCGTACCATCGCTCGTTACCGTCATACTGGTAGCGTAGCCTGACGACAAGGAAGTGGACGGAAGAAAAGAGCAACATCAGCAGAAATGGTTCGAAAAGTAAAGAAGCGACTTGATCGAAACCCGCGTGAGCTGAACATGTCGATATATTCGATTCGGAAAATATTGAAAAATGAGCTCGGGGTAAAGCTATTGAAATTCCAAAAAGTGTCAGAACTTACACCGCAACAGAAGGAAAATAGGCTCAAAAGAGCTAAAGAGTTGCTTCGCTTGGCCGGAAGTGGTGAACTGCCGAATTTGGATTTCTCGGCTCCGATGAGAAAACATTCGTTGCAGTTTGTAAACAAACAAAATGATCGTGTTTAATTGCCAAAGAGGTCGGCTGAAAATGTGCACCTTCGGTTGGCCACCAGAACTCAAGCGCCGGGCATGGTGATGGTGTGGGCCGCCATAACAGCCATAACAGTCGCTCTCCCCTCGTATTAATCGACCGTGGCATCAGAATAAATGCCGAATATTATCGCGAACATATTCTGGAGGGTGTATTAAAGCCTTGGGCAGACATTTTGGCAGCAGAACTTGACCTTCTAACAGGACCCATTGCACTCAGCACGCGCCAAGAATGGTTACAAACTGAGGTTTATTGAGTGGCAAGAAAAGATGTCGGAAATAGTATCAAATTTTAGAATAAGTTTAGATTTGTTCGCATTGGTCACCTTTGGCACGAATTAAGGCCTTCAAACGGCCAATGAAACCGTCACACGCTGACCGACTGCTGCTCTGCGGTTTGTTGGCCCATTTCCGGCGAAGCGCGTGCTTGAGGTGATTGACACTTTAGTATTTTTTAGTGCCAACCCTGCTTTCCAAAATACACCAGACACAATAGTCCAACGGATTGGTATCCGGAGAAGGAAGGATACCAATCCGTTGTTCCTTAAAAAATCAAAGTTGGTGACTTCCATGATCCATCAAAAACCCACGTTTCGTTTTTCATTAGTCCTTCATAACAATATTCTTAAAACTCCTCGCTTCTGTCTAGTCCCTCCAAAAATATTCTCTAAAGATCCTCGTTTCTGTCTTCAATAGTCCCTCAGAAAATATTCCTAAAATATCCTCGTTTCTCTCTTCAATAGTCTCTAAGAAAAACCTAGTTTATGATTTCAATAATCGCTCAAAAATATTTTTACAAAAACATCCTCTTTTCTGTCTTCAATAGTAACTCAGAATATATTCTCAAAAAAAATATCGTTTCTGCCTTAAATAGCCTCTTTAGGAAATATCCTTAAAAAAATCTAATTTCTGTCTTCAACAGTCCCCAAAAAAATATTCTCAAAATCCTTAAAAAAATATTCTTGAAAACTCTAGTTTCTACCTTCAATAGTCTCTCAGCAAGTATTCTTAAATGAGTCCCTCAGAAAATATTCCCAAAAAAATTCTCATTTCTGTCTTCAATAGTCCCTCAAATAAATATTCTTAAAAATCCTCGTTTCCCTCAAAAAAAAAATCTTCAAAAATCATGGTAACCTTCCTTCTCCGGATACCAATCCGTTGGACTATTGTGTCTGGTGTATTTTGGAAAGCAGGGTTGGCATTAAAAAACACCAAAGTGTCGATCACCTCAAGCAAGCGCTTCGCCGGGAATGGGCCAAAACACCGCAGTGCAACATTCGGGCAGCGTGCGACGGTTTCATTGGCCGTTTGAAGGCCACAATTCATGTCAAAGGTGACCAATTCAAAAAAATCTAAACTTATTCCAAAATTTGATGCTATTTTCGACATTTTTTGCTTTCATTCAATAAAATTTAAAAATTATGGCGTTTGACTTTGTTGCAGTTTTTTTATCTCACCCTGTAATCTTTAATAATTACTTTCCGATGCTCTGCTTGTCACTGAAAAAAAAAATGGTTAGAAATCCACGTTTTTTACCTCTGTTAGAGACTTTGTGGCTCTAATGACTCTTGAAATAGTGATGTAGGGCGCCCTCTGTTTGATGCGTCAAAATTTGTTGAAATTCCATTGCTGTTGCTGTATGCGTCTGTATGTGTGTGTTTTTCCCCTCTCTCAGTTTTTCATTTAACTTAGTTTATCTTCTCGGCTGGTGTTGCTGTTGTTTTTTCAGCTTTATTTGATGGATGTACACCAAATGTTGACCCTTCAATTAAACACATGCATGTGCATGTGTGTGTGCGTACATACACACATACACACTCGACAATACACTCAAAGGCACATAAAACTCGATTCATTGTTAAATTAAACAAATCTTATAAAGAAGAAAATTCATTATAAAAATTTGATTAAACATTTTCCCCTCCCAAATTTGTACGCTCACATAAATTTGATTGCTATGAATGGGGGAAGGAGATGCCTTTTTAAGTTTTATTATTTCAATAAGTTACAAGAGATTTTTTTATGAAAAATAATTTTTTGGGGGGAGGGGAATATTAATGCTTCGATTGAATAGAGCCATTGGATGATGGCTAGACTTGGATTTCGTTTGGCTGGTCATAATTTGTTTTATTGCTGATTAATTGGTTGCATTAATTGAAGAGTTAAATTTGATATAGTATTTCGTTTAATTAATAAATCTGAAGTGATTGGATTTAATTTCCAATTTAGTCAGAGAGATAAATTGTTTGAGAAAAAAAATACTTTTTTAATCAAATCAAAAAAAAAAAAAAAATGAATTTTGAAGAAATTTTTAATAAGGGACCATTGAAGACAGAAACGAGAATTTTTTAGTCGATTTTTTTGAAGGACTATTGATTTTTTTTGAAGACATGGGAATAGAAACGTGGAATGGTCAGAATAATAGATGAGGGACTATTGAAGGTAGAAACGAGAACTTTTCAAGATTATTTTTGGACAAAAACTAGGAAGTTTTGAGAATATTATTTAGGGGACCGTTGAAGACAAAAATGAGGATTTTTTGAGAATATATTCTGAGCGACTATTGAAGACAGAAAAGAGGATTTTTTTGTAAAAATATTCTGAGGAACTATTGAAGACAGAAACGAGGATTTTTAGTCGATTTTTTGAAGGACTATTAATTTTTTTTGAAGACATGAGGATAGAAACTTGGAATTTTCAGAATACTAGATGAGGGACTATTGAAGGTAGAAACGAGAACTTTTCAATAATATTTTTGAACAAAAACTAGGAACTTTTGAGAATATGTTTTGGGGGACAGTTGAAGACGAAAATGAGGATTTTTTAGAGAATATATTCTGAGCGACTATTGAAGACAGAAAAGAGGATTTTTTTTTTGTAAAAATATTTTTGAGAGATTATTGAAGATATAGACTAGGTTTTTCTTAGAGACTTAAAGAGAGAAACGAAGGTATTTTAGGAATATTTTCTGAGGGACTATTGAAAACAGAAACGAGGATTTTTAAGAATATTTTCCGAGGAACTATTAAAGACAGAAACAAGGATTTTTTGAGAATATTTTCTGAATAGGAGGAGGATTTTTAAGAATATTTTCTGAGGGACTATTGAAGACAGAAACGAGGATTTTTTGAGAATATTTTCTGAATATTGAAGACTGAGGGACTATTGAAACGGGGAGTTTTTAAAAATATTTTTTGAAGGACTAATGAAAAAAAAAACCTGTATTTTTGAATGATCATCGAAGTTCAATTTTTTACAAATAATTCTTGAGGATCCATTGAAGACAGAAAGGAAGATTTTTAACGAACTATTAAAGACAGAATTGAGGTCTGTTTTAGAATAGTTTTGAGGGAGTTTTGAAGTCAGAAACGTGGAATAATTTTTAAGGTACTATTGAAAAAAGAAATTATTATTATCAAAATATTTTGAAGGGACTATTTAAACCAAAAACTAGGATTTTTAAGAATATTTTGTGAGTGACTATTTTAAATACGAGGACTTTTTTAAGAATATTTTTTCAGAAACTATTGAAAACAGAAACGAGAATTTTTTAAGAAGAAAAACTGAAGACATGATTTTTGAAGAATTTTCATTAGGGACTATTGAAGACAGAAACGAGGATTTTTAAATATATTTTTTGTGGGACTTATTTAAGAATACTTTCTGAGGGCTTATTGATGGTAAAAACGAGAACTTTTCAAGAATATTTTTAAAGGATTATTGGATTATTTAGGACAAAAACTAGAATTTTTGAGAATATTATTTGGGGGGACTTTTGAAGACAGAAATGAATTTTTTTAAGAATATTTCCTAAGGGACTATTTAGGCACTATTGAATAGAGAGAAACGAGGACATTTTAAGAATATTTTTTGTGTGACTATTGAAGGGGAAATGTGGATTTCTTGAGAATATTTTCTGAGGAGATACGACGATTTTTTGGAATATTTTTTAAGGGACCATTGAAGACAAAAATTAGGATTTTTTGAAATATTTTTTGGAGGGACTATTGAAGATAGAAACGAGATTTTTTAGGAATATTTTTTGAGGGACTATTGAAGACGGAAACGAGAATTTTTTAAGGAATATGTTTGGAGGTCTATTAATAACTGAAACGAGGATTTTGAAAAATATTTCCTAAAAGACTATTTTAGACAGAAACGGGGAGCTTTTAAGAATTTTTTTGGGAAAGAATAAAGAAAAAAATCAGTTTTTGATGGATCATCGAAGTTACAAACTAGGATTTTTTAGGAATATTTTTGACCCTCAAGACAGAACCGAGAATTTTTTAAGAACATTTCCTGAGGGTCTATTAAACATAGAAACTAGAATTTTGAAGGAATATCTTTTAAGGGACTATTGAAGACAAAAATGAGGATATTTGAGAAAGAAACGAGGACTTTTAAAGATTTTTTTGAAGGACTATTGAAAGCAGTAGCGAGAATTTGTTTCAGAAAAAATGTTGAGGCACCATTGAAGACAGAAACGAGGACTTCTTTAAAAGTATTTTTTGGGGACAATGAAAGACAGGAACAAGGATTTTCCTCAGAAAATATTTAAGACAGAAACTAGGATTTTTGAAGATTTTTTATAAGGGACTATTGTATTTTTTTTTGAATATTTTTTGAGGGACCATTAAAGATAGAAACGAAGATTTTGAAGAATATTTTCTGAGCGACTACTGCAGACAGAAACAAGAATTTTTAGTAATATTTTTGAGTAATTATCGAAGTCTAAAATCTAATTTTTTAAGAATATTTTTGAGTAACTATCGAAGTCTAGAACCTGATTCTTTTAAGAATATTTCTAAAGGGGCTATCAACAAATTTTATGATTTTTTTATGAAAACCCGGTTTGCAGAACTCTTTTTAAATTTATATCAAGTGACAACTTCTTTACCATTTAATCACCTTCCCCAAGCATTTCCAAAGAAAAGTCTTCAAAAGTAATGACAACGTCATAACATAATGACTTCATTGTTAGCTCTGGCAGGGAATAATTAAAAGCAAATTATAATGTTAAATGTTCGCAGCGAACATTAAAAGCTTTTCAGGCACACATACATACCCACCAACATATGGAGAATTACTTTAACAACACAGGCTCAAGCACTTCATCATATTCAAAATCGTTAAAATCACAGGCGACTAAAGACTTCAGCAACAAGAAGGAAAAAAGAACTCGGGACAGACAGACACTCCTGCTGGCGGTAAAAATGACGCTCCACAATGACTACTGCTGCTGCCTGTCAAACAAACTGCCAAAATTATACATTCTCACCTCTTGGTAAGCAGGCAATTCTCCAAAGCAACAACTCAATTAAGGAGGCACTGAAGCTGGATGAAGATGCAGCAGCCGCAGCAACAGCATCAACGGCTGCAGTTGATTTTATGCAAGGCGCAAAGTAAATGGCAGATTTAATTTTTTTGCAGAAGAGCCGAAATTGTCTTGCAGGTCTCAGCTAAGAGGCACCTAAGGAAAAACAAAAAACACAAAAATCCCCCCAAAAAATACTAAAGATGTATCTTTTCGAAGATGTAGTTGAAAAGACAAAAAAAAAAAAAAAACAACAAAACGATTGTGATTGCATTTTGCCAATGGATTTTTCGCATTTCATTTGAGAATGGCATCATGCCTGGGAAAGAGGCAGTCAGTGAACAAAGTCATTGCAAATTTATACAGCAATTGCCAAAAAAAAAAAATGAAGACGACAACGAAGTGAAACAAAATTAACAAAAGGCAAAAGCAGCAAAGAGTAACTGTCAAACACATACTCCTTGTAGAATAGCAGCATCAGTGCTCTGACATTACCCTCCAGTTAGAAAAGCATGAAGCGGCACTGGCGGTAGAGAAATTTTGCATCGGCAATCTCCAGCTCCTGGCAGTTCTAAAAAAGTCTCACAAGTGTGATTTGCAAATACCGACAAGTCCAACTTAAGGCCCACTTTCGTTAGCTTGCAAGGTAGCAAGCTACGTAGTTTCATACCTGGAATGGCAAAACAGGAAACTTGAATTGCACAAAATTTAAAATTTGTCTGCCACAAAATAAAGCTCATAAGCGATGCTAAACTCTGTCGAACGAATCCTTAAGATATTTTCTTGTAATGCGATATGACATTGCCTAAACTGAGATGAATTGTATCAATCAAATGGTTTGAGTTTCTAGTATCCCTTAAAAAATTTGCACTATTGGCTTTGTTAGTTGTTTTTAAGAATCTGTACCAAAGTTGTTGCAAAGATATTTCCCCAAAAAAATATTCTTAAAAAAATTCGGGTTTAAGTTTTTAATAGTCCCTTAAAAATATTCTTAAAAATCCTGAATTGTCCTTAATATTCCCTTCAAATAAATTCTTAAAAAATTCTCCTTTCTGTCTTCAATAGTCCCTTAAAAAATATTTCTAAAGTATCCTTAGTAGATCTACGTTTGTAACTCTGAAAGTTCTTGCAGAAATATTCTTCAAAAATCCTTGTTTCGGTCTTCAATTGCACCTCGAAAAAATTCTAAAACAAAAATCCTCGTTTTTGTCTTCAATAGTCCCTCAGAAAAAATTCTTCTTAATGTTCGTTTCTGTCTTCAATATTCCTTCAAACAAGTTCTTGAAAAATCCTCGTTTTTTCAATAGGTCCATAAAAAATATTTTCTACAAATCCTCGTTCTTGATTTAAATAATTCCTTAAAAAAGTGTTCTTAAACGATCCTCATTTCTGTCCAAAATAGCCTCTCAAAAATGTTTTTAACAATTCTCGTTTCTGCCTTCAAATTCCCAAAAATATAATCGACAAAAAATCCTTTGTTTTTTCTTAAATTCTCCCTCAGAAAATATTATTCAAAAATCGTTGTTTCTCTCTTCAATAGTCTCTCTAAAAATATTCTTAAAAAATCCTCATATCTGTCTTCAATAGTTCCTCAGAAAAATTTCTTCAAAATTCTTGTTTCTGTCTTCAAGAGTTCCTTAAACAATATTCTTCCTCGTTTCTGTCTTCAATAGTCCCTTAAAAATTTTCCTCTCGTTTCTGCCTCCAGTAGTCTCTCAAAAATATTCTTTACAAAATCGGCGTTTCTGTCCGCAGTAGTCTCTGAACAAATTATTCTTCAAAAATCCTCATTTCTGTCTTCAATAGTTCCTCAGAAAATAGTTTTGAAAATTTTTCGCTTCTGTCTTCAAAAGTCCATCAGAAAATATTCTTTAAAAAATCCATATTTCTGTCTTCAATAGCCTATGAAACAATATTGCTAAAACATTCTTGTTTCTCCCTTCAATAGTCCCTCAGAAAATATTCTTTAAAAAATCCTGGCTTCTGTCTTCAATAGTCTCTCACGAAATTTTCTTAAAAAAAATCGTTCTTGTCTTATACATTCCCACAAGAATTTTTTTTAAAAAATCCTTGTTTTGGACTTTAATAGTCCTTTAGAAAATATTTTGAAAGTCCCCCAAAAAAGTCAGTAGTCCCTTAGAAAGGAATTTTCAAAAAATTCTCGTTTCTGTAAAAATATTCTTACAAAATGCATGTTTTTAACCTCAATAGTCCCTAAGAAAATATTCTCAAAAAATCCTTGTTTCTCTCTTCAATAAATATGTAACAAAAATCATAGTTTCTGTTTTCAACATTTCCTCAGAAAATATTCCTAAAAAATCTTCATTTCTGTCTTCAATAGTCCCTCT
This sequence comes from Musca domestica, assembly GCF_030504385.1. Lineage (NCBI taxonomy): Eukaryota > Metazoa > Arthropoda > Insecta > Diptera > Muscidae > Musca > Musca domestica. The sequence goes on along the minus strand of NW_026712324.1, from coordinate 127,167 downwards.
AAAAATAGTTCTTAAAGAAATCCAAGTTTGGGATTTCGATAATCTCTCAAAAATCCGCGTTTCTGTTCATCATTGGTCCCCCAAAAAATATCCTCGTTTCTGTCTTCAAAAGTCCCCCAAAAAATATTCTCAAAAAATCCTCGTTTCTGCCTCCCAAAAATATTCTTAAAAAATCCAATTTTGTGTCTGGAAGTTCCTAACAAATTCCCGTCTCCATCTTTAATAGCCTCTGTGGAAAATATTTTAAAAAAAATCATGTCTTGAAAATATTCTTAAAAAATCTTCGTTTCTACCTTCAATGGTCCATCAGGTCCATCGTTTCTATCGTCAATAGTCCCTTGGAAAATATTCTTCACAAATCTCCTATTCTGTCCTCAATAGTCCTTCAAAAAAAAAAAGAAAAAAAAAAATCTAAAAGCCCTCGCTTCTATCTTCAATAGTCCCTTTAAAATATTTTTCAAAAATCTTCGTTTCCGTCTTCAATAATCCCTCAGAAAATAGTCCCTCTAAAAATATAGTTCTTAAAATCGTAGTTTCTTCACTATATAGTCGCTGTTTTTTTTTAAATCCTCCTTTCTGGCTTCAATAGTTCTACAGAAAATATAATTAAAAATACCTCGTTTTTGTCACGAAAACAACCCTGGTTTCTACCTTCAACGGTCCATTAGAAAATGTTCTTTAAAATAATCCTCATATCTGCCTTCAATAGTCCATCAGAAAATATTCTTTAAAAAAATCCTCGTTTCTGCCTTCAATAGTCCCTCTCAAAAATATCCTTCAAAAATCATCGTTTCTGTTTTCAACAATCCCTCAGAAAATATTCCTCAAAATCCTGGTTTCTCTCTCAATAGTCCCTCAGAAAATATTCGTTTCTGTCTTCAATCGACCTTCAAAAAAAATATTCTTTAAAACCTTCGTTTTTCAATAGTCCCTCCAAAAATATTCCTTAAACTCCTAGTCTCTGCCTTGAATAGTCGATTTTTTTAAATCCTCCTTTCAATAGTTCCTCAGGAAAGATTAATTAAAAGTCCTCGTTTCGGTCACGATTGGTTCCTTAAAAAATATTCTAAAAACCTCACGTTTCTGTTTTTAATGGTCTCTCAATAAATATTATTTAAGTCATTGTACCATTTTTCAATAGTCCCCGTAAAAAAATTATCAAAAAATTCTAGTTTTTGTCTTCAATGGTCTTTTCAAAATTATTCTTCTTCTTCTTAAACATAATCGTTTCTGTCCATGTTTCTGACTTCGACAGTTTTTCAAGAATATTTAAAAAATCCTCGTTTCTCTCTTTAATAGTCCATCCTAAAAATATTCCAAAAAAAACTCTCGTTTTTGGCTTTAATAGTCGCTTAAAAATATTCTCAGAAAAAATCCTCATTTATGTCCTCAATAGTCCCTCAGAAAATATTTCTGAAATTTCTTCTTTTCTTTCTTCTACATTCCCTTAAAAAAATTCTCGTTTCTGGTTTCAATTGTCTATTAAAAATATTCTTAAAAACTCCACGTTTCTGTCTTCAATAGGCCCCCAGAAAATTATCTTCAAAAATTCTAGATTCTGTATATAATATTCCCTCAAAAAAAATCTCGTTTCGGTCTTCAATAGTTCCTTTGAAAATATCCTTAAAAATCCTTGTTACTGACTTCAATAGTCCCTCAAAAAGAATCTTCCAAATTGTCGTTTCTGTCTCAAGTAGTCTTTGAAAAACATTAAAAAAACATAAAATTTGCAACTTCGATAGTCCGTCAAAAAAAAATTATTTTATATTTTCTTCAAGAATATCCTGTCTTGCAAATAAATTTTATATGCATATATATGTTTGTGCAGCTACTTCTAGCAATTTTATTAAAAACGTGCACTTGATTCGCTTCCAAGAGAAGCTGCATAAATGACTTCATTAAATGTGATTGCAATATGCATGTGTATGGCGTCATGTGAACGGTGTTCACACATTTGAATGTAATTATGAAAAAAAAATGCTCAACAACAATTAAATGAAAATAATTAACATTCAGCGCATTGGCAAGTGTCAACAGTAATCAGCTAAATACTATAATTTCTTTGGCATTCAAGATGGAACAGCGATAGAATTATGCAGTTTTCTTGTGAAATATATGTAGACACATATATAGACCAGGCACAGTGGGAGAAATTTGAAAAACTGTAATTTAAAATGGTAATTTTAAACGATTGGATTTAAAAAAATATATATATTTAAAGGACCATCGGATCTTATATTTTTTCATGGACCATTGTAGCCGCGAAACGTAAACTAAGAAAAAATAATATTTCAGGACCAACAAGAATTTTTCAAAGAATATTTTTCAAGCAACATCATAGGGTCAAAAGTGACACCAACAATGAATTCAGAGAGGACATCAAAAGCATGTATTTTTCCTATTTTTTTTTTTTATGAAGGGCCTAATGGCTCCAAATATTTTTATACCCTACACCCCAAGGTGGTCAGGGTATTATGCCTCTGTGCATTTGTTTGTAACAGGCAAAAGGAAACGAGATAGACCCATAGTTCCTTTTGATGATCTGCATAGAATCACTTTCTGAGTTGATTTATGCATGTCAGTCCGTCTGTCCGTCCGTCAGTCTGTCCATGTATTTTTGTGAACAAAATGCAAGTCGCATTTATTATCCGATTGAGATGAAATTTTCCAAACAACATTTGTTTGGCCCAAGGACGAACCGTATTGAAATTGGAGATAATCGGTAAAAATTTAGATATAGCTATAGCTCCCATATATATTGTTCATCCGTTTTGTTAGTTTTGTCCTCCGCAGCCGTAATATGCACTCTGTAACAACGATATTTGGGGAAATATATCAAATGCAGCTCAGAAAAACATTTGCCAAATTTTATCGAGATCGGTTCAGATTTGAATATAGCTCCCATATATAACTTCGTCCGATTTACCTTCTATTGTGCACCAAACGTCTAATATTTGCCCAAATCGGATGAAATTTGAGTCTAGAAGCTAGTATGTCAAATTTGGTGCAGATCGGTTCATATATAGCTATAGCTCCCATATATATTGTTTATCCGAATTGTTATTTTTGTCCTCCGCAGCCGTAATATGCACTCTGTAACAACAATATTTAGGGAAATATATCAAATACAGCTCAGAAATATCTTTGCCAAATTTTATTGAGATCGTTTCAGATTTGGATATAGCTCCCGCATATAACTTCGTCCGATTTATCTTTTATTGTGCATCAAACGTCTAATATTTGCCCAAATGGGATGGAATTTGGCGCATACTGTGACGGCGAAAAACCTTCGTCATTTTTGCCCACACAAAAAAACATCTTAAATTCCAATTGCCTAGCAAAATTCTTGCGAGCCACCACACTAAAGAGAGGTAAACCGTTATCGCAACAACACACAGCATCACTCATCACTACCATTGGCGGTGATGAGCACATGTGATGTTGTTGTGAAAACCAAATTTCTCGTAAACAAGTTCCCGTTACTCCACTGCGAACACGTGGTGGAGCCGGGTATAAAAGGACAGGCAATGGCAGAATCGGGGAGTCAGCGCCAGACCTTGAAAGTGAAAACATCGACCTCGGTAAGTAAACTAACATCTTATCGAAGCCTGGGCATCCTTGTGTATCCTGAGAATATCCCCACCCATTCTAGCGACATCCTTGTGAGTTCATTCATTATCCTTGAATATCCTATAATGCTTGAGTACTTATTAAGGTCTCTTGCAATCGTATCTTAGATCCTTGTAGAGCTTGAGTACTTATTAAGGTCTCTTGCAATCATATCCTTGAATATCCTGTAGTGCTTGAGTACTTATTAAGGTCTCTTGCAAACGTATCCTAGATCCTTATAGTGCTGAGTACTTATTAAGGTCTCTTGCAATCATATCCTTGAATATCCTGTAGTGCTTGAGTACTTATTAAGGTCTCTTGCAAACGTATCCTAGATCCTTGTAGTGCTTGAGTACTTATTAAGGTCTCTTGCAATCATATCCTTGAATATCCTGAAGTGCTTGAGTACTTATTAAGGTCTCTTGCAATTATATCCTTGAATATCCTGTAGTGCTTGAGTACTTATTAAGGTCTCTTGCAAACGTATCCTAGATCCTTGTAGTGTCTGAGTACTTATTAAGGACTCTTGCAATTATATCCTTGAATATCCTGCAGTGCTTCAGTACTTATTAAGGTCTCTTGCAAACGTATCCTAAATCCTTGTAATGCTTGAGTACTTATTAAGGTCTCTTGCAATCATCTCCTTGAATATCCTGTAGTGCTTAAGTACTTATTAAGGTCTCTTGCAAACGTATCCTAAATCCTTGTAGTGCTTGAGTACTTATTAAGGTCTCTTGCAATCATATCCTTGAATATCCTGTAGTGCTTGAGTACTTATTAAGGTCTCTTGCAAACGTATCCTAGATCCTTGTAGTGCTTGAGTACTTATTAAGGTCTCTTGCAATCATATCCTTGAATGTCCTGTAGTGCTTGAGTACTTACTAAGGTCTCTTGCAACCGTATCCTACATCCTTGTAGCGGAAGATCTCCTGCTGCCGTATCCTTGAATATCCCGTAGTCTGCTTGAGTACTTATCCAGATCTCTCGCAGAGAATCCATCCCGAATCCTGAACACGCTGTTCCTGTATCCTTATCCTGTTCCTTGAGTACTTATCCAGGTCTCGAGTGGAAGAACCCCCAATCCCGGACCGAAGACGAGTAGGATAATTATATTAATCTATAATTATATATAGTTCAAATTTCATTTAAAATAAAACATAATAATATTAAAACGTAAACCACTGTCTTTCTCTTCCTGTCTCAAAAATAAATTATCTGTACGAACCCCTGGACCCCGACGAGCTATTCTAGCCCAAGGGGAGAAATCCTGTCGTTACAATACGACCGAATTGAGTCTAGAAGGTAGTATACCAAATTTTGGCATATTTTTTTGAAGATCGGTTCAGATATAGCTTTAGCTCCCATAGTTCATCCGATTTGTTATATTTGTTATCCACAGCCGTAATATGCACTCCGTAACAACGATATTCATGGAAATATATCGAATGCAGCTCAGAGATATCTTTGCCAAATTTTATCGAGATCGGTTCAGATTTGGATATTGCTCCTATATATAACTTCGTCCGATTTACCATTTATTGTACACCAAACGTCTAATATTTGTCCAAATGGGATGAAATTCGGCACTTACGACCGAATTGAGTCTAGACGCTAGTATGTCAAATTTGGTGAAGATCGGTTCAGATCAAATCAAAACGATCAAATCAAAATCAAAACGTGTATGATTGAAATCTCCCAAAAAAAAAAACTTTTGTTATGTGGAGCTCTACTAAATTAGCAAAGTGGTGTAGGGTATCATAAAGTCGGCCCCGCCCGACTTTAAGACTTTCTTTCCTGGTTTTAATTCAAGGGAGGTAAAAATGTTATTGGTGCTGTTTTCCTTGTTTGATTTTATCTTCGCCTTATGCCCACAGTAACATCGCTGTATATGTACTTTATACCCATTAAAAACTCTCCCCAGAGTGTTCCCTCCATCCCCACTTCTAATGAATGACAAACATGTAACATACAAACGCCGTAGAGATACTACTGCTGCTCTTACATCAGGCAGTGCCCAACATCAACATCAACAGGCCTCAGCAACGACAGCTAGAGGCGTTACCTTCTTGACAATTATTCATGTCGAACATGATTGCAATAACAACAACGAGTAACTTAACTGCAGCAACAACAAAACACTGCAAGTGATATTAAAAAGAAACGGCTGCCTGCTTTACAGCGAGAAAATAGAGTCTCCGTCTCTCTTTGATAAGTTGACATTCACGTTGACAACATCGATGCCAAGAATAGTTTATTTAGTTGCAACTATTTGTGCGAGCTAGGTACTTTGAGCTGGGCTATCGTCATAGTTTTAATGGAAACTATTTCGAACAGTTATGGCACATCAGAGATGTGGGAAAGAAGTTTCGTTAAGTGTTTTTTATAATGGCAATAATTGTAACTCTTCGAAAATTGAGTCACTTTTTATTTGCAAGAAATGATGACAGGTGGTTGCAGAGGAATATGAGCTCGACTCGATTTAATATTACAAAAATTAATTTAAAACTTGTATTGCCCTTAAATATATTTGTTAATAAAACTATGCTGTGTGGCTATGATCTTAAATGCATTGTTAAAAATTCACGATTTATAAAAACTCTACAACCCACGTTTGAGTCCTTAACATTTGGAAATATTCTTAAAAATCCACGTTGTGTGGGCTGAAGGAGAACAATGGTCCAGTTGTTTATACCCTTCACCATAGTATGGAGGGTACATTTGTAACCCCTCGAAATATACATTTTAGACCCCCCAAAGTCTATATATTCTTCATCAGCATAAAATTCTATGTCGATTTAGCGATGTCCGTCTGCCCGTCTGTGGAAATAACTCTAGCTTCCGAACGAAATTTAGTAGATTGATAAAATATTACTCAAATGTATATTATGTCTGCAGGACTTTTGGTATTGAAAATGGACCATGTAGGTTCACGTCTTCGTATAGCCCCCATATAAGGGTACCTCCCGATATTCGGTATTTTGATGATTTTTGCGACATTATTCACCAGAATTGATTCAAATTTGGAATTTGAAGTTCGTAATGAATATTACAGCCTATGACAGAGAATTGTCCGTGCAGGACCACGCCTTCGTGTAGCCCTCATATAATGGTATCTCCCTATTTTCGGTATTTTAGTGATTTAAGCGATATTATTTACCGGAATTGTTTTAAATTTGGTAGATGAAGTTCGTAATGGATACTACAGCATAAGTCTTTTAACGGATTTTTTTTGTTTTTTTTGAAAATTGCCAAATTAAGGTTTGAAGCTGCTTCATTAAATACTTTTTTATATCAAATCCTTAAAAAATATGTTTTTTTTTAATTCACATTTGCAATCGGAAAAAATATTTCTAAAATCTGGGTTTATATCCAGCTTAGAAAAGCATTTTTCAAGTAAAATTCATGTTCTATAATTGGTCCTTGAAAATTTGAAATCGACTTCTTTCTGATCGCTGACAAAAATATTAACAAAATTCATTTTTTTGGCTGGTTCTTGAAAAAAAAAAAAAATAAACAAATAAAGTTACTAGTTTATTAGGCGGTGCATTGAAAAATATTTCTAATACAGAAAACATTCGTTGTCCAGCAGTTTGTAAACAAACAAAGTTATCGTGTTTACTTGCCAAAGAGTTAGCTGAAAATGTTAACCATGGTGATGGTGTGGGCCGCCATAACATCCTATGGTCGCTCTCCGCTCTTATTAATCGCCCGCGAAAATATTCTGGAAGGTGTATTAAAGCCTTGGGCACGCAAACATTATGGCCGCAGACCTTGGACATTCCAACGAGACTCAGCACCATTGCACTCAGCACACGCCACCCAAGAATGTTTACAAAATGATGTTCCTCGCTTCATTTCCGGCTCATAATGACCACCAAAATCTCCGGATACCAATTCGTTATACTATTGTGCCTGGACTATTTTGATAAGCAAGGTTGGCACTAAAAAATACCAAAGTGTCGATCACCTCAAGCAAGCGCTTCGCTGGGAGTACCGCAGAGCAACATACGGTCTCCGTGTGACGGTTTCTTTGGCCGTTTGAAGGTCATAATTCGTGCCAAAGGTGGTCAATTCGAACAAATCTAAACGTATTCTAAAATTTGATGCTATTTCCGATATTTTTTGCTTTCATTCAATATTTTTTTTAAATGAAAAAATTATGGCATTTGACTTTGTTGCAGCTTTTTATGTCTGCGAAGTTTTTTCTGACACCTCAGCCATAAAGGATCAAATTTTTTAATGCTTTTATATGTCATAACTTGCGAAACAAGTCAGCGATTCTTTACAATTTGCTATAACTAAGTATATCTCTCTTAACCAGAAACCTGAGATTAATTTGGAATTTATGTATGAAATAATGTTCGATTTTCTCGTAATTTTACCAATATCAATATTTTTATATGTATTAGATGCTGCATGAAAATGGAATGCTTGGGTCGACTATATTTGGTACCTCCCGCACATATCAATATCTTCTAGAAAATTAGGAGGAAGTCACCAATATAGTCCAAACCTGGCCCGTCACAATAATCGTATCGATACGAAATGGACAATACATATATCCAAAGGTGCATCGTCCAAGTAACAGTTGTAGACCCTAGGACTCCTTGGACCAAATCTGTTTCAGGTCATTTAGAGTCCATCTAGAGGTGTCCGTCTATCTGTCTGGTGCTCACTATAATTCTCGCAATGACATTCGAATTGGTCCAAACTTGGTACAACGTTAAATTATTATCACACTTATATCGAGTACGGAGATTTACAATATCGGCCCTCTTCTTCTTGTACCTTCCCCCAAAAGGTTGAAATTTTTCAGAAAAAATATTTTACTGTACAGACAATGAAAGATAATCCGTTTTTGCTCCGACTTTGCAAATACAAATATTTTTATCGGGGCTATGTCGGGTAATAATAATATCAGTCCACGTTAATAAAATGTGAAATGAGTTTCCTATTTTCTTCGAAGTTCGTACATTCAATATTTCTATCTACACAAGATCTTGGGTAAATATGGAATATATCGGACCACTCCATCGGATATCACAACCCCCCCTTAACCATTTTGGCTACTAATAACGAAACAAGTCAGCGATTCTCTTTAAACTAAGTATAACTCAATTTTTGGCTGAAACCGAGATCTGATGTATATAAGGAAATTTAGGACCATCTCCTCTAAATATATCTCCCCCACTAGGGGTTAACATTTCAAAGAGGTCATGCGTCATAAAATTCATTCCCATTAGTTCTATTGTAAATATGGAACTCATTGACCCAATATTTCAGGTACCTCCCCAAAAAGTTCAAAGTATAATTATATCAAATAAAGGGGAAGAACTAGTCGATGTAGCCCGAACCTGGCACGTCGCAATAATTATATCAGACTTAGGTCATATACGAAATGGAATATATTGGCCCATTCCTTCGGTAGCATCCCAATAAAGGGTAACATTTTTGAAAAATCAAGTCATAATATATTTTATTATCAGACATAGGCTGAGGGCATTATTTTTCGAAAAAATATTTTCTGGAAAAATATTTTTAAAACTCTAAGTTTGTGGTTTTGCTGATCCTGACATAAATTGCTTAAAATTGCAAGCAAAAGTTCAGGTTTTTGGTTCTTTAAAAGTATTGCTTAAAATATGAGTTTTTTTGGCTCTGTAGATCCTTTAAAATTCTTATAATAAAACTGTGTGGTTCAGTGGGTTCCTTAAATTTTCTCTTAAAAAAATCGACCCCTGTGATCCGAAAGGATCTTGAAAAATATCTCTAAAAAAATCTGGTTTTATAACTCTTAGTTTCTCCGAAAAAAAAAATAAAATAAAATTCTTGATGTCTGACGTCAGGAAAATATTTCTGAAAAATTCTCCATTGCCCACGCGGTAGCCCTTCAGAAAATACTCTTAAAAATCCACGTTTTGAAAATCCACATTGAAAATATTTTTTAAAAATTCAAGTTTCGAGCCCCTCCTTAAAATTTGTCTAAAACCTCCACCTTTGTCGATTTTTGAGTATTCCAAAATATTCTCGAAAAAATCCCCGAGTCCTGTAAAATTGTGTTTTTAACAATTTTTAATTAACTTTTTTCTTTAGATGTATTTCTATAGTTGTTGTTGTCATTGTTGTCACTGCTGCCCGCCGTGATTGACGACTTTTAACCTTCAAATATTCAAGTCATTTCAAAATGAACACAATTGACAACCGTGAAATTGAAGATCTAGACAAGAGGATAAACAAATCCTTCGCCTGCACACACACTCACACACACACAGGAGCTGAAGAATAAACAAAAGACAGAAATTAATGGAAGAATGGGCGGTAACAGACAAAATTGCGAAAGACAACGACGACATTGAAATATGAAATGTAGACACAACAAAACAAAACAAAAAACAGAAGATAATTGTGTAAACAAAACTCAAAAAAAAAAAAACCTTAACAAATTTGAAAAGCTCTGGAGATGAACTTTGGAAGCAGCCGGGGTTAAGTAATGTTCCCAGGCTGAATGAAAGGTCCTTAACGGTGGCAAAAGTGCATTTCTGATGCAATGGCAAATAAAAACGATGGGTGCATGCACCCTGAATGCACTTTGGATGCAACTGCATTATACATTTCAATGTTGCTTTTGTTTTTCTTATTTTTTATCTGTCTGGGTTTATTTTTTGCTTTTTGTGAAGGCTGGCCCCTCATCAGCGCCAGGGTTATGGTGTTGGAGGCTGTCACATGCATGAGTGATGGAAAAACTCCCGTAAGGTGTTAATTTATTATTAATTTGTCATATGCGAACAAATGTCGTCGTGTCGTATCTTGTCGCAATCGCTTGGTGGCTGACTGACTGGCGGACTGACTAACTGACAATGACATCGAGCATTGATGCTGGCTGGCGAAAAATGAAGTGGAAATGAAAAGTCATAAAACTTCAAGTTGTCTACCGTCTAGACATGTACAAGTGCAATCTTGGTGTCCGCCCGGTTTTCGGTCCGTCCAAATGTAGACTCCTCTATTACTCCTCTGTGACTCCAAAATAGAAATGAAAATCCCTGCAAAGTATCTAAAGCAGAACCTTTTGTAACCAAGAGTTACAATGACAAATGTATTCGGCAATTTCTCAGCTTAAGTACTGCCAAAAGCTGGCGGGCCCCATTCCCTAACACGTGTACAGGAAGGTGGCAAAAACACACGTCGTATATATGCGTTACTCCCAGCTGCAACACCTTCAGAATTCAGTACGGAATTGGGAGGAGAGGTTGGATAATTTGTTTTTCCTCTTCCATTCTGGCCATAGACGTTGTTACTTAAAATCGGATTTTTTTCGTCGTCTTTTATTTATTCCTCCTCACCTCTCTCTTTCTCTCATGCACTTCTTTTGAAACCAAGGTGTTTGTGTGCGTTTTTACTGCATTTTCATCGGCTTTGGCATCATCATCGTCATCCTCTCATCTCCTCGTTTTGTTATCCTTATGGGAAAAGTCGTTACATTCGGATGACTGAACATTGTTGAGAATGCATTAAATTAAAATTAATTTTTTTCTCACGACATTGCACATGAACTTGGATTGAATGTAACGAGCCAAAGGTAAAGGTAAGCTTCTTCGTCTCTACGACGTGTAAAGGGCAGGGAGAGAGGATAGATAGCTTTCAATTGCAATTTTCACATGTTTCCAGCTCATCCCTCTTGCGAGTGCAGACACATGTGTGAATCCATGTGGGGAATCGTCGGCATGCATTTGAAATCATTTTTATTTTCTTCTTCTTTCTCACTTTTTCGAAATTGCTGTTAAATAAAGATGAGTTGCGACAGATATTCAATTCGTCAGCCAGTCATCATCGTCTCCATCATCATCCATCAGTAAATCTATTTTTCAAATGGTTAACAAATTGTTTTCAATTTGAATTTTATATTCAAGAAGTTGTGTAAACGGGGGAATGGGAGTGTGTGTAAAAATTCAAATTACTTTCTAGGGAGCTTTAGAGATTTTGAATACAAGGTGGTGGAAAATTACTTTGTTGAAGGGCTAAAAATGGGGACATCATTTTAATTTAAAATATAAAAAAAGAGTAGAAAAGTAGAAAAGCTGAAGCGAGCACTTCTAGCCATAGAAGAGCTGAAGGAGATCTTCTAGCCATAGAAGAGCGGAAGGAGATCTTTTAGCCATAAAAAAGCGGAAGGAGATCTTCTAGCCATAGAAGAGCGGAAGGAGATCTTCTAGCCATAGAAGAGCTGGAGGGCCGCTCTTCTAGCCATAGAATAGCTGGAGGGCCGCTCTTCTAGCCATAGAAGAGCTCAAGGAGATCTTCTAGCCATAGAAGAGCTAAATGAGCTCTTCTAGCCATAGAAAAGCTAAAGCAGATCTTCTAGCCATAGAAGAGCTAAAGGAGCTCTTCTAGCCATAGAAGTAGCTCTTCTAGTCATAGAATGCTACAGAGAGAGTCACATATGCTTCCGTGGCGGCAAGAAGTATAGTGTGAAGCAAACTAATGGGAAGGCGAAAGCCGTTCCTGTCGATAATGATTCGCAGAAACATTACGACCCAAAAACCGAAGCAAGAGTATCATCAGCTTAACAGATTATGCCGGATGATCTTACATTGATCAGACTGACCCCAACATCAGAGGGGTCAGTCTGATCAAGGAAGTGGTTTTTTTTTAAAATACCTTTTAAGGACGAGATTTTTTTAAGGAATTGTTTTTGAGATGAGATTCAGGATTTTTAAACGAGACAAGAATCAGATTTTTTAAAGAATATTTTTTCAAGTGGACGTGGATTTTTTAAACAATATTTTTTAAAGGACGAGATTCAGGTTTTTTAAAGGACGTGGATTTTTTACAGAATATTTTTTTTGAGGACGAAATTCAGGATTTTTCAAGGACGTGGCCTTTTTAAATAATATTTTTTCAAGGATGAGATTCAGGATTTTTCAAGGACGTGGATTTTTTACAGAATATTTTTTTTGAGGACGAAATTCAGGATTTTTCAAGGACGTGGCCTTTTTAAATAATATTTTTTCAAGGATAAGATTCAGGATTTTTCAAGGACGTGGATTTTTTAAAGAAAATTTTTAAGAAGAGATTCAGTATTTTTTAAGAATATTTTTTCAACGACGAGATTCAGGATGTTTCCAGGACGTGGATTTTTTAAAGGACGAGATTTTTTTCCAGGACGTGGATTTTTTAAAGAATATTTTTTAAAGGACGAAATTCTTATTTTTCCAGGACGTGGATTTTTTGAAGAATATTTGTTAAACGACGAGATTCTTAATTTTTCCAGGACGTGGATTTTTTAAAGAATATTTTTTAAAGGACGAGATTCTTAATTTTTCCAGGACGTGGATTTTTTAAAGAATATTTTTTAAAGGACGAGATTCTTAATTTTTCCAGGACGTGGATTTTTAAAGAATATTTTTTAAAGGACGAGATTCTTAATTTTTCCAGGACGTGGATTTTTTAAAGAATATTTTTTAAAGGACGAGATTCTTAATTTTTCCAGGACGTGGATTTTTTAAAGAATATTTTTTAAAGGACGAGATTCTTAATTTTTCCAGGACGTGGATTTTTTAAAGAAGATTTTTTAAAGGAGGAGATTCTTAATTTTTCCAGGACGTGGATTTTTTAAAGAATATTTTTTAAAGGACGAGATTCTTAATTTTTCCAGGACGTGGATTTTTTAAAGAATATTTTTTAAAGGACGAGATTCTTAATTTTTCCAGGACGTGGATTTTTTAAAGAATATTTTTTAAAGGACGAGATTCTTAATTTTTCCAGGACGTGGATTTTTTAAAGAATATTTTTTAAAGGACGAGATTCTTAATTTTTCCAGGACGTGGATTTTTTAAAGAATATTTTTTAAACGACGAGATTCTTATTTTTTCCAGGACGTGGATTTTTTAAAGAATATTTTTTAAACGACGAGATTCTTATTTTTTCCAGGACGTGGATTTATTAAAGAATATTTTTTAAACGACGAGATTCTTATTTTTTCCAGGACGTGGATTTTTTAAAGAATATTTTTTAAAGGACGAGATTCTTATTTTTTCCAGGACGTGGATGTTTTAAAGAATATTTTTTAAAGGACGAGATTCTTATTTTTTCCAGGACGTGGTTTTTTTAAAGAATATTTTTTAAAGGACGAGATTCTTATTTTTTCCAGGACGTGGATTTTTTAAAGAATATTTTTTAAAGGACGAGATTTTTATTTTTTCCAGGACGTGGATTTTTTAAAGAATATTTTTTAAAGGACGAGATTCTTATTTTTTCCAGGACGTGGATTTTTTTAAGAATATTTTTTAAAGGACGAGATTCTTAATTTTTCCAGGACGTGGATTTTTTAAAGAATATTTTTTAAAGGACGAGATTCTTAATTTTTCCAGGACGTGGATTTTTTTAAGAATATTTTTTAAAGGACGAGATTCTTATTTTTTCCAGGACGTCGATTTTTTAAAGAATATTTTTTAAAGGACGAGATTCTTATTTTTTCCAGGACGTGGATTCTTTAAAGAATATTTTTTAAAGCACTAGATTCTTATTTTTTCCAGGACGTGGATTTTTTAAAGAATATTTTTTAAAGGACGAGATTCTTATTTTTTCCAGGACGTGGATTTTTTAAAGAATATTTTTTCAACAACGAGATTCTTATTTTTTCCAGGACGTGGATTCTTTAAAGAATATTTTTTAAAGCACTAGATTCTTATTTTTTCCAGGACGTGGATTTTTTAAAAGACGAGATTCTTATTTTTTCCAGGACGTGGATTTTTTAAAGAATATTTTTTCAACAACGAGATTCTTATTTTTTCCAGGACGTGGATTTTTTAAAGAATATTTTTTCAAGGACGAAATTCAGGTTTCTTCAAGAGCGAGGGTTTTTGCGAAGAATATTTTTTCAAGGACGAGATTCAAAATTTTCCAAGGACGATGATTTTTTAAACAATATTTTTTCAGGGAAGAGATTAAGGATTTTTCATGGACGTGGATTATTTTAAGAATATTTTTTCAAGAACGAAATTCAGGATTTTCAATGACGTGGATTTTTCAATCAATATTTTTTCAAGGACGAGATTCGGGATTTTTCAAGTATGTGATTTTTTGCAAAGAATATTTTTTTTAACGACGAAATTCAGGACTTTTCGAGGACGTTGGTTTTTGCAAAGAATATTTTTTTCAACAACGAGGTTTAGGATTTTTCAAGGACGTGGATTTTTTTAAAGAATATTTTTAAAGGACGAGATTCTTATTTTTTCCACGACATAGAATTTTTAAAAAATATTTTTTAAAGGACGAGATTCAAAATTTTCCAAGGACGACGATTTTTTAAACAATATTTTTTCAGGGAAGAGATTAAGGATTTTTCATGGACGTGGATTTTTTTAAGAATATTTTTTCAAGGACGAAATTCAGGATTTTCAATGACATGGATTTTTCAATCAATATTTTTTCAAGGACGAGATTCGGGATTTTTCAAGGATGTGATTTTTTGCAAAGAATATTTTTTTAACGACGAGATTATGCTTTTTTAAGGACGTGGATTTTTTAATCAGCTGAAGTGCAGTTATTTAGCTAGTGAAGGGCAGCTCTTCTAGCTATCTATAGAAGATCTGAAAGGCAGCTCTTCTAGCTATCTATATAAGAGCTGAAGGGCAGCTCTTCTAGCTATCTATAGAAGATCTGAAGGGCATCTCTTCTAGCTATCTATAGAAGAGCTGAAGGACAGCTCTTCTAGCTATCTATCTATTAAGAGCTGTTCTACATATACAAAAACCTCAGAAGCTCTCATATGCATAGAAGAGCTTTAGAGGCTCTCATATCTAGAGAATATCTTAATTTACATAAAAACTTTATGCGACCTTCTTGCTGGAGGTATTTTCTCCCTTTCCTTTGAAAAAAAATTAAAATCAGAATTATTAACTTCGAAATGACAAAATCATAGAGGATGTTGTGCAATTTTATTTTGATGGCTGCTAATCAATTCCAAATCAAGAGCTAAATTATTGACTCTTCAAATTAGTTGAAAATTTCTAATGTAATTGAGCGCTAGCCATAAACATGTTCAGTCGCATACATTCACCGACCTATCTATTCACCCAAAAGCGAAGCCTACTTCACATAAATTTATTAAACATATCCTTAATTAGATGGACCGGATACATGGTATTTTGTTGTTGCTGTTGTTACTATTGTGTAATAAGCTTTATGGTTCCCCCACAAAAGTATTTAAACGCTTCAAATGGCTTTTGTTTGGAACCGCCAAACGCGTTTTTGGAACCAGACAGGCCTGGCGACAGCAACAATGAATGGATGCTCTGGCGAACGATGGCTGGCTGAACGAAGGCTTTCAATAATCATAAATTTCACAATGGACATTGGAGCAGAGCCCCATTATCATCTGGTCGGTTGTTGGCTTGGCTGTTGCAGTTTGCCAGGAATGATGCTGTGTCATCTCCCCTTCTCCCCGGACCAGGAAAGCAAATGATTGCTATTCTCCCATCTCCATCTCCAGCGATTTCGTCAATAATAGTTCAACAAGTTTTCGCGCAATATCCAAAGAATACAAACAACAACAACGACGACGAAATTGCTTGTTTTACATATGGTCGGATCTATGTAGGTATGCACTCGTATGTACGCCGTACAGGTATGTTGCGTTCCATGTAAACGAATATGTTTTACCTTGCCTATGAATGCGCCAATATTTACGAAGGGAGTAGTGGCTGTTTCTTTGCGTTGTTGCCCCATCGCTGGGCAATTTAAGGAACCTATTTGTGCCTGGCCAGTCAATGATTTCCTAGCCTCTTAGCTCAGATGGGGCTGGTGGCCATTCCTTGTTCCACACGGCTAGCGAGAGTTGATTGTTTAAATGCAGCTGTAAAAAAATCTCGTGCGTTAATTGAGTTGTTAAATGTCCATTGAGCCCATGTACAATGGTTGGGTTGCGAGGCTGAGGGTAAGTGTATGCAACTTGTGGCAGGGGGTACTTAAAGGATGGGAGAACACTTGTGATTGGGGAGTGGGTATTTAAGTTGGGGAAATGGGGATTGATGGAGTTATTAGGCCAAGGATGATTTTCGAGGAAGAACCGACCAGAACAGAATATTTTGTCCAAGGACCAAACGAACGTTTTTGAAGGACGTAGACATTTTAAGGAATCGTTTTTAAAGGATCAAATAATGGATTTTTTAAACAATAATTTTTTAAGGAATTTTTTAATAAAAGTGGATTTTTTTAAGAATATTTTTTCAAGGACCAAATAAACGTGGATTTTTAAAGACTACTTTTTTTAAGGACCAAATAAACGTGAATTTTTTAAGGACTACTTTTTTCAAGGACCAAATAAACGTGGATTTTTTAAAGACTACTTTTTTTAAGGACCAAATAAACGTATATTTTTTAAGGACTCCTTTTTTCAAGGGCCTACTTTTCAAGAATCAAATAAACGTGGATTTTTTAAAGACTACTTTTTTCCAGGACCTACTTTTCAAGGACCAAATAAACGTGGATTTTTTAAAGACTACTTTTTTCCAGGACCTACTTTTCAAGGACCAAATAAACGTGGATTTTTTAAAGACTACTTTTTTTAAGGACCAAATAAACGTATATATTTTAAAGGCAACTTTTTTTAAGGACCAAATAAACGTATATTTTTTAAGGACTCCTTTTTTCAAGGGCCTACTTTTCAAGAATCAAATAAACGTGGATTTTTTAAAGACTACTTTTTTCCAGGACCTACTTTTCAAGGACCAAATAAACGTTGATTTTTTAAAGACTACTTTTTTCAAGGACCAATTAAATGTGGATTTTTAAAGACTACTTTTTTCAAGGACCTACTTTTCAAGGACCAATTAAAATTGGATTTTTTAAAGACTACTTTTTTCAAGGACCAATTAAACGTGGATTTTTAAAAGACTACTCTTTTCAAGATAAACGTGGATTTTTAAAGAATATTATTTTCAAGGACCAAATAAACGTAGATTTTTTTAAAAACTACTTTTTTTAAGGATCAAATAAACGTGGATTATGTAAACAATAGTTTTTTCAAGGATCAAATAAACGTGGATTTTTAAAGAATATTATTTTCAAGGACCAAATAAACGTAGATTTTTTTAAAAACTACTTTTTTTAAGGATCAAATAAACGTGGATTATGCAAACAATAGTTTTTTCAAGGATCAAATAATCGTGGATTTTTTAAAAAATATTTTTTCAAAGATCCAAATAATTGTGGATTTTTTAAAAAATATTTTTTCAAAGATCCAAATAATCGTGGATTTTTTAAAAATTATTTTTTCATTGATGAGGTTTAGAATTATTTTTTAAAGAATATTTTTTCAAAGATCCAAATAATCGTGGATTTTTTAAAAAATATTTTTTCAAAGATCCAAATAATCGTGGATTTTTTTAAAAATATTTTTTCAAAGATCCAAATAATTGTGAATTTTTTAAAGAATATTTTTTCAAAGATCAAAATAATCGTGGATTTTTAAAAAATATTTTTTCAAAGATCCAAATAATCGTGGATTTTTAAAAAATATTTTTTTTTGGATTTTTTAAAAAATATTTTTTCAAAGATCCAAATAATCGTGGATTTTTTAAAAAATATTTTTTCAAAGATCCAAATAATCGTGGATTTATTAAATAATATTTTTTCAAAGATCCAAATAATCGTGGATTTTTTAAATAATACTTTTTCAAAGATCCAAATAATCGTGGATTTTTTAAAAAAATATTTTTTCAAAGATCCAAATAATCGTGGATTTTTTAAAAAAATATTTTTTCAAAGATCCAAATAATCGTGGATTTTTTAAAAAAATATTTTTTCAAAGATCCAAATAATCGTGGATTTTTTAAAAAAATATTTTTTCAAAGATCCAAATAATCGTGGATGTTTTAAAAAATATTTTTTCAAAGATCCAAATAATCGTGGATTTTTTAAAAAATATTTTTTCAAAGATCCAAATAATCGTGGATTTTTTAAAGAATATTTTTTCAAAGATCCAAATAATCGTGGATTTTTTAAAAAATATTTTTTCAAGGATCCAAATAAACGTGGATTTTTTAAAAAAATATTTTTTTAAGGATGAGGTTAGAATTATTTTTTAAAATATATATTTTCAAGGATCCAAATTATCGTGGATTTTTTAAAAAATATTTTTTTCAAGGATGAGGCTTTGGATTATTTTTTAAAGAATGTTTTTTCAAAGATCCAAATAATCGTGAATTTTTTAAAAAATATTTTTTTCAAGGATGAGGCTTTGGATTATTTTTTAAAGAATGTTTTTTCAAAGATCCAAATAATCGTGAATTTTTTAAAAAATATTTTTTCAAGGATGAGGTTTAGAATTATTTTTTAAAGAATATTTTTTCAAAGATCCAAATAATCGTAGATTTTTAAAAAAATATTTTTTCAAGAATGAGGTTTAGGATTTTTTTTCAAGAAATATTTCCCAAAATTTCTATACTGCCCTCCATGCTTCTTCCCGTGTGTAAACCTAAAAATTGTTTCTGAAATGTTTGCAAAACTTTGCCTGGTTTATTTGAGTTTTTTCCACATTTGGTTTACAACCGGGGGTCTTGTCTCCGGCAAACATATGAATCTAGTTCCCCAAAAACAAGACAACAACAAAAACAATGCCTCCCGAACATACTGAAAAACTTCTCAAAATTGAACAAGAGCAAAACAACTTCTACAGGGAAAAAAATCTCTGGCCATGTCGGCTGTCATTCTAAGATGTGAACTCATTTGTACAGGAAATGCTCGAAGGATACCTGGAAAGCACTGCCGACCACAGAAACAGAAAAACCACCAAAACAGCCATGGCCATAACCGAGTTGCCGACCAACCGACCAGGCAGTCAGCCAGCCATCAGCATCATCCGACAGCAACATCAGCAAAACAAACGCCTTTATAATGAAGCTTGAAATAAAACCGTCATCAGCCGGAACAACATCTCTTGGCGGTGGGGTTACAAGTGTAACACTCACAGACGGGTCTTAATAAGAATGGATATGTGTGTGGATGTGAGTGAGTGTGTGTGTATGGGGAGCGATTAACTCTGCTACTCAGGTTGATTATACTACATTTTCTCTCCAGCAGCTTTATCAGCATTTAAACATGATCGGGATGGCTGGCAAAGACGACGATGGCGATGGTGTTGGTGCCACCATCGCCGTTTTGGTTAGGCCATGTCAAGCCACAACTTGTTCCAAACTAATGAAGCTAAAACCCTTAACGACCAAAGTATGGCTTAAAGTTCCTGCTGCTATTAGCGCAGCAGCCTGCAGGCAAGTGGTGGTTAGATGCAACAACAACAAAAACGCTTTTATTGTTGTAATAAAGCGCTACCGTTGGCATTTTGTCAACCCACGTGTTTGGCAATGGCCTGACTTTGCCTCTGGCTTAGAAGATTGCCTCCCCTCCCCAATTTTCCACCAAACACCTTCCATGGATTTCCTTTATGGCTTCATCAAGTCCAGCTCCCTGATATTATTGCACATTCAGTGTTCACTTTAATTATGGTGAATGTTTTAAAAATTACCTTCTTACCCCCTCCAACCCCACCGACTCTCAACCCAACCATCAAGCCCCCATGTTGTTGGCAAGGTGGAAAATTGGTGATACCTTCGAACACGTGTTCCTGCAAGGTGACTTGTTGCCTGTCATCGGTTCCTGGGAATAGTTTAATATGCAGATTGTTATGTGTTCAGTTGCTACAACATTGTGTTCGTTCAGTGGTTCGCTACAAAACCCGCTCTCCGATGCTTTTGGTTTTTCTTCCAACTTTTTTTGGAATTGAGTTATAAACTTCTTCTGAGTCACTGCCATGCATTGCCAACGGTGCTGTCGGTGTTGCCTTACAACACGGCAGTCATGTCTCTGAATTATGCTGTTCGTTTTAAATGAATTATAG
This sequence comes from Musca domestica, assembly GCF_030504385.1. Lineage (NCBI taxonomy): Eukaryota > Metazoa > Arthropoda > Insecta > Diptera > Muscidae > Musca > Musca domestica. The sequence continues at coordinate 106,667 of NW_026712324.1, read as the reverse complement.
CGCCCAGTTGTTATCTGTCGATTAGCATACGATGCAGCAGTTCCATATCCATGCTTTTATATTCTCGTTATCATTTGATCAGAAAAATTGTCGAGGCAATGAAGTCATTTAAACTGATCGCCCAAATGCCAAGGGCATTAGAATAGTTGGGAGAATTAAAAAAAATACATAATTAATGATTTTTTGCCTGCCGAACAGGTCCTTAGAAAGGAAACACAAACGAGGATTTCATCTGAAGAACTTTCAAAAATCGTTTGCATGGTTTTCGTAAGAATGCTTTGTGAAGGGCTATCAGGGCAATTAATATAGATATTTTAAGAATATTTGCTGGAGGATAACCTAAAAGGAAAGCTTGTATTTTTTAATTTTTTTTTCTAAAGAACCAGCGAAGCCACAAACCTGGTTTTTAAATGGTTATTACCCCAGAAACCGTGATTGATTTGAAAAATATTTCTTTAGGGACTATCAGAACCTTAGGCAGAATTTTTTAGAATATTTTGAAGAATTAGCAGAGCAACAAAAGAAAATTTCTCTAAATAATTTTCCGATTTCTTAGTAATATTTGGCAAAGGAGGCTATCAGTGCAGGGATTTTTAAAGAATATTTTTCGAAAAATTATCAATATTTTTTTAAGCCACAAAACTGACTTTTTTAACATTTTTTGTAAAGGACAAGAAAGCCGCAAATAATGTTCATTCTGCAAACTTGGTTTTTAAAAAAAAATATTTTCGGAAGAACTATCAGAGTCAACAAATTGGATGTTATAAGAGTATTTCTGAAAGGGTTATCAAAAAAAGCTGTTATTTTGGCCAGACCGAACTTTGAACACGCTCCACCATTTAGAACGAATTTGGAAATTTAAAAAAAAAAAAAAAAAATATGGGGGCTATATGAAGACGTGGACCTGCATCGACAATTTTCTGGCATAGGCTGTAGTATTCATTACGAACTTCAAATACTAAATTTGAAATAGTTCCGGAAAAAATGTCGCTAAAAACATCAAAATACCGAATATCGGGGGTACCGTCATGTGTGGGCTATACGAAGGCATGGGCCGGCACAGACAATTTTCTGTCATAGGCTGTAGTATTCATTACGAACATCAAATACAAAATTTGAAACAATTCCGGTAAATAACGTCGCTAAAATCATCAAAATACCGAATATCGGGCGGAACCTTTATATGGGGGCTACATGTGGACATGCATCGACAATTTTCTGTCATAGGCTGTAGTATCCATTACGAACATCAAATACAAAATTTGAAACAATTCCGGTAAATAATGTAGCTAAAATCATCAAAATACCGAATATCGGGGGGTACCGTTATATGGGGGACCTGCACAGACAATTTTCTGTCATAGGCTGTAGTATTCATTACGAAATTCAAATACTAAATTTTAAACAGTTCCGGTAAATAATGTCGCTAAAATCGTCGGAATACCGAATATCGGGGGGTACCGTTACATGGGGGCTATTGGAAGACGTGGACCTGCACCGACAATTTTCTGTCATAGGCTGGAGTATTCATTATGAAATTCAAATACTAAATTTGAAATAGTTCCGGTAAATAATGTCTCTAAAATCCTCAACATACCCAATATCGGAAGGTACCATTATATGAGGGGTATAGGAAGACGTGGACCTGCACAGACAATTTTCTGTCATAGGCTGTAGTATGCATTACGAACTTTAAATACCAAATTTGAAATAGTTCCGGTCAATAATGTCGCTAAAATCATCAAAATACCAAATATCGGGGGGTACCGTTATATGGGGGCTATACGAAAAAGTGGACCTGCACAGACAATTTTCTGTCATAGGCTGTAGTATTCATTAGGAAACCCAAATATTTAGTTTGAAATAGTTCCGGTAAATAATGTCGCTCAAATCATAAAGATACCGAATATCGGGGGGTACCGTTATATGGGGGTTATACGAAGACGTGGACCTACATAGCTCATTTTCTGTCTTAGGATGTATTATCTATTAAGAACTTCAAATACCAAATTTGAAATAATTCCGGTAAATAATGTCGCTAAAATCATCAAAATACCGAATATCGGGAGGTACCGTTATATGGGAGCTATACGAAGACGTGGACCTACATAGCTCATTTTCAGTGCCAAGAGTCCTGCAGACATAATACACATTTCAGAAAAATTTTATCAACCTACTTTATTTCGTTCGGATAGACAGACAGACGGATGGACATTGATAAATCGACATAGAATTTTATGCTGATCAAGAATATGTATACTTTGTGGGGTCTAAAATGTATATTTCGAGGTGTTACAAACGGAATAACAAACTTAATATACCCTCCATACTATGGTGAAGGTATAGAATATATATATCGGAGCCGAGTTGCACAAAATGGAAGCGTACGTCCCGAAGTTCACTCCATTTGGGCTTATATTAGCTATTATTTGCACAATAAACCTGTAATCGGATTAAGGATATATATGGGATCTGTATCTAAATTTTAGCCGATCTTTATAAAATTTGGCAAAGATATTTCCGAGCTCTTTAAGAAATCTGGTACCAAGTACCATTGTTATCGAATACATATTACGAATTTGAGGGACTGAAACACCAAATCGGATGAAACATACATATGGGAGCTATAGCTATATCTGAACTGATTTTCTCCAAATTCGATGTACTTGCTTCTAGACTGAATTCGGTGAGATGTACCGAAATTCAGGACTCTTTGACAGATATTGGCCATTATTAAGCCGAAATCGGTTGATGATATATCTTGGAGCTATATCCATATATATATAATTTAAAGTTCAAAGGACTAAATATGCCGAAACATTTGTATCTTTTAGATTCAGAATTGTATTGCCCATTTGGTGCAAAATTAATTTGAAACCTGATAAAGATATATATGGGAGTTATATCCAAATCTGAACCGATCTCGATAAAATTTGGCAAAGATATTTCTGAGCTGTATTTGATATATTTCCCTGAATATCGTTGTTACGGAGTGCATATTACTGCTGCGGAGGACAAAAATAACAAATCGGATGAACAATATATATGGGAGCTATAGCTATATCTGAACCGATCTTCACCAAATTTGGCATACTAGCTTCTAGCTTCAATTAGATCACATGTGCCGAATTCCATCCCATTTGGACAAATATTAGTTTGGTGCAAAAAATAATTAAATTATATATGGGAGCTATATCCAAATCCGAACCGATCTCGATAAAATTTAGCAAAGGTATTTCTGAGCTGCATTTGATATATTTCCCCAAATATTGTGGTTACAGAGTACATATTACGAGTGCATATTATGGCTGTGGGTAACAAATACAACAAATCGGATGAACAATTTATATGGGAGCTAAGGCTATATCTGAACCCCGATCTTCACCAAATTTGGCATACTAGCTTCTAGCTTCAATTAGATGGCATGTGTCGAATTCCATCGCATTTGGGCAAATATTAAACGTTTGGTGCACAATAAAAGGTAAATCGGACGAAGTTATATATGGGTGCTATATCCAAATCTGAACCAATCTCGATAAAATTTAGCACAGGTATTTCTGAGCTGCATTTGATATATTTCCCTAAATATTGATGTTACAGAGTGCATATTACGGCTGCGGAGGACAAAAATAACACATCGGATGAACAATATATATGGGAGCTATAGCTATATCTGAACCGATTTCGATCAAATTTGATGTACTTGCTTCCAGACTGAATTCGGTCGGATGTGCCACAATTCAGGCCATTTGGATTGATATTGGCCATTTGGTGCCCAATTAACCCGCAATCGGTTGAAGGTATATATGGGAGCTATATCTAAACTTGAACCGATTCTCATCAATTTCAATAGGGCTCGTCCTTAGACCAAACGGATGATTTGTGGAGAACTTTATTTGGAGCGGGCAATAAATGGGAACCGTACTTTGTTTACAAAAATACATGGACAGACGGACGGACGGACAAGCATAAATCGACTCTACCTCGTTTCCATTTGCCTGTTATAAACAAATGCACAAAGACATAATACCATGACCACCTTGGGGTGTAGGGTATAAATAGAGTACAAGGAATCTTAATCCGAAAATTGCACCCTCTATTTAAGTTATTTAGTTTAGGTCTTGAAAGTCTGCTCTCTACACGCAGAAAAATATATGTTAGAAATATGTTTGGATCCAAACATATATTTGTTTGGGACTGGCTGCAAACAAATATATTTTTGGATGCAAACATAATTTGTTTCGGTGCAAACAAATATTTGTTTGCAACATTTTGTAACATAACTCAATTTTATTTGTTGGGTACCAACATATTTTATATGTTAGAACATATTTTTTTATGGGTGCGGAGAGGATTTTTTTCAAAGAGCTAAACAACAGAGCTCTCGATTACTTTTGAATTGGTGTTATAGGTGACTTAAAAGAAGACAGGAGGGTGAGAAGTCTGTTTTTGCGTTGATGAGTGTCTCAACTTGAGACACGCGCCAATGTTACGCTCTTTTGCTCTCACCAAGCAAACACTGCCGATCGCTGCTGTAACTATGTGTGGTGTGTGCGCGGCAAGAGGGATGGAAACTGTTGCTGAGACGTTTATTTCTTTTCTATTGTCCATGCACCAAAAAATGCCAACAACAACACACAAAGAGCTGTTTGGATGTTTTTTTGTTGCTGAGACGTTGCTTCTTACTAATGTTCATGCATACATACATACATGCGTTTTTCGCATACACACCGATTTGCTTGATGAGAACAAAAGAGCGTAACATTTGCGCGTGTCTCATGTTGGCATTCTGGTTGTGTTCTTTTTTTATTCTTTTTATTTGTTTTGTGCCTTCGCGTCGTGTCACAAGTGTTGTAATAAATGTTGATACCAACTGTTTTGGGGGAAGACAAATTATTTGTCGAAGCGCCGGAGCCTTTAAATCTACAAAGCTTTATAAAAGCAGCCAAATTAGAGTTAAAAATTGAACCCTCAAGAAAAATAACAGCCTTAGTGTTTGGTGCAACCATTAAAGAAGACCAGTTTGAAAAAGTAATTCATCAATATATGTCAACACCTACTTTTCATATTGAGTTGCAATTTGGAGGTAAGTACACTGGATTTACAGCCTGTTTCTTTATGTCGGAACAAAAAAAATTTCGTTTCAAAATAAAGAAACAGGCTGTTAATATTTTTTTCTTTTTTTAAATAATATATTTCTTTTTTTAAATAATATATTTAATTTTCATTTAGACTCCGTTCGATCAGTGGCATCAGCATCGACAGTTAGTGGCACTCTATCGGAGTGTGAATCCGTAGGTGGTTTTGGGGATCTTACCCCAAAAACAAATGTTATTTCAACTTTAAAGACTGACATAGAGTCCATCAAGTCAATTCCGGCTGTCAACAAAATATGGAGAATTTTTATTGCCGAAAAACGCCTGCAAAATAAAGATAGGGTGAATATTTCGAAGGCCCTTATTGACGAATGTCTAAAAGAAAACCCTAACAGATTGTAAGTATTTTACCTTATTGAAAAAATAGTGATTGTAATAAAAGGAAAAATAATAAATTAATAAATAAAAATAATAACAAATATTAAGAATAATATTAATAATAATAAATTAAAAAATTAATATAAAATAAAAATTTTATGAAAACTGGCACGATATAAATTATAAACTTATTAACAAATGTTTAATTTATTTTATCAATAACAACAATATATTATTTATAAAAATTAAAACATAATAAATTAATATTAGAAACATAAGAATAATTTTAAGCATAATAAAAATTGTAATAATTAATATAATATTAATATCTGTAATAAAAAATTGTTAAAAATAATAATATTAAAATAAAAATTCTAATTATAAAAATATTAAAGAAAATAAAAAACTATGTTTCATTATAAATTATTTATTTTCTTTAATATTTTTATAATTAGAATTTTTATTTTAATATTATTATTTTTAACATTTTTTTATTACTGATATTAATATTATATTAATTATTACAATTAATTTTATATTATATATTATAATATGTATGAATTTCTTTTATGTTAAATAAAATGTGAATATCAAAAATTAATTTTAAAACTAGTTTGCATTATGGTTGAATTATATCTGCAGTAAGTATACAAATGGACCCAATCATAAATTTATGTTTGCACCCCAATATATATTATGTTTGGACCCAAACATAAATTATGTTTGCACCCGAACAAAAAATATGTTTGGACCCAAACATTAATTATGTTTGGACCCAAACATTAATTATGTTTGGACCCAAACATAATTTGTTTGCAGCACCCAAACATATGTTATGTTTGGGAATGTTTGCAAACATATATTTGTTTGCTGCAAAATATGTTTGGGACATATGTTAGAGAGGCTTATATTTTTTTGCGTGTAGGAAAGATTTCACGAAGACCTTTCGTCTGTAGAAGTCCTTCGTGAAACTCGTCTGTCTGTAGAAGTCTTCTTAAAAGTCCATTTGTGAAAGACAGAGAAGACGTTGTGAAGACCTCTTTTCTTTATGATACACATGTCTTTTATTGTTAGCTCTGCTTTCAAAATGTGTTGGGTTCTCCCTATAATTATTTTTTTATACCCTCAGCCATATGGCTAGAGAGGGTATATATCATTTGATACGGTCAAAACGTGCCTAGTCGAAATAACGCTTTTAGACCCTAGGTCTCTTTGGACCAAATCCGTTTTAGAACAGTTGAAGTAGATCTAGCGATGTCCGTCCTATGCGATGTTCGTCCTATGCGATGTCCGTCTGTCTGGCTGGCTGGTGCGCACGATAACTCTTGAAGGGAGTATCCGATATGGTCCAAACTTGGTACATCGTGATATTTTTGTCAAACCTAGATATAGTTCGGAGATGGGCAATATTGGTCCACTCCTTCTGGTACCTCCCCCACAAAATGTCGAAATTTTTAAATAAAATATTTTATTGCACAGAAAGAGAAAGGATAATCCGATTTTGCTCCAACTTTGCAAATCCTAATGTTTCCATCTGTACTAGGTCAGGTGTGAAAATGGACAATATCGGTCTACTCTTTCTGGTACCTCCCCCACAGAAAGTCGAAATTTTCAAAAAAAAAAAATATATATATTTTCTGCACAGAAAGAGAAACCATAATCCGATTTTGCCCCAACTTTACAAGAATTAATATTTGCATTAGTGCTAGGTCAGGTGCGAAAATGAACAATATCGGCCCACTCCTTCTGGTACCTCCCCCACAAAGGGTCAAAATTTAGAATATTTGTAACTCTTATAAAATGTGTAGCAAGAGTCCAATTGTCTTCAAATTTCACAAATACCAATATTTTTTTTAAATCCAAGGTCTGGTGTTAATATAGGATATATCGGCCTACTCCTTCTGGTACCTCCCCCACAAAGGGTCAAAATTTCGAATATCTATGAAGCTCATAATACGCGAAATTAACATATGTTTCTATTCACACTTCGTACATTTGAATATTTTCATCAACACAAGATCTGTAATAAAGATGGTAGAGATCGGACCATTTCTTGATACTATTTTACTTGTTGTCTTTGAAAAGACTTTTGAAATATATGGACTTCAAAATAGCAAACTTTAACAAATGTATAGATGTACAGGGTTTCCCATATTCGACGGAACCATCTGGCAACGCCATAACTTTTTACAGAGATGTCACATCGCTTAATGACATACCGCGTTTGAAGCGTCAGTCCAAGCAGATTTTTACCATGAAACAATACACGCCACGGGAGCGCTCTGAAATAGTTGAAATTTACATTCAACAGAAGAAGTCAATTGTGAAAACTCAACGTGCTTTTAAAACATTAAAAAATGTGAGAAGTTCGCCTTCTAAGAACACCATTAAGCGTTTATACGAAAAATTTTCGACTGGTAAGGCTCTTTCTAATCCGATGAGGCCATATAAAAGTCGAACAAGGCGATCGGTCGAGAATATCGCTGCCGTACGAGCCAGTGTTGAGAGGTCCCCAAGAACATCCCAAAAACGTCGTTCTCAGCAGTTGGGCATGGCTCGGTCCATTTTACAACGGATTATTCGCATTGATTTGCATTTGTTCCCGTACAAAATTCAATTGACGCAAAGAATGTTGCCTGCGGATAAACCTCGTCGATTGGAATGGGCCCAAAGGTCCGTCGAATATGAGCAACCCTGTATTAGAGGGCTTCGAAAAGTGGCATACCCATCTGGAATTAATGTCTTATATGGATCGAAGACTATTGAGCTCTGTGGTTCCTAAAAAATATCATCCTTTTTTCAAGACCACAATAAACTTTGCCTAACCTTGCTTTTCAAACCCATATTCCATTTATAAACTCCTGTAGCAGCTCGAAACCATTTAATTTGTATACACTTCCCCATGGGAGCTGTTGACCAACTCAATTTGAAATAATGTTCAATTTTGGGAATTCGAAAAAAAAACTATACCAAAATGAAAAATAATGTTGGCCATAAAACACAGACACACACACGGGCATAAATATAAATTTAAAATCTCACCACAAAATATTTTAAATGATAAAATATTTTTTTATACCCAGCCTCAATCACACACACACTCACTCACCTGATTGAAATCTATCACACAGAGAGCAGATTGCAATGCTTTCTTGTTTTTTGTTTTTGTTATGTTTGTCAGTCGCACATAACGTCGTTTGACACATTTAAATGTTCAATTTATGATCGACATATGCATATCCTTTGGGCATTATCAATAACAGATGAATAACAAAAGCAACAACAACAAAAAAGAAGTAGGTAGTTCGCCATGAATAAACGAAGTGGCATCATTCGTAGCGTCATAAATAAATTAACCAATGGATGTCCTACATTTGACAAGTGGGACAGACGGACAGACAGACAAACACCAATACCAATAGAATCACAAACCAGTATTTTTGTGTCAAACGGCAGCAGACAGGTGGGACATTCCACATATTCTCACACACACACATACCAACAGGATCTTATGTATATTTGTGTTTTTTTTTCTCAGCTATCAAAACATGTTTGAGATCCTATTAACATTTAACAAATTTGCAAAAACCCAGTATAAATAATATTTAAAATTCATAAAAATATTTTCGTGAAAGCATTTCTTGCAATAACGAGAAGGAGGACGAGAAAGGGGGAGAGAGGGAGAGAGAAAAACGAACAACATAAAAATTTATTCATTTTTGTGTTATGAACATTGGCAGGCAGGCAGGCTGGCAATTGCAGGGAGTCCCAAGGAGTTCCATCAACCTGCAAAGCCCTTGCAAAGAGACATCTGCAATTCCTGCTGCCACAACTAACTACAGCCACCAACTCCGGTATTGCAATGACATTTGCATTCCTTCAACAGCATTATTGCAGCTTTGGAATGGCATACAAATCGCCCATGTATCAATCGCGTCCAATGGATGGATGGATGGACGAATGCTTGGATGGCTGCTAACTTGTGTCATAGCTGTCATACTTGGCTGGTAGTTCGGTTAGGGAGAATGAATAAAATAAAAATTAATTGATTGAATACCACAAAACAACAAATAACCAACTTTAGTGGGGCCATTAAATACTTGTTTCGATCCAAATGGCTCAACAATTGATTTGACATGCCAGCAGGCAGGCAGGCAGGCGTCGGCAGCAAAACCCATCATAAGGGCTATCGTGGTTGTTTTTGTGAAATTGGTAATGGGGAAAATCATGTATCTTAGGTGGCCTATTACAACAAAATTTATTGACTATTTAATATCAGAACTTATCAAAATTTTACGAAAATTCCAAGGCCTATAAAATGTGAATTTTTAGGACCATCCAGGAATTTCCGAATATTGTGAAGACCGATTTTTTATGTTTTTTTATGAAAGTTGGATGGACGATGGGCTATGAAGCAGATGGATATTTTTAAAACATTTTTACAAGACTATGAAGTAACGTAGATTTTTCAAGAATATTTTTTCAAAGACTATTAGACAAATAAGACTATGGATTTTTTTAAATATTTTTAAGGTCTAGAAATAAACGGGGATTTTTTAAAAATATTTTAAAGGTGTAGAAATGAACGTGTATTTTTTATAAAATATTTTTTCAAGAACTAGCAATGGACGTGGATTTTTTTAAAAATATTTTAAAGGTCTAGAAATGAACGTGTATTTTTTAAAAATATTTTTTCAAGAACTAGCAATGAACGTGGACTCTTTAAAGATTATTTTTAAGTACAATTTTCCGACTTTTAAAGACTATTTTTTCAAGAAGCAATAAAAGTGAATTTTTTAAAGAATATTTTTCAAGTATCAGCAGGCAAATATATTAATATATTAAAATATTTCGTAATCACGTAGATTTTGTTAAGGCGTTGATTTTTTAAAAACATTTTTACGTGGATTTAAAAAAAAATCAAAGACGTGGATTTAAAAAAAAAACATATTCTTTCGAGGACGTGGATTTTTACAAAAAATATTTTTTTAATGACGTGGATTTTTACAAAAAATATTTTTTTAATGACGTGGATATTTAAAAAAATATTTTTTAATGACGTGGATATTTTAAAAAAAATATATATATATATTATATTATATTTTGTCAATTTTTTAAAAAATATTTTGTCAAGGACGTCAATTTTTTTAAAAAAATATATTTTGTCAAGGACGATGATTTAAAAAATATATATTTTTTTAAGGATGTGGATTTAACAAAAAAAAATATTTTTTGAAGGACGTGGATTAAAAAAAAATAATTTAAAGACGTAAATTTACCAAAAAATATATTTTTTTAGGGAATTTAAGGAAATTTTTAAGAAAAATTAATTTAAGTACAATTCTGCAACGAAGATTTTTAAAAATGATTGTTTCTAAAGAATATTTTTTTAAGGATCAGCTGGCAAATAGCGATTTATTAAAAATATTTTTTAATGACGTAGACTTTGATTTATATTTTATATTATGGCTTTTTTTATAAAAATTCGTAAGGACGAGGATGATGTGGAAAGATGTGGATTTTTTAAAGAATAGTTTTTCAAGGACGTAGATATTTTAAAAAATAGTAGAAGTGGATTTGTTAAAGAATTGTTTTTCAAGGACGCGGATTATTAAAAGAATATTTTTTCAAAGACGTGGATTTTTTAAATAATATTTTTTTAAGAACATGAAAGTTTTAGAGAATATTTTTTTCAAGAACGTGGATTTTTTAAACAATAGTTTTTCAAGGACGTGGATTTTTTAAATAATATTTTTTCAAGAACATGAAAGTTTTAGAGAATATTTTTTTCAAGAACGTGGATTTTTTAAATAATATTTTTTCAAGAACATGAAAGTTTTAGAGAATATTTTTTTCAAGAACGTGGATTTTTTAAACAATAGTTTTTCAAGGACGTGGATTTTTTAAATAATACTTTTTCAAGAACATGAAAGTTTTAGAGAATATTTTTTTCAAGAACGTGGATTTTTTAAACAATAGTTTTTCAAGGACGTGGATTTTTTAAATAATATTTTTTCAAGGACGTGGGTTTTTTAAATATTTTTTTAAGGAAGTGATTTTTTTAATATTTTTTTTTCAAGGACGTGGATTTTAAAAAGAAGCTTTTTTAAGGACCTGGATTTTTAAAGTATCTATTTTCAAGGACGGGGATTTTTAAAAGAATATTTTTTCAAGCATCTGGATTTTTTAAGGCATCTATTATCAAGGATCTGGATTTTTTTAAAGCATCTATTTTCAAGGACGTGAATTTCTTAAAGCATCTATATCAATGACCTGAATTTTTAAAGCATATATTTTCAATGATCTGGATTTTTTAAAGCATCCATTTTCAAGGACCTGGCTTTTTTAAAGATTTTTTTTTTCAAGGATCTGGGTTTTTTAAAGCATATATTTTCAAGGATCTGGATTCTTTAAAGCATCCATTTTCAAGGACCAGGCTTTTTTAAAGATTTTTTTTCAAGGATCTGGATTTTTTAAAACATCCATTTTCAAGGACGTAGATTTTTTAAGAATAATTTTTCAAGAACCTGGATTTTTAAAGAATATTTTTTCAAAGACCTGATTTTTTTAAAATATTTTTTTAAAGACTTGGATTTTTTAGAGGATATATTTTCAAGGACTTGGATTTTTTAAAGAAAATTGTTAAGCACCTGGAATTTTTTAAGAATATATTTTCATGCTATAGCTATAGTTCCCTATTTGGTGTTTAAGTCGCTCATATTCGTAATATGAAATCCACAACAATGGTATTTGGGACTAGATACAGCTCAGAAATACCTCTGCCAAATTCTATGGAGATCGGTTCACATTTGGATATAGTATCCATTTATAGCTGGTGGGTGGATTTTTGGACATTCAACCGAGTTTAGTACTTTTAGTACAATTATAGTAGACATTTCTGAAACCACCATCAATACCAAATTATACCAAATATTGTACTATTTAGTACTTTTCGGGCACTTGTAGTACCCAGTTGCAAAACAGACTTTATTTCCCAATCCTATACACTAACAGTGAACCTAAAGCTAAATTTCTGATTTCAAGTGATACCAATACCATTTATTACCACTCCAACGCTTGCTAAACGAAATTCCATCCCCAACGCTTTTTCTTATCCTTAAGCACTAATACCAAGATTTGAAATTACCAGCTTCTTCTGTTCACCCATAAAAGGAATTGTACTAGAATTAGTACTAATAGGATATTATTACCCTTGGTAAAAATTACCGAAACCACCTCATATCAACCCTATTTCGAAGAATTGATTCTCATTCAACTTTTCAAGATTTTACCATTATCTCTTCACTTTATTCTAAATGGTACTAAAGTTAGGGCATTTTGGTACATGTATTGAAAATCCCTTTAGTTTGTCTATCCTACACAACATCAAAGGCTCACCGACAAAATTTCTCATTTCTAGCTCTATTCCTTTCTCAAATACTAAAGTTAATACTGTCTAGTTCTTTTCGAATTTTATGTACGTATTTCTAAATTCCCCGCCATGTTGCAACCAAACCGCACAAAAGGTGATCCTAATCCTAAATTTGAGATTTCAGTTCTATCCCTTACCCAGTAAGCACAGTTGTTATCCCATCATCCCAAAAGTTATTTTTATACCCAATGTCAAGATTTTACCTGTACCTGTTCACAAAATATCAAAGGTACGAAAGTTTGTTCTATTTAGTATTTTTAGTACACTTTAGTTCGAATTTCCAAAAATCCTGCCTTATCTCATCCCTACCCATCAACATTGACCCACATGCAAAATTTCAAGCTTCAGCCGTTTTGCTTGTGCGTTGACGAATCAGTCAGACCATATGGATACATAGGGTTTATATATCATTTTTATATCAGGTCTGGTGTGGAGATGGGATATATCGCTCCACACTTTCTGGTAACTCCCCCACGAAAGGATCGACATTTTCAATTTCCATGAAGTCCATAAAACGCGAAATTAAAATCCAATTCCATTCAGACTTAGCACTTCTTAATATTTCCATCAGCACAAGATCTTATATAAAGATGATTATATAAAGATTGTTTTCATATTTTACACATCCCATTATTTCTACGAACACAAGATCTGCTGTAAAGATCGGTTGTATCGATCCACTTCTTCTGGCACCTTCCCCACAAAAGGGTCAAAATTTGCAATATACATGCAGCTCATAAAACGCTTAATTAACATCCGATTTTATTCAGACTTGGCACATCACAATATTTATATAAGCACAAGATCTGTTACGGAAATGGTAGACGTCGAACCATTCCTTCTGGTACCTCCCCCACAAAGGGTCAACATTTTGAATAACTAAAACGATTATAAAATCCGAAATAGGCATCCGATGCTCTTCTTCTCCTTCTGTCACCTTCCCCACAAAAGGATTAAAATTTTAAATAACCAAAATCATTAAGCCCGGAGTTAGCATCCGATTCATTATAAACTTCAGACATTTCAGTATTTATATTTATACAAGATCACTTGGGAAGACGATTGACATCGGCCCACTCCATCTGGTACCTCCATCGCAAAGGGTCAAAATTATCAATAATTAAAACGCTCATGAAATGCGAAATAAGCATCCGATCCTCTTCAAATTTCACACTTCCCAGTATTTTTACTAACGCAAGACCTGGTGTAACACCCACCCCCCAAAGACCCCTCCATCAAAGGGTAACAATTTTGATTAGCAAAATTGTTAAATAAATGTTCGATTTTCTTTAAATTTTGTACATCCCAATATTTTTATCAGTATCGGCTTACGTGGAATATTTCGGTCCACTATATCTGGTATTTCACGCACAAAAATAAATGCACAAAAATAAACGCACTTTTTTTAATAAATTCCCTTCAACATTGTTTCGTAAGCCCCCAGGTAGTGTTTCAACAAATTGTCTATCGTTAAGTCCCACTGATAAATCTCCTCATTTCAAAGGGCTTTCTTTTGCATAATCATTGGCATAAAAATATAAATGATTACCTGTGAAGAAATAAAAATAAAAAAAATCCCAATACTATTGAAATCTCAACAGGTTTCGATGAAAGAAATGGGGAATCATCAAACCCATCCCGCTGCAGATTCGAAGGCCAGTTAATTGAAGCCTATTGACGAGCAGTTCTTTAGTTTTACCGTTGGCCTTTTAGCAGATTATCTGCTAATAAGGTATCAATAAATTTTTATTCTTAACCGGGCCATCCAATGCAGTTCTCCAAAGCAATCCTTTACCAATGATCTATCCAACTACAAAAACAAAACTGCTGAATAAACACTCCAGCCTAAGGCCATGTAATTCAAAATGCAATCCATCCATCCTTCACGAGGCCATCACTTCAGCACAATACATTTCAATACGCATCTGGAAATATTGTGAAAAAGGAAATGAAGAAAGCCAATTCATGTCCAATGAATTGCATAAAAATTTGCTGAAAAGAGAAGAAGAAAGGCAGTTGGACAAAGGTACAGCGGGATAGCTATTGAAGGCCTGGTCCTCATCATCGACAACAACATCAAGTCCAACTAAAATTATAATTAATTTCTCAAGTGTGAGCAGCGAAGAAAAAAACCTGAATAACACCGGGAATAATGATGATAAATTTATTGAATAAAATAAAGAGAAGAATATAATGGCAACAGCAACAAGAACAACAAAAAGAAAAATAAATCAGGAAAACAACGGCCTGCCCGACATTTTTTATACTCTACATAACGAAAACAATGGGAAATATGTAAGACCTGGAACTGCGCCTTGGGGGGAGGAGACTTAAAATTTAAAGGAATTTGGTCCTTGGAGAACAATGTATATATCCTTAAAGAGAGGTTACCATAAAACAAAGAAGGACACAAGTTCTTCAAAAGTATTTTTAAAAATCCACGTCCTTAAATATTTTTATACCCTCCACCAAAAAAGGTATGGAGGGTATATTAACTTTGTCATTCCGTTTGTAACTCATCGAAATAATCATTTTAGACCCAACAAAGTATATATATTCTTGATCAGCGTAAAATTCTAAGACGATTTAGCCCTGTCCGTCCGTCTGTCCGTCTGTTGTAATCACGCTACAGTCTAAACGAATTAAGATAGGAAGCTAAAATTTTGCACAGATCTCTCTTTTGTCTGCAGGCAGGTCACGTTCGAAGATGGGCTATATCGGTCCACGATATCGTATAGCCCCCATATAACGGTACCCCCCGATATTCGGTATTTTGATGATTTTACCCACATTTTTCAACGGAATTGTCTGAAAATCCCCACAAGGAGTTCCTTGCCGGTACTTTATACCTCGGCAGAGAATTATCTACATAGGACCACAATATCGTATAGCCCCCATGTAACGGTACCCCCCGATATTCGGTATTTTGATGATTTTACCCACATTTTTCAACGGAATTGTCTGAAAATCCACACAAGGAGTTCCTTGTGGGTACTTTATACCTCGGCAGAGAATTATCTATATAGGTCCACAATATCGTATAGCCCCCATATAACGGTACCCCCCCGATATTCGGTATTTTGATGATTTTACCCACATTTTTTCAACGGAATTGTCTGAAAATCCACACAAGGAGTTCCTTGTGGGTACTTTATACCTCGGCAGAGAATTATCTATATAGATCCACGATATTGTATATCCCCCATATAACTGTAACCTCCGATATTCGGTATATTGATGATGTTAGCCACGCTTTTCAATGGAATTGTCTTAAAATCAACACAAGTAGTTCCTTGTGAGTACTTCACCCCCTGAGAGAGAATTGTCTATACAGGTCCACGATATCGTATATCCCCCATATAACGGTACCCCCCCGATATTCGGTATTTTATGATTTGTCCCACATTTTTCATCGGAATTATCTGAAAATCCACACAAGGAGTTCCTTGTGGGTACTTTATACCTTCGCAGAGAATTATTTATATAGGTCCACGATATCGTATAGCCCCCATGTAACGGTACCCCCCGATATTCGGTATTTTGATGATTTTACCCACATTTTTCAACGGAATTGTCTGAAAATCCAGACAAGGAGTTCCTTGTGGGTACTTTATACCTCGGCAGAGAATTATCTATATAGGTCCACAATATCGTATAGCCCCCATATAACGGTACCCCCCGATATTCGGTATTTTGCTGATTTTACCCACATTTTTCAACGGAATTGTCTGAAAATCCACACAAGGAGTTCCTTGTGGGTACTTTATACCTTGGCAGAGAATTATCTATATAGGTCCACGATATCGTATAGCCCCCATGTAACGGTACCCCCCGATATTCGGTATTTTGATGATTTTACCCACATTTTTCAACGGAATTGTCTGAAAATCCAGACAAGGAGTTCCTTGTGGGTACTTTATACCTTGGCAGAGAATTATCTATATAGGTCCACGATATCGTATAGCCCCCATATAACGGTACCCCCCGATATTCGGTATTTTGAAGATTTTACCCACATTTTTGAACGGAATTGTCTGAAAATCCACACAAGGAGTTCCTTGTGGGTACTTTATACCTCGGCATAGAATTATCTATATAGGTCCACAATATCGTATAGCCCCCATATAACGGTACCCCCCGATATTTGGTATTTTATGATTTGACCCACATTTTTCATCAGAATTGTCTGAAAATCCACACAAGAAGTTCCTTGTGGGTACTTTATACCTCGGCAGAGAATTATCTATATAGATCCACGATATTGTATAGCCCTCATATAACGGTACCCCCGATATTCGGTATTTTGATGTTTTTAGCCATATTTTTCAATGGAATGGTCACAAGGGGTTCTTTGTACACAAGGGGTTCTTTGTGAGCACTTTACCCACCGACAGAGAATTCTCTATATAGGTTAACGATAACGTATAGCTCCCATATAACGGTACCCCGCGATATTCGGTATTTTGATGATTTTAGCCACATTTTCCAATCGTATTGTCTGAAAATCCACACATGGAGTTCCTTGTGAGTACTTTACACGTAGACATAGATTTGTCTTTATAGGTCCACAATATCGTATATCCCCCCATATATCGGCACCTTCCTATATTAGATATTTTAAGGATTTTA
This sequence comes from Musca domestica, assembly GCF_030504385.1. Classification (NCBI taxonomy): domain Eukaryota; kingdom Metazoa; phylum Arthropoda; class Insecta; order Diptera; family Muscidae; genus Musca; species Musca domestica. The sequence goes on along the minus strand of NW_026712324.1, from coordinate 89,132 downwards.
AAAGAATTTTTATTGGATTTTATTGTTTTTGAAAATTTTCTAATTCGTTCCAAATGGTGGAGGGTATTCAAAGTTCGGCCCGGCCGAACTTACTGTCCTTAAATAATTTTTACCACGTCCTTAAATAATTTTTTATAAATTCACGTCCTTAAATATTTATTTAAATTCACATTCTTAAATTTTTTTCAAATCCACATCCTTAAATATTTTTTTTTCATAAATCCACGTCCTCAAGATATTTTTCCCTTAAATATTTTTTTTAATCCACGTCCTTAAATATTTTTTTTAAATCCACGACCTTAAATATTTTTTAAATCCACGTCCTTAAATAATTTTTTTCATAAATCCACTTCTTTAAATATTTTTTTTCATAAATCCACTTCTTTAAATAATTTTTTAAAAATCCACGTCCTTAAATTTTTTTTTTATAAATCCACGTCCTTAAATGTTTTTTTTTTATAAATGCACGTCCTTAAATATTTTTTTCATAAATCCACGTCCTTAAATATTTTTTTTCATAAATCCACGTCCTTAAATATTTTTTTTCACAAATCCACGTCCTTACATATTTTTTTTTAATCCACGTCCTTAAATATTTTTTTTCATTAATCCACGTCCTTATATATTTTTAAATCCACGTCCTTAAATATTTTTTTTTCATTAATCCACGTCCTTATATATTTTTTTTCATTAATCCACGTCCTTATATATTTTTAAATCCACGTCCTTAAATATTTTTTTTTCATTAATCCACGTCCTTATATATTTTCAAATCCACGTCCTTAAATATTTTTTTTTTCATAAATCCACGTCCTTAAATATTTTTTTTTTTCATAAATCCACGTCCTTAAATATTTTTTTTTCATTAATCCACGTCCTTATATATTTTTAAATCCACGTCCTTAAATATTTTGTTTTCATAAATCCACGTCCTTAAATATTTTGTTTTCATAAATCCACGTCCTTAAATATTTTTTTTTTCATAAATCCACGTCCTTAAATATATTTTTTTATAAATCCACGTCCTTAAATATTTTTTTTATAAATCCACATCCTTAAATATTTTGTTTTATAAATCCACGTCCTTAAATATTTTTTTTCATAAATCCACGTCCTTAAATATTTTTTTCATAAATCCACGTCCTTAAATATTTTTTTTTCATAAATCCACGTCCTTAAATATATTTTTTTATAAATCCACGTCCTTAAATATTTTTTTTATAAATCCACATCCTTAAATATTTTGTTTTATAAATCCACGTCCTTAAATATTTTTTTTCATAAATCCACGTCCTTAAATATTTTTTTTTTCATAAATCCACGTCCTTAAATATTTTTTTTTCATAAATCCACGTCCTTAAATATATTTTTTTATAAATCCACGTCCTTAAATATTTTTTTTATAAATCCACATCCTTAAATATTTTGTTTTATAAATCCACGTCCTTAAATATTTTTTTTCATAAATCCACGTCCTTAAATATTTTTTTTTCATAAATCCACGTCCTTAAATATTTTTTTTTTCATAAATCCACGTCCTTAAATATATTTTTTTATAAATCCACGTCCTTAAATATTTTTTTTTATAAATCCACATCCTTAAATATTTTGTTTTATAAATCCACGTCCTTAAATATTTTTTTTCATAAATCCACGTCCTTAAATATTTTTTTCATTAATCAAAGTAGTCATCCCGCGCTACATTTTAGTCCTTACAAAGTATTTTTAAGAAATTCACATTCTTAAAGAAATGGATTTTTTAAAACCCCGCTAAGCTCAGTTGTCTTTGAAAAAATATATTTAAACAATCAGAATTGTAGAACAGTTCTCTTCAAGATATTTTTAACAAAACCCTAATTGCAGAATAGTAAAAGCTTGAATTGCTTCATTTTAGGGAGGAGCCTTGCTATTTAGAAGCATTTGGTCCTTGAAGAACAATTTATCTATCCTTAAGGAGAGGCTACCAAAAAACATAGGCTGTGGAAGAATAAACCCCTGTCCTAAGAGGTAGGCTCAAATTCCCATGCAGCTATGTAGGGTGCTAACAACGCCGTCTGTTACCTGTATCCATGCATACAAACTACCTATCAACTATTTGATGAATGACTCTGTGGGGAATATTAAAATTGCATTGAAGCTGCAGCAAAAAGAAGTCACTGCATTTTGCACTCTTCCTCTAGAGAATCCAAAAGAGGAGGGGTCTGGCACTTTGCAAATGCCACATATGATAAAATACTTAAAATGTTTATTACCGATCATCAATTGGCCAACAGGATTTTGCCCAACACCTCTCCACCGCACCTCCTCCTCCTTCTCCTTGGACACTCTCTGTGAAGAAGCACATGTTTTCTTGGTTCTTCTTAAACTATAGTTGCACATTCTTTCCCAGCATGTTTTGGCATGCATATCTTATTGCCCATATCCTTGATATTTAAATAATTTTGGGTAAAAGAATTTGATTTGAATTTCTTTGTTTTTCAAATCCGGTCGTTCTTTTGAAGCAAAGCAAAGCCAAATAAAAATATTTACCACAAAAATGCTGTTGTCGTAATCGTCATTGATTTGATTTGACCATATCTAGGAATTTAAGTAAACAGAAAATGTCAAAAAGTATTTGAATAGAATTTTACAAGAAATTTGCAAAATTGTGCAAATTTTGAAATTGAGGTGTTGTGGTTTTCACAAAGAAATGAGAAGTTGTTGCTTTAGTAATAAAAGGTATACATCAGGAGAAAGTTTAGAACTGCAGAAAAGATGTTTATAAATGGAAAACTAAAAAAAGGCTGCCATATAAATATACAAGGCATAGAATTGACCTTCTATGCACACAAGACCTTCTAGAGGTCGCATTGACGTAATAGTTTTTCAAAAGGTTTTCCATCGACGGAAGACCTCGAAAAACATCAGAAATGCTTTCTATAGATAAAAAAAATTTCAGAGATTCCTATGGACCGCCGACCATTTCAAAGCCTTTAAAAGAAAAAAAATCAAACAAGTTAAAAAATATCAGTCGGTTTTGCCGACAGATGTATACAGCCAATATGCGATTATTTAAACATATTTTGACTTCTGTTGACCCTCTATAGAGTAGGTTTGGAAGGAATGGGACAATATTGTCCATTTCGTATCGGACCTTGCAAAGTGCCAGGTTTGGACTATATTGGATACTTCTCTAGGTACCAGATATCCGTGAGGTACCAAGTATAGTTAACCGTTGTCGACTGAAGTATACAGGGTGAGATAAAAAAACTGAAACAAAGTCAAACGCCACAATTTTTACGTTTTTTTTTTTAATTTTTTTGAATGTCCAAAATAGCATCAAATTTTAGAATAAGTTTAGATTTTTTCGAATTGGTCACCTTTGGCACAAATTATGGTCTTCAACCGGCCAATGAAACCGTCAAACGATGTCCGAATGTTGCTCTGCGGTAATTTGGCCCAATCCCGGCGAAGCGCTTGCTTGAGGTTATCGACGCTTTGGTATTGAATGAAAGCAATAATTTTCGGAAATAGCATCAGATTTTAGAATAAGTTTAGATTTGTTCGAATTAGCACGAATTATGGCCTTCAAACGGCTAATGAAACCTCTTGCTTGAGGTGATCGACGCTTTGGTTTTTTTAGTGCCAACCTTGCTTTCCAAAATACTCCAGACACAATAGAGATTTTGGTGGCCATTGTGCGCTGGAAATGATGCGAGGAACCTCATTTTGTAATTATTCTTGGGTGGCGCGTGCTGAGTGCGATGGTTCTGAGTCCTGTTGGAATTTCCAAAGTCTGCCAGAATATTTTCGCCATAATATTCGGCATTTTTTCTGATTCCACGGTCGATTAATACGAGCGGAGAGCGACGACCATTGGCTGTTATGGCGGCCCACGCCATCACATTAGCCGGCGCTTGAGTTCTGGTGGTCAACCGAAGCTGCACATTTTCAGCTGACCTCTTTGGCAGGTAAACACGATCATTTTGTTTGTTTACAAACTGCTGGACAATAAATGTTTTCTCATCGGAGACGGAGAAAACCAAATTCGGCAGTTCAACATTTTCGGCCAAGCAAAGCAACTCTTTAGCTCTTTTGAGTCTATTTTCTTTCTGTTGCGGTGTAAGTTCTTGCACTTTTTGGAATTTTAATGGCTTTACCCCGAGCTAATTTTTCAATATTTGGCGAAGGGAATATTGCGATATGTTCAGCTTACGAGCCATTTTTCGGCCACTGCGACGCTGGTGTCCATCTAGTCACTTTTTTACTTTTCGAACCATTTGTGCTGATGTTGCTGTTTTCTTCCGTCCACTTCCTAGCGTAGCGTCGGGCTACGCTACCAGTATTACAGTAACGAGCGATGGTACGAGACACAAAAGATTTATTCACATTTAAATGCTGGAGTTCGCTAACATTAGCCTCTTGTGGTTTTCCAGCCAATTGTAAAGAAATCACACTATCACGCTTGAATTCCATCACGAATAACTTTTTTTCTGGAAAATTCTCACCAATATGCTTTTGTACGCTTGTAAACAATATAATAAGCTGTCACTGGAATAATTTTAACAGCTGTCCGACCAGTGGCTTAGAAATGACAGCAGTCTGAAATTGGTTGCAGTTTTTTCATCTCACCCTTCATGTAAGTTGGCATAATTTATAAGAGTTCGTCATTCCGAACAAAGACAGGTAGCTAAAATTTTGCACAGATCAGTCATTTGTCTGCAGGCAGGCCAAGTTTGATATCGGTCTTCGATATCGTATATTCGGTATTTTGATGATTGTATAAAAGTGTTGAAATTAAATTGTCTCAAAATCAACAATATTAATTCCTTCTGAATACCTTACCCCCTGGAAGAGTATTGCCTATATAGCCCACGATATCGTATATCTCTCATATAACGGTAGCCCCCTATATTCGATAAAATTCATACGAGAAGTTATATCTAAGCACTTTACCCCGTGGCAGAAAAATGTCTATAAAGGTCCACGATATCGTACAGCCCACATAAACGGTTACCTCCTCAACATTCGATATTTTTACGATTATGGGGACATTATTCACCGGAGTTGTTTCAAATTTTGAATTGAGAAATCGCAATGGGTTTTTCAACGTATAACAAAAAATTGTCTCTGCAGGTATAGGTCTTCGTATAGCTTTCATATAAAATACCAATGTTCGGTATTTTGATAATTCAAAATTTCGTATTTACAGTTCGTAATGAGAACTGCAGTCTATGCCAGAAAATAGTCCATGTAGGTCCAGGTCTTCGTATAGCCCTGATATAATGGTACCCCTCCCCTCCCTATTATCGGTATTTTGATGATTTTAGCTATATTATTCACTGGATTTCGTATTCGAATATTGTAATGGCTTATGACAAAAGTTGTCTACGCTGGTCCACGTCTTCTTATAGACCCCAATATTATGGTTATATTCGGTATTTTTAGATTTTAACGGAATTTTTTTTTCAATTTTTTTTGTCTTTATTTTAGAATATTTTGCAGTACCTCCGGACCAACATGATGGGTTTTAAAGGGGTTTTTTTTAAGATTTTCTGACCAAAAAATCATGAGTGTTTTCATGGATTTCTTTGTAGAAATTATAGATCATAGAATCTCTAAAGCACTTCCAAGAAAATCTCTAGGATTTTTCAGTAATTTATTTTCATAAATTTCACGCCCAAAGGTCTTAATCTTTTTTGAGACCCTTTTTTAGGACTTGTTTTTGCTAAATATTTCGAGGGACTTCTTGACCAAAAATAGTGGATTTAATGAAATTTCGTGAAAAAAAATTTTTTTTCATATTTTTTTTGAGAATATTGCGAATAACTTACCGATTAAATTTAAATAATTTTTATTTCAAATTTAATATTTCCAATACTATGCTGGATTTTTCAGAAATCTGAGTTTGGAAGAACATTTTGTCTAGGTCTTAATCGGAAAATCAAGGTTTATTAATACTTTTGGATTGGGGGTTTGGGATCAAAATGTTTTGGCCGGATAAATCGTTTTTGGGATATTTCTCACAATGTCCTCTTAGCTAAGACGTGTTGTTGAAAAAAATCAAGAATCTCCTAAACAAAAATAGTTAATTTTTTCATGGGCCGGTTAAAATCCATTAAGTTTTTAGTAAAATGTTTAAGGGCTTATTGTTTGAAGCTTTTATGACTGTTTTTATAACCTACACCACAAGGTGGTCAGGGTATTACGCCTTTGTGCATTTGTTTGTAACAGGCAAAAGGAAAGGAGATAGACCCATAGTTCCTTTTGATGATCTGCATAGAATCACATTCTGAGTCGATTTATGCATGTCCGTCCGTCCGTCTGTCCATGTATTTTTGTAAACAAAGTACAGTTCGCATTTATTGCCCTATCCAGATGAAATTTTGCACAAATCATTTGTTTTGCCCAAGGACGAACCCTTTTGAAATTGGATATAATCGGTCAAAATTTAGATATAGCTCCCATATATATCTTCGTCCGATTTGCCTTTTATTGTGCACCAAACGTGTAATATCAGCCCGAATAGTATGGAATTTGGCACATACAACCAAATTAGGCCTGAAAATAAGTATGCCAAATTTGATCGAAATCGGTTCAGATATAGCTATAGCTCCCATATATATTCTTCATCTGATTTGTTATTTTTGTCCTCCGCAGCCGTAATATGCACTCTGTAACAACAATATTTGGGGAAATATATCAAATACAGCTCAGAAATACCTTTGCTAAATTTTTCGAGATCGGTTCAGATTTGGATATAGCCCCCATATATAACTTCGTCCGATTTACTTTTTATTGTACACCAAACGTCTAATATTTGTCCAAAGGGGATGAAATTTGGAACTTACGACCGAATTGAGTCCAAAAGCTAGTATGTCAAATTTGGTGAAGATCGGTTCAGATATAGCTATAGCTCCCATATATATTGTTCATCCGATTTGTTGTATTTGTTACCCACAGCCGTAATATGCACTCCGTAAGAATGATATTCAGGGAAATATCTCAAATTCAACTCAGAAATATCTTTGCCAAATTTTATCGAGATCGGTTCAGATTTGGATATAGTTCCCATATATATCTTTATCTGAATTCAAATTAATTTTGCACCAAATGTGCAATACAAGTCCGAATTTAAAAGATACAAATGCTTCGGTATATTTAGTCCTTTGAACTTTAAATTATAATTATAATCATAGCGTGTATGATTGAATTCTCCCATAAAAACTTTTAATTGTTATGCGGAGCTCTACAAAATTAGCAAAATGGTGTAGGGTATCAAAAAGTCGGCCCCGCCCGACTTTAGGACTTTCTTTACTGGTTTAGGACTAAATATGTCTTCTTGACCAAAAATAGTGGATTTGAAAAATATTTTAGGGGCGTCCTATTCAAATTTTTATTTTTTTGAGAATATTTCGTAGAACTTCCCGATCAAATTTAAATGGTTTGTAGAGAATATTTTTAATATATGGTATACTATGCTGGATTTTTAAAGGAATGTCTGGTGAGAAATCAGAGTTTGGAGGAGCATTTTGTTTAGGTCGTCCTTGGAAAATCTAGGTTTGTTAATACCTTTGGTTGGGGGCTTGGGCTCAAAAATTTTGGCTAATTTTCAAGGGCTTCTTTAATATTCCTATGGCCTTTTTTGTTGCATAAATCGTGGATTTTTTATGATATTGTGATATTTTTCACAATGTCCTCTTAGCTAAGAACGTGTTGTCTAAATTTGAGATATTTCTAAATTTTAATTTTTTTTTTAAATATTATTTGAATTCGTGAATTTTTGTGATGTTTTTTGAATATGCGTTCTTTTAAATTTGGGGATTTTGAATTTTTTTTAATTTGTCCAAGATTCTAAAACCCTCTTCATATAAAAGTCCTTTTCAATATATTTTAATTTGAAGCATCTTTCCCAATATGAATATAACCTCGTTACCACCTTCATGCTATGTCTCAATCTTGCATAATAAGTCCATGGCATTTCATCGCCTTGACTGACTATTCATTTATTCTTTCATATTCTCCAACAAGACTTCATGGATGATGATCAATGCATCATCAAACTCCTTCTCATCATCAGCATCATCCACCATCCGATGAAAGCCTGCATGACTGTCTCATCGAGGTTTTTAAATGTTTTATTAATTCGTTTTTATTTTACTTTGCCTTTTTTTTGCATTTCGGTACAGATTATCTTTTAATTTGTAGTTTCACTTATGGCCAGAACACACAGCTAACAAAAAAACGAATCTGCGAACGAATGGAGAAAGGTAACAGCGAGTGTGGGATTCCGCCAGCAACAAAAACGGATATGGCCTGCAGACAGATTGCAAGCCACAAAAACACTTTTTTCTGTGGTTTAATCGACCGGAGGTGTGTGCGTGTGTGTGTTTTTTCGCATTTCTCCAGATTTCTGCTCGGGCGGAGGCCAGGGAGTTTTAAATTATTCAATAACGCAGGATTTTTCACTTTTATCGTGCAAATGACCAGAGTTCGGGCGTTTTTTTTGTGCAGATTTCATCGTCGTTTGCTGTTGTTGCTGCTGATGATTGTTTTTTTCTTTTTTGTCTGTGGGTGTTGTTGCTGATTTCCTTGTATCATCAACCGGTCGGTCGGCCGGCTGAACGGCCGCCGTCCAAGTTATTCGGGCATGTAATGAATATTTTTTCCTTTCCCATTGGATTTTAATCGATGAGCAAATTTTATGTAAATAAATTGATGGTCATTACAATTATTGTTGGTGTTGTTGTTGTTATCTTTGTTGTTATGGTTGTTGTTGGGTAAAAAGAGGTTTTAATTTTTATTTTTATTTGGTTTCGTTTATTTTCAGTTTCGAAAGAAGATTGGAGAGACTACGCAATGGAATTCTGGCGGTCAAAGGTGAGTGACAACATTTTTTAAAATATTTTAATTATTATTTTCAAAAAAAAAAAAATTGTTACTAAAAATGATGAAGAAGAAGTTCTGAGGTTATTTTTGCAGAAGATATTCAGTTCGTCTCGGAAAAGATCTATAGATCATCTATGGGAAGATCTGTATACCCTCAAAGTAGATGGTCTATGAGGGGATTTTCTGATGTCCTTTTAGATATACGGTTCTTACTTCAATGGATCTCAACAGCTCCTACGAGATCCTGCATAAATCTCACAAGATCTTGTGACCTTTTTATATAATGTCGGCAGGTCTTGTCAAAATATATCTGTAGATTCTGTCATAGGAGATATGTAAATCTTCTTATTGAAGACCTGTAAATCTTCGCCCGAAATATACGCATACCTATTCTTAGAAGACCAGTAGATTTTCATATAGAATATAGAAGATCTTAGGATTTTCTCATAGAAGATTTGTTGATCGTCTCATAGCAGATTTTCTCAAAGAATCTCTGTTGATTTCCTCACAGAAAATCTTAAAAAAAAAATACGAACAATTTCTTAAAAAATCACAAATTGTAGTCCTTGAAGTCTTTGATTTTGTTTTTCCCAATTTCGCACTTTACTTGGTCAATGTCTTGTACAAATATTTAAAGATTCAAAGTTTTTGACCATTATTTATTTTAAGTTTGAAAAAAAAATTCTTAAAAAAATATTTTTTTTAAATGCAAAAATTTTAGGGCAGAAGAAATGTTTACAAAATATTCAAAATAATCGAAAATGAAGTCCTTTAAAAAACCTTAATAACCCATGACTTATTGCCTGAAAATAAAAAGACCACAAAATCTACGATTTGTTGGAAAAAATCTCAAACACGTTCCATACAGTTTGTCAGGACAAATTGAATACATTTTTCCGCAACTAAAGTTTTTTTTTTCTAAAAATTGTTTCTTTAAAACCAAAGGTTTTTTGCTGGGAAGGGCCTGTACTTTGAATTTTCAAAAAAAATTAAAAACCTTCAAAACTTATTTTAAAATCTTAAAAATACGGAGTATATATTGGGGTATATATGACGACGTGGACCTGCATAGGCAACTTTTGTCATAAGCCATTACAATATTTAAATTGGAAACTTAAAAAAAAAAACAGTTCAATAATATAGCTAAAATCATCAAAATACCGAATATAGGGAGGTAATGATATATGGGCCCTATACGAAAACCTGGACTTGCATAGAAATTTTCTTGCATAGACTATAGTTCTCGTTATGAACTTTAAACATGAAATTTGAAACAACTCCAGTGAATAATGTCGCTAAAATCATCAAAATATCGAGTATCGGGAGGTACCATAATAGGGAGGCTATACGAAGACGTGGGCCTGCATAAACAGTTTTTTGTTTTAGAGAGGGGGGGGGGGGGGGGGGGTTCCGTTGTATGTGGGCTATACCATATCTTGAACCTATATAGACATTTCTCTTCCAGGGGGTAAAGTGCTTAGAAAGAGCTTCAAGTATGGATTTTTCATATTTTTTTCGTATGGATTGAATTCATTCAAAATACCGAATAAAAGAAGATACCGTTATATGGGGGATATACGATATCATGGACCTATATAGATAATTTTTTTCCAGGGGTAAAGTATTCAGGAGGGACTCCTTGTGTGGATTTTCAGACAACTTCATTGAAAATTTTGGCTACAATCATGAAAATACCTAATATTGGGGGGTACCGTATATGGAAGCTATACGATATCGCGGACCGATATACCCCATCTACCTGCTTGCAAACAAATGACTGATATGTGCAAAATGTTACAGGGCTAAATCGTCTTTTCGATGAGTTACAAATGGAGTGACGAACTTAATATACCCTCCATACTATGTATATTGGAGGGTATGAAAAATATACATTTTTTTGCAGAAAGTCCTCTTTAAAAAATCTGCAATTTTGGTGAAAAATTTTAAAATTATTCTTGAGAAAATATTGTCTAAAAATTATTTTCAATATTCTTCGAAATATTCCATAAAATGCCTACCCATTTTGATTAAAAGGTTCTTCGAAAAATGTTCTCAAAAATCACACATTTTTGGATTTTAAGTAAAAATCTACGCTTTTTCATCTGGAAGTCTTTGAAATGATTTTTGCCAGGAAGTCCTTGAAAACAAATCAAATTTTTGAGGCAAAGAGTTTATTAAATTTTTTATTTTCAAACATCAACTATATACATTAGGATATATCATTAAAAACCCTGATTGGGCGTCTTGACCACCCTTCGAAATCACCACATTTTTTTTGCAGAAAAGTCCTTCAATTTATTTTCATACCCTACACCATATGGTGGTAAGGGTTTTATGTCTTTGTGCATTTGTTTGTAACATGGAGCAGGGAGCGAGATAGACCCATATTTACTTTTGAGTATCTTCATAGAATCACTTTCTGAGTCGATTTATGCATGTCAGTCCGTCCGTCGTCTGTCTATGTATTTTTGTGAACAAATAAATGCAACCTGCATTATTATCCGATTGAGATGACATTTTTCAAACAATATTTGTATGGCCCTAGGACGAACCCTAATGAAATTTGTGAGAATCGGTTCAAATTTAGATATAGCTCCCATATATATCTCCAACCGTTTTCGGGTTATTTTGCACCAAGTGGTCAATATCAGCCGAAATGACCTGAATTTTGGCACATCCGATCGAATTCAGTGTAGAAGCAAATACCTCAAAAATTTGTGAAAATCTGTTTAGATATAGCTATAGCTCCCATATATATGTTTCATCCGATTTGGGATTGTAAGTCCCTCACATTCGCAATATACACTCCACAAGAATGATATTTGGTATCAGATATCAGATGTAACCCAGAAATACCTCTGCTAAATTTTATCAAGATCGGTTCAGATTTGGATATAACTCCCATATAAATTTTTCCATTTTCGGGTTAATTGTACTGCCAATGGCCAATATCAGTCCAAATTATCTGAATTTTGGCACATTCGACAGAATTCAGTCTAGAAGCAAATACATAAAATTTGGTGAAAAGCGGTTCAGATATAGTTACAGCTACCCTAACAGGATGAGATGAAAAAAACTGCAACCAACTTCAGACTGCTGTCATTTCTGAGCCACTCGTCCGACATCTGTCAAAATTATTCCAGTGACAGCTCGTTATATTGTTTATAAGCGTACAAAAGCATTTTGGTGAGAATTTTCCAAGAAAAAATTATTCGTGATGGAATTCAAGCGTGATAGTGTGATTTCTTCTGATATTTGGCTAGAAAACCACAAGTGGCTATCGTTAGAGCACTCCACCATTTAAATGTGAATAAATCTTTTGTGTCTCGTACCATCGCTCGTTACCGTGATACTGGTAGCGTAGCCCGACGTCAAGGAAGTGGACGGAAGAAAACAGCAACATCGGCAGAAATGGTTGGAAAAGTAAAAAAAGCGACTTGATCGAAACCCGTGTCGCAGTGGCCGAATGGCCCGTGAATGGCTCGTGAACTGAACATATCGCAATCTTCCATTCGGCAAATATTGTATGAATGAGCTCGGGGTAAAGCCATTGAAATTTCAAAAAGTACACGAACTTTTACCGCAACAGAAAGAAAATAGACTCAAAAGAGTTAAAGAGTTGCTTCGCTTGGCCGAAAGTGGCGAGTTGCCGAATTTGGTTCGTTGTCCAGCAGTTTGTAAACAAACGAAATTAACGTGTTTACCTGCCAAAGAGGTCAGCTGAAAATGTGCACCTTCGGTTGGCCACCAGAACTCAAGCGCCGGCCTTTGTGATGGTGTGGGCCGCCATAACAGCCAATGGTGGAACTCCGCTCATATTAAGCGACCGTGGCATTAGAATAAATGCCGAATATTATCGCGAAAATATTCTCGAGGGTGTATTAAAGCCTTGGGCAGGAAAACTTTTTGGCTGCAGACCTTGGAAATTCCAACAGGACTCAGCACCATCGCACTGAGCAAGCACCACCCAAGAATGGTTGCAAAATGAGGTTCCTCGCTTCATTTCCAGCGCACAATGGCCATCAAAATCTGCGGATACCAATCCGTTGGACTATTGTGTCTGGAGTCTTTTGGAAAGCAAGGTTAGCACTAAAAAATTACAAAGTGTCGTTCACCTCAAGCAAGCGCTTCGCCGGGAATGGGTCAAAATACCGCAGAGCAACATTCGGGCAGCGTGTGACGGTTTCATGGGCCGTTTGAAGGCCATAATTCATGCCAGAAGTGACCAATTCGAACAATTCTAAGTTTATTCTAAAATTTGATGCTATTTCCGACATTTTTTGCTTTCATTCAATAAAATTTAAAAAACTGTAAAAATTATGGCGTTTGACTTTTTTGCAGGCCCACCTTTATCAATAGGAGAGTTCGAGGATCATAACCGTTAATGAATGAACTCCAAGAGTGGAAGCTCTTCAGTAGGTCTTCCATTGATAGACGTACTTCTGGAGCTCCTCTATGAAAATAAGTCTTGTTGCAACTCTTCTATAAATAGAATACCTACTACGGTTAGTATAGAAACCAAACCTCATAGTACCCGGTGGCCTATGAAAAATGACGTATTTCCAATATGTATACGTCCTGCTGTCCTATTCCGTATGCTTTAAATGTATTAAAAGTTTTGGTGGAATGTGGAAACTGATCTCCATTTTTTGTATTTTCATTCCTTATATAAATCAGAATAATTATCCGAACTTTAAAGCGAACATAACGTCGTCTTTTTTTAATGGATTTTTTATGAAAGATCTTCAAAAAATCTACTATCCATAAAAGTGGCGCGAAACGCCTTCTATCAATAAGAGAATTCCAGAAGGTCTACCTGGGACGCTCTTGAAAGTTTTACACCTTTAGAAAATTTGCAGATGAATTTCCATCTTCGGAAGAACTGAAAGCGGAATTTTAGAGATACAAGTGCAACAGGACTTTTATTATTATTTTTCGAAAAAGTATCTTCGAGAGGTACTTTATTCCAAGAAGAGTTGGCGCAATTATTAAATCCATAGAGTACAGGGTTGCCCATATTCGACGGACCTTTGGGGCCATTTGGGCCCATTCCAATCGACGAGGCTTGTCCGCAGGCAACATTCTTTGCGTCAATTGAATTTTGTAGGGGAACAAATGCAAATCAATGCGAATAATCCGTTGTAAAGTGAACCGAGCCATGCCCAACTGCTGAGAACGGCGTTTTTGGGATGTTCCTGGGGACCTCTCAACACTGGCTCGTACGGCAGCGATATTCTCGGCCGATAGCCTTGGTCGACTTTTATATGGCCTCTTCGGATTAGAAAGAGCCTTACCAGTCGAAAATTTTTAGTATAAACGCTTAATGGTGTTCTTAGAAGGCGCACTTCTCACATTTTTTAATGTTTTAAGAGCACGTTGAGTTTTCACAATTGACTTCTTCTGTTGAATGTAAATTTCAACTATTTCGCGTGGCGTGTATTGGTTCATCGTAAAAATCTGCTTGGACTGACGCTTTAAATGCGGTATGTCATTAGGCGATGTGACATCTCTGTCAAAAGTTATGGCGTTGCCAGATGGGTCCGTCGAATATGGACAACCCTGTATGTAATATGAGTCCAACTTGGATAGATTTTTTCATATTCAACGGATTTTTCCAATTTTGCTACAATACTTTTAAGTCGCAAAAAGTCCATACTTTACCGCACCTTTGTAACTATAGTTCTTCTCTAGTCGGAAGGTAACACCGTATAGGTCCAGTACATAGAGCCTCCTGTTATATAATTGAAAAATCCTTCTTATATTCATTAATCTTCAATGGCTCCTTAATTTCCTCCAGGCTCTGTTGGTCCTTTAATACAAAATAATGGAATTTTTTGCAGAAAAAGTTCCTGAGACTAAATTAATCCTCTAATATATTTTATGCAGGTTGATTATATTCTAAAGGCCACTTATTGTAGTTTAAATATGAATCTGATTTTTTGCCAAATTGTTTACCAAATTTCCCCCCCTTGGTGGTGTGACCATTCTTGCTTTAAGGTGCGGAATTTCCAACATTTTCCTTGCCGCCTGTTGCATGCTGCTGTATTGAGGGATGCAACAGCATCGCAGAGCGAGCGAGAGTTCAAACAACCAAAACATTTTATGATAATAGCTTGTCTTGTTGACGCGATTTTTCTTTCGTTTTTGTTGTGGCCCTCTTGAGAAAAATAATAATACAAACTAAACTGGCGATGGATAAGAAGGGAAAAATCAAGAAAATCCCAGCTAAAGAAAACTACAAGCAAAAAAGTGTTTAGAGACAAGTACCAAGTAATAACAACAAACACTGGACACTAAATAACATTTTCCGGGGAGAAAAAAAGGAGAGGAATCAAGGTGTCGAACAACAGCAGCAACTATGAAACGACAAGTTAAAGAGCATCCTGATGGCAATTTGAATGTGGCATAGCTGTTTGTAACGAACTGTTGCTTAAAAGGATTTGAGAAGTTTTTTTTTTTCACAGTGACGATGGTCATCGTGGTTGTGTGGGGTTGTGGGGGTGGCGCGAAGAGTAAGGGGCTACCAAAAGTCCTTCGGGAATATTTTTTGGGTGCATAAATTTTCATTATTTCTTAATAAGGGTTTAATTAGTTTGGAACGGCAGTAGATTATAATTAAATTCAACGTCATTGAAAGTAAAACCCATCAGAAAATGCTAAACACAATTTCGGAGGGCTTTTTCTTGATGTAGGTGTTGATAATTGGGTTGCCATGAGGGCCTTTTTTAGGGGATAATTTAATCACTTTTGAGGGACTTTCTCTATGACTTCGCCTGAAAATGCATCAAAAGTAATTGAGACCATAATTTAGTTAAGCATAAATGCATTGTAAGAAAATGTTAGGAAATGGGACTGAATTCGCTACAAGTTTATTGTGCATGATTCTTCAAGGTCGTTAAGAATTTCGTTTTCTTGGCGGAAAATTCATTTTTGCTGACTATCGAGATTTTATTTCTGTACGCAGTCCAAAAAAATAATAGAAAATGTAGGCGTGATGGTTTTGATGTTTCTTTTTTGATTCGTGAAAACGTCAGGAAACATTGGAGCTTTCCGGTAATAGTAGAAAAAAAAAACGTTTGATAATTTGATCCTTAAAAAAATATTCCTTAAAATCGTTAAGATTTTTGGTCGAAGGGTCCTTGAAAAAAATTTCTTTAAAAAATCCACATTTATTGGTGGGAAGGCCCTCGAAAAAATATTCTTAAACAAAATCTACGTTTATTGGTAGGAAGGTCCTTGAAAAATATTCCCTAAAATATCAACGTTTATTGGTCGGAAAAACCCACGTTTATTGGTCGCAGGGTTCTTAAAAATATTCTCTAAAAAATCCACCGAAAGTACTTGAAAAAATATTATTTAAAAAAATCCACGTTTATTGGTCTTTGATTCTTTGAAAAAATATTCTTTAAAAATCCACGTTTATTAGACAGAAGGTCCTTAAAAAATATTCTTTAAAAAATCAACGTTTATTGCTCTGAAGGTTCTTGAAAAATATTCATTAAAAAATCCACGTTTATTTGGTCCTTGAAAACATATTCCCTAAAAAATCCACGTTTATTTGGTCTTTGAAAAAATATTCTTTTAAACCAATCCACGTTTATTAATTGCAAGGTCCTTCTAATAATATTCTTAAAAAATCCACGTTTATTGTTCTTTGGGTTCTTGAAAAAATATTCTTTAAAAAATCCAAGTTTATTGGTCTTTGGGACCTTGAAAAAATATTCTTTAAAAAAATCGACGTTTATTGGTCCTTGGGTGATTGAAAAAATATTCTTTAAAAAGCCAATTTTGTTGGTCTTTGGGTCATTGAAAAATATTCTTTAAAAAACCAATTTTGTTGGTCTTTGGGTCATTGAAAAATATTCTTTAAAAAACCAATTTTGTTGGTCTTTGGGTCCTTGAAAAAATATTCTTTAAAAAATCCACGTTTATTGGTCTTTGGGTCATTGAAAAAATATTCTTTAAAAAATCCACGTTTATTGGTCTTTGGGTCATTGAAAAAATATTCTTTAAAAAATCTACGTTTATTGGTCTTTGAGTCATTGAAAAAATATTTTATAAAAAATCCACGTTTATTTGGTTCTTCAAAAAATATTTTATAAAAAATCCACGTTTATTTGGTTCTTCAAAAAATATTCTTTAAAAAATCCACGTTTATTTAATTCTTGAAGAAATATTCTTTAAAAAATCCACGTTTATTTGGTTCTTGAAAAAAAATCTTTAAAAAATTCACGTTTATTTTGTTCTTGAAAGAATATTCTTTAAAAAATCCACGTTTATTTTGTTCTTGAAAAAATATTCTTTAAAAAATCCACGTTTATTTGGTTCTTGAAAAAAAATCTTTAAAAAATTCACGTTTATTTTGTTCTTGAAAGAATATTCTTTAAAAAATCCACGTTTATTTTGTTCTTGAAAAAATATTCTTTAAAAAATCCACGTTTATTTGGTTCTTGAAAAAATATTCTTCAAAAAATCCACGTTTATTTGGTTCTTGAAAAAATATTTTTTAAAAAAAATCCACGTTTATTGTTCCTTGATAAAATAGTCTTTAAAAAATCCACGTTTATTGTACCTTGATAAATATTCATTAAAAAAATCCACGTCTATTGTTGATAAATATTCTTTAAAAAAATCCACGTTTATTGGTCGGATGGTCCTTAAAAATTATTCTTAAAAATCCACGTTTATTTGGTTCTTGAAAAAATGTTCTTTAAAAAAATCCACGTTTATTGTTCCTTGATAAAATAGTCTTTAAAAAATCCACGTTTATTGTTCCTTGATAAATATTCATTAAAAAAATCCACGTCTATTGTTGATAAATATTCTTTAAAAAAATCCACGTTTATTGGTCGGATGGTCCTTAAAAATTATTCTTAAAAATCCACGTTTATTGGTCTGAGGATCCTTGAAGAAATATTCTTCAAAAAATCCACGTTTATTCTTTTAAAAATCCGCGTTTACTGGTATGTAATTGTACTGAAATATAATGTAATCCTTCAAAATCGAATATGTCCTTTTTGCTTTAGATTTTTCTAAATTGTCTCCTGATTTATTTCTTTAAAAATTTGCATTGACCTTGGATATCCATAAAAGTCCTTAAAAACGATATCCAAGTTGCAAGAATTCAATGGTTTTTGCAAAATTCATAAAAATCTCACAATTTTAGAGTTACATATATCACTCCCGTATCGCTAAAAAACACGGTAGTAGCCACAATAGCTCCTCAAATAATATTCTTAATTTTTAAATTTCATTTTATTATAATTTCCTTGTATTTTACTAACAACTTGCCTTGATTGCCAGTACTACCAACTGGATGGCTATCAAATAATGTACCAGCCATGGCAATATGAATATGAATTTTACTCATAAAAAACGACCTCCACCCCTTCCCTACACCCCATCACATCCGCAATGATTTGTGTGCCAAAGAAAAATCCGAAAACCCCTCCATTTCTGATGGTCAATGTTGCAACAAACATTACCTTGTGGCTCTGACTCCGTCTCTTTGTTGCCCTGCATCCTGCAACACCCATTGCCGCAGCTGTGGCTGTGGCTTTGGCTCTTGGCTGGCTGCTGAGATGCATATTGTTTACGAATTACGTTCTGGATGCCAGCGCGTTGCAATTTATTAAATGTCTTCATTTGCCGTTTTGTTGTTTAAAGCTGTAAAGAGTTAATGTTGTTATTAAGTCTAGCGATTCGAGGATATTGTTATTGGTGTAGTTACTGACTGGTGTTGTTGCTTTAGTTGGTGTTTATGCCTTTTAAAATCTTTGTTAGCAGCAGCCATATTATATGGGTAGTCTTTGTTGTTATTTTTGTAAATTTCATGGTTGCGGTCTTGGGGGTTTTTCTGTTTTGCTGGGGTTTAATTTTTAGTTTTAAACTCATACAATTTTAACACTTCTTTGTGGTTTAAGAGGGTTGGTATGGAAAGTGTTGTAAAAAATTTGATGGCAAATTGAAAATAAAACCGTTAAAATTAATTGTATAATTTGCTAATATTCTTCAAAATTCCTCATTGTAGGTCTTGGAGAGGCCCTTAAACAAATATTTTTGTTCTTTAGGAAATATTGTTAAAAATCCAATCCTGTGACAACGCTTGTGTTTCTGAAAGTATTCGTAAAAATTCCACGGTTGTGACTCCCAAATAGACCTTGAAAAATTTCATAACAATATTTTTGAGAAAAAAAAAAATGAAAACTCATTTTTTGTGGCCCAGGAGGTCCTTAAGAAAATAATCTTAAAAAATCCATTGTTGCCGAGATGGTCTTTGAGAAAATATTCTCAAAAATCCGTGTTTTGTGTCCTTGAAAGTCATTGGAAAAATATTCTCAAGAATCCAAGTTTCGGTCATAATCCATAATTTTTGGCTCAAATGGTCTCCGAAGAGGAGGGAAAGTATTCCCAAAAAAATATTCTTAAAAATCGAAATGTTGAGCACCTGAATGTCCTGTTTATGGAATCCATTTCTGTGGCCTTGGGATTTCTTGAGAAAAATATTCTTCAAATCTAATTGAGTAGCCTTAGAAGTCCTTGAGAAAAAATTCTTCAAAATCCCCTGTTTTGTGGCACTGAGGGGTCTTTTAAAAATAGTTTTTATTTTTCAAAGATTCTCTGAAAAATATTCCTAAAAATCGAAATTTTGAGCACTAGAATGTCCTGTTCTTAGAATCCATTTGTGTGGCCTTGGGATTTCTTGAGAAAGTTTAAAAAAATCCACGTTTTGTTGCTTGGAACGTCCTCGGAATCCAAACTGTGTGGCCTTGAAGGTCCTTATCCTTAAAGTCCATTTGTGTATCCTTAGAAGTCCTTGAGAATATATTCTTTAAATCCAAATTGTGTGGCCTAGAATGTCCTCAAAAAATATTCTTCTATTCTTCAAAATCCCCTATTTTGAGGCACTGAAGGTCCTTAAAAAATATTTTTTAAAGTCCTCGTTTGTGGCCTTAAAAGTCCTTGGAAAAATTCTCGTAAAATTTCCTTTTAATAATCCTTAAAAAAATATTCTTAAAAAATCCACGTTTATTGGTCTTTGGGTCCTTGAAAAAATATTCTTTAAAAAATCCACGTTTATTGGTCTTTGGGTCCTTGAAAAAATATTCTTTAAAAAATCCACGTTTATTGGTCTTTGGGTCGTTGAAAATATTCTTAAAAAATCCACGTTTATTGGTCTTTGGGTCCTTGAAAAAATATTCTTTAAAAAATCCACGTTTATTGGTCTTTGGGTCCTTGAAAAATATTCTTAAAAAATCCACGTTTATTGGTCTTTGGGTCCTTGAAAAAATATTCTTTAAAAAATCCACGTTTATTGGTCTTTGGGTCCTTGAAAAATATTCTTAAAAAATCCACGTTTATTGGTCTTTGGGTCCTTGAAAAAATATTCTTAAAAAATCCACGTTTATTGGTCTTTGGGTCCTTGAAAAAATATTCTTTAAAAAATCCACGTTTATTGGTCTTTGGGTCCTTGAAAAATATTCTTAAAAAATCCACGTTTATTGGTCTTTGGGTCCTTAAAAAAATATTCTTTAAAAAATCCACGTTTATTGGTCTTTGGGTGCTTGAAAAAATATTCTTAAAAAATCCACGTTTATTGGTCTTTGGGTCCTTAAAAAAATATTCTTTAAAAAATCCACGTTTATTGGTCTTTGGGTGCTTGAAAAAATATTCTTTAAAAAATCCACGTTTATTGGTCTTTGGGTCCTTGAAAAAATATTCTTTAAAAAATCCACGTTTATTGGTCTTTGGGTGCTTGAAAAAATATTCTTTAAAAATCCACGTTTATTGGTCTTTGGGTCCTTGAAAAAATATTCTTTAAAAAATCCACTTTTATTGGTCTTTGGGTCCTTGAAAAAATATTCTTTAAAAAATCCACGTTTATTGGTCTTTGGGTCCTTGAAAAAATATTCTTTAAAAAATCCACGTTTATTGGTCTTTGGGTCCTTGAAAAAATATTCTTTAAAAAATCCACGTTTATTGGTCTTTGGGTCCTTGAAAAAATATTCTTTAAAAAATCCACGTTTATTGGTCTTTGGGTCCTTGAAAAATATTCTTAAAAAATCCACGTTTATTGGTCTTTGGGTCCTTGAAAAAATATTCTTTAAAAAATCCACGTTTATTGGTCTTTGGGTCCTTGAAAAATATTCTTAAAAAATCCACGTTTATTGGTCTTTGGGTCCTTGAAAAAATATTCTTTAAAAAATCCACGTTTATTGGTCTTTGGGTCCTTGAAAAATATTCTTAAAAAATCCACGTTTATTGGTCTTTGGGTCCTTGAAAAAATATTCTTAAAAAATCCACGTTTATTGGTCTTTGGGTCCTTGAAAAAATATTCTTTAAAAAATCCACGTTTATTGGTCTTTGGGTCCTTGAAAAATATTCTTAAAAAATCCACGTTTATTGGTCTTTGGGTCCTTGAAAAAATATTCTTTAAAAAATCCACGTTTATTGGTCTTTGGGTGCTTGAAAAAATATTCTTAAAAATCCACGTTTATTGGTCTTTGGGTCCTTAAAAAAATATTCTTTAAAAAATCCACGTTTATTGGTCTTTGGGTGCTTGAAAAAATATTCTTTAAAAAATCCACGTTTATTGGTCTTTGGGTCCTTGAAAAAATATTCTTTAAAAAATCCACGTTTATTGGTCTTTGGGTCCTTGAAAAAATATTCTTTAAAAAATCCACGTTTATTGGTCTTTGGGTCCTTGAAAAAATATTCTTTAAAAAATCCACGTTTATTGGTCTTTGGGTCCTTGAAAAAATATTCTTTAAAAAATCCACGTTTATTGGTCTTTGGGTCCTTGAAAAAATATTCTTTAAAAAATCCACGTTTATTGGTCTTTGGGTCCTTGAAAAAATATTCTTTAAAAAATCCACGTTTATTGGTCTTAGGGTCCTTGAAAAAATATTCTTTAAAAAATCCACGTTTATTGGTCTTAGGGTCATTGAAAAAATATTCTTTAAAAAATCCACGTTTATTGGTCTTAGGGTCCTTGAAAAAATATTCTTTAAAAAATCCACTTTTATTGGTCTTAGGGTCCTTGAAAAAATATTCTTTAAAAAATCCACTTTTATTGGTCTTAGGGTCCTTGAAAAAATATTCTTCAAAAAATCCACTTTTATTGGTCTTAGGGTCCTTGAAAAAATATTCTTTAAAAAATCCACGTTTATTGGTCTTTGGGTCCTTGAAAAAATATTCTTTAAAAATAATAAAAAATAAAATAATCTTTAAAAAATCCACTTTTATTGGTCTTTGGGTCCTTGAAAAAATATTCTTTAAAAAATCCACGTTTATTGGTCTTAGGGTCCTTGAAAAAATATTCTTTAAAAAATCCACGTTTATTGGTCTTAGGGTCCTTGAAAAAATATTCTTTAAAAAATCCACATTTATTGATCTTAGGGTCCTTGAAAAAATATTCTTTAAAAAATCCACTTTTATTGGTCTTAGGGTCCTTGAAAAAATATTCTTTAAAAAATCCACGTTTATTGGTCTTTGGGTCCTTGAAAAAATATTCTTTAAAAAATCCACGTTTATTGGTCTTTGGGTCCTTGAAAAATATTCTTTAAAAAATCCACGTTTATTGGTCTTAGGGTCCTTGAAAAAATATTCTTTAAAAAATCGACGTTTATTGGTCTTAGGGTCCTTGAAAAAATATTCTTTAAAAAATCCACTTTTATTGGTCTTAGGGTCCTTGAAAAAATATTCTTTAAAAAATCCACGATTATTGGTCTTTGGGTCCTTGAAAAAATATTCTTTAAAAAATCCACGTTTACTGGTCTTTGGGTCCTTGAAAAAATATTCTTTAAAAAATACACGATTATTGGTCTTTGGGTCCTTGAAAAAATATTCTTTAAAAAATCCACGTTTATTGGTCTTTGGGTCCTTGAAAAAATATTCTTTAAAAAATACACGATTATTGGTCTTTTGGTCCTTGAAAAAATATTCTTTAAAAAATCCACGTTTATTGGTCTTTTGGTCCTTGAAAAAATATTCTTTAAAAAATCCACGTTTATTGGTCTTTTGGTCCTTGAAAAAATATTCTTTAAAAAATCCACGTTTATTGGTCTTTTGGTCCTTGAAAAAATATTCTTTAAAAAATCCACGTTTATTGGTCTTTTGGTCCTTGAAAAAATATTCTTTAAAAAATCCACGTTTATTGGTCTTTTGGTCCTTGAAAAAATATTCTTTAAAACATCCACGTTTATTGGTCTTTTGGTCCTTGAAAAAATATTCTTTAAAAAATCCACGTTTATTGGTCGTTTGGTCCTTGAAAAAATATTCTTTAAAAAATCCACGTTTATTGGTCTTTTGGTCCTTGAAAAAATATTCTTTAAAAAATCCACGTTTATTGGTCTTTGGGTATTTGGAAAAATATTCTTTAAAAATCCACGTTTATTGGTCTTTGGGTATTTGAAAAAATATTCTTTAAAAAATCCACGTTTATTGGTCTTTGGGTATTTGAAAAAATATTCTTTAAAAAATCCACGTTTATTGGTCTTTGGGTCCTTGAAAAAATATTCTTTAAAAAATCCACGTTTATTGGTCTTTGGGTGCTTGAAAAAATATTCTTTAAAAAATCCACGTTTATTGGTCGTTTGGTCCTTGAAAAAATATTCTTTAAAAAATCCACGTTTATTGGTCTTTTGGTCCTTGAAAAAATATTCTTTAAAAAATCCACGTTTATTGGTCGTTTGGTCCTTGAAAAAATATTCTTTAAAAAATCCACGTTTATTGGTCTTTTGGTCCTTGAAAAAATATTCTTTAAAAAATCCACGTTTATTGGTCTTTGGGTGCTTGAAAAAATATTCTTTAAAAAATCCACGTTTATTGGTCGTTTGGTCCTTGAAAAAATATTCTTTAAAAAATCCACGTTTATTGGTCTTTTGGTCCTTGAAAAAATATTCTTTAAAAAATCCACGTTTATTGGTCGTTTGGTCCTTGAAAAAATATTCTTTAAAAAATCCACGTTTATTGGTCTTTTGGTCCTTGAAAAAATATTCTTTAAAAAATCCACGTTTATTGGTCTTTGGGTCCTTGAAAAATATTCTTAAAAAATCCACGTTTATTGGTCTTTGGGTCCTTGAAAAAATATTCTTTAAAAAATCCACGTTTATTGGTCTTTGGGTCCTTGAAAAAATATTCTTAAAAAATCCACGTTTATTGGTCTTTGGGTCCTTGAAAAAATATTCTTTAAAAAATCCACGTTTATGGTCTTTGGGTCCTTGAAAAATATTCTTAAAAAATCCACGTTTATTGGTCTTTGGGTCCTTAAAAAAATATTCTTTAAAAAATCCACGTTTATGGTCTTTGGGTCCTTGAAAAATATTCTTAAAAAATCCACGTTTATTGGTCTTTGGGTCCTTAAAAAAATATTCTTTAAAAAATCCACGTTTATTGGTCTTTGGGTGCTTGAAAAAATATTCTTAAAAAATCCACGTTTATTGGTCTTTGGGTCCTTAAAAAAATCCACGTTTATTGGTCTTTGGGTGCTTGAAAAAATATTCTTTAAAAAATCCACGTTTATTGGTCTTTGGGTCCTTGAAAAAATATTCTTTAAAAAATCCACGTTTATTGGTCTTTGGGTGCTTGAAAAAATATTCTTTAAAAAATCCACGTTTATTGGTCTTTGGGTCCTTGAAAAAATATTCTTTAAATAATCCACTTTTATTGGTCTTTGGGTCCTTGAAAAAATATTCTTTAAAAAATCCACGTTTATTGGTCTTTGGGTCCTTGAAAAAATATTCTTTAAAAAATCCACGTTTATTGGTCTTTGGGTCCTTGAAAAAATATTCTTTAAAAAATCCACGTTTATTGGTCTTAGGGTCCTTGAAAAAATATTCTTTAAAAAATCCACGTTTATTGGTCTTAGGGTCATTGAAAAAATATTCTTTAAAAAATCCACGTTTATTGGTCTTAGGGTCCTTGAAAAAATATTCTTTAAAAAATCCACTTTTATTGGTCTTAGGGTCCTTGAAAAAATATTCTTTAAAAAATCCACTTTTATTGGTCTTAGGGTCCTTGAAAAAATATTCTTCAATAAATCCACTTTTATTGGTCTTAGGGTCCTTGAAAAAATATTCTTTAAAAAATCCACGTTTATTGGTCTTTGGGTCCTTGAAAAAATATTCTTTAAAAATAATAAAAAATAAAATAATCTTTAAAAAATCCACTTTTATTGGTCTTTGGGTCCTTGAAAAAATATTCTTTAAAAAATCCACGTTTATTGGTCTTAGGGTCCTTGAAAAAATATTCTTTAAAAAATCCACGTTTATTGGTCTTAGGGTCCTTGAAAAAATATTCTTTAAAAATCCACATTTATTGGTCTTAGGGTCCTTGAAAAAATATTCTTTAAAAAATCCACTTTTATTGGTCTTAGGGTCCTTGAAAAAATATTCTTTAAAAAATCCACGTTTATTGGTCTTTGGGTCCTTGAAAAAATATTCTTTAAAAAATCCACGTTTATTGGTCTTTGGGTCCTTGAAAAAATATTCTTTAAAAAATCCACGTTTATTGGTCTAAGGGTCCTTGAAAAAATATTCATTAAAAAATCCACGTTTATTGGTCTTAGGGTCCTTGAAAAAAATATTCTTTAAAAAATCCACGTTCATTGGTCTTAGGGTCCTTGAAAAAATATTCTTTAAAAAATCCACGTTTATTTGGATCCTTGAAAAAATATTCTTGAAAAAATCCACGTTTATTAGTCTTAGGGTCCTTGAAAAAATATTCATTAAAAAATCCACGTTTATTGGTCTTAGGGTCCTTGAAAAAAATATTCTTTTAAAAATCCTCGTTTTTTTGGGTCCTTGCAAAAAAAATCTTTAAAAAATTGGCCCTTGGTTCCACGGATCCTTAATTAAAATTCTCATCCTTTCCATACCTCCCGAATTGCTCAATTTCATGTCAAGTGAACGCACACTCATACACACACACACAACCAATCACACATGTTAACAACCATCCAACATTGGTCATGTTGCAATAACGCTGGTGTTGAGTCGCTGTTAATGTCATGTTGCCCAAAATGACGTAGTGACTGACATGGTGTTGGGCTGTCAGTGAGATGTTGCTGTTGTTGTCGGTGTTGCTGAATACTACAATATTTGTGTTGTGGCCATTGGTATTATTTCATATCACCATTCCTGCCCCCACCACAGCTCCCTTCAGACCCTCGCCTCCTTTGATGCTTTATTATGACGTTATGCACTCGGCGGGCCTCTTGTCGCGTTGGGTCATTTTGGATTTTATTTTAGTTGACGGCGAATGTCTGAATTTTGTTTCTTCCCCTCGGGTCCAGCGTGTGTCCATCGGAATAATTCATCTGTCGGCTGTTTCTATGGCCAAGACATCAAGGAAGGAGTGTGGCTCAGGTTGTATGTTTGCTTGGGTGTGGATGTGTGTGTGTGTGCGATGTCTTATTGTCGGTGCTGTCTAAACATTTGCATCTTATGTTCAATTCAACCATGACTTTGAGGTGTGAGCTATTTTAATGTTCTTGATTACCAATGATAAAATTGTTCGGCATAAAGTAAAGTTGGCCACAGCCCAACACCGCAACCTCCTCCTCTTCCAAATATTGAGAAAAAAATAAAGAAACCGTTTAACCCAGCCCCCTTAATGGTCGGTCACTCTCAGGCTGATGATGAGGATGATGGTCAAATGTCTTTTGAGCCGTTTGTCGGCCAAGAAAGAGAGAGAGGGGGCTAGGGTAGAATTTAAGAGAAGACTTTGAAATCAACTATCCTTGGCATGGCCTAGACCTTACCTGCCTAGGCCACTTCAAGGTGTTGTTCTTTCAGTTGTTGTAAACGCTATTCTTTATGATGTTGTCGCCTTGGTCCTCATAATCCTCCTTCTCATCATCCTTGTCCACATCAACGCCATCCGCTCAGAGTGATCACCACCGGACATTGGGGCTTGTTGCATTAGCATTGTTTATTACAAGAAAACCAGCAACAAGAACAACAACAAAATGAACATGATTTTGGCTGTAGTTGATGGCGGACCAGCCTTGAATATTTCTGTTATTGTTGTTGTTGCTGTTGTTGAAATAAAAATATTTACCCTGCGGTCATTTTTGGCTGTAACAAGATAATTGCTTAATTTGATTGGCTTGTGCATTATCAGGCGTAAAATGGTTATAGACTTACTCGCACACACACATAGTCACATTCACCAGCTTTGAACTGCAAGCTGGCTAGTTCGCCTGCTTGCTTGCCGGCATATCGCTTCTGTGGCGTAGTGTTATCGCTCGTGCTGCTGCATTGTATAGCTGCAAAATGCGTTCTGTTGTTTAGGTAAATTAGTGCGAATTCCAGGCAATGTGGGCCATTCCGGATGTTGTAGGACAGGGCGGACCTGATTCTGGGCTAGATTATTTATTTTTGATAATCAAGTTAAGTGGATTTTCTTTGAAAATGCCCCTATTATGCAAGCCACCGAAATGGAGGATATAGACACTTTGTAGGTCAAAGTGGCAGCTAGAATTATGTATAAATTTGTCCGAATTCTTCGAAATATCTAAATTCCCCAGCAACATTTTAATATCCTCAGCCATATGGCTAAAGAGGGTATATATCATTTGATACACAAATGTGCCAAAATGTGCCTAGTCGAAATAAAATTTTTTAGCTTTTGTCCTCTTGGGACCAAATCAGTTTCCGGACATTTGGAGTCGATCTAGCGATGACCATCCGTCCATCTGTCTATCTGGCTGGTGTGCACCATAACTCTTGAAGAGAGTATCCGATTTGGTCCAAACTTGGTACATCATAATATCTTTATCGAAATTAGATCGAGTTCGGAGATGGGAAATATCGGTCCACTCCTTCTGGTACCTCCCCATAAAATGTCGAAATTTTGCATCAGTGCTAGGTCAGGTCCGAAAAGGGACAATATCGGTTCTCTCCATCAAATACCTCCCTCACAAAGGGTCGAAATTTTGATTAATTACAACTTTTCAAAAATGTGATATAACAACCCGATTGTACACATGACAACATTTTTATTTACCCAAGGTCTGCTGTGAAGACGGGCTATATCGATCCGCTTCTTCTGGTGCCTCTCCCACAAAGGGTCAAAGTTTTGAATAACCAAAACGATCATAAAATTCGTAAGAAGCATTTGGTTGTCTTCATATTTCACATGTACCATTATTTCTATTAACACAAGATTTGCTGTGAAGATGGGATATATCGGTCCACTCCTACAAAGAGTCAAAATTTGTACTTGTCGTACAATTATAGTACACATGTCCGTAAGGACCTCTATATGTCCCGGCTACACATGCACAGCGACTCTAATAACAAATTTGAGATTTTAAGCATTATATGTTTACAGAACAGTGTGGCTTGTTTGTTCGGGATACCGTAGTATTTTGTTGTTGCAAAATTTTTAGGCTTTATCCCTTTATTGTTGTTTTTATAAAAACAACGTTTGTTTATTAGTGGAGAACGATGGTAATGTTTACCAGGGGGTAAGGCAGGGAATACCTAGGTTTCGGAAAGAGCCACCAATCCTCATCAGTTCCCTTGTTTTTTGTCTGGGATATTCTCCCCAGAAGAAACCTAGGTATTACCTGCCTTACCCCCTGGTAAAAATTACCATCGTTCTCCACTAATAAACAAACGCTGTTTTTATAAAAACAACAATAAAGGGATAAAGCCTAAAAATTTTGCAACAACAAAATACTACGGTATCCCGAACAAACAAGCCACACTGTTCTATTAATAGACAAGGCACGGTCGACGAAGGGGTTTTTGTTGTAACAGACAAAACCAACTTACATGGTTATGCTACTTCGTTCAGGTTGAACGAAAGCATAACAAGTGGAGAAAGATGTAAATGTTTATAAGTACGGTTGTAAGATTTAGAAGACTTTCCAAAAGAATTTTAGTTTTATTTAATTCTTTGGTTCCTCTTCTATTGAGCTTACGATCTCGTCACTTGGGTAAAAAATGTTTTTTATCATAGAAGTTATTTTTAAAATAACTTCTGGGGAGAATATCCCAGACAAAAAACAAGGGAACTGATGAGGATTGGTGGCTCTTTCCGAAACCTAGGTATTCCCTGCCTTACCCCCTGGTAAACATTACCATCGTTCTCCACTAATAAACAAACGTTGTTTTTATAAAAACAACAATAAAGGGATAAAGCCTAAAAATTATATGTTTACCCTAAACCAAATTGTACCCAATTCAGGGTAAGATAAAAAACTGCAACAAAGTCAAACGCCGTAATTTTTCCCTTTTTTTTGAATTTTATTGAATGAAAGCAAAAAATGTCGAAAATTGCATAAAATTTTAGAATAAGTTGAGATTTGTTCGAATTCGTCACCCTTGATACGAATTATGGCCTTCAAACGGCTAGTGAAACCGTCACACGCTGGCCGAATGTTGCTCTGTGGTATTTTGGCCCATTCCCAGCGAAGCTCTTGCTTGAGGTGATCGACACTTTGGTATTTTTTAGTGCCAACCTTGCTTTCTAAAATATTCCAGACACAATGGTCCAACGGCTTGGTATCCGGAGATTTTGGTGGCCATTGTGCGCTGGAAATAAAGCGAGGAACCTCGTTTTTTAACCATTCTTAGGTGGCGCGTGCTAAGTGCGATGGTGCTGAGTCCTGTTGTCTGCGGCAAAAAGTTAGCGTGCCCAAGGATTTAATACACCCTCCAGAATATTTTCGCGATAATATTCGGAATTTATTTTGATGCCACGGTCGATTAATACGAGCGGAGATCGACCGTCGGCTGTTATGGCGGCCCACTCCATCACCTTGGACGGCGTTTGAGTTCTGGTGGCCAACCGAAGGTGCACATTTTCAGCTGACCTCTTTGGCAAGTAAACACGATCATTTTGTTTGTTTACAAACCGCTGGACAACTAATGTTTTCTCATCGGAGAAAACCAAATTTTTCATTTCAACCCTTTGGGCCAAGCGAAGCAACTCTTTAGCTCTTTTAAGTGTATTTTCTTTCTGTTGCGGAGTAAGTTCTTGCACTTTTTGGAATTTCAACAACTTTACACCGAGCTCATTTCATTCATTCAGTATTTGCCGAATGGAATATTTCAATATGTGCAGCTCACGAGCCATTTTTCGGCTACTGCGACGCGGTTTCGATCAAGTCGCTTCGAACCATTTCTGCTGATGTTGCTGTTTTCATCCGTCCACTTCCTTGACGTCGGGCTACGCTACCAGTATCACGGCAACGAGTGATGGTACGCTAACGTACGTAGCTAAATTTAAAGAAATCACACTATCGCGCTTGAATTCCATCACGAATAACTTTTTTTTTGGAAAATTCTCACCAAAATGCTTTTGTACGCTTACAAACTATATAATGAGCTGTCACTGGAATAATTTTAACAGCTGTCGGACGAGTGGCTTAGAAATGACAGCAGTCTAAAGTTGGCTGCAGTTTTATTTCCTCACCCTGTATAAATATATATTGGTTCACCCAAGTTTTCCAAAATTTGGTACCATTTAGCACACTTAAGTACAAATTTTCATTACTACCCACATCATACAGTCCAATAGAAATCATATTTTCAAATTTCAGGATTCCAACTCTATTAGTTCTTCCAAAATTTAATTTGTACTAAATTTAGTACCATTAGTATGAATTTCTAAAAACTACCTTTATTCCCCAGTCCTAGCATACAACGTTAATTTATTTTTAATTTTCAGCCCTATCGGTTCTCCCAAATCGAAATTGTACCAAATTTAGTGTCACTTAGTACTTTTCGTGCACATAAGTACACATTTCCAAAACTTACTCCATATCCCAATCTTACACTCCGCCGGTAATCTTATATCCAATTTTCAGGATACCAGCTCTATCGGTTCTCCCAAATTGTACCAAATTTAGTACCATTCAGTACCCTTAAGTACAAATTTTCATAACTACCCAAATCATACAGTCCTATAAAAATCTTATTTCCCAGTATCAGGATTCCAACACTATTGTTTATATCCAAATCCAAATTATACAAAACTTAGTACCACTTAGTACACTTAAGTGCAAATTTTTATAACTACCCACGTCCAATAGAAATCTTATTTTTAAATTTCGGATACCAACTCTACCGGTTCACTCAAAATTTAAATTGTACCGAATGTAGTACCATTTAGTACACATAAGTACGAATTTCCAAAACTACCCGCATACCTCAGTCCAGCAGTCAATACTAATCAATAGTGATCTTATTTCAGGATTCCAGATTTCCAGAATTCTATTGGTCCTCACAAATTTAAATTGTACCAAATTCAGTACCATTAAGTACACATAAGTGCGAATTTCCAAAATTACCTACATTCCCCAGTCCTAGGATGGGGAATTCCCAATTTCCCAGAATTCCAGCCCTATCGGTTCTCCCAAATCGAAATTGTACCAAATTTAGTATTATTTAGTACTTTTTGTGCATATAAGTACAAATTTCGAAAACTTCCTTCATATCCCAATCACACATTCCGCCAGTAATGTTAATTTCGGTTTTCAGAATACCGGCTCAATTGGTTTACCAAAATATAAATTGTACCAAAGTTAGTACCACTTAGTACACATACGTACGAATTTCCAAAATTACCTACATGCCTCAGGTCCACAATGCAATTGCAATCGTATTTCTAAATTTCAGGATTCCAACACTATTGGCTCTCACCAAATTTAAATTGTACCAAATTTAGTACCATTTAGTGCGCATAAACTGCCTACATTCCTCAATCCTAGAATGCAATGGTAATCAAATTTTTAAATCTCAAAATTCTAGCTCTATCGTATTACTCAAATCAAAATTGTACACATTTTTTTACCATTCAGTACTTTTCGTGCACATAAGTACACATATCGAAAACTTACCACATATTCCAATCCTACACTCAGCCAGTAACCTTCTGTATTCCACCTCCACCCGTTTCTCCAAATTTAAATTGTACTAAAATTAGTACCGTTTAGTACTATTCGTATTCATGACTGTTCTCTGTCAAAATTACCTCTTTACACCGACGCTACTTCTCAACCTTGATTCCCATACCAAATTTCAAGTTTTTAGTTCTAACCGTTCACATGATACGAAATGGTACAAAATGTAGTACATTTTAGTACTTTTCGTGCAAAACTCTTTTGGTACACTATCACACACTCCATCAGTGACCCTCATTCCAAATATAAGAGTTCTAATTCTACGGCTTCATCAAATACAGAGGGTGCCATGTTGAGAACCATTTGATACTTTTCGCTCTTCCAAAATTAAAATCACATCGACACAAACTCCCATTCCAAATTTAATGTTTTTAGCTCTAACCGTTCACCAAATGTGGTACATTTGAGCACTTTTCGTACAAAACCCCTTTGGTACATCCGTTTAGTACTTTTCGTATTCATGACTACGCCTTTCAAAATTACTTCTTTACATCGACTCTTCTCCTCAACCTGGATTTCCATTCCAAATTTCAAGCTTTTAGCTTCAAGCGTTTACATTATACGAAAGGTACCAAATTTAGTACATTTTAGTACTTTTCGTACAATATCCCTTTGGGACATCTATCATACACTCCATCAGTGACCCTCATTCCAAATTTAAGAGTTCTAGCACATCTACTGCTTCCTCAAAGACAAAGGGTATTATTTTTAATACCTTTTTGGAACGTTTCGTACCATTCTAGTACGAATTTGCAAACACCCAGCCTTATCTGACCCCTTCGGACCAAGAATGATCCTCGCCTAAAATTTCAAGATTCTACCTTCAGACGTTTCGTCTGGCCGTTGATGAATCGTCAGTCAGTCAATTACTTTACACTACAGATTCCTTTTCACTATGGAATCACCCATACGCACCTCGCAATTTTCCTTATCGATTGTTATACAATTTTGATAATATAGTCATTTAGCCTGTGGTTATCAAACTATGGCATTTCCAATGAACCGTCCATCTAATCTAGCATTCATTTATCCGTAGTACCGTCCATCCATCCGACCATCCGCCTTTTCAACCAGCCATCCATCCAACCATCCAACCATCCATCCAGTCATCCATCCATCTTTCATAGACACATTGTTAACTTATGGTGCATATCATTTTGGAATATTGTGCGGTTCTAAGCCTAGGGCTTCTTGAGGTTTTCTTTGTTGCTGGTTTTGATTTTCGTTGGTTGCGGTCAAACTGGTGTGATTTGTGAAAATGCTAATTAAGGCGAGAGCAACGTGTGTGCACACACACACACACACACATATAAGCACACACGCACACATATGCATGTGATTGTAGTTTATTGTGCAAAATTCCTGTTAACTGATATTGCAAATTTGTGTGTTTTTGGTGTTCGCTTGGGTGTATCCATGTCGGTCTGTGGTAATTTCTACTACTCTCTCCTCATTGGCATTTGAATAACACAAATATTGTTGGCATACCTTACCGGAGGTTCGGTATGGTATTGGTTGGCAGCATGGCCCCCATTGGAAAATTAGTGGAAGGACAGGTGTGTTGAGATCTGTATTTGACATGGCAATTATGATTATGAGGTGGAGAAGGCGGGGGAGGAGGGGCGGAGGAGGCGGTGGTGTAGATGAACAAAACTGATAATTACTTCGGGGTAATGTGGTTGACAAGTCGTTGTGATTTAAGGAGCAATTAGAAATGTGAGGACAAATTTGTGCACAAAAGGATACAAATGGATTTAAAAGGACTGCAAATTTGAAAATCTTTAAGGAGTAAAATAATCAGAAATATGGATTTTTGTGCCCTCAGACATATGGTTAAATACGGTATATATCATTTGATACTGGCAAAACGTGTCTTATCGAAATAAAAATTTTAGACCCAAGGTTCCTTTGGACCAAATCCGTTTCAGGACATTTGGAGTTGATCTGGAGCTGTCTGTCTGTCTGGCTGGTGCGCACGATAACTCTCGAAGGGAGCATCTTGATTTTTTTATTTTGATTTGATTTAAACTTGGTTCATGGTAATATTATTTTTAAATTTATATCGAGTTAGGAGATGTGCAATATAGGTCCTCTCAGTCTGGTACCTCCCTCACAAAAGATCAACATTTTCACAGAAAATCATTATACCCTCATCCATATCATTTGATATCAAACTTAGTACATCGTGATATTATTATCAAACTTAGTTCGAGTTCGGATATTGGAAATATACGTCCACTCATTCAGATTTCCTCCCCATAAAAGTTCGGAATGTTCAAAAAAAAAAAAAAAAAAAATATATATATATATATATATATATATATATATATATATATATATATATATATATATATATATATATATATATATATATATATATATATATATATATATATATATATATTTATTATTTTATTTTTTACTGCACAAAAAGAGGAAAGATAATCCGATTTTGTTCCAACTTTGCATATCTTAATATTTGCATCAGTGCTAGGTCAGGTGGGAAAATGGACAATATAGGTCCACCCCATCACAGAGGGGGTGAAATTTTGAATAATTATTATTGTCTTCAAATCACACACATCAAAATATTTTTATGAATCCATGGTCTGATGTGAAGATGGAATATGTCGCTCCACTCTTTCTGGTACCTCCCCCACCAAATGTTGGCATTTTCAAAAAAAAAAAGAAAAAAAAATGAAAATAAATAAAATATTTTACTGCACAAAAATCGAAAGGATAATCCGACTTTTCTCCAACTTTGCATATCCTAATATTTGCATCTGTGCTAGGTCTGGTGCGAAAATGGACAATATTGGTCGACTCCATCAAGTACCTCCCCCACAAAAGGATGAAATTTAAACAAAAAAAAAATATTTTACTGCACAAAAGGCGAAAGGATAATCCGATTTTTCTCCAACTTTGCATATCCTAATGTTTTCATAAGTGCTAGGTCAGGTGCGAAAATGGACAATATCGGTACGCTTCATCAAGCACCTCCTCCACAAAGGGTCAAAATTTGGAATAATTATAAATCTTATGAAATGTGATCTTAGAGTCCGATTGTCTTCAAATTACACACATCAACATATTTTTATGAACCCATGGTCTGATGTGAGGATGAAATATGTCGATCCACTCCCTCTGGTACCTCCCCAACAAACGGATTACAATTTCAAAAAAAAAAAATATTTTATTGCACAAAAAGCGAAGGATAAACCGATTTTTGTCCAACTTTCCTAATATTTACATCAGTGCTAGGTCTGGTGGGAAAATAGACCATATCGGTCCACTCCACCAAGCACCTCCTCCACAAAGGGCCAAAATTTGGAATAATTATAAATCTTATAAAATGTGATGTAAGAGTCCGATTGTCTTCAAATTACACACAAGCCAATATTTTTATGAACCCAAGGTCCGGTGCGAAGATGGAATATATAGGTCCACTCCTTCTGTTAGCTCTCCCACAAAGCGACAGAACTTTAAATATCCATGAAGCTCATAGAACGCGAAATTAACATGAGATTCCATTCAGACTTGGCACATCTCAATATTTCCATCAACACAAGACCCTTTATAAAGATGGTACAGATCGGACCATTCCATCTGGTACCTCTCCCACATAGAGTTAACGTTTTGAATAACCAAAACGATTATAAAATCCGAAATAAGCATCCGGTTCCCTTCATACAACATAATATTTTTATTATCCCAAGATCTGCTGGGGAGATGTGATATATCGGTCCACTTCCTCTGGTAGCTCCCCCATAAGGTGTCAAAATTTTGAATATCCATAAAGCTCATAAAGAGCGATATAAACATCCGATTCCATTCAGACTTGGTACATCTCAAAATTTCCATTAACACAGGATCTGTTATAAAGATGGTACAGATCGGACCTTTCCTTCTTGTACCTCCCCCACAATGGTTCAATGTTTTGAATAACCATAACGATAATAAAATCCGAAATAAACATCCGGTTCTCTTCATATTTCACACAACATAATATTTTTATTATCCCAAGATCTGCTAGGAAGATGTCATGTATCGTTCCACTACTTCTAAAACTTCCCACACATAGGGTCAAAATTTTGAATAAACATGAAGCTCATAAAACCCGAAATTAACATCCGATTCCATTCAGACTTGGTATATCTCAATATTTCCATCAAAACATGATCTTTTATAAAGATGGTACTCTTCTGGTACTCCCCCCCCCCAACAAAGGGTCAACGTTTTGAATAACCAAAACGATCATAAATTCCGAAAGGAGCATCCGATTCTCTTCATATTTAACACATCCCATTATATCCACCGCTACAAGATCTGCAGACTTGCACATGTCAATATTTCCATCAACAAAAGATCTTTTAAAAACTGTGGAGATCGGACCATTCCTTCTGGAATCTCCCCCACAAAGAGTCAAATTTTTGAATAACCAAAACGATCATAAAATTTCGAAATAAGCACCCGATTCTCTTCATATGTAACACATCCCATTATTTCTACTACTACAAGATCTGCTGTGAAGGTGGGCTATATCGGTCCAATTCTTCTGTTACCTCCCTTATAAAGGGTCAAAAATGAGAATATCTATGAAGCTCATAAAACGCGAAATAAACATTCGATTCCATTCGGACTTGACAAACCTCAATATTTCTATCAAAACCTTATCTGCTATAAAGATGGTAGAGATTATACCATTTCTTCTGGTACCTACCCCATAAAGGGTTAACATTTTGAATAACCAAAACGATTATAAAATCTGAAAGAAGCATCCGATTCTCTTCATACTTCACATATCCCACTAAATCCAAAAACACAAGATTTGCTGTTAGGGTGGGTTATATTTGTCCACTCCTTCTGGTACCTTCCCTACAAAGCGAAATTAGCATGCGATTCCTTGCAGATTTTGTACATCTTAATATTTCCATCAACACAAGGTCTGTTATAAAGATAGTAGAGATCGGAACATTTCTTCTTGTACACCCCTCCCCCACACATAGGGTTCAAGATTTTGAAAAAACAAAACTTTCAAAGAAACCCAAATAGACATCAGACTTTGTTCAAATTTGACACATACAAACATTTTTGCTAACACAAAATCTGTTGTGAAGATGATATGATGATGATACATCTGCTAACCCCTTCTTGTAACTCACCCATAAAGGGTCACAAAGGGTACCACAGGCACATTTTATCATTTTCGAAAAATTGTCATATAAAGTGCAGGATGTAACCAAGATAGTCCAAACTAGGCATGTCGCAATTGTTATATCATATTTATTTAGGTACGATTCGAAATGGACAATACTGGCCCATTCCTTCGGAACCAACTCCATAGAGGGTCAACAATTTGAATAATTATAACAGAAATCAAAATATATTTAAATAATCGAAGTTTGGCTGAGGGTATACATCTGTTGGCAAAACCGACTGATACTTTTAAGTTTTTTTTTTAAGATTTTTGAAGGGCCAACAAAAATGTAGGAATAAATGCTTAAAAACATCAGAAAATCTTTTAAGTATTTTAGAATTATTCGAAGCAAAAATCATATTAGATGGTGTGTCAAATATCTAGGTAATACCTAATAACCTTTCTTTGGTCACCGGAAAACAGATCAGCCAAACATCTGGAGAACATTTGCTTAAAAAGAAATCTCAAGGAAAGCTCTAACGTATCCATAAAATGGCCAATAGTTATGATTTCTTAGGAAATTGCAATCGATACCTCCTCCCTGCCATCAGATGTACAGTGTTATTAGCCTGTCTTCGCAGTCATCATTTCTGCCTATTGTCATTGGGGACAATCTAAACGACAACATTAATACCAATTTGAGAAAATTTTCTGTCATCGCCAAGACAAAGTCGGAAAGGCAATGCGTGAAGCACAGATATGCCAAAATATTAGCCCGGCAAAACCGATTCGCCTCATTCCCATTTCCCATTCATTCCCATCCGTTACACGAAAATAGCAATTGGAAGTTATGATGTCCATTACATTTATGTTCTTTTGCTACGCTGCTATTTATGTTTGATTTCCTAGCTGGAGCTAAGGAAAATTCTTCTTTCGGGGTGAAAAAAAAAATTGGAAAAACCTACGCATATCTTGAATTTATGTTTTGACCATCGAATTTGCATTTTAAATCTAAACACAAGGAAATGTTGCCATGATGAGTTCTTGGCTGCTGAAAACCGATGCGGCTTATGTGTTTTCGGTATATGTATGTGTGTGTGTGTGCAGTCGATGAATTATTACAATTGCCAAATGATTTCCATTTAGCGTTATTCTTGCGAAATAGCAACTATGATGTAAGTATTGAAAAACGGTTCACATAGAAACGAAAGCAATAATAAAATATTGCCGGAAAATATTCGTCTTGGTTCTTGAAAAAATATTATTTAAAAAACTAAGTTTTTAGCTCAGTTGGTCGCTGAAAAAATGTTTTTCAATAGGTCAAAAGTATTAGTCGATTTTGCCGACAGATGTATAGCCTTAGCCAATATTGGTTAATTTATGATATATTTGACCCCCTTTCTGGGGGAGGCTCCGCAATAATGGGCTAATATTGTATAATTTAATATCTGACCTATGTTCGATGTTAATAATGCAAAGTGCCAGATTTGGGCCATATCGACTAACCTTTATATGAGACTTACAAGTGCCTGTTACTGCGTCAGTGAAAAGTCCACCTTAAAATTTTAGATTCATTCCAAGAGTTCGTGTTAGGCCTTTTTAGCCAATTTGTTCAGTTTGACAAAATTTTTTATATCCTCCATCAAAGTATGGATGGTATATTAAGTTTGTCATTCCGTTTGTAACACCTCAAAATATACATTTTAGACCCCACAAAGTATATATATTCTTGATCAGCATAAAATTCTATGTCGATTTAGCGATGTCCGTCCGTCTGTGGAAATCACTCTAGCTTCCGAACGAAATGAAGTAGGTTGAAAAAATTTTACTCAAATGTGTATTATGCCTGCAGGACTTTCGGTATTGAAAATGGGTCATGTAGGTCCCCTTTTGGTATAGCCCCCCATATAATGGTACCTCCCTTTTTTCGGTATTTTGATGATTTTAGCGACATTATTCACCGTAGTAGTTCTAAAGTTCGTAATGGAGATCGTAATTTAGAGTTCGTAATGGAAACTACAGTCTGTGACAGGAAATTGTTTATGCAGGTCCAGGTCTTCGTATAGCCTCCATATAATGGTACCTCCCGATATTCGATATTTTGATGATTTTAGCGACATTATTTACTGGAATTGATTCAAATTTGGTATTTGAAGTTCGTAATGGATAGTACAGCCTAAGATAGAAAATTGTCTACGCAGGTCCACGTCTTCGTATAGCCTCAATATAACGGTACCTTTGAAGATTTTAGCGACATTATTTACCGGAAATGTTTCAAATTTGGTATTTGAAGTTCATAATGAATAGTACAGCCTATGACAGAAAATTGTCTGCGCAGGTCAACGTCTTCGTATAGCCCCCATATAATGGTATCTCCCGATATTCGATACTTTGAAGATTTTATTGACATTATTCACCGGAATTGTTTCAAATTTGGCATTTGAAGTTCGTAATGGATAGTACAGCCTAAGACAGAAAATTTTCTGTGCAGGTCCCCCGTCTTCGCATAGCCCCCATACAAAGGTACCCCCCATCTCCGATATTCGGAATTTTGATGATTTTAGCTACATTTTTCACAGAAATTGTTTCAACTTTGGTATTTGAAATTCGTAATGGATAGTGCAACCTAAGACATAAAATTTTCAGTGCTGGCCCACGTCTTCGTATTGCCCCCATATAATGGTACCTTCCGATATTCGGTATTTTGAAGATTTTATTGACATTATTCACCGGAATTGTTTCAAATTTCGTATTTGAAGTTCATAATGGATATTACAGCCTATGACACAAAATTGTCTGAGCAGGTCCAGGTCTTCGTATAGGCCTCATATATCAGTACCTCCCTATATTCGGTATTTTGACGAGTTTAGGTACCTCCCTATATACGATATTTTGGCTTCACCGTTTATTTCAAGTTTCGAATATTAATGGCTTACGACAAACAATGCCTATGTAGGACCACGTCGTATAGACCCCAATATAACGGCTATATTCGGTATTTTTAAAATTTTAACAGAATTTTGAACCACGGACTGCAATAGTGACATTCATATCAAATTTGAGGATTTCAGACCTATTCCTACATCCAATTCCATTCTTTGTACTATTAAGTACTTTTCGTACAATTATAATGCACATTTTCAAAACCACATTCATATCACAATTCCAGATACCAAGAGATTCTCAGATAACAATCTCAATATCTCAATCCCATGTACGGCTCTATTTGTTAACCCAATACCAAATTTAGTTTCATTAAGTACTTTTTAAATAACTCCAAAAACACCTCCATATCACAATCACAGATACGAACAGAGAGCTCAATACAAATTTCGGGATTCTAGCTCTATCCATTCAACAAATTTTAAACAATCCACGTTTGTTTGGTCCTTCAAAAAATATATATTTTAAAAAATTCATTTTTATTTCGTCCTTCAACAAATATATTTTTTAAAAAATCCCTATTTATTTCGTCCTTCAAAAAATATATTTTTTAAAAATCAACGTTTATTTGGTCTTTGAAAAAATATTCTTCAAAAAATCCGCGTTTATTTGGCCTTTAAAAATATTCTACAAAAAATCCGCGTTTATTTGGCTTTTAAAAATATTCTTCAAAAAATCCACGCTTATTTGGCCTTTAAAAATATTCTTCAAAAAATCCTCGTTTATTTGGCCTTTAAAAATATTCTTTAAAAAATCCACATTTATTTGGCCTTTAAAAATATTCTTTAAAAAATCCACGTTCTCTTTGGTCCTTAAAAAAATATTTGTTAAAAAATCCACGTTCGTTTTGGTCCTTAAAAAAATATTTGTTAAAAAATCCACGTCCGTTTTGGTCCTTAAAAAATATTTTTTAAAAAATCCACGTTTATTTTCTCCTTGAAAAACTATTATTTGAAAAATCCACGTTTATATGGTCCTTGAAAAAATATTCTTTAAAAAATCCACGTTTATTTGGCCCTTGAAAAAATATTCTTTAAAAAATCCACGTTTATTTGGTCCTTGAAAAAATATTCTTTAAAAAATCAACGTTTATTTGGTCCTTGAAAAAATATTCTTTAAAAAATCCACGTTTATTTGATCCTTGAAAAAATATTCTTTAAAAAATCCACGTTTATTTGGTCCTTGAAAAAATATTCTTTAAAAAATCCACGTTTATTTGGTCCTTGAAAAAATATTCTTTAAAAAATCCACGTTTATTTGGTCCTTGAAAAAATATTCTTTAAAAAATCCACATTTATTTGGTCCTTGAAAAAATATTCTTTGAAAAATCCATGCCTTTGTCGCTCCTTGAAAAAATATTCTTTGAAAAATCCACGTCTTGGTTGTTCCTTGAAAAAATATTCTTTGAAAACTCGATTGTTGCTCCTTGAAAAAATATTTTTTGAAAAATCTACACCTTTATTGCTCCTTGAAAAAATATTCTTTAAAAAATACACAAGAAAGTGGGTTCTTGAAAAATAATTTAAAAAAATGTATGCTTATAATAGCGCTTGAAAACATGCCTTTAAGAATGACTGCCCGCTCTCTAACATTTCCTCCATGTATCACATGCCTTTATTCTATGACGTTTCTGACTCTTTGCCAGCCTCCCATCTGCTGGAAACCCAATAAACTAGAACACAGCTACATCTCAACGGCTCAGCCGTTTCGTGTTCGTTCAATATCTTTCATATTACATCGCACAGCATACGATTCTGGTTCCGTATTTCTACCACCTTCATTTCCCAGCGTTTTCAAAACTGACAAAGTTTAGCGTTTTGTTATTAAAATCTCAACCCACACACCTGTGCAATTACTCGTTAAAGGCAGCAAATAAAATCCATACAAATGATAATGCTCGCCTGATGCTGCTAATGGAGCTGAAGCCGAATGAAGTGAGGAGGGAGGAGGATGATGGCATAAAAATGAGGATCACCATCAGCATAATCATATTTTTTCTCCTGAGACTTCTCCACACACCACACATCCCATGGACATGGGAACACCGACATATATCATCAAAACACTGCCATTGTTGTAGCGATGAGATAATGTGGCCATAATCATGTTGTTGCTATTTTGTAGTTGGCTTGTTTGATGCGCTGATGAGGATTGCAGGGGCCTGGGTACGCTTGCCCGGCTGGATGGCTGTTTTCAAGACGAAGATCACTCAAAAAGAGGAGTGTTGCCGTACTAATGGCTTATCAACAGGAGATTTGCAAACAAGCTGTACAAGCCTTGAGATGTTCATATTTTTATTTTCTCTTAATTTGTTGTTGTTGTAGCTGTTGTTTTTGTTGCTCTTTTTCATAGCCATAGATGTAGATTGGAGTTATGTTGCCGATGCTATATGGCCTTAGTCATGTTGTTGTTGTTTTTGCTGTTGCATGCCTGTTTGTCAGACCATGATGATGATGCCATGTTATTGGCCTGTTGTCGTCATGGCTTTGCTGTTCATCTCGTTGCTGTTGTTGTAGATGTTGTTGTTTTTGTTGTACCCCCTGTCAATGTTGTTGATTACATTTGAGTTTTGAGAACATTTCATTTTGCATTGTGTTCAAATAATGAAATTTTTATAATTGCATTGTTGGCATCTCGCAGAGTCTGTGGTCAGTTACGGAGGAGGACAGTGGGAGAAGGATGGAGTTATGATGCGGAGATTCGGGGGTTGTGTTTTCATACATAATTTCCGATAAACCAACCACGCAATAAAAATTGATTTTTAAGTGAATTTCCCTAAGGACCATCGTAGCTCTGAATATAGATTTTTAAGAATATTTTGTAAAGGCCTAGCGGATCTACAATCGTGGATTTTCTTAAAGGATATTTTCCAAGGACTAATAATTATATCAACGTTGATTTTTTAAAGGATATTTTTCCTAGGACCAACAGAGATATAAACGTGGATTTTTTAAAGGATATTTTTCCTAGGACCAACAGAGATATAAACGTGGATTTTTTAAAGGATATTTTCCCTAGGATCAACAGAGATATACACGTGGAAATTTTAAAGGATATTTTCCAAGGACCAACAGAGATACAAACGTGGATTTTTTAAAGAATATTTTCAAAGGACCAACAGAGATACAAACGTGGAAATTTTAAAGGATATTTTCCAAGGACCAACAGGGATACAAACGTGGATTTTTTGATGTATATTTTCAAAGGACAAACAGAGATACAAACGTGGATTTTTAAAGGATATTTTTCCTAGGACCAACAGAGATATAAACGCGGATTTTTTAAAGGATATTTTTCCAAGGACCATCAGAGATACAAACGTGGATTTTTAAAGGATATTTTCCAAGGACCAACAGAGAAACAAACGTGGATTTTTTAAGGGATATTTTCCAAGGACCAGCCGAGATACAAACGTAGATTTTTTAAAGGATATTTTCCAAGGACCAACAGGGATACAAACGTGGATTTTTTAAAGGATATTTTCCAAGGACCAACAGGGAAACAAACGTGGATTTTTAAAGGATATTTTCCAAGGACCAACAGGGATACAAA
Source organism: Musca domestica (assembly GCF_030504385.1). Classification (NCBI taxonomy): domain Eukaryota; kingdom Metazoa; phylum Arthropoda; class Insecta; order Diptera; family Muscidae; genus Musca; species Musca domestica. Next base: position 45,717 of record NW_026712324.1, on the reverse strand, counting down.
CGTGGATTTTTTGAAGTATATTTTCAAAGGACAAACAGAGATACAAACGTGGATTTTTAAAGGATATTTTTCCTAGGACCAACAGAGATATAAACGTGGATTTTTTAAACGATATTTTTCCAAGGACCATCAGAGATACAAACGTGGATTTTTAAAGGATATTTTTCCTAGGACCAACAGAGATATAAACGTGGATTTTTTAAAGGATATTTTTCCAAGGACCATCAGAGATACAAAAGTGGATTTTTTAAAGGATATTTTCCAAGGACCAACAGAGAAACAAACGTGGATTTTTTAAAGGATATTTTTCCTAGGACCAACAGAGATATAAACGTGGATTTTTTAAAGAATATTTTTCCTAGGACCAACAGAGAAACAAACGTGGATTTTTTAAAGGATATTTTCCAAGGACCAACAGAGAAACAAACGTGGATTTTTTAAAGGATATTTTCCAAGGACCAACAGAGAAACAAACGTTGATTTTTAAAGGATATTTTCCAAGGACCAACAGAGAAACAAACGTGGATTTTTTAAAGGATATTTTCCAAGGACCAACAGAGAAACAAACGTGGATTTTTTAAAGGATATTTTTCCTAGGACCAACACAAAAATGAGAGACAAAAATGTGGAGCCTCTGGTGAACAGCTCGAGGTACTCGAAGCACCCAATACGAAGACCTTAATCTATGGGAAGACTTTCTCGTCTTATATGAGAAGGTGATCTTTTCGTCTTCCATGAGAAGGTGACCTCCATGTTTTCTTTGAGAAGACCTCCACGTCTTCCATGAGGACCAGAAGACTTTCTTCTCTTAGAATATGATCGTCTCGTCTTCTTTGAGAAGATCTTCTCGTCTTCTTTGAGAAGATCTTCTCGTCTTCTTTGAGAAGATCTTCTCATATTCTATGAGAAGACCTGCTTGTCTTCTGTGAGAAGAACTTTTAGTCTTCTATGAGAAGACCTCTACGTCCTCTATGAGAAGAACTTCTCGTCCTCTATGAGAAGATCTTATAGTGGGAGGTCTTTCACAATGAGAATAACTTCGTGTTCTCTATGATAAGAATTTCTCGTCTTCTGTGAGAAGACCTTCTCGTCCTTCTTCTGAAGAGTCCCTCTAATATTTTTTGGGAAGAGAGCTTCTTCCCTTCTCTGGTAAGACCATTTGAAGTCCTTTAGTAAGTCATTTGTTCTTCTATGTTTTCCACTGTATCACTGACCACCATGTTTATTGCTTGTGTGTCTGTGTGTGTGTGTTCACATCCGACATGCTGCTGTTGTGTGAGAACTATTTTCGAAAAACAATGTCAAATGATTTCGTGGAATTATGCCAAACATTCATTCAATTGTACGAATTGACGGCATTTCTTCCCCGCTCATCAATTATAATGCGGTTTTGAGAACACAGCTTAAACTCCTGCGTGGAAGTAATGAATGGCCAGATAGAGAGAAGACATCATCAGCGTTTTTGTGGTCAACATCATTATTACCTTGATGGTCATAATTATCATTTGTGTTATCGTTCAGGAGGTTGGTTTGGCTGACTCGCCTGCTGCCTGACTGCCCATCATGATTCGGCCAACATTGTTGTGTGGTTATGATCTCATATTACCAAATCGGCCACATGTGTGTTCGTTCACCGCGAACCTTACACATTACAGGGAATTGAATACCCGGAGGGAGGATGGAGGGTAGGAGATTAAGAGTCATGCCTGCCATATAGCGGAGCAGGCATGAACCAACTGCCACTCCAACTTAATGTTTACTCTGGCCGGACTTTTGACAATCTTTTGACTGTTACGCATTTCAAAAATTGTTTTCCCCCAAACCAAAAAGCAAACAGAACGAAAAGAGGAACTGATTATCACTGATCTTACCGGTAGGTAGGTAGGTTGGTTGGTTGCCAAGACCTACACTCTATGAGTATTTGCCTAGAATTTGTTTACTTTGGTGTGTGTCCATTTCCATGTCTTGGCCACGTTGGGTCTTTTTGGGCTAGATGTTTTCTGACTGCCGTTTGTGGTTTGTCTATATTTTTCATTGCCACATTGATGGCTGTTCCTCCTCCCTGCCTGGTTTTTTTCTTTGTGGAAAATGAAATCTAGGAACACACACATATTTTATCTGCAGGCAATTTTTGGAATTTCATTCACATCAGCAGCGACGGCGAAACGGTGAACTAAGCCAATCATCAGCGTCATCTTTTGGGGGGAAGAATAAAAAATGGTTTTCAAGTGGGAACTTCATACGAAAATTACACTGGAGGGCAATTTTACAGATCTCCACGAGATGTAGGAGACATGTGGAAGGTCTTCTCTTCACAGAAAACTGGTAAAAGGTCTTCTGACCTTAGATACAATGTGGAAGGTTTTCTGGCCATAGTGGACATGTAGACGGTCTTCTGGCCACAGAAGACCTGTAGAAGGCTTCCTGTCACAGAAGCCCAGTAGAAGATCTTCTGGTCATAGAGGACCTGTAGAAGTTCTTCTGGCTATAGAAACCCTGTTGAAGGTTTTCTGTCAAAGAAGACCTGCAGAATCTTTTCAGGCCATAGACAACCCGTAGAAGGTCTTTTAGCCATAGAAAGCCTTTAGAAGGTCTTCTGTCAAAAAAGACCTGTAGAAGATTTTCAAGCCATAGAAAACCTGTATGAAGTCTTCTGGCCATAGAAAACCTGTAGAAGGTCTTCAGGCCATAGAGTACCTATGTATAGAGCATCTTCTGATCATGGAAGAACTGTAGAAGGTCTTCTGGCCATTGGAAACCTGAATGAAGTCTTCTGGTTATAAAAAATCCGTAAAAGGTCTTCTGGCTATGGAAAACCTGGAGAAAGTGTTCAGGCCATAGAGAACCTATAGAGCGTCTTCTGGTCATGAAAGACTTGCAGAGGGTCTTCTGGTCATTGGAAACCTGGAAAAGGTCTTCTGGTTATAGAAGACCTGTAGAAGATCTATAGAAGGTCTTTTGGTAATAGAAGACCTGTAGAAAGTCTTCTGTCCAAACCTGTAGAAGGTCTTCAGTCCATAGAGTACCTATAGAGGGTCTTCTGTGTCTATGACCAGAAGACCTTCTTAAGGACTTCTTCTATGGTCGGAAGTTCTTGTGGTCATAGAAGACCTCCAAAAGTTGTTCTGGCCATAGAAAAACTGGATTTTTGAAGAATATTCTCTGAAGACCCTATAAACGTAGATTTTTTCAAGACCCTCCATAGATTAAAAAAAATGTTTCAAACCCCTCCTGCCCTATAAACGTGGATTTTCTAAAGAATATTTTTTCAAGACCCTCCTGATCTATAAACTTGGATTTTCTAAAGAATATTTTTTCAAGATCCTCATGATCTATAAACTTGGATTTTTTAAGGAATATTTTTTCAAGACCCTCCTCATATATATACGTGGATTTTTTAAGGAATACTTTTTCAAGACCTTCCTGACCTATAAAAGTGGATTTTTTAAAGAATACTTTTTCAAGACCTTCCTATTTTTGTTTATATTTTTTCAAGACCCTCCAGATATATAAACGTGGATTTTTTAAAGAATACTTTTTCAAGACCTTCCTGACATATAAACTTTGATTTTTTAAGGAATATTTTTTCAAGACCCTCCTGATATATAAACGTGGATTTTTTAAAGAATATTTTTTCAATACCCTCCTGACCTATAAACGTGGATTTTTTAAAGAATATTTTTTCAATACCCTCCTGACCTATAAACGTGGATTTTTTAAAGAATATTTTTCCAAGACCCTCCTGGATTTTTAAGGAATATTTTTTCAAGACCCTCCTGTTCTATAAACGTGGACTTTTTAAAGAATATTTTTTCAAAACCCTCTTGGATTTTTTAAGGAATATTTTTTCAAGACCTTCCTGACCTATAAACGTGGATTTGCTTAAAGAATATTTTTTCAAGACCTTCCTGATCTACAATCGTGGATTTTTTTAAAGAATATTTTTTCAAAACCCACCTGATCTATAAACGTCGATTTTTTAAAGAATATGTGTTGAAGACCTTCCTAACCTATAGACGTGGACTTTTTAAAGAATATTTATTCAAGACCCACCTGACCTATAAACGTGGATTTTTTAAAGAATATTTTCCAAGACCCTCCTGACCAATAAACGTGGCTTTTTTAAAGAATATTTTTTCAAGACCTTCGTGGATTTTTTAAGGAATATTTTTTCAAGATCCTCCTGGATTTTTTTTAAAGAATATTTTCCAAGACCCTCCTGGCCAATAAACGTGACTTTTTTAAAGAATATTTTTTCAAGACCTTCGTGGATTTTTTTTAAGGAATATTTTTTCAAGATCCTCCTGGATTTTTTTTAAAGAATATTTTTTCAAGACCTTCCTGACCTATAAACGTGGCTTTTTTAAAGAATATATTTTCAAGACCATCCTGGATTTTTTTAAGGAATATTTTTTCAAGATCCTCCTCGATTTTTTTTAAAGAATATTTTTTCAAGACCTTCGTGACCTATAAACGTGGATTTTTTAAATAATATTTTTCCAAGACCCACCTGTATTTTTAAAGGGATATTTTTTCGAGACCCTCCTAGATTTTTAAGGGATATTTCTTCAAGACCTTCCTCCTGTATTTTTTAAGGAATATTTTTCAAGACCCTCCTGACCTATAAACGTGGACTTTTTAAAGAATATATTTTTCAAGACCCTCCTGACCTATAAACGTGGATTTGGTTAAAGAACGTTTTTTTCCGTCGAGAAAATTTCTTGAATTTCTAGGCCACATTTGTGGTGCTCATTTTTTGATCACAACTGCTTCGAAGATGGGGCCGTTATTTGCTTCTATTTTCCTTATATTTTTGCGTTTCATTGGTTATCCCCACATCTCGACAATGAATGCAAGCAATGTTGTATTGCCTTGCTGCCAACGCTATTATTAAAACAACAACAACAATATATGATACCCATATTGCTCTTGTTGTTGCTGCTACCCGCTGGAGAGATTCATGCAGAAACAGAAGTTGCTGCCAATGGCAAATAATTCAAATTGCAATCAGTTGCATTGCATCTGTAAGCGATTGCAACTTGGCTTTGGCATGGTTGAGGAGGTGGTGGCTGAGCGAACGAGTAGACAACAACACAAAAATCTATCTACCTGTTGTAACTGTTGCTGCTGTTGCTGGTGACGCGGCAACGACGATGACAACAATACCAAAAAAACTGATGATGCGCTTACAATTTCCTTAGCCAAGGCGTTACGTTTGAATCCCAACACAGAAATCTTGATTTAGCTGTTGTTCTCTGTTTGTTGTTTTTGTTGCTGTTGTCGCTGTCTCTATTTGGTATTTAAAATTGTAGCCTCATGTGAGCGAACATTACTAGGCCTGCCAACATTTGTATGCATGCATAGCAGACAAAAAATAAGCAGCAAACAACAAAAATACCCTGGCATGGCTAAGCTAAACTTAACGCCCATCTAGCAAGACAACAAACATACGGGAGCAACGCGAACCCGAACGCCAACAACAACAGCAAATTTTAAGTGACACTAAAACATGCAGTATGCAATTTCCATAATTTAAACAAAGACAACAACCACGACGAAGAGCTTAGATGGCACACACAAACTGACGCTTGCACACATAACGCTATCGGCCATGACAACATCTCCTCCAGCAGCATCAAGTAGCTCAATCCATTTTGACCACTCGTAAGCCAAAACCGAAAAGAATAAGTTACATCGGTGATTATCCATCGCCATCACCAACATCGCCACCACCAACAGCACCACCACCGCCAGCATCAGCACTAGCACCAGCATCGTCATCATCATCAACAGCTGCGTCTGCAACAGCGGATTGTTGTCATCATCACTGACCAAGCAAATTTTGGTGAAGCACAGTGTTCCGGTGAAGAGAAAAATTTCCTTGATGTCCGTGGAGGGCCTTCAGAGGATTTCTGTCCACGGGAAATCATTAGAAGGAGCTCTAACAACTCTTAAACTTTCGAAGCCTTTTATAGCCATAAAAGACTTTTAGAAGGTCTTCTTTGAATAGAAGGCCATCCAGAGACCTTTGCGTTAGCAACATTTTTCAAAATCTTGAACCCCATGTGGGGGTGGTACCAGAAGAAATGGTCCAAAATCGGATGATGTTTTTTTTCTGTAAAGTCAAATATTTTCCTTGAAAATTTCACCCCTTTTGTGGCGGAGGTACCAGAAGGAGTGAACCGATGTTGCCCAACAGAGATACAAAAGTGGATTTTTTAAAGGATATTTTCCAAGGACCAACAGAATTACAAACGTGGATTTTTTAAAGGATATTTTTCCTAGAACCAGCAGAGATATAAACGTGGATTTTTAAAGGATATTTTTCCTACGACCAACAGAGATTCAAACGTGGATTTTTAAAGGATATTTTTCCTAGGATCAACAGAGATATAAACGTGGATTTTTTAAACATATTTTTCCTAGGATCAACAGAGATATAAACGTGGATTTTTTTAAGAATATTTTCAAAGGACAAACAGAGATACAAACGTGGATTTTTTATAGAATATTTCCAAAGGACAAACAGAGATACAAACGTGGATTTTTTATAGAATATTTCCAAAGGACAAACAGAGATACAAACGTGGATTTTTAAACAAATATTTTCAAAGGTCAAACAGAGATTCAAACGTGGATTTTTTAAAGAATATTTTCAAAGGACATATAGAGATACAAACTTCTCGTATTTTGAGTAGACCTTCAGCTCTTCTATAAGAAGACCTCTAGCTCTTCTATAAGAAGACCTCTAGCTCTTCTATAAGAAGACCTCTAGCTCTTCTATAAGAAGACCTCTAGCTCTTCTATAAGAAGACCTCTAGCTCTTCTATAAGAAGACCTCTAGCTCTTCTATAAGAAGACCTCTAGCTCTTCTATGAGAAGACCTCCAGTTCTTCTATGAGAAGACCTCCAGTTCTTCTATGAGAAGACCTCCAGTTCTTCTATGAGAAGACCTCCAGTTCTTCTATGAGAAGACCTCCAGTTCTTCTATGAGAAGACCTCCAGTTCTTCTATGAGAAGACCTCCAGTTCTTCTATGAGAAGACCTCCAGTTCTTCTATGAGAAGACCTCCAGTTCTTCTATGAGAAGACCTCCAGTTCTTCTATGAGAAGACCTCCAGTTCTTCTATGAGAAGACCTCCAGTTCTTCTATGAGAAGACCTTCAGCTCTCTATGAGAAGACCTCCAGCTCTTCTGATGTTGCCCATCTCCGAACTCGATCTACGTTCGACAATAATATTACGATGTAGCAAGTTTGGATCAAATCGGATACACCCTTCCAGACTTAGCATGTTTCAAATTTTATTTTTTTAATGGCCTTGCCTCCACCGGAAAGAATTGAACCCTTAAACGACATTCGATCAAAAGTTAACGAATTTTCTTGACATTCTCTTCATTTGCTTTGCTATTAGTGCAGATCGAACTAGGGAAGGGAAAATTGTGTTTGAAATTTTTTGCTACTTCATTAGTCTAGTTTTATGAGATCTCTGAGTGGTCAGAGCCTTCCTTTAAGATCTTCCATTCAGAGATCTTTTACACATATACGACGTCTACGTGCTTTTCTATTGAAAGATCTGCCGTAGAGATTGAAAGAAAATCTGCCATAGAGAATGAAAACAAGATATCCCCTGGCTTTTTAAATAAGATCTCATGAAGTTTTTTTTATACGAAGACCTCCAGGGGCTTTTCTATTTATAGGGCAACTCCTTTGTAGGAAGTAGGCCTGCTAGAAATTTCCTGGAACTGAAGCTCCTGGATATTTTATTGAAAGAAAACCTCCTAGAGGTTTTCTGTTGAAAAGAAGACCTTTTGGAGTCCTTTTGTGCCTAGAAGACATCATAGCCCTCTTTTCGTGGAAGAAGACCTCCCAAAGTTCACCATTTAACATAAAACCGCAGTGACCTATGCCATTAGGTCCCAGTGGTAGGAATTAGGCCTACTAGAGATTTCCTGAAACTGAACCTCCTGGATTTTTATTGAAAGAAAACATTCTAGAGGCTCTCTGTTAAAGAGAAGACCTTCTGGAGTTTTGTGCCTAAAGGATCTCCTAGCCCTTTTTTCGTATAGCTCCGATATAACGGTACCTCCCTATATACCATATTTCGATGATTTTAGCTTCACCGTTTATTTTCAAAATTTTAACAGAATTTTTTAAGGATTTTATTTTTTGAAAATTTCCAAATTTGTTCCAAATGGTGGAGGATATTCAAAGTTCGGCTCGGCCGAACTTACTGCTTTTTTACTTGTTCAAATTGAAAATATCACACCTGTTTCGTTTCTGAATTCCAAATACTGTAAATCGATTTGACTAACCTTGTCATGGTGGACCACCATCACTACTTCAGTGGATTATGGCAGGATCTCCCCCCTTTCGCCACAAAACCATCATCCGGAATAGTAACATCGGCGTTTGGAAGCAACAATTGATGCTGGTCGGGCATCATGATTAAAATCGTCGTAGTCATCGTCATCAACGGTTGGACAAACAAATGGACAAACGAACGGCACTGCCAACCTCATCATCGCCATCATCGGTGTGGTGGTAGTTGTCAGGATGAAATGTATCACCATGGCAGATGACTACCTACCAGTGGCAATGCAATGCATTTCTATGGGTGGCTGGGTGGATAGCTGGAGACATCTTCGTCGTCGCCGTGGTGGTGTTGGTGATGGCAATGGTGTTGTTACTAGGTTTCCTCGGCTCCATGTTTTTTTCCTCTCTGCTGGGCTTTGTGGCAATTTATGAAAATATCATGTTTGCTTACACCAAAAACCATTTAATATGATTTCGATAAGATTGAATGAGTGAGTGAGTGTACGACACAACAACAGCAACAGAAATACAACAACAATAGCTGCAACAACACCAAAAAAAGTAGTTGCTGTAATGCAACATGCATAAGCCACAAACAGGATAGAAGCAATTGCATTTACTTTTGTGTTGTTGATCACTTTTCTTCCTGTCCTGTGTTGTACTGGCTGGTTGGGAAAATATATTCAGCTCTTAGGGTGTGGGGGAGGGGGAAAAGCCATGAAAGTACACTGGGAAAGAGTAGAATTATGCCCATAGCCATAACATTACAAATGTTCAAAATTGTGTGGTTGTTGTTATTTTCGTTCGTTCTCGTCTTCCCCCTCCTTTTGGGAGAGTTAAGGTGGCCTGGGACTTACAAAGGCTTATCGCACACACACACACACCGACGCACACACAATCTCTGCTTTATGGCCCGCAATCCTGTGGCCAAGAAGTTATGAGATTCATAATCCGATATCGATGTGACTGCTGCTGGTGGATGTGGTCATCGATAGACCGATATGTAACAACGAGACAAAGACAAAAGGATTATGATTTCATTATGATGCCATCTCCATTGATTTGCTGCTGGAACTCTGCTAAGGGGACTGTTGGTTGGTTGATGGTGTTGTCCAATGTTGCTGATATTAAAATTCCTAGCAGAAATGTTTCGTACTCTGCTTTTGGGTATATTAAAAATTAATAACATTTTTTTTATCTGGAATTCTAATTTTTGTATCGGAAAAAGAAGAATATTTGCAAGGAAGAATATTTTTCGGATAATAACACGAGAGTTGTGTTGAAAGATATTTGGTGATGAAAATATTGTCAATTATTTTGTTACAGTTCAGAAAATGTTATGAATAGCTGAATAAGGAAGAAGAACCTTAAATTATTTTAACTTGATTTACTGCAAAGTCTTTTTTTAATAGAAGATAATGAAGACATCCGGATTCCCTTCTATGGAGATAAGACCTCTAAGAACTCTTCAAAAAATAGATAGCTTCCTGAAGCTATTTAAATTGTAGAAACCTGGGACGCTTGGAATCCTGGATCCCTTACATCGTCGTCAGACGACAAAAGACCTCTTGGAGCTTTACGTAGAACATTTCCGTTGATATGAATTCGTCTTGAACTCCTCTTTCAATAACTGCAATCAAAATGATGCTAAAAACCCCGAAATGTCAATATTTACGGAGTTATGAGCATTTTAAAATAAGCTATTTATACCCTACACCACAAGGTGGTCAGGGTATTATGTCTTTGTGCATTTGTTTGTAACAGGCAAAAGGAAACGAGATAGACCCATAGTTCCTTTTGATGATCTGCATAGAATCACATTCTGAGTCGATTTATGCATGTCCGTCCGTCCGTCTGTCCGTCCGTCCGTCTGTCCATGTATTTTTGTAAACAAAGTACAGGTCGCATTTATTGCCAGATCCAGATGAATTTTTTCACAGATCATTTGTTCGGCCGAAGGACGAACCCTATTGAAATTGGAGATAATCGGTCAAAATTTAGATATAGCTCCCATATATATCTTCGTCCGATTTGACTTTTATTGTGCACCAAACGTGTAATATCAGTCCGAATAGTATGGAATTTTGCACAAATCATTTGTTTGGCACAAGGACGAACCCTATTGAAATTGGAGATAATCGGTCAAAATTTAGATATAGCTCCCATATATATCTTCGTCCGATTTGCCTATTATTGTGCACCAAACGTGTAATATCAGTCCGAATAGTATGGAATTTTGCACAAATCATTTTTGGGCCCAAGGACGAACCCTATTGAAATTGGAGATAATCGGTCAAAATGTAGATATAGCTCCCATATATATCTTCGTCCGATTTGCCTTTTATTGTGCACCAAACGTGTAATATCAGTCCGAATAGTATGGAATTTCGCATGTACGATCAGATTGGACCTCAAAATAAGTATTCCAAATTTCATCGAAATCGGTTCAGATATAGCTATTGCTCCCATATATATTGTTCATCCGATTTGCTATTTTTGTCCTCCGCAGCCGTAATATGCACTCTGTAACAACAATATTTGGTGACATTTATCAAATAAAGCTCAGAAATACCTTTGCTAAATTTTATCGAGATCGGTTCAGATTTGGATATAGCTCCCACATATAACTTCGTCCGATTTACATTGGATTGTGCACCAAACGTCTAATATTTCCCCAAATTGGATGAAATTTGGCACTTACGACCGAATTGAGTCTAGAAGCTAGTATGTCAAATTTAGTGAAGATCGGATCAGATATAGCTATAGCTCCCATATATACTGTTCATCCGATTTGTCATATTTGTTACCCACAGCCGAAATATGCACTCCGTAACAGGGAAATATATCAAATAGAGTCAGAAATATCTTTGCCAAATTTGATCGAGATCGGTTCCGATTTGGATATAGCTCTCATATATATTTTTATCGGATTTCAGATTAATTGTGCACCAAATGGGCAATACAACTCCGAATTTAAAAGATACAAATGCTTCGTCATATTTAGTTCTTTGAACTTTAAATTATAATTGTAATCATAGCGTGTATGATTGAATTCTCCCATAAAAACTTTTAATTGTTATGTGGAGCTCTACCAAATTAGCAAAGTGGTGTAGGGTATCATAAAGTCGGCCCCGCCCGACTTTAAGACTGTCTTTACTGGTTTTCCTCTTTCAATAACTGCAATCAAAATGATGCTAAAACCCCGAAATGTCAATATTTACGGAGTTATGAGCATTTTAAAATAAGCTATTTTTCCTCTTTCAATAACTGCAATCAAAATGATGCTAAAAACCCCGAAATGTCAATATTTACGGAGTTATGAGCATTTTAAAATAAGCTATTTTTCCTCTTTTAGAAACTGCAATCAAAATGATGCTAAAAACCCCGAAATGTCAATATTTACGGAGTTATGAGCATTTTAAAATAAGCTATTTTTCCTCTTTCAATAACTGCAATCAAAATGATGCTAAAAACCCCGAAATGTCAATATTTACGGAGTTATGAGCATTTTAAAATAAACTATTTTTCCTCTTTCAATAACTGCAATCAAAATGATGCTAAAAACCCCGAAATGTCAATATTTACGGAGTTATGAGCATTTTAAAATAAGCTATTTTTCCTCTTTTAGAAACTGCAATCAAAATGATGCTAAAAACCCCGAAATGTCAATATTTACGGAGTTATGAGCATTTTAAAATAAGCTATTTTTCCTCTTTCAATAACTGCAATCAAAATGATGCTAAAAACCCCGAAATGTCAATATTTACGGAGTTATGAGCATTTTAAAATAAACTATTTTTCCTCTTTCAATAACTGCAATCAAAATGATGCTAAAAACCCCGAAATGTCAATATTTACGGAGTTATGAGCATTTTAAAATAAGCTATTTTTCCTCTTTTAGAAACTGCAATCAAAATGATGCTAAAAACCCCGAAATGTCAATATTTACGGAGTTATGAGCATTTTAAAATAAGCTATTTTTCCTCTTTCAATAACTGCAATCAAAATGATGCTAAAAACCCCGAAATGTCAATATTTACGGAGTTATGAGCATTTTAAAATAAGCTATTTTTCCTCTTTCAATAACTGCAATCAAAATGATGCTAAAAACCCCGAAATGTCAATATATACGGAGTTATGAACATTTTAAAATAAGCTATTTCTCCTCTTTTAGAAACTGCAATCAAAATGATGCTAAAAAACCCCGAAATGTCAATATTTACGGAGTTATGAGCATTTTAAAATAAGCTATTTTTCCTCTTTTAGAAACTGCAATCAAAATGATGCTAAAAACCCCGAAATGTCAATATTTACGGAGTTATGAGCATTTTAAAATAAGCTATTTTTCCTCTTTCAATAACTGCAATCAAAATGATGCTAAAAACCCCGAAATGTCAATATTACCGAGTTATGAGCATTTTAAAATAAGCTATTTTTCCTCTTTCAATAACTGCAATCAAAATGATGCTAAAAAACCCCGAAATGTCAATATTTACGGAGTTATGAGCATTTTAAAATAAGCTATTTTTCCTCTTTTCAATAACTGCAATCAAAATGATGCTAAAAACCCCGAAATGTCAATATTTACGGAGTTATGAGCATTTTTAAATAAGCTATTTTTCCTCTTTCAATAACTGCAATCAAAATGATGCTAAAAACCCCGAAATGTCAATATTTACGGAGTTATGAGCATTTTAAAATAAGCTATTTTTCCTCTTTCAATAACTGCAATCAAAATGATGCTAAAACCCCGAAATGTCAATATTTACCGAGTTATGAGCATTTTAAAATAAGCTATTTTTCCTCTTTCAATAACTGCAATCAAAATGATGCTAAAAACCCCGAAATGTCAATATTTACGGAGTTATGAGCATTTTAAAATAAGCTATTTTTCCTCTTTCAATAACTGCAATCAAAATGATGCTAAAAACCCCGAAATGTCAATATTTACGGAGTTATGAGCATATTAAAATAAGCTATTTTTCCTCTTTTAGAAACTGCAATCAAAATGATGCTAAAAACCCCGAAATGTCAATATTTACGGAGTTATGAGCATTTTAAAATAAGCTATTTTTCCTCTTTAGAAAATGCAATCAAAATGATGCTAAAAAACCCCGAAATGTCAATATTTACGGAGTTATGAGCATTTTAAAATAAGCTATTTTTCCTCTTTTAGAAACTGCAATCAAAATGATGCTAAAAACCCCGAAATGTCAATATTTACGGAGTTATGAGCATTTTAAAATAAGCTATTTTCCTCTTTCAATAACTGCAATCAAAATGATGCTAAAAACCCCGAAATGTCAATATTTACGGAGTTATGAGCATTTTAAAATAAGCTATTTTTCCTCTTTAGAAACTGCAATCAAAATGATGCTAAAAACCCCGAAATGTCAATATTTACGGAGTTATGAGCATTTTAAAATAAGCTATTTTTCCTCTTTCAATAACTGCAATCAAAATGATGCTAAAAACCCCGAAATGTCAATATTTACGGAGTTATGAGCATTTTTAAATAAGCTATTTTTCCTCTTTCAATAACTGCAATCAAAATGATGCTAAAAACCCCGAAATGTCAATATTTACGGAGTTATGAGCATTTTAAAATAAGCTATTTTTCCTCTTTCAATAACTGCAATCAAAATGATGCTAAAAACCCCGAAATGTCAATATTTACGGAGTTATGAGCATTTTAAAATAAGCTATTTTTCCTCTTTTAGAAACTGCAATCAAAATGATGCTAAAAACCCCGAAATGTCAATATTTACGGAGTTATGAGCATTTTAAAATAAGCTATTTTTCCTCTTTCAATAACTGCAATCAAAATGATGCTAAAAACCCCGAAATGTCAATATTTACGGAGTTATGAGCATTTTAAAATAAGCTATTTTTCCTCTTTCAATAACTGCAATCAAAATGATGCTAAAAACCCCGAAATGTCAATATTTACGGAGTTATGAGCATTTTAAAATAAGCTATTTTTCCTCTTTTAGAAACTGCAATCAAAATGATGCTAAAAACCCCGAAATGTCAATATTTACGGAGTTATGAGCATTTTAAAATAAGCTATTTTTCCTCTTTCAATAACTGCAATCAAAATGATGCTAAAAACCCCGAAATGTCAATATTTACGGAGTTATGAGCATTTTAAAATAAGCTATTTTTCCTCTTTCAATAACTGCAATCAAAATGATGCTAAAAACCCCGAAATGTCAATATTTACGGAGTTATGAGCATTTTAAATAAGCTATTTTTCCTCTTTCATAACTGCAATCAAAATGATGCTAAAAACCCCGAAATGTCAATATTTACGGAGTTATGAGCATTTTAAAATAAGCTATTTTTCCTCTTTCAATAACTGCAATCAAAATGATGCTAAAAACCCCGAAATGTCAATATTTACGGAGTTATGAGCATTTTAAAATAAGCTATTTTTCCTCTTTTAGAAACTGCAATCAAAATGATGCTAAAAACCCCGAAATGTCAATATTTACGGAGTTATGAGCATTTTAAAATAAGCTATTTTTCCTCTTTCAATAACTGCAATCAAAATGATGCTAAAAACCCCGAAATGTCAATATTTACGGAGTTATGAGCATTTTAAATAAGCTATTTTTCCTCTTTCAATAACTGCAATCAAATGATGCTAAAAACCCCGAAATGTCAATATTTACGGAGTTATGAGCATTTTAAAATAAGCTATTTTTCCTCTTTCAATAACTGCAATCAAAATGATGCTAAAAACCCCGAAATGTCAATATTTACGGAGTTATGAGCATTTTAAAATAAGCTATTTTTCCTCTTTCAATAGCTGCAATCAAAATGATGCTAAAAACCCCGAAATGTCAATATTTACGGAGTTATGAGCATTTTAAAATAAGCTATTTTCCTCTTTCAATAACTGCAATCAAAATGATGCTAAAAACCCCGAAATGTCAATATTACGGAGTTATGAGCATTTTAAAATAAGCTATTTTTCCTCTTTCAATAACTGCAATCAAAATGATGCTAAAAACCCCGAAATGTCAATATTTACGGAGTTATGAGCATTTTAAAATAAGCTATTTTTCCTCTTTCAATAACTGCAATCAAAATGATGCTAAAAACCCCGAAATGTCAATATTTACGGAGTTATGAGCATTTTAAAATAAGCTATTTTTCCTCTTTCAATAACTGCAATCAAAATGATGCTAAAAACCCCGAAATGTCAATATTTACGGAGTTATGAGCATTTTAAAATAAGCTATTTTTCCTCTTTCAATAACTGCAATCAAAATGATGCTAAAAACCCCGAAATGTCAATATTTACGGAGTTATGAGCATTTTAAAATAAGCTATTTTTCCTCTTTCAATAACTGCAATCAAAATGATGCTAAAAACCCCGAAATGTCAATATTTACGGAGTTATGAGCATTTTAAAATAAGCTATTTTTCCTCTTTCAATAACTGCAATCAAATGATGCTAAAAACCCCGAAATGTCAATATTTACGGAGTTATGAGCATTTTAAAATAAGCTATTTTTCCTCTTTCAATAACTGCAATCAAAATGATGCTAAAAACCCCGAATGTCAATATTTACGGAGTTATGAGCATTTAAATAAGCTATTTTTCCTCTTTCAATAACTGCAATCAAAATGATGCTAAAAACCCCGAAATGTCAATATTTACGGAGTTATGAGCATTTTAAAATAAGCTATTTTTCCTCTTTCAATAACTGCAATCAAAATGATGCTAAAAACCCCGAAATGTCAATATTTACGGAGTTATGAGCATTTTAAAATAAGCTATTTTTCCTCTTTCAATAACTGCAATCAAAATGATGCTAAAAACCCCGAAATGTCAATATTTACGGAGTTATGAGCATTTTAAAATAAGCTATTTTTCCTCTTTCAATAACTGCAATCAAAATGATGCTAAAAACCCCGAAATGTCAATATTTACGGAGTTATGAGCATTTTAAAATAAGCTATTTTTCCTCTTTCAATAACTGCAATCAAAATGATGCTAAAAACCCCGAAATGTCAATATTTACGGAGTTATGAGCATTTTAAAATAAGCTATTTTTCCTCTTTCAATAACTGCAATCAAAATGATGCTAAAAACCCCGAAATGTCAATATTTACGGAGTTATGAGCATTTTAAAATAAGCTATTTTTCCTCTTTCAATAAGCTGCAATCAAAATGATGCTAAAAACCCCGAAATGTCAATATTTACGGAGTTATGAGCATTTTAAAATAAGCTATTTTTCCTCTTTCAATAACTGCAATCAAAATGATGCTAAAAACCCCGAAATGTCAATATTTACGGAGTTATGAGCATTTTAAAATAAGCTATTTTTCCTCTTTCAATAACTGCAATCAAAATGATGCTAAAAACCCCGAAATGTCAATATTTACGGAGTTATGAGCATTTTAAAATAAGCTATTTTTCCTCTTTCAATAACTGCAATCAAAATGATGCTAAAAACCCCGAAATGTCAATATTTACGGAGTTATGAGCATTTTAAAATAAGCTATTTTTCCTCTTTCAGAAACTGCAATCAAAATGATGCTAAAAACCCCGAAATGTCAATATTTACGGAGTTATGAGCATTTTAAAATAAGCTATTTTTCCTCTTTCAATAACTGCAATCAAAATGATGCTAAAACCCCGAAATGTCAATATTTACGGAGTTATGAGCATTTTAAAATAAGCTATTTTTCCTCTTTAGAAACTGCAATCAAAATGATGCTAAAAACCCCGAAATGTCAATATTTACGGAGTTATGAGCATTTTAAAATAAGCTATTTTTCCTCTTTCAATAACTGCAATCAAAATGATGCTAAAAACCCCGAAATGTCAATATTTACGGAGTTATGAGCATTTTAAAATAAGCTATTTTTCCTCTTTCAATAACTGCAATCAAAATGATGCTAAAAACCCCGAAATGTCAATATTTACGGAGTTATGAGCATTTTAAAATAAGCTATTTTTCCTCTTTCAATAACTGCAATCAAAATGATGCTAAAAACCCCGAAATGTCAATATTTACGGAGTTATGAGCATTTTAAAATAAGCTATTTTTCCTCTTTCAATAACTGCAATCAAAATGATGCTAAAAACCCCGAAATGTCAATATTTACGGAGTTATGAGCATTTTAAAATAAGCTATTTTTCCTCTTTCAATAACTGCAATCAAAATGATGCTAAAAACCCCGAAATGTCAATATTTACGGAGTTATGAGCATTTTAAAATAAGCTATTTTTCCTCTTTCAATAACTGCAATCAAAATGATGCTAAAAACCCCGAAATGTCAATATTTACGGAGTTATGAGCATTTTAAAATAAGCTATTTTTCCTCTTTCAATAACTGCAATCAAAATGATGCTAAAAACCCCGAAATGTCAATATTTACGGAGTTATGAGCATTTTAAAATAAGCTATTTTTCCTCTTTCAATAACTGCAATCAAAATGATGCTAAAAACCCCGAAATGTCAATATTTACGGAGTTATGAGCATTTTAAATAAGCTATTTTTCCTCTTTCAATAACTGCAATCAAAATGATGCTAAAAACCCCGAAATGTCAATATTTACGGAGTTATGAGCATTTTAAAATAAGCTATTTTTCCTCTTTCAATAACTGCAATCAAAATGATGCTAAAAACCCCGAAATGTCAATATTTACGGAGTTATGAGCATTTTAAAATAAGCTATTTTTCCTCTTTCAATAACTGCAATCAAAATGATGCTAAAAACCCCGAAATGTCAATATTTACGGAGTTATGAGCATTTTAAAATAAGCTATTTTTCCTCTTTCAATAACTGCAATCAAAATGATGCTAAAAACCCCGAAATGTCAATATTTACGGAGTTATGAGCATTTTAAAATAAGCTATTTTTCCTCTTTCAATAACTGCAATCAAAATGATGCTAAAAACCCCGAAATGTCAATATTTACGGAGTTATGAGCATTTTAAAATAAGCTATTTTTCCTCTTTCAATAACTGCAATCAAAATGATGCTAAAAACCCCGAAATGTCAATATTTACGGAGTTATGAGCATTTTTAAATAAGCTATTTTTCCTCTTTCAATAACTGCAATCAAAATGATGCTAAAAACCCCGAAATGTCAATATTTACGGAGTTATGAGCATTTTAAAATAAGCTATTTTTCCTCTTTCAATAACTGCAATCAAAATGATGCTAAAAACCCCGAAATGTCAATATTTACGGAGTTATGAGCATTTTAAAATAAGCTATTTTTCCTCTTTTAGAAACTGCAATCAAAATGATGCTAAAAACCCCGAAATGTCAATATTTACGGAGTTATGAGCATTTTAAAATAAGCTATTTTTCCTCTTTTAGAAACTGCAATCAAAATGATGCTAAAAACCCCGAAATGTCAATATTTACGGAGTTATGAGCATTTTAAAATAAGCTATTTTTCCTCTTTTAGAAACTGCAATCAAAATGATGCTAAAAACCCCGAAATGTCAATATTTACGGAGTTATGAGCATTTTAAAATAAGCTATTTTTCCTCTTTCAATAACTGCAATCAAAATGATGCTAAAAACCCCGAAATGTCAATATTTACGGAGTTATGAGCATTTTAAAATAAGCTATTTTTCCTCTTTAGAAACTGCAATCAAAATGATGCTAAAAACCCCGAAATGTCAATATTTACGGAGTTATGAGCATTTTAAAATAAGCTATTTTTCCTCTTTTAGAAACTGCAATCAAAATGATGCTAAAAACCCCGAAATGTCAATATTTACGGAGTTATGAGCATTTTAAAATAAGCTATTTTTCCTCTTTCAATAACTGCAATCAAAATGATGCTAAAAACCCCGAAATGTCAATATTTACGGAGTTATGAGCATTTTAAAATAAGCTATTTTTCCTCTTTCAGAAACTGCAATCAAAATGATGCTAAAAACCCCGAAATGTCAATATTTACGGAGTTATGAGCATTTTAAAATAAGCTATTTTTCCTCTTTCAGAACTGCAATCAAAATGATGCTAAAAACCCCGAAATGTCAATATTTACGGAGTTATGAGCATTTTAAAATAAGCTATTTTTCCTCTTTCAATAACTGCAATCAAAATGATGCTAAAAACCCCGAAATGTCAATATTTACGGAGTTATGAGCATTTTAAAATAAGCTATTTTTCCTCTTTAGAAACTGCAATCAAAATGATGCTAAAAACCCCGAAATGTCAATATTTACGGAGTTATGAGCATTTTAAAATAAGCTATTTTTCCTCTTTCAATAACTGCAATCAAAATGATGCTAAAAACCCCGAAATGTCAATATTTACGGAGTTATGAGCATTTTAAAATAAGCTATTTTTCCTCTTTCAATAACTGCAATCAAAATGATGCTAAAAACCCCGAAATGTCAATATTTACGGAGTTATGAGCATTTTAAAATAAGCTATTTTTCCTCTTTCAATAACTGCAATCAAAATGATGCTAAAAACCCCGAAATGTCAATATTACGGAGTTATGAGCATTTTAAAATAAGCTATTTTTCCTCTTTCAATAACTGCAATCAAAATGATGCTAAAAACCCCGAAATGTCAATATTTACGGAGTTATGAGCATTTTAAAATAAGCTATTTTTCCTCTTTCAATAACTGCAATCAAAATGATGCTAAAAACCCCGAAATGTCAATATTTACGGAGTTATGAGCATTTTAAAATAAGCTATTTTTCCTCTTTCAATAACTGCAATCAAAATGATGCTAAAAACCCCGAAATGTCAATATTTACGGAGTTATGAGCATTTTAAAATAAGCTATTTTTCCTCTTTCAATAACTGCAATCAAAATGATGCTAAAAACCCCGAAATGTCAATATTTACGGAGTTATGAGCATTTTAAAATAAGCTATTTTTCCTCTTTCAATAACTGCAATCAAAATGATGCTAAAAACCCCGAAATGTCAATATTTACGGAGTTATGAGCATTTTAAAATAAGCTATTTTTCCTCTTTCAATAACTGCAATCAAAATGATGCTAAAAACCCCGAAATGTCAATATTTACGGAGTTATGAGCATTTTAAAATAAGCTATTTTTCCTCTTTCAATAACTGCAATCAAAATGATGCTAAAAACCCCGAAATGTCAATATTTACGGAGTTATGAGCATTTTAAAATAAGCTATTTTTCCTCTTTCAATAACTGCAATCAAAATGATGCTAAAAACCCCGAAATGTCAATATTTACGGAGTTATGAGCATTTTAAAATAAGCTATTTTTCCTCTTTCAATAACTGCAATCAAATGATGCTAAAAACCCCGAAATGTCAATATTTACGGAGTTATGAGCATTTTAAAATAAGCTATTTTTCCTCTTTCAATAACTGCAATCAAAATGATGCTAAAAACCCCGAATGTCAATATTTACGGAGTTATGAGCATTTTAAAATAAGCTATTTTTCCTCTTTCAATAACTGCAATCAAAATGATGCTAAAAACCCCGAAATGTCAATATTTACGGAGTTATGAGCATTTTAAAATAAGCTATTTTTCCTCTTTCAATAACTGCAATCAAAATGATGCTAAAAACCCCGAAATGTCAATATTTACGGAGTTATGAGCATTTTAAAATAAGCTATTTTTCCTCTTTCAATAACTGCAATCAAAATGATGCTAAAAACCCCGAAATGTCAATATTTACGGAGTTATGAGCATTTTAAAATAAGCTATTTTTCCTCTTTCAATAACTGCAATCAAAATGATGCTAAAAACCCCGAAATGTCAATATTTACGGAGTTATGAGCATTTTAAAATAAGCTATTTTTCCTCTTTCAATAACTGCAATCAAAATGATGCTAAAAACCCCGAAATGTCAATATTTACGGAGTTATGAGCATTTTAAAATAAGCTATTTTTCCTCTTTCAATAACTGCAATCAAAATGATGCTAAAAACCCCGAAATGTCAATATTTACGGAGTTATGAGCATTTTAAAATAAGCTATTTTTCCTCTTTCAATAACTGCAATCAAAATGATGCTAAAAACCCCGAAATGTCAATATTTACGGAGTTATGAGCATTTTAAAATAAGCTATTTTTCCTCTTTCAATAACTGCAATCAAAATGATGCTAAAAACCCCGAATGTCAATATTTACGGAGTTATGAGCATTTTAAAATAAGCTATTTTTCCTCTTTCAATAACTGCAATCAAAATGATGCTAAAAACCCCGAAATGTCAATATTTACGGAGTTATGAGCATTTTAAAATAAGCTATTTTTCCTCTTTCAATAACTGCAATCAAAATGATGCTAAAAACCCCGAAATGTCAATATTTACGGAGTTATGAGCATTTTAAAATAAGCTATTTTTCCTCTTTCAATAACTGCAATCAAAATGATGCTAAAAACCCCGAAATGTCAATATTTACGGAGTTATGAGCATTTTAAAATAAGCTATTTTTCCTCTTTCAATAACTGCAATCAAAATGATGCTAAAAACCCCGAAATGTCAATATTTACGGAGTTATGAGCATTTTAAAATAAGCTATTTTTCCTCTTTCAATAACTGCAATCAAAATGATGCTAAAAACCCCGAAATGTCAATATTTACGGAGTTATGAGCATTTTAAAATAAGCTATTTTTCCTCTTTCAATAACTGCAATCAAAATGATGCTAAAAACCCCGAAATGTCAATATTTACGGAGTTATGAGCATTTTAAAATAAGCTATTTTTCCTCTTTCATAACTGCAATCAAAATGATGCTAAAAACCCCGAAATGTCAATATTTACGGAGTTATGAGCATTTTAAAATAAGCTATTTTTCCTCTTTCAATAACTGCAATCAAAATGATGCTAAAAACCCCGAAATGTCAATATTTACGGAGTTATGAGCATTTTAAAATAAGCTATTTTTCCTCTTTCAATAACTGCAATCAAAATGATGCTAAAAACCCCGAAATGTCAATATTTACGGAGTTATGAGCATTTTAAATAAGCTATTTTTCCTCTTTCAATAACTGCAATCAAAATGATGCTAAAAACCCCGAAATGTCAATATTTACGGAGTTATGAGCATTTTAAAATAAGCTATTTTTCCTCTTTTAGAAACTGCAATCAAAATGATGCTAAAAACCCCGAAATGTCAATATTTACGGAGTTATGAGCATTTTAAAATAAGCTATTTTTCCTCTTTCAATAACTGCAATCAAAATGATGCTAAAAACCCCGAAATGTCAATATTTACGGAGTTATGAGCATTTTAAAATAAGCTATTTTTCCTCTTTCAATAACTGCAATCAAAATGATGCTAAAAACCCCGAAATGTCAATATTTACGGAGTTATGAGCATTTTAAAATAAGCTATTTTTCCTCTTTCAATAACTGCAATCAAAATGATGCTAAAAACCCCGAAATGTCAATATTTACGGAGTTATGAGCATTTTAAAATAAGCTATTTTTCCTCTTTCAATAACTGCAATCAAAATGATGCTAAAAACCCCCGAAATGTCAATATTTACGGAGTTATGAGCATTTTAAAATAAGCTATTTTTCCTCTTTCAATAACTGCAATCAAAATGATGCTAAAAACCCCGAAATGTCAATATTTACGGAGTTATGAGCATTTTAAAATAAGCTATTTTTCCTCTTTCATAAACTGCAATCAAAATGATGCTAAAAAACCCCGAAATGTCAATATTTACGGAGTTATGAGCATTTTAAAATAAGCTATTTTTCCTCTTTTCAATAACTGCAATCAAAATGATGCTAAAAACCCCGAAATGTCAATATTTACGGAGTTATGAGCATTTTAAAATAAGCTATTTTTCCTCTTTCAATAACTGCAATCAAAATGATGCTAAAAACCCCGAAATGTCAATATTACGGAGTTATGAGCATTTTAAAATAAGCTATTTTTCCTCTTTCAATAACTGCAATCAAAATGATGCTAAAAACCCCGAAATGTCAATATTTACGGAGTTATGAGCATTTTAAAATAAGCTATTTTTCCTCTTTCAATAACTGCAATCAAAATGATGCTAAAAACCCCGAAATGTCAATATTTACGGAGTTATGAGCATTTTAAAATAAGCTATTTTTCCTCTTTCAATAACTGCAATCAAAATGATGCTAAAAACCCCGAAATGTCAATATTTACGGAGTTATGAGCATTTTAAAATAAGCTATTTTTCCTCTTTCAATAACTGCAATCAAAATGATGCTAAAAACCCCGAAATGTCAATATTTACGGAGTTATGAGCATTTTAAAATAAGCTATTTTTCCTCTTTCAATAACTGCAATCAAAATGATGCTAAAAACCCCGAAATGTCAATATTTACGGAGTTATGAGCATTTTAAATAAGCTATTTTTCCTCTTTCAATAACTGCAATCAAAATGATGCTAAAAACCCCGAAATGTCAATATTTACGGAGTTATGAGCATTTTAAAATAAGCTATTTTTCCTCTTTCAATAACTGCAATCAAAATGATGCTAAAAACCCCGAAATGTCAATATTTACGGAGTTATGAGCATTTTAAAATAAGCTATTTTTCCTCTTTCAATAACTGCAATCAAAATGATGCTAAAAACCCCGAAATGTCAATATTTACGGAGTTATGAGCATTTTAAAATAAGCTATTTTTCCTCTTTCAATAACTGCAATCAAAATGATGCTAAAAACCCCGAAATGTCAATATTTACGGAGTTATGAGCATTTTAAAATAAGCTATTTTTCCTCTTTCAATAACTGCAATCAAAATGATGCTAAAAACCCCGAAATGTCAATATTTACGGAGTTATGAGCATTTTAAAATAAGCTATTTTTCCTCTTTCAATAACTGCAATCAAAATGATGCTAAAAACCCCGAAATGTCAATATTTACGGAGTTATGAGCATTTTAAAATAAGCTATTTTTCCTCTTTCAATAACTGCAATCAAAATGATGCTAAAAACCCCGAAATGTCAATATTTACGGAGTTATGAGCATTTTAAAATAAGCTATTTTTCCTCTTTCAATAACTGCAATCAAAATGATGCTAAAAACCCCGAAATGTCAATATTACGGAGTTATGAGCATTTTAAAATAAGCTATTTTTCCTCTTTCAATAACTGCAATCAAAATGATGCTAAAAACCCCGAAATGTCAATATTTACGGAGTTATGAGCATTTTAAAATAAGCTATTTTTCCTCTTTCAATAACTGCAATCAAAATGATGCTAAAAACCCCGAAATGTCAATATTTACGGAGTTATGAGCATTTTAAAATAAGCTATTTTTCCTCTTTCAATAACTGCAATCAAAATGATGCTAAAAACCCCGAAATGTCAATATTTACGGAGTTATGAGCATTTTAAAATAAGCTATTTTTCCTCTTTCAATAACTGCAATCAAAATGATGCTAAAAACCCCGAAATGTCAATATTTACGGAGTTATGAGCATTTTAAAATAAGCTATTTTTCCTCTTTCAATAACTGCAATCAAAATGATGCTAAAAACCCCGAAATGTCAATATTTACGGAGTTATGAGCATTTTAAAATAAGCTATTTTTCCTCTTTTCAATAACTGCAATCAAAATGATGCTAAAACCCCGAAATGTCAATATTTACGGAGTTATGAGCATTTTAAAATAAGCTATTTTTCCTCTTTCAATAACTGCAATCAAAATGATGCTAAAAACCCCGAAATGTCAATATTTACGGAGTTATGAGCATTTTAAAATAAGCTATTTTTCCTCTTTCAATAACTGCAATCAAAATGATGCTAAAAACCCCGAAATGTCAATATTTACGGAGTTATGAGCATTTTAAAATAAGCTATTTTTCCTCTTTCAATAACTGCAATCAAAATGATGCTAAAAACCCCGAAATGTCAATATTTACGGAGTTATGAGCATTTTAAAATAAGCTATTTTTCCTCTTTCAATAACTGCAATCAAAATGATGCTAAAAACCCCGAAATGTCAATATTTACGGAGTTATGAGCATTTTAAAATAAGCTATTTTTCCTCTTTCAATAACTGCAATCAAAATGATGCTAAAAACCCCGAAATGTCAATATTTACGGAGTTATGAGCATTTTAAAATAAGCTATTTTTCCTCTTTCAATAACTGCAATCAAAATGATGCTAAAAACCCCGAAATGTCAATATTTACGGAGTTATGAGCATTTTAAAATAAGCTATTTTTCCTCTTTCAATAACTGCAATCAAAATGATGCTAAAAACCCCGAAATGTCAATATTTACGGAGTTATGAGCATTTTAAAATAAGCTATTTTTCCTCTTTCAATAACTGCAATCAAAATGATGCTAAAAACCCCGAAATGTCAATATTTACGGAGTTATGAGCATTTTAAAATAAGCTATTTTTCCTCTTTCAATAACTGCAATCAAAATGATGCTAAAAACCCCGAAATGTCAATATTTACGGAGTTATGAGCATTTTAAAATAAGCTATTTTTCCTCTTTCAATAACTGCAATCAAAATGATGCTAAAAACCCCGAAATGTCAATATTTACGGAGTTATGAGCATTTTAAAATAAGCTATTTTTCCTCTTTCAATAACTGCAATCAAAATGATGCTAAAAACCCCGAAATGTCAATATTTACGGAGTTATGAGCATTTTAAAATAAGCTATTTTTCCTCTTTCAATAACTGCAATCAAAATGATGCTAAAAACCCCGAAATGTCAATATTTACGGAGTTATGAGCATTTTAAAATAAGCTATTTTTCCTCTTTCAATAACTGCAATCAAAATGATGCTAAAAACCCCGAAATGTCAATATTTACGGAGTTATGAGCATTTTAAAATAAGCTATTTTTCCTCTTTCAATAACTGCAATCAAAATGATGCTAAAAACCCCGAAATGTCAATATTTACGGAGTTATGAGCATTTTAAAATAAGCTATTTTTCCTCTTTCAATAACTGCAATCAAAATGATGCTAAAAACCCCGAAATGTCAATATTTACGGAGTTATGAGCATTTTAAAATAAGCTATTTTTCCTCTTTTAGAAACTGCAATCAAAATGATGCTAAAAACCCCGAAATGTCAATATTTACGGAGTTATGAGCATTTTAAAATAAGCTATTTTTCCTCTTTCAATAACTGCAATCAAAATGATGCTAAAAACCCCGAAATGTCAATATTTACGGAGTTATGAGCATTTTAAAATAAGCTATTTTTCCTCTTTCAATAACTGCAATCAAAATGATGCTAAAAACCCCGAAATGTCAATATTTACGGAGTTATGAGCATTTTAAAATAAGCTATTTTTCCTCTTTCAATAACTGCAATCAAAATGATGCTAAAAACCCCGAAATGTCAATATTTACGGAGTTATGAGCATTTTAAAATAAGCTATTTTTCCTCTTTCAATAACTGCAATCAAAATGATGCTAAAAACCCCGAAATGTCAATATTTACGGAGTTATGAGCATTTTAAAATAAGCTATTTTTCCTCTTTCAATAACTGCAATCAAAATGATGCTAAAAACCCCGAAATGTCAATATTTACGGAGTTATGAGCATTTTAAAATAAGCTATTTTTCCTCTTTCAATAACTGCAATCAAAATGATGCTAAAAACCCCGAAATGTCAATATTTACGGAGTTATGAGCATTTTAAAATAAGCTATTTTTCCTCTTTCAATAACTGCAATCAAAATGATGCTAAAAACCCCGAAATGTCAATATTTACGGAGTTATGAGCATTTTAAAATAAGCTATTTTTCCTCTTTCAATAACTGCAATCAAAATGATGCTAAAAACCCCGAAATGTCAATATTTACGGAGTTATGAGCATTTTAAAATAAGCTATTTTTCCTCTTTCAATAACTGCAATCAAAATGATGCTAAAAACCCCGAAATGTCAATATTTACGGAGTTATGAGCATTTTAAAATAAGCTATTTTTCCTCTTTCAATAACTGCAATCAAAATGATGCTAAAAACCCCGAAATGTCAATATTTACGGAGTTATGAGCATTTTAAATAAGCTATTTTTCCTCTTTCAATAACTGCAATCAAAATGATGCTAAAAACCCCGAAATGTCAATATTTACGGAGTTATGAGCATTTTAAAATAAGCTATTTTTCCTCTTTCAATAACTGCAATCAAAATGATGCTAAAAACCCCGAAATGTCAATATTTACGGAGTTATGAGCATTTTAAAATAAGCTATTTTTCCTCTTTCAATAACTGCAATCAAAATGATGCTAAAAACCCCGAAATGTCAATATTTACGGAGTTATGAGCATTTTAAAATAAGCTATTTTTCCTCTTTCAATAACTGCAATCAAAATGATGCTAAAAACCCCGAAATGTCAATATTTACGGAGTTATGAGCATTTTAAAATAAGCTATTTTTCCTCTTTCAATAACTGCAATCAAAATGATGCTAAAAACCCCGAAATGTCAATATTTACGGAGTTATGAGCATTTTAAAATAAGCTATTTTTCCTCTTTCAATAACTGCAATCAAAATGATGCTAAAAACCCCGAAATGTCAATATTTACGGAGTTATGAGCATTTTAAAATAAGCTATTTTTCCTCTTTCAATAACTGCAATCAAAATGATGCTAAAAACCCCGAAATGTCAATATTTACGGAGTTATGAGCATTTTAAATAAGCTATTTTTCCTCTTTCAATAACTGCAATCAAAATGATGCTAAAAACCCCGAAATGTCAATATTTACGGAGTTATGAGCATTTTAAAATAAGCTATTTTTCCTCTTTCAATAACTGCAATCAAAATGATGCTAAAAACCCCGAAATGTCAATATTTACGGAGTTATGAGCATTTTAAAATAAGCTATTTTTCCTCTTTCAATAACTGCAATCAAAATGATGCTAAAAACCCCGAAATGTCAATATTTACGGAGTTATGAGCATTTTAAAATAAGCTATTTTTCCTCTTTCAATAACTGCAATCAAAATGATGCTAAAAACCCCGAAATGTCAATATTTACGGAGTTATGAGCATTTTAAAATAAGCTATTTTTCCTCTTTCAATAACTGCAATCAAAATGATGCTAAAAACCCCGAAATGTCAATATTTACGGAGTTATGAGCATTTTAAAATAAGCTATTTTTCCTCTTTCAATAACTGCAATCAAAATGATGCTAAAACCCCGAAATGTCAATATTTACGGAGTTATGAGCATTTTAAAATAAGCTATTTTTCCTCTTTCAATAACTGCAATCAAAATGATGCTAAAAACCCCGAAATGTCAATATTTACGGAGTTATGAGCATTTTAAAATAAGCTATTTTTCCTCTTTCAATAACTGCAATCAAAATGATGCTAAAAACCCCGAAATGTCAATATTTACGGAGTTATGAGCATTTTAAAATAAGCTATTTTTCCTCTTTTATAAACTGCAATCAAAATGATGCTAAAAACCCCGAAATGTCAATATTTACGGAGTTATGAGCATTTTAAAATAAGCTATTTTTCCTCTTTCAATAACTGCAATCAAAATGATGCTAAAAACCCCGAAATGTCAATATTTACGGAGTTATGAGCATTTTAAAATAAGCTATTTTTCCTCTTTCAATAACTGCAATCAAAATGATGCTAAAAACCCCGAAATGTCAATATTTACGGAGTTATGAGCATTTTAAAATAAGCTATTTTTCCTCTTTCAATAACTGCAATCAAAATGATGCTAAAAACCCCGAAATGTCAATATTTACGGAGTTATGAGCATTTTAAATAAGCTATTTTTCCTCTTTCAATAACTGCAATCAAAATGATGCTAAAAACCCCGAAATGTCAATATTTACGGAGTTATGAGCATTTTAAAATAAGCTATTTTTCCTCTTTCAATAACTGCAATCAAAATGATGCTAAAAACCCCGAAATGTCAATATTTACGGAGTTATGAGCATTTTAAAATAAGCTATTTTTCCTCTTTCAATAACTGCAATCAAAATGATGCTAAAAACCCCGAAATGTCAATATTTACGGAGTTATGAGCATTTTAAATAAGCTATTTTTCCTCTTTCAATAACTGCAATCAAAATGATGCTAAAAACCCCGAAATGTCAATATTTACGGAGTTATGAGCATTTTAAAATAAGCTATTTTTCCTCTTTCAATAACTGCAATCAAAATGATGCTAAAAACCCCGAAATGTCAATATTTACGGAGTTATGAGCATTTTAAAATAAGCTATTTTCCTCTTTCAATAACTGCAATCAAAATGATGCTAAAAACCCCGAAATGTCAATATTTACGGAGTTATGAGCATTTTAAAATAAGCTATTTTTCCTCTTTCAATAACTGCAATCAAAATGATGCTAAAAACCCCGAAATGTCAATATTTACGGAGTTATGAGCATTTTAAAATAAGCTATTTTTCCTCTTTCAATAACTGCAATCAAAATGATGCTAAAAACCCCGAAATGTCAATATTTACGGAGTTATGAGCATTTTAAAATAAGCTATTTTTCCTCTTTCAATAACTGCAATCAAAATGATGCTAAAAACCCCGAAATGTCAATATTTACGGAGTTATGAGCATTTTAAAATAAGCTATTTTTCCTCTTTCAATAACTGCAATCAAAATGATGCTAAAAACCCCGAAATGTCAATATTTACGGAGTTATGAGCATTTTAAAATAAGCTATTTTTCCTCTTTCAATAACTGCAATCAAATGATGCTAAAAACCCCGAAATGTCAATATTTACGGAGTTATGAGCATTTTAAAATAAGCTATTTTTCCTCTTTCAATAACTGCAATCAAAATGATGCTAAAAACCCCGAAATGTCAATATTTACGGAGTTATGAGCATTTTAAAATAAGCTATTTTTCCTCTTTCAATAACTGCAATCAAAATGATGCTAAAAACCCCGAAATGTCAATATTTACGGAGTTATGAGCATTTTAAAATAAGCTATTTTTCCTCTTTCAATAACTGCAATCAAAATGATGCTAAAAACCCCGAAATGTCAATATTTACGGAGTTATGAGCATTTTAAAATAAGCTATTTTTCCTCTTTCAATAACTGCAATCAAAATGATGCTAAAAACCCCGAAATGTCAATATTTACGGAGTTATGAGCATTTTAAAATAAGCTATTTTTCCTCTTTCAATAACTGCAATCAAAATGATGCTAAAAACCCCGAAATGTCAATATTTACGGAGTTATGAGCATTTTAAAATAAGCTATTTTTCCTCTTTCAATAACTGCAATCAAAATGATGCTAAAAACCCCGAAATGTCAATATTTACGGAGTTATGAGCATTTTAAAATAAGCTATTTTTCCTCTTTCAATAACTGCAATCAAAATGATGCTAAAAACCCCGAAATGTCAATATTTACGGAGTTATGAGCATTTTAAAATAAGCTATTTTTCCTCTTTCAATAACTGCAATCAAAATGATGCTAAAAACCCCGAAATGTCAATATTTACGGAGTTATGAGCATTTTAAAATAAGCTATTTTTCCTCTTTCAATAACTGCAATCAAAATGATGCTAAAAACCCCGAAATGTCAATATTTACGGAGTTATGAGCATTTTAAAATAAGCTATTTTTCCTCTTTCAATAACTGCAATCAAAATGATGCTAAAAACCCCGAAATGTCAATATTTACGGAGTTATGAGCATTTTAAAATAAGCTATTTTTCCTCTTTCAATAACTGCAATCAAAATGATGCTAAAAACCCCGAAATGTCAATATTTACGGAGTTATGAGCATTTTAAAATAAGCTATTTTTCCTCTTTCAATAACTGCAATCAAAATGATGCTAAAAACCCGAAATGTCAATATTTACGGAGTTATGAGCATTTTAAAATAAGCTATTTTTCCTCTTTCAATAACTGCAATCAAAATGATGCTAAAAACCCCGAAATGTCAATATTTACGGAGTTATGAGCATTTTAAAATAAGCTATTTTTCCTCTTTCAATAACTGCAATCAAAATGATGCTAAAAACCCCGAAATGTCAATATTTACGGAGTTATGAGCATTTTAAAATAAGCTATTTTTCCTCTTTCAATAACTGCAATCAAAATGATGCTAAAAACCCCGAAATGTCAATATTTACGGAGTTATGAGCATTTTAAAATAAGCTATTTTTCCTCTTTCAATAACTGCAATCAAAATGATGCTAAAAACCCCGAAATGTCAATATTTACGGAGTTATGAGCATTTTAAAATAAGCTATTTTTCCTCTTTCAATAACTGCAATCAAAATGATGCTAAAAACCCCGAAATGTCAATATTTACGGAGTTATGAGCATTTTAAAATAAGCTATTTTTCCTCTTTCAATAACTGCAATCAAAATGATGCTAAAAACCCCGAAATGTCAATATTTACGGAGTTATGAGCATTTTAAAATAAGCTATTTTTCCTCTTTCAATAACTGCAATCAAAATGATGCTAAAAACCCCGAAATGTCAATATTTACGGAGTTATGAGCATTTTAAATAAGCTATTTTTCCTCTTTCAATAACTGCAATCAAAATGATGCTAAAAACCCCGAAATGTCAATATTTACGGAGTTATGAGCATTTTAAAATAAGCTATTTTTCCTCTTTCAATAACTGCAATCAAAATGATGCTAAAAACCCCGAAATGTCAATATTTACGGAGTTATGAGCATTTTAAAATAAGCTATTTTTCCTCTTTCAATAACTGCAATCAAAATGATGCTAAAAACCCCGAAATGTCAATATTTACGGAGTTATGAGCATTTTAAAATAAGCTATTTTTCCTCTTTCAATAACTGCAATCAAAATGATGCTAAAACCCCGAAATGTCAATATTTACGGAGTTATGAGCATTTTAAAATAAGCTATTTTTCCTCTTTCAATAACTGCAATCAAAATGATGCTAAAAACCCCGAAATGTCAATATTTACGGAGTTATGAGCATTTTAAAATAAGCTATTTTTCCTCTTTCAATAACTGCAATCAAAATGATGCTAAAAACCCCGAAATGTCAATATTTACGGAGTTATGAGCATTTTAAAATAAGCTATTTTTCCTCTTTCAATAACTGCAATCAAAATGATGCTAAAAACCCCGAAATGTCAATATTTACGGAGTTATGAGCATTTTAAAATAAGCTATTTTTCCTCTTTCAATAACTGCAATCAAAATGATGCTAAAAACCCCGAAATGTCAATATTTACGGAGTTATGAGCATTTTAAAATAAGCTATTTTTCCTCTTTCAATAACTGCAATCAAAATGATGCTAAAAACCCCGAAATGTCAATATTTACGGAGTTATGAGCATTTTAAAATAAGCTATTTTTCCTCTTTTAGAAACTGCAATCAAAATGATGCTAAAAACCCCGAAATGTCAATATTTACGGAGTTATGAGCATTTTAAAATAAGCTATTTTTCCTCTTTCAATAACTGCAATCAAAATGATGCTAAAAACCCGAAATGTCAATATTACGGAGTTATGAGCATTTTAAAATAAGCTATTTTTCCTCTTTCAATAACTGCAATCAAAATGATGCTAAAAACCCCGAAATGTCAATATTTACGGAGTTATGAGCATTTTAAAATAAGCTATTTTTCCTCTTTCAATAACTGCAATCAAAATGATGCTAAAAACCCCGAAATGTCAATATTTACGGAGTTATGAGCATTTTAAATAAGCTATTTTTCCTCTTTCAATAACTGCAATCAAAATGATGCTAAAAACCCCGAAATGTCAATATTTACGGAGTTATGAGCATTTTAAAATAAGCTATTTTTCCTCTTTCAATAACTGCAATCAAAATGATGCTAAAAACCCCGAAATGTCAATATTTACGGAGTTATGAGCATTTTAAAATAAGCTATTTTTCCTCTTTCAATAACTGCAATCAAAATGATGCTAAAAACCCCGAAATGTCAATATTTACGGAGTTATGAGCATTTTAAAATAAGCTATTTTTCCTCTTTCAATAACTGCAATCAAAATGATGCTAAAAACCCCGAAATGTCAATATTTACGGAGTTATGAGCATTTTAAAATAAGCTATTTTTCCTCTTTCAATAACTGCAATCAAAATGATGCTAAAACCCCGAAATGTCAATATTTACGGAGTTATGAGCATTTTAAAATAAGCTATTTTTCCTCTTTCAATAACTGCAATCAAAATGATGCTAAAAACCCCGAAATGTCAATATTTACGGAGTTATGAGCATTTTAAAATAAGCTATTTTTCCTCTTTCAATAACTGCAATCAAAATGATGCTAAAAACCCCGAAATGTCAATATTTACGGAGTTATGAGCATTTTAAAATAAGCTATTTTTCCTCTTTCAATAACTGCAATCAAAATGATGCTAAAAACCCCGAAATGTCAATATTACGGAGTTATGAGCATTTTAAAATAAGCTATTTTTCCTCTTTCAATAACTGCAATCAAAATGATGCTAAAAACCCCGAAATGTCAATATTTACGGAGTTATGAGCATTTTAAAATAAGCTATTTTTCCTCTTTCAATAACTGCAATCAAAATGATGCTAAAAACCCCGAAATGTCAATATTTACGGAGTTATGAGCATTTTAAATAAGCTATTTTTCCTCTTTCAATAACTGCAATCAAAATGATGCTAAAAACCCCGAAATGTCAATATTTACGGAGTTATGAGCATTTTAAAATAAGCTATTTTTCCTCTTTCAATAACTGCAATCAAAATGATGCTAAAAACCCCGAAATGTCAATATTTACGGAGTTATGAGCATTTTAAAATAAGCTATTTTTCCTCTTTCAATAACTGCAATCAAAATGATGCTAAAAACCCCGAAATGTCAATATTTACGGAGTTATGAGCATTTTAAATAAGCTATTTTTCCTCTTTCAATAACTGCAATCAAAATGATGCTAAAAACCCCGAAATGTCAATATTTACGGAGTTATGAGCATTTTAAAATAAGCTATTTTTCCTCTTTCAATAACTGCAATCAAAATGATGCTAAAAACCCCGAAATGTCAATATTTACGGAGTTATGAGCATTTTAAAATAAGCTATTTTTTCCTCTTTCAATAACTGCAATCAAAATGATGCTAAAAACCCCGAAATGTCAATATTTACGGAGTTATGAGCATTTTAAAATAAGCTATTTTTCCTCTTTCAATAACTGCAATCAAAATGATGCTAAAAACCCCGAAATGTCAATATTTACGGAGTTATGAGCATTTTAAAATAAGCTATTTTTCCTCTTTCAATAACTGCAATCAAAATGATGCTAAAAACCCCGAAATGTCAATATTTACGGAGTTATGAGCATTTTAAAATAAGCTATTTTTCCTCTTTCAATAACTGCAATCAAAATGATGCTAAAAACCCCGAAATGTCAATATTTACGGAGTATGAGCATTTTAAAATAAGCTATTTTTCCTCTTTCAATAACTGCAATCAAAATGATGCTAAAAACCCCGAAATGTCAATATTTACGGAGTTATGAGCATTTTAAATAAGCTATTTTTCCTCTTTCAATAACTGCAATCAAAATGATGCTAAAAACCCCGAAATGTCAATATTTACGGAGTTATGAGCATTTTAAAATAAGCTATTTTTCCTCTTTTAGAAACTGCAATCAAAATGATGCTAAAAACCCCGAAATGTCAATATTTACGGAGTTATGAGCATTTTAAAATAAGCTATTTTTCCTCTTTCAATAACTGCAATCAAAATGATGCTAAAAACCCCGAAATGTCAATATTTACGGAGTTATGAGCATTTTAAAATAAGCTATTTTTCCTCTTTTCAATAACTGCAATCAAAATGATGCTAAAAACCCCGAAATGTCAATATTTACGGAGTTATGAGCATTTTAAAATAAGCTATTTTTCCTCTTTCAATAACTGCAATCAAAATGATGCTAAAAACCCCGAAATGTCAATATTTACGGAGTTATGAGCATTTTAAAATAAGCTATTTTTCCTCTTTCAATAACTGCAATCAAAATGATGCTAAAAACCCCGAAATGTCAATATTTACGGAGTTATGAGCATTTTAAAATAAGCTATTTTTCCTCTTTCAATAACTGCAATCAAAATGATGCTAAAAACCCCGAAATGTCAATATTTACGGAGTTATGAGCATTTTAAAATAAGCTATTTTTCCTCTTTTCAATAACTGCAATCAAAATGATGCTAAAAACCCCGAAATGTCAATATTTACGGAGTTATGAGCATTTTAAAATAAGCTATTTTTCCTCTTTCAATAACTGCAATCAAAATGATGCTAAAAACCCCGAAATGTCAATATTTACGGAGTTATGAGCATTTTAAAATAAGCTATTTTTCCTCTTTCAATAACTGCAATCAAAATGATGCTAAAAACCCCGAAATGTCAATATTTACGGAGTTATGAGCATTTTAAAATAAGCTATTTTTCCTCTTTCAATAACTGCAATCAAAATGATGCTAAAAACCCCGAAATGTCAATATTTACGGAGTTATGAGCATTTTAAAATAAGCTATTTTTCCTCTTTTCAATAACTGCAATCAAAATGATGCTAAAAACCCCGAAATGTCAATATTTACGGAGTTATGAGCATTTTAAAATAAGCTATTTTTCCTCTTTCAATAACTGCAATCAAAATGATGCTAAAAACCCCGAAATGTCAATATTTACGGAGTTATGAGCATTTTAAAATAAGCTATTTTTCCTCTTTCAATAACTGCAATCAAAATGATGCTAAAAACCCCGAAATGTCAATATTTACGGAGTTATGAGCATTTTAAATAAGCTATTTTTCCTCTTTTCAATAACTGCAATCAAAATGATGCTAAAACCCCGAAATGTCAATATTTACGGAGTTATGAGCATTTTAAAATAAGCTATTTTTCCTCTTTCAATAACTGCAATCAAAATGATGCTAAAAACCCCGAAATGTCAATATTTACGGAGTTATGAGCATTTTAAAATAAGCTATTTTTCCTCTTTCAATAACTGCAATCAAAATGATGCTAAAAACCCCGAAATGTCAATATTTACGGAGTTATGAGCATTTTAAAATAAGCTATTTTTCCTCTTTCAATAACTGCAATCAAAATGATGCTAAAAACCCCGAAATGTCAATATTTACGGAGTTATGAGCATTTTAAATAAGCTATTTTTTCCTCTTTCAATAACTGCAATCAAAATGATGCTAAAAACCCCGAAATGTCAATATTTACGGAGTTATGAGCATTTTAAAATAAGCTATTTTTCCTCTTTCAATAACTGCAATCAAAATGATGCTAAAAACCCCGAAATGTCAATATTTACGGAGTTATGAGCATTTTAAAATAAGCTATTTTTCCTCTTTCAATAACTGCAATCAAAATGATGCTAAAAACCCCGAAATGTCAATATTTACGGAGTTATGAGCATTTTAAAATAAGCTATTTTTCCTCTTTCAATAACTGCAATCAAAATGATGCTAAAAACCCCGAAATGTCAATATTTACGGAGTTATGAGCATTTTAAAATAAGCTATTTTTCCTCTTTCAATAACTGCAATCAAAATGATGCTAAAAACCCCGAAATGTCAATATTTACGGAGTTATGAGCATTTTAAAATAAGCTATTTTTCCTCTTTCAATAACTGCAATCAAATGATGCTAAAACCCCGAAATGTCAATATTTACGGAGTTATGAGCATTTTAAAATAAGCTATTTTTCCTCTTTTCAATAACTGCAATCAAATGATGCTAAAAACCCGAAATGTCAATATTTACGGAGTATGAGCATTTTAAAATAAGCTATTTTTCCTCTTTCAATAACTGCAATCAAACTGATGCTAAAAACCCCGAAATGTCAATATTTACGGAGTTATGAGCATTTTAAAATAAGCTATTTTTCCTCTTTCAATAACTGCAATCAAATGATGCTAAAAACCCCGAAATGTCAATATTTACGGAGTTATGAGCATTTTAAAATAAGCTATTTTTCCTCTTTCAGATAACTGCAATCAAAATGATGCTAAAAACCCCGAAATGTCAATATTTACGGAGTTATGAGCATTTTAAAATAAGCTATTTTTCCTCTTTCAATAACTGCAATCAAAATGATGCTAAAACCCCGAAATGTCAATATTTACGGAGTTATGAGCATTTTAAATAAGCTATTTTTCCTCTTTCAATAACTGCAATCAAAATGATGCTAAAAACCCCGAAATGTCAATATTTACGGAGTTATGAGCATTTTAAATAAGCTATTTTTCCTCTTTCAATAACTGCAATCAAAATGATGCTAAAAACCCCGAAATGTCAATATTTACGGAGTTATGAGCATTTTAAAAATAAGCTATTTTCCTCTTTCAATAACTGCAATCAAAATGATGCTAAAAACCCCGAAATGTCAATATTTACGGAGTTATGAGCATTTTAAAATAAGCTATTTTTCCTCTTTCATAACTGCAATCAAAATGATGCTAAAAACCCCGAAATGTCAATATTTACGGAGTTATGAGCATTTTAAAATAAGCTATTTTTCCTCTTTCAATAACTGCAATCAAAATGATGCTAAAAACCCCGAATGTCAATATTTACGGAGTTATGAGCATTTTAAAATAAGCTATTTTTCCTCTTTTAGAAACTGCAATCAAAATGATGCTAAAAACCCCGAAATGTCAATATTTACGGAGTTATGAGCATTTTAAAATAAGCTATTTTTCCTCTTTCAATAACTGCAATCAAAATGATGCTAAAACCCCGAAATGTCAATATTTACGGAGTTATGAGCATTTTAAATAAGCTATTTTTCCTCTTTCAATAACTGCAATCAAAATGATGCTAAAAACCCCGAAATGTCAATATTTACGGAGTTATGAGCATTTTAAATAAGCTATTTTTCCTCTTTCAATAACTGCAATCAAAATGATGCTAAAAACCCCGAAATGTCAATATTTACGGAGTTATGAGCATTTTAAATAAGCTATTTTTCCTCTTTCAATAACTGCAATCAAATGATGCTAAAAACCCCGAAATGTCAATATTTACGGAGTTATGAGCATTTTAAATAAGCTATTTTTCCTCTTTCAATAACTGCAATCAAAATGATGCTAAAAACCCCGAAATGTCAATATTTACGGAGTTATGAGCATTTTAAAATAAGCTATTTTTCCTCTTTTCAATAACTGCAATCAAATGATGCTAAAAACCCGAAATGTCAATATTTACGGAGTTATGAGCATTTTAAAATAAGCTATTTTTCCTCTTTCAATAACTGCAATCAAAATGATGCTAAAACCCCGAAATGTCAATATTTACGGAGTTATGAGCATTTTAAAATAAGCTATTTTCCTCTTTTCAATAACTGCAATCAAAATGATGCTAAAAACCCCGAAATGTCAATATTTACGGAGTTATGAGCATTTTAAAATAAGCTATTTTTTCCTCTTTCAATAACTGCAATCAACATGATGCTAAAAACCCCGAAATGTCAATATTTACGGAGTTATGAGCATTTTAAAATAAGCTATTTTTCCTCTTTTCAATAACTGCAATCAAAATGATGCTAAAAACCCCGAAATGTCAATATTTACGGAGTTATGAGCATTTTAAAATAAGCTATTTTTCCTCTTTCAATAACTGCAATCAAAATGATGCTAAAAACCCCGAAATGTCAATATTTACGGAGTTATGAGCATTTTAAAATAAGCTATTTTTCCTCTTTCAATAACTGCAATCAAAATGATGCTAAAAACCCCGAAATGTCAATATTTACGGAGTTATGAGCATTTTAAAATAAGCTATTTTTCCTCTTTCAATAACTGCAATCAAAATGATGCTAAAAACCCCGAAATGTCAATATTTACGGAGTTATGAGCATTTTAAAATAAGCTATTTTTCCTCTTTCAATAACTGCAATCAAAATGATGCTAAAAACCCCGAAATGTCAATATTTACGGAGTTATGAGCATTTTAAAATAAGCTATTTTTCCTCTTTTAGATAACTGCAATCAAAATGATGCTAAAAACCCCGAAATGTCAATATTTACGGAGTTATGAGCATTTTAAAATAAGCTATTTTTCCTCTTTCAATAACTGCAATCAAATGATGCTAAAACCCCGAAATGTCAATATTTACGGAGTTATGAGCATTTTAAATAAGCTATTTTTCCTCTTTTCATAACTGCAATCAAAATGATGCTAAAAACCCCGAAATGTCAATATTTACGGAGTTATGAGCATTTTAAAATAAGCTATTTTTCCTCTTTCAATAACTGCAATCAAATGATGCTAAAAACCCCGAAATGTCAATATTACGGAGTTATGAGCATTTAAAATAAGCTATTTTTCCTCTTTCAATAACTGCAATCAAATGATGCTAAAAACCCCGAATGTCAATATTTACGGAGTATGAGCATTTTAAAATAAGCTATTTTTCCTCTTTTCAATAACTGCAATCAAAATGATGCTAAAAACCCCGAAATGTCAATATTTACGGAGTTATGAGCATTTTAAAATAAGCTATTTTTCCTCTTTCAATAACTGCAATCAAAATGATGCTAAAACCCCGAAATGTCAATATTTACGGAGTTATGAGCATTTTAAACTAAGCTATTTTTCCTCTTTCAATAACTGCAATCAAATGATGCTAAAAACCCCGAAATGTCAATATTTACGGAGTTATGAGCATTTTAAAATAAGCTATTTTTCCTCTTTAGAAACTGCAATCAAAATGATGCTAAAAACCCCGAAATGTCAATATTTACGGAGTTATGAGCATTTTAAAATAAGCTATTTTTCCTCTTTCAATAACTGCAATCAAAATGATGCTAAAAACCCCGAAATGTCAATATTTACGGAGTTATGAGCATTTTTAAAATAAGCTATTTTTCCTCTTTCATAACTGCAATCAAAATGATGCTAAAAACCCCGAAATGTCAATATTTACGGAGTTATGAGCATTTTAAAATAAGCTATTTTTCCTCTTTCAATAACTGCAATCAAATGATGCTAAAACCCCGAAATGTCAATATTACGGAGTTATGAGCATTTTAAAATAAGCTATTTTCCTCTTTAGAAACTGCAATCAAATGATGCTAAAAACCCCGAAATGTCAATATTTACGGAGTTATGAGCATTTTAAAATAAGCTATTTTTCCTCTTTCAATAACTGCAATCAAAAATGATGCTAAAAACCCCGAATGTCAATATTTACGGAGTTATGAGCATTTTAAAATAAGCTATTTTTCCTCTTTTAGAAACTGCAATCAAAATGATGCTAAAACCCCCGAAATGTCAATATTTACGGAGTTATGAGCATTTTAAAATAAGCTATTTTTCCTCTTTCAGATAACTGCAATCAAAATGATGCTAAAAACCCCGAAATGTCAATATTTACGGAGTTATGAGCATTTTAAAATAAGCTATTTTTCCTCTTTCAATAACTGCAATCAAAATGATGCTAAAACCCCGAAATGTCAATATTTACGGAGTTATTAGCATTTTAAAATAAGCTATTTTTCCTCTTTCAATAACTGCAATCAAAATGATGCTAAAAACCCGAAATGTCAATATTTACGGAGTTATGAGCATTTTAAATAAGCTATTTTTCCTCTTTCAATAACTGCAATCAAAATGATGCTAAAAACCCCGAACTGTCATATTTTACGGAGTTATGAGCATTTTAAAATAAGCTATTTTTCCTCTTTCAATAACTGCAATCAAAATGATGCTAAAAACCCCGAAATGTCAATATTACGGAGTTATGAGCATTTTAAATAAGCTATTTTTCCTCTTTTCAATAACTGCAATCAAAATGATGCTAAAAACCCCGAAATGTCAATATTTACGGAGTTATGAGCATTTTAAAATAAGCTATTTTTCCTCTTTCAATAACTGCAATCAAATGATGCTAAAAACCCCGAAATGTCAATATTTACGGAGTTATGAGCATTTTAAATAAGCTATTTTTCCTCTTTCAATAACTGCAATCAAATGATGCTAAAACCCCGAAATGTCAATATTTACGGAGTTATGAGCATTTTTAAATAAGCTATTTTCCTCTTTCGAATAACTGCAATCAAATGATGCTAAAAACCCCGAAATGTCAATATTTACGGAGTTATGAGCATTTAAATAAGCTATTTTCCTCTTTCAATAACTGCAATCAAAATGATGCTAAAACCCCGAAATGTCAATAATTTACGGAGTTATGAGCATTTAAAATAAGCTATTTTTCCTCTTTCATAACTGCAATCAAAATGATGCTAAAAACCCCGAAAATGTCCAATATTACGGAGTTATGAGATTTTAAAATAAGCTATTTTTCCTCTTTCAATAACTGCACTCAAAATGATGCTAAAAACCCCGAATGTCAATATTTACGGAGTTATGAGCATTTTAAAATAAGCTATTTTTCCTCTTTCAATAACTGCAATCAAAATGATGCTAAAAACCCCGAAATGTCAATATTTACGGAGTTATGAGCATTTTAAATAAGCTATTTTCCTCTTTCAATAACTGCAATCAAAATGATGCTAAAACCCCGAAATGTCAATATTTACGGAGTTATGAGCATTTTAAAATAAGCTATTTTTCCTCTTTCCAATAACTGCAATCAAAATGATGCTAAAAACCCCGAAATGTCAATATTTACGGAGTTATGAGCATTTTAAAATAAGATATTTTTCCTCTTTCAATAACTGCAATCAAAATGATGCTAAAAACCCGACAATGTCAATATTTACGGAGTTATGAGCATTTTAAAATAAGCTATTTTTCCTCTTTCATAAACTGCAATCAAAATGATGCTAAAACCCCGAAATGTCAATATTTACGGAGTTATGAAGCATTTTAAAATAAGCTATTTTTCCTCTTTCAGATAACTGCAATCAA
Organism: Musca domestica; assembly: GCF_030504385.1. Lineage (NCBI taxonomy): Eukaryota > Metazoa > Arthropoda > Insecta > Diptera > Muscidae > Musca > Musca domestica. The sequence goes on along the minus strand of NW_026712324.1, from coordinate 3,635 downwards.
AATGATGCTAAAAACCCCGAAATGTCAATATTTACGGAGTTATGAGCATTTTAAAATAAGCTAGTTTTCCTCTTTCAATAACTGCAATCAAAATGATGCTAAAAACCCAGAAATGTCAATATTTACGGAGTTATGAGCATTTTAAATAAGATATTTTTCCTCTTTCAATAACTGCAATCAAACTGATGCTAAAAACCCCGAAATGTCAATATTTACGGAGTATGAGCATTTTAAAATAAGCTATTTTTCCTCTTTTAGAAAACTGCAATCAAAATGATCTAAAAACCCCGAAATGTCAATATTTACGGAGTTATGAGCATTTTAAACTAAGCTATTTTTCCTTCTTCAAAACTGCAATCAAAATGATGCTAAAACCCCGAAATGTCAATATTTACGGAGTTATGAGCATTTAAAACTAAGCTATCTTTTCCTCTTTCAATAACTGCAATCAAAATGATGCTAAAAACCCGAATGTCAATATTTACGGAGTTATGAGCATTAAAATAAGCTATTTTTCCTCTTTAAATAACTGCAATCAAATGATGCTAAAAAACCCCGAAATGTCAATATTTAAGGAGTTATGAGCATTTTAAAATAAGCTATTTTCCTCTTTCAATAACTGCAATCAAATGATGCTAAAAACCCCGAAATGTCAATATTTAAGGAGTTATGAGCATTTTAAATAAGCTATTTTCCTCTTTAATAACTGCAATCAAATGATGCTAAAACCCCGAAATGTCAATATTTAAGGAGTTATGAGCATTTTAAAATAAGCTATTTTTCCTCTTTAATAAACTGCAATCAAAATGATGCTAAAACCCCGAAATGTCAATATTACGGAGTTATGAGCATTTAAAATAAGCTATTTTTCCTCTTTAAATAAGCAATCAAAATGATGCTAAAAACCCCGAAATGTCAATATTTACGGAGTATGAGCATTTTAAAATAAGCTATTTTCCTCTTAAATATCTGCAATCAAAATGATGCTAAAAACCCCGAAATGTCAATATTAAGGAGTTATGAGCATTTTAAATAAGCTATTTTTCCTCTTTCAATAATGCAATCAAAATGATGCTAAAAACCCCGAAATGTCAATATTTACGGAGTTATGAGCATTTTAAAATAAGCTATTTTTCTCTTTAATAACTGCAATCAAAATGATGCTAAAAACCCCGAAATGTCAATATTTAAGGAGTTATGAGCATTTTAAAATAAGCTTTTTCCTCTTAAAGACTGCATAAACAAATGATGCTAAAAACCCCGAAATGTCAATATTTACGGAGTTATGAGCATTTTAAAATAAGCTATTTTCCTCTTTCAATAACTGCAATCAAAATGATGCTAAAAACCCCGAAATGTCAATATTTAAGGAGTTATGAGCATTTTTAAATAAGCTATTTTTCCTCTTCAATAACTGCAATCAAAATGATGCTAAAAACCCCGAAATGTCAATATTTAAGGAGTTATGAGCATTTTAAAATAAGCTATTTTTCCTCTTTCAATAACTGCAATCAAAATGATGCTAAAAACCCCGAAATGTCAATATTTAGGAGTTATGAGCATTTTTAAATAAGCTATTTTCTCTTTAATAACTGCAATCAAAATGATGCTAAAAACCCCGAAATGTCAATATTTACGGAGTTATGAGCATTTAAAATAAGCTATTTTTCCTCTTTAAATAACTGCAATCAAATGATGCTAAAACCCGAATGTAATATTAAGGAGTTATGAGCATTTTAAATAAGCTATTTTTCCTCTTTCAATAACTGCAATCAAAATGATGCTAAAAACCCCGAAATGTCAATATTTAAGGAGTTATGAGCATTTTAAATAAGCTATTTTTCCTCTTTCAATAACTGCAATCAAAATGATGCTAAAAACCCCGAAATGTCAATATTTAAGGAGTTATGAGCATTTTAAAATAAGCTATTTTTCCTCTTCATAACTGCAATCAAAATGATGCTAAAAAACCCGAAATGTCAATATTTAAGGAGTTATGAGCATTTTAAAATAAGCTATTTTTCCTCTTTAATAACTGCAATCAAAATGATGCTAAAACCCCGAAATGTCAATATTTAAGGAGTTATGAGCATTTTAAAATAAGCTATTTTTCCTCTTTCAATACTGCAATCAAAATGATGCTAAAAACCCCGAAATGTCAATATTTAAGGAGTTATGAGCATTTAAAATAAGATTTTTCCTCTTTAATAACTGCAATCAAAATGATGCTAAAAACCCCGAATGTCAATATTACGGAGTTATGAGCATTTAAAATAAGCTATTTTCCTCTTCAATAACTGCAATCAAAATGATGCTAAAAACCCGAAATGTCAATATTTAAGGAGTTATGAGCATTTTAAAATAAGCTATTTTTCCTCTTTCATAACTGCAATCAAAATGATGCTAAAAAAACCCCGAAATGTCAATATTTAAGGAGTTATGAGCATTTTAAAATAAGCTATTTTTCCTCTTTAATAACTGCAATCAAAATGATGCTAAAAACCCGAAATGTCAATATTTAAGGAGTTATGAGCATTTTAAAATAAGCTATTTTCCTCTTTAAATAACTGCAATCAAAATGATGCTAAACCCCGAAATGTCAATATTTAGGAGTTATGAGCATTTTTAAATAAGCTATTTTCCTCTTTAATAACTGCAATCAAAATGATGCTAAAAACCCCGAAATGTCAATATTTAGGAGTTATGAGCATTAAAATAAGATTTTTCCTCTTTAAAACTGCAATCAAAATGATGCTAAAAACCCCGAAATGTCAATATTTACGGAGTTATGAGCATTTTAAAATAAGCTATTTTCCTCTTTAATAACTGCACAAATGATGCTAAAACCCCGAAATGTCAATATTTACGGAGTTATGAGCATTTTAAAATAAGCTATTTTCCTTTCATAACTGCAATCAAAATGATGCTAAAAACCCCGAAATGTCAAATTTACGGAGTTATGAGCATTTAAAATAAGCTATTTTTCCTCTTCATAACTGCAATCAAAATGATGCTAAAAACCCCGAAATGTCAATATTTAAGGAGTTATGAGCATTTTAAAATAAGCTATTTTTCCTCTTTAATAACTGCAATCAAAATGATGCTAAAAACCCCGAAATGTCAATATTTAAGGAGTTATGAGCATTTAAATAAGCTATTTTCCTCTTTTAATAATGCAATCAAAATGATGCTAAAAACCCGAAATGTCAATATTTAAGGAGTTATGAGCATTTTAAAATAAGCTATTTTCCTCTTTCAATAACTGCAATCAAAATGATGCTAAAAACCCGAATGTCAATATTTACGGAGTTATGAGCATTTTAAAATAAGCTATTTCCTCTTTCAATAACTGCAATCAAAATGATGCTAAAAACCCCGAAATGTCAATATTTAGGAGTTATGAGCATTTAAAATAAGCTATTTTTCTCTTTAATAACTGCAATCAAAATGATGCTAAAAACCCCGAAATGTCAATATTTACGGAGTTATGAGCATTTTAAAATAAGCTATTTTTCCTCTTTAAATAACTGCAATCAAAATGATGCTAAAACCCCGAAATGTCAATATTTAAGGAGTTATGAGCATTTTAAAAAAGCTATTTTTCCTCTTTCAATAACTGCAATCAAAATGATGCT